>NC_137956.1:34547735-35147735 GCF_963924665.1 Micromys minutus
AATAGGGGTGGGATAGGAATGACTATTTGATGGGTACAGAATTGGGGAAGGTCCTTCTGGAATGGTCCTGAGGGTCTTTGGAGGCCCAGGGGATAGAGGAGCAGGGAGAGGCAAATGCTGAGTGGTCTTCCTTCTTTTATCTTTCAGCAGCTCCTCAAGGCTAAAGGAAGGTCAGAATTATCTGAAGGAGGAGGGTTTCACTATAGCCACAAATAATATCAAATATTTTGGTGTAACTCTAACCAAGCAAGTGAAAGACTTGTATGACAAGAACTTCAAGTCACTGAAGAAAGAAATTAAGTAAGACCTCAGAATATGGAAAGATCTCCAATGCTCATGGATAGGTAGGATTAACATAGTGAACAAGGCCATCTTACCAAAAGCAATCTACAGATTCAATGCAATTTCCATCGAAATTCCAACACAATTCTTTACGAACTGTGAAAGAGCAACCCTCAACTTCATATTAGAAACAACAACAACAACAACAACAACAAAAACCCAGGATAGCTAAAACAATCCTGTATAATACAAGAACTTCTGGAAGTATCACCATCTCTGATTTCAAGCTATACTACAGAGCAATAGTAATAAGAACCGTATGTATTGATATAAAAACAGGTTGATCAATGGAATATTATTGAAGAACCAGAAATAAACCTATAATCTATGGACAATTTGACAAAGAAGCCAAAACCATATAATGGAAAAGGGAGAACATCTTCAACAAATGGTGCTGGTCTAACTGGATATTATGAAGGCAGATAGACCCATAGCCATCACCCTGCACAAAACTCAGGTCCAAGTGGAGCAACTACCTCAGTGTAAAACCAGACACACTCAATCTAATAGAAGATAAAGTGAGAAAATGCCTTGAACTCATTGGCACAGGATACAAATTACTGAACAGAATGCCAATAGTTCAGGCACTATGATCAACAATCAATAAATGGAACCTCATGAGACTGAAAAGCTTCTGTAAGGCTAAGGACACCATCAATAAGAAAAAAAGGCAGCCTACAGAATGGGAAAAGATCTTCACCAACCTCTACATCCAGCAGAGGACTAATATCCAAAATACATAAAGAACTCAAGAAATTAGACATCAATAAACCAAGTAACCTAATTGAAAAATGGGGTACAAAGCTATGCAGAGAATTTTCAACAGAGGAATCTCGAACGGCTGAGAAGCACTTAAATGTTCAATATCTTTAGTTATCATGGGAATGCAAATCACAGAACTTTATAAAAGACAACCCCCCTCGTGTGTGTGTGTGTGTGTGTGTGTGTGTGTGTGTGTGTGTATGTGTACTCGAATGTACATACAGTCAAGCACAGGGTGCATCAGAAGCCAGAAGAGGGCATTGTATCTCCTGGAGCAGCAGTTACAGGTGGTTATGAGCTGTCTGACAGGGGTGCTAGAAACTGAACCCAGGTCCTCAGGAAGAGCAGTATATACTCTTAACCACAGACTCATCACTTCAGCCCTGAGAACTTTTAGTAGTAAGAATAATTTTTAAAACCCACAAAGTCTTTCTGCTTCTTCTGATTAAACTGTTCTGGAATGGATTCTGGATGTTACAATTTCTGAGATGATTCTGCAGGTGTTATCAACTGAGTACCAGTAGCAGCAGTAGCTTGCCTTTCTGGACAAGCTATTTAACAAAAACCTTCTTGTCAGTCCCTGGTATATACCATTCTGCAATTGCCTTTCTTCCTTTTTACATTTCATGGGCTTTCCCCATGTTGTTATAATTACTTTATTTCTAATAACAGGTTTCATTGCATACAACATAGTTTGGTGACGGTATAGTTTTTCTCTTTGATAAGTCATTCATGTATTTTTACCACCTTTTAATGTAATCCTTAAAATCTTAAAATGCTTCATGGAATATGTTTAGACATAAACTCTCTCTCTCTCTCTCTCTCTCTCTCTCTCTCTCTCTCTCTCTCTCTCTCTCACACACACACACACACACACACACACACAGAGCTACATCTCCATCCTTTGTGTTTCTAATTCGTTCTTTAGGATGGCTGTCCTGATTGTTCAGCTAGCGCGTGGCAGTTTGGTAGTGTCCAGGCAGCAGGCAGGAACATGCACACACTTCTGACACAGACGAGAAAATCCCTTACTTGGAGGCTGGATAGAAACTAAAACACCTTATACTCTTAGATGACACAGTGGAGAACCTTCTACATGTGTTTTCCAGAACTGAGCATTGCCATTGTAAACATTTTCTTGTTTCAGAGAGGCAAACGAGCATTATTACTTTACTTTGCATTTCTCCTCTTTCCACAGTGACTGAGCTTGTTGCTAAATGGCCGCCTTTCTTCTACATTGCTGGCTGTCTCAATCTTGCTCGGCCTCCTCCTTCCCAGGACCCAGGGGATGATCCTGGCTAGATTCTTACCTTAGCTTGGAGCATAGCTCCTGCTTCTGCCCGGTTCTTTTCTACATCTCTCTCCCACTGAACTCGGATTGTCTCTAGGACAGCATCCAGACCAGTGCCCATGGGAACATCTGTTTGCTCCAGCTCAGATCCTGCCAGCTGCTTGTACAGAACCTTCACATCCTGAAAGCAACAGTGGATACCTTAGGTTAGCTCCAGGGAGGCAAGAACAGATGGGGAATTCTAGCCTGAAGTAGGCTGGCTGTGTGGGCACTGCTTTGCCATTCATGCATGCATTTACTCTTTATCTATGTATCTATGTATCTATCTATCTATCATCTGTCTGTCTATCATCCATCTATCATCTATCTATCTATTTATCATCTGTCTATCTATCTATCTATCATCTGTCTATCTATCTGTCATCTGTCTGTCTATCATCTATCTGTCTATCTGTTTATCTGTCTATCTATCATCTATCTATCTATCTTGCACTACGCATGCACACCACAAAGATTGGCAAAGTTCCAGATCTTCTAGGTGTAAGTATCATTTTCTTTTCCCAACGATACATTTCTTAGATCCTCCTGAGCCCATGCCCATGCCCAAGGCAAAAAAGCTAAATAAAAACACAATCAAAAGTAAGTATATAGTATAGTAACATATAGCAAGCAACTATAGAAAATGGGAGTTAGGCATATTGTCAGGATATACTAAAGGAGATTAAAATTAATTCTAGAGTCTAAAGGGTTACACTGGAACATGGTGTTCAGGAACTAAATGAGGAACAGGAAGGAACAGGTTTCTAGTCTCTGGTTAGCTTCAGGTTGGGCACAGGAGGAACTCCCCAATTTGAGCACGGTCAGTGAGCTGTGACTGTCAGCTTGAAGCACCCTCAACCACCAGTCAGAGTGATTTGTGTACGGTGGCTAATTGTCAGTGCTTCCTGCAGGTGACTTGACCACATCCCTGCTGGAGGTGCCCTCTGGTCCTGTCACCTAAAGATACAACCTTCTTTTGTTAATGAGTGTGTGGGAACCGCACGAGGGGCCTATCTTTAGAATTATTCAGTTTACCCTGTTCATGCAGTGTTGAAAAAAATAGGTGGACTAGAACACCTTAGGAAGATGGCCTCTCCAGTTTCAACTGTTTCTAACAGTCACGTCCACCTATGACTGTTGCTTTCATTCATCAACCTTCCCAGTCCTTGACAACATTTGAGTTAGAGACTTTGGGGATGGGGGAACTGTGACTCATGATAGAGACTTCAAGTCTTTTACTAGCATTTTCCCTGTGGGTCTGGGTGAACCACAGAGAAGAGTCCCCAAGACCCGTGTACCCCCAGGCCCACCTACCTCTTCGTAGCTTCTTGACAGGAAGCCCAGTTCTTCTTTCAGGCTTTCTATTTGATGCTCCAGGTCCGTCTTAGTCAAATTAGCTTCATCGATGACTCTGTATAGGGAGCTCACTTCCTCTTCTGCTGCCTTCCTGAATGGCTGCTCATTTTCATATCTATAGACAAAGGGACTTAATCAGCAAAGCTGAATAGTGCCCAAACCAGATTGTTAGATAATACCCAAAGGCCCACACTTGATAGGCGGTGAATGCTAAAAGCCAATGTTCCAGTAGCTTTGGGGACCCTGTTACTGATATTGCTATGGAAATATTAACAGGGAAACAGCAGCCAGCTAATGGGAACACAGCTTTGTGAGGCCTTTGGAGCCTGATACTCTAGGAAGGCTGCTTCAGGAGTTCGCGTCACAGAAATGCAATGCGACATCTTTGTCATTATATGGAGAGTCCTCCTGTCATCCAAGGATCTTCTGCCAGCATTGAAGACCTGCTAAGTATCAGGCAGGGTGTCCAGAAATGGACACTATTCTGCAGTTCTAGACAGTGGCTACAAACTCAAGTATAGGGTAAAGGAGGAACCAGGACAAGAAGTGGGCATGAGCTCTATCAGAGCAATACTTCACTCTACCTACAGGGGGCACTGCTGCCCGCATCTACCTGTATCTATGGTGCCTAGAGGAGGTTCTGGCTCGGCCCAGCTATCTCAGGGGCAGAGGTGGGCGATAAGAAGCACAGATTTGTCTATCCAGAGATTTGTGACAGATCAGTAGTAGAACACTTTCCTCGTCTGTGAGAGGCCTGAATTGAATACTCACATCACACAACTGACCAACCAAGCAAAGCAACAGAAAGCAAAGAGCTTTTTGAATAATGAGTCTAGGTGTGGAGTACAGATAACAAAACTGGCCATGCTGAGTTTCAACCCTTAGCCCTTCTTTCTTTTTTTATTTAAAAAAAGATTTATTTTATTTATATGAGTACACTGTAGCTATCTTCAGACACACTGGAGAGGATATAGGATCCCATTACAGATGGTTGTGAGCCACCATGTGGCTGCTGGGAATTGAACTCAGGACTTCTGGAAGAGCAGCCAGTGCTCTAAACTGCTGAGCCATCTCTCCAGCCCTCGTTAGCCCTTCTTTCTAACTACTACCTGACATATTTGCTGATTTCTCCTGGTCTGCTCTCCTCATTCCGTGTCTGTGGCTGCACCACTCAGTCAAAGTTCCCATGGGAAGGCAAAACCCACATTTCTATACCAGGCAGCTTTCAGGTTTTAGAGGTATAAGTCTTCACTTAAAAGTGTATGTGTGTGTGTGTGTGGCAGGGGGCAGGGTACTGGGGACTGAGCACATCAAGGAGCAAGCACTGTTTCCTCAGCCTCACCCCAAACCCTATAATGGACTTTAACGTTAGTTCCAGGGATAGCCTGTAATAGGTGATTTTGTTGGAGCATCTGCTTGTATGTTCCGAGTGCTGGGTGACTCAGTTCCTGTCAAGACTGGTGGTCCATTTTTGCAAAGTTCTAAGCATTGCTCATTTTGTGTAAAAGCTTAAACCTTTTTAGTCTTATAAAAAGGTGGGTTTGACACTGGAAATACCCAAAGTCAGGTCTCTAGCAGTCCTGCAACCTATGTAGAGTGAGGGTCCAGGGACAATGTCGTCTGTTGTGGGCTAATTCTGCTTCCTCAAGAGTAGCCAATCACATATCAGGGTGATCTCATGTGGTCAATAAAGGCCTGTGATTGGGTAGGGGAGGGGAAAGGTAGACGAGAGGTTTTGGGGAGTAAGGGAGAAGGACCAGAAGGGAGCAGAGAGGACAAGAGAAGAGGAGGGAACTATGATGAAGTAGAACCTTGTGGCCAGGAGAAACCTCAAGTAGCAAAGGGTCTTAAAGCTGGGGAATGTCAGTATAGCCTTAGACCTGCCCAATCGAGGCTCATAGCTTATCACTGTAATAACTGGATTGTATGGATTTTTAAAAAGGGCTTATTGGGGTTTGAATTTCAGCAACTCTGGGCAGCACAATGAAATCCCATCTCAAGATAAGCCAAGCTGGGTGGATCATGCCAACAGCCGTGACACTTGGAAATTGGAGGGAGAAGGATCAGTAGTTCATAGTTATCCCGGGCTACGTAGTGAGTTCAAGGTCAACGTGAGCTCCAAGAGACCTTATCTCAAAAAGACAAAACAATGAAGGACCTGAAATCAAACCAAATCAAACCCAAAAAAGAGCTGGTGAGATGGCTTATATGTCAAGGTGCTTGCTGCCAAGCCTGATTACCCGAGTCTAGTCCCGGGAAACTACATGGCATAAGAAGAGAACCAACTCTGACATGTTGGACCTTCCATATGTGTGCCATGGCAAATGTATACACACATAGAGTAACTTTTCTTTTAAAAAAATGGGGGGGGGGGGGCTGGAGAGATGGCTCAGCAGTTAAGAGCACTGATGCCCTTTCAGAAGTCCCAAGTTCAATTCCCAGCTACCACATGGAGGCTCACAACCACCTGTAATGTGATCTGATGCCCTCTTCTCATGTGTCTGAAGACAGTGACTGAGAACTCATGTACATTAAAAAACAACCTTTTCTAAGGCAAGTGGGACTGGGCATAGTCTTGAGACCCCAGGGCCTGTTTTATGAGGCACTGGGTTCTCCTAGAGTTTCTGTAGTCTCAGGCTATTTTACCACCATGGTGGTAGGGATTGATGTGTACTCTGGGCTGGAGTTGGATCAGGGAGAGAGATCCCCTTGCTACACAGTGTTACCTCTCTTTAAAGTCATCCGCACCGGCCTGGATCGTCTCCATCTGCAGCATGAGCCGTGCATTTTCCAAGACAGCCTCTCCCACCTGGAGCAGAGAGAAGAGAGCGTTCATTTAACATTGTGGCTCGTGTGGGACCCAGCGCTCTGGGGAACGTGGCGAAGCTTCATCAATGCTTGTCTTTCAGAATGGGTCTTCCTCCTTTGAAGACAAGGAGGAGATAAGAAAGCATAAATCCAGGCATCTTTAAGATTTTTTAAAGTGAGCTTTAGAAGAAGATTTTTGGAATAAAATGGTGACTCAGAAAGAGACTAGTTCACAGCCTCTGCCAAAGCCTTAAGCCCTCAACTCATCCAGGAAAGACAGGGCTCTGTCTCCTCCAGGGAAGTCTCATTGGCTTTGCTTAGCAGCTCGTGTGTATGTGTGTGTGTGTGTGTGTGTGTGTGTGTGTGTGTGTGTGTGTATTATGCATGCATATATATGGCCCAAAGTTAGTTTTAGGAATAGTTGTTAATGGAACTGGAGAGAGCAATTAAGAGCTGCTCTTCCAGAGGACCAGGGCTTGACGGTGGCTAACAATAGCTGGTAACTTCAGTTCAAGGGATCTGAGATCTCCTTCTGACCTCTGTAAGCATGAAACATGCATATTATACACAGACATATATGCAGACAAAACACCTATACACATAAAGATACTAAATTTAAGAAGACTATTTTCTTGGGTGTTTTGAGACAGGATCTTAATGGTATAGTACAGGCTCACCTCAAACTCAAAATCTCCAGCCCATCAGTCCTGGGACTGCACACATGTCCCACCCTACCTAGCCAGGAATTTTCATTTTTAATTGGCAATAGTTACGTATTTATAGAGTACAGCCTGAGGTTTTAATCTACGCTTTACATTGTGGAATGATTGTATCAGGCTAATTAGCACGCGCGGCATCACTAATCATCAGGGAATGCAAATTAAAACCCCAGCAAGACATCCCCCTCCTACCAGTAAAGCATGTATTATCAAGAAGATAAAAGATAACAAGATTCTGGCAGGGATGGGGAGGGACTGCACACTGTTGTGGCAAGAGGAATTCATGCAGCCGTTATGGAAAGCAGTGTGGAGGTTCCTCAAAAAACAAAACAGCACCCCCGCCTGCCCAGATCCAAAACAAAAATCCCACAAAAACCGAAAATAGAACAAACCACCCTGTGATTTAGCTAAATATACGGACTACTGAGTGTGTAGGTTTCAGTTATACATCCCTGGGCACACGGTTTCTAGTTCCTTCTTAAGAGGTGAAAGACAGGAATAAGGTTAGACAATGAGAAAGACACAGGCAAGGAGATGATTTACTTCATCTATTTGCTGGTGAGCTCAAGGGCCAGGTTCCAGACGAGAAAATGTGCTCTTTGCTAGTGGGAAATTCAGTGAAGTGAAACTAACCTTGATGGTCTGTTGGGACGAGGGAACCTAATCACTGTTTCTTCCCCAAATGGAGCTCTTGTGAACTGGAGAGAGGTCTGGCAGTTAAGAGTATACTGGTCCCATCCAAGTACTAACCAGGCCCGACCCTGCTTAGCTTCCAAGATAAGATGCATTCAGGGCAGTCTGGTCTTAGTTGGGGGACCTCCCCCTGGAGGAGGGACTGGAAGGAGAGGGCTGTGATCTGGTTGTAAAGTGAATAAATAAATAATGGGGAGGAGGGAATGTTTGTGGCTCTTCCAGAGGATTTGGGTTCTATTCCCAACAACCCAGTGTCTCCGACCTGCCTGTAACTCCAGCTCCCGGATACCTGATGCTCTCTTCTGGCCTCCTTGGGCTCTTGAATCCACGTGGAGCATGAACACAAACACACACACACACACACACACACACACACACACACACACACACATACACACACCTAAATAAATCAGCCCACCTTCTTTTTTCCTATTGTTTTAGGATGCTCCCCTCCCCCACTGCCTTCCCCATGTGTCAGCTTCTTGCTCATCAGTGGGTCTCCACAGCCAGGCTGGGGCTTAGACATTTTCTTTTCAGCAGGAGATGGAATCTGGAGCCTTATGCCAGCCAGGCTCTGCGGCTGTCCTCTTTGCCCGCTCTTTCTGTACATTTTATTTCGAGGGAGGGTCCCTTGAATCCATTCTGTGGCCCAGGCAGGCCTTGGCCTTGCAGTTCTCCTGATTTCGCTGGGATTTCAGGTCTGTGCCACCAGGCTATACCATTCTTTACTTGGACATTTGTGAGACAGGCTCTCACGACACAGTTCTGACTGGCCTGGAGCTCACTGTGTAGACCAGGCTAGCACAGAAGTTTCTGCAATATTTGCACCTCTGCCTAAGGGCTAGGATTACAGGTATGCACCACCGTGTCCAGGCTGGCTGACATTCTTAAATATTTGAGGCAGGAATGCATGAACGAATAGTGGTGTAGCCGTGGTGACAGTCCTCAGCCTTCCTAGGCTCTGGTCTTGAGGTTGTTTCCAATAAGCCATTAAGAGAGGAGTTTCTGAGTGTCCCTGGGATTTGCTTCATGTGGGTTCGGAGGTTCATGCTGTCAGGCTGGGGTGGCAGTCCTTAGGCACAGCTGTCTAGCAGGTTCCTTACTTCTGTCTTGAGACTAGGTGGCATTATGTTGCCCAGGCTAGTCTTGAACTCACTGCACAGCTCTAACAGGACTTAAGCTTTTAATTTTCCTTAGTCAGGGATTCTAATGTTTGAATACGGAGTCCAGATGATTAACAGTCAAAATTCTTAAAATAAGCTTTTTGAATTTTTCATATAATTAAGCTTATTTTTAAAAAAAGAAGTAAAGGAAAAAGTCAAAGAAACAAGCCAAGTGTGTGTGTGTGTGTGTGTGTGTCTGTGTATGTGTGTGTGTGTGTGTGTATGTGAGTATTCATATGTGTGCATATTGTGTATTGGTTTGGTGTGTGGTATTATGTATGCATTTGCTTGTGTATGTTTATGTATATGTGATTGTGCAAATATGAGTGTTTGTATTTTTGTGTGTATTGTGCATGTTTGTATGCATACTTGTGTGTCTGCATGTCTGGATATGTGTATGTGTGTGTGCATGTGTGTGTTTATGTGTTTGTGTAAGTATATGCATGTGCATGTGTGTATCTTGCACATGTTTGGTGTGTGTGCATGCATGTGTGTTTTTATGTATGCATGTGTTTGTGTTTATATGTTACTGTATAAGCATGTGTGTTTGTATTTTGTGTGTGTTGTTTGTGCATTTATGTCTATATGTATGCATGTGTGTGTGTCTGTGCATGTGTTTATGTGTCTCTGTGTGTAAGCATGTGAATGTGTTTGCATAAGTGTGTATATGCATATGTGTATATTTGTGTGTGCCTGTATTTGTGTATATCTGTGTTTGTATGTCTGCATGTATGTGTGTGTGTGAATGCACATGTGTAAGGGCATTATACAGTTCTACAAATTCAGAAACAAAGTAGAATTGTGGCTGCTTCAAGTCTAACAGAACTGGCACTGGGCTTTGGATAAACCTAAAGCTTTTTTTTTTTAATTTTATTTTGCCTTGCTACAACACTATAGGACACATGGCTTTGTGACATTTCCATCTATTACAAATTCCTGATATTTATACAAAGAAAGATGCTCGAAGCCATGTCCAAAGACACTGGGTGGAAACAGAGTTTTTAGAGGTGAGACAGAGCTGGCGACCCTGTTCCTTGGTGCCTCTTGAATTCTCATTCTGGGCTGAGAAGAGATAGCGTGGCTTTGTCCGGATGTCTGTTCTCTGAGGCCCTGTGAGCTAGACAGATAGGGTGGCTTTGTCCAGATGTCTGTCCTCTGAGGCCCTGTGAGCTGGACAGATAGGGTGGCTTTGTCCAGATGTCTGTCCTCTGAGGCCCTGTGAGCTGGACAGATAGGGTGGCTTTGTCCAAATGTCTGTCCTCTGAGGCCCTGTGGGCTCAGGGCTGGGGGAGGCAGAAGGCCTTCCTGCTTTTTGCTGGTGTTTAGTAACAATCAAGGGATTATTCCATCCTCAAGTGGGGCTAATTACAAGCTCTGGCTTGCCAAAGTACAGCCCACTGGCCCTGCTTTCTTGCTTTCTTCCCAGACAGAGATCTGAAAATAAACTGACAGTCTCCCCTCCTCACCACAGAGGACCCTACAGAATCCATCACTGCCTTTCCTAACCAGGAAGAGACACATCCAAAAAAGACCAGCTATGTGGTTTGAGGAGGATTAGAACCTTTGCTAGGGTTTAGTACAAACTCAGGCCTGCTATGGTGGCCCAGAGGGGTCCTGAGCAAAAGCAAAGCATGGGACCTGTAAGAAAAATCTTCAGGAAACTGTCCGAGAGCTGAAGATAGGAGGGGAAGAGGTAAGAGAAGCCGTGTTTATTGACTGCCTAAGCCTGTACCCAGCAATATGCCTGAGCTGGCTTGTCCTGGCTGAGATAGTGAACCACTAAATATTTCAGATGTTTTGAGCTGGTTAAATTGGCCATCGTGAAGAATTAAATCATGTGAGCTTACAATGAGTTGCTTAAAAACAAAGGCAGTACATACTCAGAATAAAGAGGCAGTAGCCCCTCCCCTTTCAAAATGTACTGAATGTTAGGTCTGATGTTGAAGTTATCTGCTTTGACTGGGTCTGGTTGTTGGAAATGCCACACTGTGGTACTCTGTATCCCTTTCCAGCCCTGCATTTAGTGAGACGTTGGTATCTCGATATCAGTCACAGTCAGAATATTTATACCAAAGAAAATGGCAAACACTGTAGACCACCAGATTTATTTGCAGGGAGGTAATAGTTCATACTAACATACAAAGTTGGATATTCACAACTTTTTAAAATGCTTGTGGCATGGTTTTAAAGTTGTTAGCACACGCAGTAAGAATATTATCCCTCAGAGAACTGAAGTTGCCCCAGATCACAGAGCTGGAAAGTGTAGAGCCAGAATGCCACCCCATGTCAGCATGACTCAAAAGTGTGTGTGTGTGTGTGTGTATATGTATGTGTTTGTATATGTGTGTATTTGTTATGTGTATGTGCTTGCATGTGTATGTGTGTGTGCATGCATGTTTTCATGTATGTATATGTTTGTATATTTATGTTTATATGTGTGTATGTGTTGAGTGTATATGTTTGTGTGTGTTGTTTGTATATATGTGTGTGTTTATATGTGTGCATATGTGTTATGTGTATGTGCTTGCATGTGTATATGTCTTTGTGTGCATGCATATTTTCATGTTTGTAAATGTATATGTTTATATATGTGTGTATGTGCTTGTGTGTGTATTTGTGTGTATGTGTGTGTTTATATATGTGAATGTGTGTGTGTTTCTATGTGTGTATGTGATTGTGTGTATGTGTGTGTTTATGTGTGTGTCAATGCATGTTCTCATGTGTATACGTGTGTGCTCATGTGCGTGCGCATTATAAGCTAAAGGCTCATCAGAAATTTAGTGACCTTCCTGGACCACTTTCTCCTTTACTCCTTTGCTTTCCTCATGCAGACAGCCAAGACTCCTCTTTGGGTTGCACCATGAAGGTAAATATCTTTCCTATCAGTTCTGAGATCACTAGCTCAACCCCATTGGCCCAAACTTCTTTCTCTTCAAGCCCCAACCCTAGCTTTACTTCCAGAGCCCCATTAGTGGATGGGTCTGGAGAAAGCTTTGTAATCAGGGAACGTTTCTGCTGAGCATTTTCTCAGGAGAAAAAAAAAAGGGCATTTCTATTTTAAGCTCTGAGAGATGTACGTTAATTATCTGGTCCTCACTGATTTATGGCTAAAGAGGATACAAATTAGCATTGCTTCTGTGATCAACTTTCTCTCCAGGAGAGAAGGCAATGAAAATTCCAAATGCCATCGGACGGACACTGTGCCCATAGGAAGAGCTACCTCATGACCTTGGAGCCATGTGGCTCTTCTCTCTGGGGAGAGAGTGTAGAAATAAATAAATAGTGGTCTTCATAAGTAACATTGAAGGGTAGGCAGGCTAGAAGCTTGCTGCGGAGAGAGCTGGGAGAACTACCAATGGGGTGTTCTCACCCCACTCTCCCTCTGACTTGGAATGTCACTGTCACAGCTTTAATGCCAGGTTCCCCACTCAAGGAGACTGCATATGGTGACTTGAATATATAACGCCCCTCCCCCCAGACTTATGTGTTATAGCCTCAACCCTCAGCTGGTGGAGCTATTTCGGAAGGTTCTAGAAACTTAATGGGGTTGAAAGCCTGCTTATGGGGAAGTAGCCCCCTGGAGCGTGTTCTTGAGGCTGTGTCTTTCCATGACTTCTCTCTTCCTGCTTCCCAGCTGTCTTGAGGTCAGCAGCTTTCCTTTCCATCATAATGTTCTGCCTCAAGACAGACACAGTGGCGCTGGCTGACTGGACCAAAAGGCTTCAGATCGCAAAGGAAAAAGTAGCATTTCTTCCATTTAAGTCATTTATCCAGGTATTTTGTTATGGCAACACAAGTCTGACAAACTTGGCTCATCGGAGCAGTGTCAGTATGAACTGATGGTGGGGCTGGGTGGTCTTGAGGAGAAAGACACTCCAGACCAACAATGGAGGGAGAAATGAGCCGCTTCCCGGGGGGACATCTCAGATGGTGTCCAGAGATGGGACTGTGGCGGGTTATAGAGTAGATGCTGAGGGCCTAAGCAATGGATGAGATCACTTACAGATCAAAAGAGAGCTTGAGAGCCAGCCCTGAGCACCGGCAGCACTTAGAGCTCTGATGAGGACCTGCATAGCAGGAAGAGTGGGAGAGGCGTTTCCATGGGAGCCAAGAGGCAAATGTGCATCCTTAGTGAGCATGTGAGTAAGGGCTAGTAGTGAGAGAAACGGACGAAGAAGGCAGAGTTCTCCCCGAAAGCTCTGGGGAGGAAGTGTGTGAGGACAGTTCAGAGCAACTGTCGATGCTACGCGCTGGCGTACTTGTGTACGCCCACGGCAGGCTGGGACCTCTGCTACCGAGGATCGGATAATATATATTTCAGGCTTCACGGGTTGTGTGTCGTTGCTGTGATACACAGTCCCACCCCTCTGAGTGTGAGGAGAACAGTTGGGGATGATTAACACACAGATGGGAAGGACTTTTTAATAAAAAGCGAGCCACAGGGATGGGGAGATGGGTCAGCGGGTAAAGTGCTTGCAATACAAATGCGAGGATCTAGGTTCAAATTCCAGACCAATGTTTAAAAAAGAAAAAAAAAAAAAGATGCTGGATGTGAAGGTGTGTACTCGGAGCTTTCCTGTCAGACAGCGTGTCTGGAGATTGAGTTCCAGGTTCAATGAGTGACCCTGTCTGAAAAAAATAAAGCAGAGAGCTGTAGGATGATGTCATTATACAGCAAGGCGGGTCCAACCTATCATTGGATGAGAAGGAAGAGTAGGCGGGGAAAAGTCTAGGGAGTAGAAAGGAGGAGGAGCAAGAGAGAATCAAGATGGAGACCACAGAGGAGGGTGGTTCAGGTCAGGGTGAACTAGGTCAATTTTATCTTGTCTAGTTGGGCGGCTTAGATCTTTATTAATTGGCCATGAATTTATTGTGTGGATGTGTTATGGACTAAGAATTTAACATATAAATCTGTTTGATAAATTTCAAGTCTCTGGAACTTTTTTTTCCAGGCTAAAGGGGACAGCGTGTGAAAGCAAATGGCTAAGAGAGAACGTGCGGGGCCGCGGAACTCCATGTGTGTATCAGGCGTGGTAACAACTCGCCTAGGGGACAGTGTGTGAAAGAAAATGCAGAGAGACAGCCGGTTCGGCACTTGGACCATGGAGGGTGAAAACTCGGGAACTGGTAGATGATCCTTTTGTATTTTTACCGCAACAGAGAACCAATGAGGTAGACACCTGATATTGACCTTTGACCTCCATGTACGGATGGGTTGGTTTCACACACACACACACACACACACACACAGCCTGATTTACCAAAATACAGGTTCCTGGATGGATGCGCACCTTTTCTGACATATGCACGGGAAGTTCTTGACCCCCACCTACTTGTGACAGAGAAAATTAGAATAATCTGAGTCCAATGACTGCATGTTACTTGACTGGGCTCTAGTGCCTGGGTGTTTGATCATTCTTCTAGATGTTTCTATGAGGACAATTTTAGATAAAATTGACAAGGGTGTGATGTTGGGTGTGGAGGGTACAGGCTTGTTCTTCTAGCTGCTTTCTAGGCTGAGATTGGACTACAAACTCAAGGAATGTCTGAACTATAGAGTACATTCTAGGCCAGTTTGGGCATTTAAGTGAGACTCTGTCTTTAAAAGTAAGAAACTGGGGTATAGTTCAGTGACATGGTACCAAGTTATCATGTCCAAGGTCCCAGGTTCAATCCCAGCATCACCATTGTAATAGTAGTAATAATAACATGCTCAGCGGCCCATTATTATTGTTATTACGATCAATTATATAGACAACTTCCTATAATGTAAATGGTCCTCGTTCAGTCAACTATATGACTGGATAAACTAGACACCAGCACTCCCTGAAAAACTGGGCCCTGCCAGCAGATGCCCTGTAGACTGACCTGCAACCACAGCTTTTCCATGCACAAGGGAAAGGTTTGTATTACGTCTGAAATCTCTGAGTTCCGCCTCAGATAAAGCGCGTCATGTAAGACATTAAGGGTGGACGTGCTGAATGCTGGGTGCTCTTCTTATATTAAAATAGTTCACAATTAGGAAAAAAAAACAGGTGGTATAACAAAGTCAACTAGAAAAAAACACTGGTCCAGTGGTCATCACGTGACAGTGCTTAAGGCAGAGGCAATCTCTGGGGACGTATGCTGGGCTGGAGGTGGGCGCCACTGGGAATAAAGAGGTACAGAGGAGGACATGTTCCCAGGGTAGCCATTATGAAGCTGGAGTGGAGTCTACTGCAGACCCTGGGGGCAGTGGGTAAGGCTGCTGTAGAGACACAGGCACAGGGAGGTCAGGACTTAAGGACACACGGTCCACCCTGCTTGAATCTCCCAGACATTCCCGTCCAGTGGAAGGAAATTTGGAAATGATTATTTCTAATTTTCCTCTGGTGAGATTTATCTCCTGGGTGCTCGCCCATGCCAGAGGGATTTGTGCTACCCAGAAATATACTGGGATCCACGCTACCAGGGCTCCTTTCTGTTTCCGGTGTGGCTCTCAGAGAAGATTGTTTATGTGCATACATGTACATGGAGGACTAGCTTGAGTGTTATTCCTCAGGAACATCTTCTTTTTTGGGATGGGGGTCTCTTATTGGGACTCAAAGCTCACTAATTAGTCCAGGCTGGCTGGCCAGAGATTCTTGTGTGGGAGATTCTGCTCCCAGGCTCACAATCCCATCTTTGGATCGGAGCAGGCTTGGGAGATAGCTGTATAGGTAAAAGTGCGTGCAAGCTGCCTGATGACCTGAGATTGGCACACATAAAAAATCCATATGCGGGCTCAACGGGTAAGAACACTGGCTGCTCTTCCAGAGGTCCTGAGTTCAAATCCCAGCAACCACATGGTGGCTCACAACCATCTGTAATGATATCCAATGTCCTCTTCTGGTGTGTCTGAGGACAGCTACAATGTTCTCACATACATTAAATAAATAGTTCCTTAAAAAAAAAATCCATATGCACTACCAAATTTGGTAGTTACCACGTTACCATGTCTGGTTACCAGTGATCAGGAAAACCATGATGCTGCTTGTATTTCCAATCTGTGTCACAGGCACTGTCTGCTTTCAACTCAGTGGGTTTTAAGAGCTCTAGAGAGTGATGAGATTGCTCAGTGGTTAGAGCACTGACTGCTCCTCCAGAGGTCCTCAGTTCAAATCCCAGCACCCACATGCTGACTCACAGCCATCTGTAATGGATCTGATACCCTCTTCTGGTGTGTCTGAAGACAGCTACAGTGAGCTTATATATAATAAATAAGTAAATCTTTAAAAAAAGAGAAAGAGATCTAGGGAGGGGTCCTATCACATCAAACTTGTTTTTTGACCACGCCTCTTGTGTCCCTCCTGGTCTGTCTACAGTTGATATGGGTCACATGGCCAGCACCGTGCTGACACAATGTAATGTGGCTGGACCGGTGTGTAAATGTGTTGACTTAACATTCTTCCCAGACTCCGGGGTCCATGGTTTACAACTTGGACTCTTCCATCTTTAAATTCTCAGTGTTGGCTGCATTCAAAGCCTCAGAAAGGAAGAGAATAAAAGGGAGTCTGTGAAAACTCCATAGTAGGTACTGTGACAATTGCTACACTGTCAGGCTGCTGCAAAGAGGCAGGACCAATGGGTGGCACCACCGTGAAAGATTCTGTCCTTACATGTGACACTAATTACACACACAGGCTGGGAAGTGGTAGTCTAATCTGACACTAACAAAGCCTTCCTCTCTCCTGAGATATTCCTTTCAGCTTCAGAAGGACCACTACTGGGATGGCAGCTGGAATTATTTCCTCCCTCTTTAGAGCGGGAGGTGTGGGCTGCGCTGAGAACCTGGAAAAGGGTTTGTAGAATGGGCTTCAGAGCCTCTTCAACTCCAGCTCCGAAAGCAACACGAAATGCAACTCAAAGAGGAGAGAGATTTCTTCTGTCCCAAACAGCATCGGCAGAGGAGAGGAACGGGTGCGCTCGCCTCACAAGGTCGCCTCACAGAGGGAGATTTTTATGGCTGATTTTGAGTCCTCAAGAAACTGAGACCTGTAGTGGAAATTCTCACATGGTGGGATTGGCTGCAGTGTGGTACAGATTGTGTGGCTGGCCGCCCAAATCAAGGTGGCTCTGATGGAGTGGTGATTCTAGGAGTCCTGGATCCCACAAGCCGGGAACATTTTGCAAGGGGGTGGGGATGCAAAGTTTGCAGGACAGCTCCTAGAACGCCCAGAAGGTGGCGCCACTTGCCAAGAGGCAACAGCTAGGGACTCCTACCACCACCGGACTCGACCCCATCTGGTCCCCTTCAGCTCTGGCTTTGGCTTGAAGGCCACTTTGGGATTGCTGACCACAAAGAGACACCCGGGCTCATCCCTATGTGTCACTGTGCCCCCACCCCTCCCCCACCCTGAGATACTACTGAGTAGGATTGGCTGGATAGACAGGCTACAAGGGCTATGCAATATTCATGGTTATTATTATTTAACTATAACAAAAGATAACACCGATTACTCACAATGGATGCTTGTTATGGCCAGGCACTACAATAAAGATATGAAATAAATTATTAAAGTCTCTCAACAAGCTTGTGGCGTGAATATTATCTTCCTTTTACCGACCACACATTTCATCCAGAGAGGTTATGGGGTTTGTCTTTGGTCACAAAGCCAGTCCAATGGCCAAGCCAGAGTGTGAACTCAGGTCTTTTGGGATGTGTAGTATGCCCCATTAGCTACCTTATGCCCCCTCTTCCTTACTGCCTGACTTCCTCTTTCAGCTTCCCTTTCCTTCCTATCTTCCTTCTGCTCCTTTTTATTTCCTGTCACCCAGCAAAATTCAAGGAAGACCAGACCACACTTCTGATACTGGGGAATTCTCAGTGTATTGAGTAGGCTGAAAATGACACCCTGGGGGTAGTGGAGGAAGAGGACAGTTCATGAATATTCATTACCACCTACATGCAAGTGCAGTGCTAGATCTGGCCAACTCAGGGATGCTGGCTGTGTGTTGGTTTCATTTCATCTGGGGTTTTGTGAACTCTGATCCTGTGTGGGCTTTGCTTGGTCCCATTTAACTCTTGGTCCAGACAAGTTCATCTGGTAACACCTGAGACATGACAGGTATGTGAGGTGGATGACACAGATGTTTTATCACTTCCTGGGGGGCACAGGTCACCCTCAGAATCTTAGGAATGCAAGGACCACACATGCGGAACATTCCCAGCCTGGCCAAATTTCTAAGAACGGGAAGAGGGCATCTCGTCCTCTTAGTGTCTACCTGTGTCTCAGGCATTTGAATGGATCTATGGCATGAGGCTTGGGAGGTCGGAGAAGTCTGCCCTCTGATTTTACAGATGAGCCTCTGAGTAAAAAGGATTTGTCTAATGGGCTCAAAGCCAGAGGGCAACTGGGAGTCAAGTGGAGCTCATCCCTCTGGCCCACGAAGAAGACCCTTCCACTTGCCTTCCAAGGCTATGAACTAGAATCTGGTTTATTTCCTGTGTCTTCTATGGGAACCAGGGCAGCTGGTCCCTCCGTTTAACGGGTGAGAAAAGGGTTCAGAGAGGTGGTGTAACTTAGCCCAGTCACAGTATCTGTGTGTGTCCCACCATGAACAGCTCTCTCTTGGAGCTGTCTGCATTGCAGTTGGCCCTAGTGAATTCATGGTTTTCTAGGAGGCAGAATATGACTTCAAATCGAAAGCAAATCTATAGGCTAGATAAGAAAATATTGGTAGTTAGTTGTGGACCTTTGAAGTAGTATTTGAAGAACTAGAACAGAAACCTGGAATATATGATTAAAAACAAAACCAAAAAAGCAGAAAAGCCTATCCCAAAACCTCAAAACAACAACAACCTCCCAAACAACCAATAGCTTAGTTATGGTTCACATCCTAATCCCAAGATTTAAAAAACAAACAAACAAACAAACAAATCCTGGTCTTTGCAGATGTAATAACATTCTCTGCTACCTTTGCTGGCTTTCTACAAGCCCATGTCTCATTCTTAGACTGAGACTCTTCAAGGATGTCACCCAGTCTCCAACATTTGGTATGACCTCTTACTACTTTCAAAGAGTCCTTAGTTTTCCAGATTGGCATGGAGCTCAGTGTTTGAGGGGAAGCAGTCACCCTCAGAGGCCAGTGACTCCACCCAGCAATCTCTGGAACCCCCACAGCAGGTTCATCTTAGCCTCTCCCTCCCTCCCACACAGGCAGCTGCTCAGCCTCCCTGTGAGCTTGGGGCAGTTGGAACCACACACCCCAGGGAGCCTCTGAACTCCCATCAAAGGAAGGTGCCCTGCCTGGAGGGCTGACTGCTTGGCACATTATTATTATTATTATTATTATTATTATTATTATTATTTCTGAGCCTGAACATCATTGCAAAAGGAAAAAAAGAACCCCAAGGGAGGCCTTGCCATTTCTGGCAAGCAAAGCTATTAAACTTTCAAGTTACTCCTGAGCTGGCTGAGGCACTAGGAGGTGCTCTAGCCTCCAGTGTCCTAGTTACAGACCTTAGTTCTAGTCATGGCTCAGCTTGCAGGAAAGATCAATCTAGCCTTTGTGGCATGACTTTCTAGATTCAAAGAGGAAAGGAAGGGGAGGAAAATAGACCCATCCCGGAGGTTAACCACCTCACACAGGAGGACCTTTGTGGGTACCACTCCATTTTAATAGGTGGAGGGTTCTCATAGTAGATGATGAGGTTCTAGTTAGGGCCCTCTGGGTTTGTAGATGAAGGTACCTGGAGCTGTTCATAATGTCTTGTGGTGGCAGGGGGTGGGGGTGGGGCGGAACAATGCTGAACTGATCCTGGCTGGAATACAAACTCAACAAGGAATATCCTCTCTAGAACTCAGCTTCTTTGTAAATTAGGGATGTCATGGCAGTACAGCTTTCAGGATGCTGACATGGGCGTTTGCCGAGTTTGAGACCCCCTATTTCAAGAAATCAAATATCATGATAAACTAATAAATAAATAAATAAATAAAGTTGGAGGTTATGACCTAAATTATGTCCCCTTGGTTCATATGTTGAGTTTCTAATTGCTTAGTACCTCAGGATGTGACCATTATTTTGGAGTTAGGATCTTTAAAGAGGAGGCTATGTTAAAACGAGGCCATGAAGGTGGTTCTAATCCGATAGTACTGGAGCCCTTGCAAGAGAAAACCATGGACGTGCATGCACAGATGACTGACTAACGTCTTTATCTCAGACTGGAGCCTCCAGCAGCCCGAGAGAATACATTGCACCAGGCGGAGACCTTCATTCCGGCAGACAGCACGCGGTGATTCCATCTCCCCAGGAGACTCCATCCACGGCTAAGGATACAAGGTGATAGGAATTCGGGGTCCCGTGAGCCAGGGTCCCACTCAAGGGTGTCATTCTCACAAGTCTTATCAAGATACTTGGTTTTGCTAAAAAGCACTGTGGGGGACCCCTGGGTCCCCAGAACACATATGTCCTCTCCACATTCATCACTAGTCACATAGGAAACTGTACTTGAGAATTCTGGGTCTGTCCCTGGAGATGGTTTCTGGCATGTGTGTGTGTGTGTGTGTGTGTGTGTGTGTGTGGGTTCTGTACTGGAGGCCCAAAGCTGGCTGTTTCTTTAACAACCATGGCTGTGAGAAACACCAGAGACATTTACTCCCCAGGCAGGTCTCCTTAGGGTCCTCTGGAAACCCTCACAGCGAATTCCTGAGACACCCCAGGTCCTTTCTTATCTTGTCTGATTCACTGCTTATAGGAGTGGGCACACCTGAACCACAGGGGCTGTTACACAGCACTAACCCCAGGGCCAAACCATCACCATCTTGGGGAGTTCAGCTGTGCTGCCTGCAAAAATATCATTCCAGCCGGGCTTGATGACTGTTAACTATGGAGGGGTAGGGAGGGTCACACGCTCCTCCCCTGGGCATCCAGCTGTTCCCCATCACCCACTGACTACAGCACTGACTTCACTGCATGTGGTCTTGGGGAGGAACTGGAATACATAAGGAAGACTAGAGGAAGGGCCTCCATCTTGGTGGTCTAGGAAAGTCAGCTTCCGTGCTGGGTTAACACTTCTACATTATGGTAAGTAACCCCTCCTCTGGGCTCTGTGAGGAAGCCGGGATAAAGTCAACAGGTCCCCACAGTTAACGTTTGTGGAGCCATTTTGACCGTAGGAGCAGGGTTAGGCGTTGCCTTATGTCTTCTCCTGGGGAAGATGTTTTAGCAAGAGAGTTTCTTCTCATTATCCAGATAAATAGCCAAGGTGCTGCTCAGAGACATGTCTGATGCTTCCGTTTCCATGGCAAACAAACAATAATAAAATGTCACTTGTTGGTTAGTATTGCTCAGAGCTGCCCCTGACGGTGGCGGGGTGGGAAACTTCCCCGAGGAGGAGAGTGGAAGCTAATGAAGAGGAAATGTAAGGTAGGGCATGAGACCTAGAAAGGCTCTGGCTTGCTGGGACTGAAAGTGGGGAGGAGGGAGAACGGAAGAAGGACTCAGCCGGGGGCTGAGCCAGGCAGGTCTAGGCAGTTAGTGTCCAGACAGAGTCTGTTCCGGAGCCTGCCTAACTCCATGCCTCTCACTGCAGTACAGTGCCTCCTCAAGACACAATGGCCGCTGAAATAGATACTTAAATTAATAAAATTAGAAATTGTTTTCCAGTAGCTGGTCAATGTGTGTGTGTGTGTGGGGGGGGTGACTCCTCTCTGGCTTTTTATTACCTCCCGCAGAGAGCTGAAGTAACTTCTCATTTCTGCTGAATAATGCATCTGTGATCGCCGGGCTCGCTCGTTTAAAGCAGATAGATGAGTCTTTCTGTGGAGCTCCCCTGGCAGACAGGAGGTTTTATCAGTGGCTCTGCTTCATTCCCCCGGGCGACGCTGGGGACCCTTGTGCCACCTTCCTGCCTGCCTCAGCCACTTGTCTCCACAGTCCCCCAGAAAGACCTACCTCATTTCTCCTCCACACTGTGCCTGCTGCCTGGATTAAGTTTTAATTTACTTCCGGAGAGTGCAGCCATTACCGGGCCCCTCCTCCTGCTCTTAAATATGGATGTCAGGCTTTTGCCCAGAGAGGAGATCTTTGAGATGTGTCTTCTATTATAGGACAGACCCACGGATACTTCTTTATTCTGTGAGGCTGAGTGGGCTCCTCGGCTCTGACTTGGATCTAGAGTCATAATAAGCTGTTGTATTTTATAAGATGAAAAGATGAAACTTTTTTTTTTTTTTTTTTTTTTTTTTGGAGACAGGGTTTCTCCGTGTGGTCCTGGCTGTCCTGGACTTGCTCTGTAGACCAGACTGGCCTCAGATTCGGAGATCTGCCTGCCTCTGCCTCCCCAGTGTTGGGACTAAAAGTGTGTGCCACCACTACCTGGTGATGAAACATTCTTTTTTTCTTTTTCTGGTGTTGAGAATTAAACCCTGGGTCTTGCACATATTAGACAAGTGCTCTACACTGAGCCATCATTCTAGAATTTGGATATTCCTTAAGTTTCCTTAGAGGCATTTTATTTTATGGCATAATAAATAAAAATTTCATTCAATTGTTGCTTATATATGAATATCATTTTTGGTGAAATTCTATAACCTGTGACTTAATTAAATCTTATTGTTTGTTGTATAATTTTTACATTCAACTCTCTGCATTTTCTAGAAAGAACCAACATTTTTTTCTTTCTAATTCTTACATGTGTCTTTTCTATTCTGATTGCATAGGGCACCCTTTCTGACCAGGATTACATTGTAACAGGCGCAGTCCTACTCTTTCCCCTAGTTCTAATCTCTGCAGTGGGCCTCTAGAGCATCCTACATCAAAGACACCTCCAAGCATCGCCATTATTATGGGAAACTAAGATATGCAGACGTCATTGTAGAAGCCAGTTCAAGGTTGCGCAGGAGGCAAATGGTGGGGTCTGAGCTTGACCTTGGGGCTGCTTGATTTCAAAGTCTTTGTACCATGTCTGCTTTTTGTGACATGAACCAACTTGTTCAAATGAGCCTTATATTGCAAGGTGTCAGAAGAGATTCAAGAGTGACTGAGAAGGGTGTATGAGCAGGGCTTGGGTGGACAGTTGGTCTTTTCTGGGCTTTCTTTCAGTCACTCTTCTCAGGTACACTCTATATAGCAAAGCAAGAACCTTGGAAACCAGAAGTTTCCCTTATTAGAAAATAATTTATGACTACTTCTAAGTAGCAGCCTGTGCCTCCTTCCCTCCCCTGACCCACTGAGATACTACTCCAATTTTATTCATCCTGTCCCTAAGAATTTTTCCCAATACATGCTTCTCTGGGTCCCAGCGCTTCTAAGGACACTGTAGTGTCCTATAAAGTTTAGCTGACAGAGTCACTGCCTCACAGCCTGCCCTGCCAAACTAGATTTTAGAAAATGGAAGGATCCATCTAGGTGTGGTATTATAAGTCTACAGTCTTAGCACTTGGGAGGCTGAGACAGGAGAATTGTTGCAAGTTTGAGGCTGGCCTGGGTTACAAAAAGTAACTGCCACTCTAACCAGGACCCTGTATCAACAAATTACACACACACACACACACACACACACACACACACACACGCACGCCAATCTTCCCTGGGTTGTCTCTCCCTCACCCTAGCTCAGCTCTCTCCTTGTGCGCTGACACTAACAACACAGGATGCTCCTCTGCTGTTTTATCTGCAGCTGTGTACCAGGAGGTCTCTCCGTGTAAGCGTGTGTTTGAGCCAGTTATTGGCATCACCCACTTGATATGAAAAGTCAGAAACAGCCACTTCCTGCTGGACCAGGAATCAGTAGGGTCCTCTTTGATCTCAGAGGCCACCACCTGGGAATTTCTCTACTTCTTTTCACTGCTTAAGGAGAAAGGGCCTAGGTAGTTTTAAGGCTGAGAAATTGGAGTGAAGCTTTTGACCCAGCCCCTTGTGGCTTTAAGTAGCCACAGGTAGCTGTGAATATCTCATAGGGGATAGATAATTACAGGACAATTTCTCTTATCTAGGCAGGCAGTTTATATCATTATCAATTGGCTCTAGGTTTATTGTGTGAATGTTTTGTGGAGTGAGAATTTACTGATCTAAATCTGATTGATGAATTACAAGCCTTTAGAGTTTCGATTTTACCGGGTTACAGGGGTTTGTGAAAGCTAACCTCAAGATGTGAAGTCGTTGCGTGGGGCTGGCGTGGCAGTGACCCGCCATGGGAACTAGACGGACGGCTAGCCATGGAGGAGAAGAGACTGCCGGGGACAGAGAGTAGCAGGAAGTAGCGTGGCGTGGTGCCGTGGTGTCATTTTACTTTTATTAATATTTACTACTACAGGAGGGAGGAGAAAGGGAAGGAGGTACAAGTGTCTGTTCATATCTATAATTTACTGGTAAATGCTTTAGAGGAGAATGGTTGGCACTGAAGCTGAAGTTGTGACGTCTGTTCTTCACGGCTGTTCTGTTGAGGTATTTTATAGCTGTGTAGTCTGTAGGTTACAGAGTTGCTGGGTTATGTAGACATTACCAAATCCAGATTAGACGTGAGAAACTGAGGCTCATGCATTGCAGAAGCTTCTGTGACCAGTCTCAATATCTGCACACTAGGCGTTTTTGTAGCCACTTGAACTGTCTGCTCACTAGGCTTTGTAGCTGAACTTTTTCACCTCGACACTGAGATGCCTAGTGCCTCCTGGTACATGGGCTAGGGAGAGGAGGCTCTTCTGTAGAGCTACCTGCAAATTGGGCAGGGAGCTATCGGGGTACAGTGCTCATGAGTCTCACCCGTGCACTTCTCAGGGGTACAGTCTCCTTTGATTCAGTTAAACTCACTTTGGTAAGTCACCCCGATAAACTCATTGGTACCAAGCTAGACTTGGGTAAAATATTTGACTGTGCCCTGTCCGGGGTGAGATGCATTTGCTCCTGTCTGCCCAGGAGAAGCCATGTAACTGACGGCCAAGACTGTAAGACATCCCTATCATCATCCAGGACGTTCTATTTGAATCAGAACTGTCGTGCTGGTGTGTCTATATTGATTTCATGCTGGAATAATTTTTGCCTTATTGAGTTAAACAAGATATTAACACCAGCTTCATTTGTTCACACATACGCACACACACACACACACACATGCTTGGGCACACACATCTATCTCATAGGTAGTAGGAAATTGAAAATTACCAGTATGGTCCATATTCCCATTGATCCCATATACCCATTTTATGTGGGTATAGGAGCACCCCTCCATTTACTTAGTCATCATTTAAAAACGGCACATCCACTCAGTGGTATTGGGTTCTATGATGACTTGAAAACCCTCTACAGTAACAGTGACAGAGGCAATCCCAGATAATAGGACAGGCGCAGCTTTGAGGAAGGAACATCCAGGGTAGGGTGATCTTTTGCATCTCTCTGTGATAGTGGTTCTCAACCTTCCTAACATGGCGACCTTCTAATACAGGAATTCCTCATGTTGTGGTGAAACCCCCCGCCATAAAATTATTCTGTTGCTACTTCATAATAGTAATCTTGCTACTGTTATGAATCATAACATAAACATTTGATATGCAGGGTATCTGCATGTGACCCACAAAAGGGCCGTGACACACAGGTTTTGAATTACTGCTCTATGAGCTTTTGACCTGGGGCCTTGTGCACAACTTGGGTTTCTCATCTGAAAAGTATACACAGTGAGAGATTGTTTGCAGAATATTGTTGGAATTTTTCTGGGGGGTTGTATTATACCTAGGGGACCTGGTTCCTGGTCAGCCTCAGTGAATGGCAGCCAGTATCAACATTAGACCACCAGCAGTTTTGGTATGCAAGTGGTCAGCTTCCCTGGCCTCTGATTAGGCTCCATCTTCACCATCCCCTTTCAGACCTCTAGAGAGCCTCCAGATACAGCTGGAGGACCTACCTGCTGGTAGCTGCTGGCCCAGGAGGCACGAAGGGCATCCCAGCCTCCGGAGCGCTTGGCCTTGCTCTCCAGGTGAGCCCGCAGTTGGGTTTCCAGCTCCTGGCTGACTTGCTCCAGAGTATGCACCTTGGTCATATACTCCACTAGGCAGCCCCCCAGGTCCTCAACAGTAGTGTGATCCCTTTCTGGGCCTGGAGCAGGCGCAGTGGCAAGGCCTGAACTCCGTAGGCCCTGTAGGAAGACACTGCTGATGCCGAGGGCCCGGCGGGTCACTCGGGCACCAAGGCCACCTATGCCACCACTGGGTGCTACTCCTACGTAGACCCCAGGGGCACAGGCGAGGCTACCCACAGCACTAGTCCTGGATGCTGGGGGGCTATCCAGGGAGGAAGGAGATCGTGTTCCCCTGAGGGATGACATCCTGGGCCTTTGCAGGGGCATGCTGGCGTTGGCTCCCGAGGGCAAGTCCGCTACTACCCTCCTCTCGCTCATTGTCTCTGCCTCTGTGGTGCCTGGCAGGTTTACAGGGTCCAGTGGCTTTTGGTTCCCAGACCCAGCATCCCCATGGCCTGGTCACGGGCCTCTCTGGAAGCTCCTGTGTCCCTGTGTTCTTTGTCTACTGCCTTCCATGGGTTTCTGGCATTCATTGAGCTGGAAGAGAACCGCCCCACCAGCCGGTGAGAGGTGCACAGGCATTCTCTGTGGCTGGGTCATGTGCCCAGCCATCCAGACTTTTCTGGGGTGGGGGATGGGGCAGTGCAGCCTGTGAGAACGGGTCATCTAGATTTGCCTATTTCATTTTAGATGGGGTCTTTAATGTAGGTGGGCCTCAAAATCCTTATGTAGCCAGGAAGAGTTTAATCTTATCTTCCTGCCTCCAATTCCTGCAATAGAATCCAGGGCTTCATGCTCAATAGGTAAATACTATGTTTGAGTATGTTACTACCACAGAGAGGGTCAGGCAGGCCACAAGCTGTCCCGATTTCACTGGTGAGGGAACAGGCTATAGAACCTTAGAAGACAAGTGTTCTGAACTCCAGATCTCACAGGGAGTCCCAGCTTGTAAGCGTAAGGGCCTCAGGGCAGTTTACAGGGCCATCCGAGCCAGCCATAGAGGAAGGCAGCCTGAGGTCCAAGGAAAACAAAGCAAGCCTACTCAATACTCTCTTCCTTCAGGTCTGACAGCCGTTCGTTCTGGGCCCCTTTCAGCTCCGTCCTTCCCTCCCCTCATGCCTGCCCTATGACACTCTGCCTGTCAGCTGCCGGCTGTTGCCCATGTTTCTTCTCCTCTAGACCTTGTGGTACATACTGCTTGGTTACTAACCCTGACACAGCAGACCCTCTGGAGTCAGTTTGGGCAGCTGTTAGGCTGGGGCCTTGGTTTCACCTCTGTCTCACCTTTTAATAAGACCAAGAGGGGAAAACAACAAAGGGATTTCTGGAAAGCACCCATCCAAGTTAGGTTTTCTTGGCACCCAAGGTACTGAGAATTTTTATGTACAGTAGTAATTTAACTGCATGCGTGGATGTGCGAGGGGTTCAGACCCCCTGGAACAGGAGTTGTGAGTAGGCACTCCAAGTTTTAATCCTTGCCTTTGGCATCCTTCCAAGTCACAGTGTCAATGGCTTTATCCTAATCACTTCTTGGGGGCTAGAATGGTCCCTCCAGCCCGAGCGTGACATGGCCCTAAAAATCCATGTGCTGGGTGAGATTTCAGTGCATTGAAAGCATGCACCCTAGGTCCAGAGATGGACCTTGGACTCCTTGGTCCTGTAATGTGAGGGTTGACTCCAGGCAAGAGAAGGGGACAGGAATCAATTTCTGGTAGGTACCAAGTATACCCTATTCTGAGCACAATTTCATTCTCTGATTGTTTTTTTTTTTTTCAATTCAACTTTAGAATGCAGGAAAATTTACCATTGACATGTACTGCTGTTTGGGGTGCATAATGTACAATTTCAGAAGTATTATCTCATAGATACTCTTATTTCAATTTGTGATCAAAAACCCCAGGATCCCATTGCCAGAATGTATAGAGCTGAGAAAGCCTCTTTAATCCAGAATGTATAGGGATGTCTTGTACCAGGGGCGTACCAGGGTCACACAGGCTGCTCACCTTCTAGAACTCTCTGTGTTTTTATTTTCTACTCTTTATGAAAATTGCAACCTCTCTCCTCCTTCTGTTCTGTTGAGACAATGTAACAGGGACCTTGTAACTTTTATCTTGGGCAGAGGCTACAGATCAGCTTTTGCAGCATTCCTCAGGGGCCATTTACCTTGTAGTTTGAGATGGGTCTTTTTTTGATCTTGGACTCAGTTAGGATAGACTTGCAGGCCAGTGAACCCCAGGGATCTCTCTGGTTCTGACTACCCAGTGTCTACCCAGTGCTAGAAGCATGCTGCCACACCCAGATTTTGTACTTGGGTTCTGGGAATCAATCTTGGATCCTCATGATTATAAGGTACTGTACTGAGGTACCTCCCTACCTCTCAGGAGAAACAAGATTAGATATCAGTGTTGTTTATCCGATTAACAAATTAAGGAGCCAATTGAATCAAGTAAAGGCCAGTAGCTTATAGGCCGTAGCTTACATAGATGTGGTGTTTTTCCTATGGATACCACCTCTGCAGCTCCCATGATGCACTGGGACTGGGTTATGGTAACTGCCACCTAATCCAGGTGGTATTGCTGGGCTCCAAGGAGATACATTTTAGTCAGTTCCAGAATGTATTGTCCAAGGGCAAATGCAGGGTTCAAGGTATTGACTATAAAGGTGCCATGCATGTTTAGGCACTGTTACTGCCCAGGGAACGGTAATGAGCAGTGGTTTTAGATACTCTCAGACCCAAAGACATTTACTTTAAATCTGTCCAGTCCTTTGGAGATGGGAACAGGCAAAGGGAGAGACCTGGATAGACACCAGTGCTTTGAAGATGTGAAGAGAGCAGGCTCTCCCTTGGGAAGCCCACCTCCGTATTCTAAAAGATCAGTTTTACCAAACATCTCACAACCTTGTTTTCCCATCACACTGTAACGTTCAATACAACATTCAATTAGTTAAGAACACAGGGAAACAAGACAGTTACAGATACCACTGAGGGAGACGGAAAGGTTATTTTTTTTTAAATGAAAAGAATGCAAAATGTATTAGCAACTTGATCCTCTGGGTAATAAAATAAGTTTATTTATATATACATGGTAGCTGAATTCTGTGGATACAGAAAAATAAGTCATACATCCACAAATGTATATATAACATATGTATCTCTGATGACATATATTATATATAAATTTTACTTTACAAACATGTTTTTTTTCTCAATACATACTCACACACATTTATATATTCAATGCAGTAGCTAACAGAAATATTATGATAAGGTTAAGGTCAGACAGCAACATGTTAGCGAAATCTCAGCACAACATTTAACCTGCTTCTTTGTGGGTTGAAGTCTTTGAAGAGAGACAATCAGACTCGTGTTAAGTAGGTCCATGTAACATTGAGAACACACACTAGTTTTGAAGGCCGTCTTTCTTTTGGAAAAGGGAAATGGAAGAGATTGATAAGATCATGATAAGACCACAGCAACAACACAGACATCAAGTCAACAGTCAAATTCAAGCTCCAATCTGATAATAAGAACATCTATATTCAAAATATACTATCAAACTATTTTTCTTTTAGAGGGGGGAGGGGTTGAAGTTAAATCTCTAGCTGTTGTGGGTTAGGAAAGTAATAGAGAAAATGGATTGGCTTCAGAAGTCTCGAGTTTCTGAGAGTCTGCTTCTTGTTGGCCAAACGGTACAGTGTGGGCTGGGAAGGCAGCTAGACCTGGACCCAGGGGAACAAGAGAGGGGAGGCTGGGGACAGCGGGTGGCAAGTTTGTGGGCCGGTCTGCCCTGCTTCTGCCTGTACACAGAATGGCACTTTCAAGTGATTGATTTGGCAATCTTTTTCTTTAAAGATCTAATGGGGGAAAGGTTAAAAAAAAATAGTTCTACACCACGAGGCTTTCTAGATACACCTGTTTCTCAGAGGGCACAATATCATTGCCTTTGGAGGAAGCAGTACAGAATCCCAACAAACACTTGACCCTTGAGCAGGGCAGGGAAAGCGTTGCCCAGCCCCCAGGCTGAGATCTGCATCTGTCCTCCAGGAAGAGAGGTGTGAGATCCAAGCAGGTGGGGTGTTGGAAGGGATGCCAAGGGGGGGGGGGGTTCTAGGGATTTTTTTTTTTTTTCTGCCAGACAAAGGCAGTCCTGTTTCTTCTAGCATGGTGGGAGCATCCTGTGGGGTCATAAAAGGGATCTTGAGCCTCTTGATGCCTGGATGGCCTTCACCAATCCTGTCAAACTCGACATTCAGTGGCCGTATAGTGAGGCTGCAGGCTGAGCAGTTCCCTTCTGCTTTGTATACTTGCCCGTGTCTTCTGCCGAGGTGCCCCAGTTCCCACCACCAGGATACATACAGACAGACGGGGAGTGTGGGCACTGAGTCAAGGGAACCAGAGCACTAAGACCACACAAATGACTCACTTGGTCGTACTTACATTCCGCTTCCACGGGAGACTGGTCTCTTTCCTCAGCTGCCCAGGGCTCCTAGAACCTCTACGTGCCCCGAGCAGTTAAGAGAAGCAATCAGTGCAACCGCTTTGCTTAGAAATACCTTTATTTTATAAAGCCATGGGTCATTCGGTAAAATTTTTCTTTTTTAAACCACACTTGTAAAAAAAGATGTTGACAATTCTTAAGAAAAAAAGCTGAAAATGTCTCTTATTAAGTCGGGGTTACACAAAGGTTATATTTATAATATATATATATATTTGTATATTTATAATTTAGAGACAAAAATAGGGAGTGGCAAAGCGGAGGCTGCTGCATCTAGATCTCAGAGACTTGATCGTTTCCCACGAACAGTGTTTCCTGGCAGAAGGGGTTCACGAGCACCATCCCAGTGTCTCGATAGTCTCCGTTGGCTGGGGAGCGGGGCTCTGAGAGCTGGTCCTGGGGAGAGAGGAGGAAGCTGGTGTGAGCTGGGGATGGAGTGAGGGGTGGCTGGGTGTGGTGGCACACACAACCCCAGCAGTCAGGATGAAAAGTTCAAGGCTAGCCTGGGCTATATAGCAAGAGATTGCCTCAACAAATTAAGCAACCAAGCACACAAGTACATACATCCCCCACACATACACATACCACATACACCACAGGAATATTTCATCTCCCCATACCTTCCCCCACACTACAAATCCTACCCCCATCTCCCACAGACACACACACACCCCTACCCCAATTGCCTTAGTGTACAACAGTTGATGTCCTTGGACCCCAGACTCAGCTTCCTGCCTCTTCCTCAGACACCAGGCAAGTCTGAAGCGTTTCCTTTCCAAATATACCCATAACCATCCCTCAGAGTCTGACAGGCTTACAAGTCTTCAGAGCCAGTCCATCCTCATCTTAAGGGCCCCAACCCCCAGAGTCTGGTGAGAATCATTCCCCCATTTCTTGTAGCAACACAAGCCCCATGTGGACCACAGTAAGATATGTGTTAAGTGTGACAACACCCCAAAACCTCAGTCTGTCTGCTGAGCCCTGGGGTGGAAAAGGCTTTAGACAGGCACCCCAGGCTGCTCAGAGGGGGATCAGAGTTTGACGGGGTTTCCATCTCCGTTCCAAGGGACTGTAAGCACGTGTGGGCTACTAATGGCCCTTCTCAGATCCAGGTATTGAGAAGACAGAACAGCCAGAAACCTGACAAACAACCAATGTCTTAAAACTTGTAGGTTGTTCTGAAGCCAGTGAATTTGACACTGTGACTCAGTTGTGTGTGCAGGCCTGGGCCACACTTCCTCAGGAGCAGCTTCTTTGTTTTAAGAAGCCACAATTCAGTCTCTTGAGTTTTAAGATCTCATTTAATTATTATATGTAATATGTAGTTATCTTCAGACACATCAGAAGAGGGCATCAGATCCCATGACAGATGGTTGTGAGCCATGTGATTGCTGGGATTTGAACTCAGGACCTCTGGAAGAGTGGTCAGTGCTCCCAACTGCTGAGCCATCTCTTCAGCCCCTGAAGTTTATTTTTAAACAAAACTGACAAAGGACAGTTCCTGAGGAGGGATGGCTGACTGTTTCATGGGCAGTCAGGGAAGAAGAGGAAACTACCTTGTCATAAAATGTCTTTTCAGGAGACAGGCATTTCCCCCAAGGGTTGTCTTTGGCCAAATCTCATCAGGAGAGTAAATGTTAAGTCTGACCCTTCTAACTATGGAGAAGAGGCAGATGCTTTCCCCTGAGCTGTGAGAGTTTGGAGCCTGAAATCTGGCTTGTGTAGGCTTTCTACTTTTAATGGGGTAAGCAAGTATGAACCAGTGGCGAACCTGGGGTGTGTATAAAGCACTGGATGAAAAAAGGTTTTTAGGAAACAATGAAAACAATGGAGGGGGGAGAGGAAAGGAGAAAGGGAGGAAGGGAAGGGAGGGAAAAAAACAGAAAAGTGTCCAGGCAACCCCTGGGCACATGATCTGCCAGTCCAGTGTGTAGTCATCATGGACAGTAAGGGAGTCAGGCACAGAGACACCTTCTTAGGCAATGTATGTGGAAGCTTCTGGATGGGTAGGTGCGTGTCTGAGGGAGAATGTGATCATTCTGCGGGTGGTCTATAAGACATACGTGTCCCCAGCAGTTCACATCCTGGCTCTGAGCTGGATGTGAACTGCGTACATCACACAGCACAAAGTTTGGAGCGTGGTGACCGATTACAGTCCTTTTACAAGTACAGCAGAGCCAAGGGAGTAGGACTGGCAGTGGACACAGACTGAAGCCAAAGCTGGCTGACTTTCTGCCGTGGCTTTTGCGGTGCCTTCTATACTTGAGACTGTGGCTGGGTAGCCCTTCTCACCGGAGCCCCCTGGCCTGGTGCAGATCAGGAGCACCCCTCCCCCCATGATTTCACACGGAGCACACCATGTGCTCTGCAAGTGGGACTTTTCTATAGCACGTCTACAGCTCTGCTCTTCGTACCCCCAATTATAGAGAAAATGTAAGACATTTATGTTCACCACCCAGATTCAGGCCTTTCTTGGGTTTTTTCATGTGTGCTGGCTTCCCCATCAATGACACCTTTTATGAAAGGTTTTATGTGTTGCTACCTGCCCTTGGCTATTCCCTTTTGCTGAACTGGGGGGGGGGGGGTGAGACACGGTTCATTCATTGACTGCATGTATGCTGCCAAGCACCGTGGGCCACACCAGACACAGCTGTAGATACAGGGAATTGAGAAGTGAATTCACTAAGGCCCTTGCCCTCAGCAAGGAGAGGAAAATAAATATGTCCAGAGAGCAGCAGGCTGCAGTGCCTCTGGTGAGCAGGGTTGTAAGGAATGGAGGATGAGGGTATGGCTCTAATAGGGCAGTCCAGGAAGGGCTCCTTACAGAGACCTGTCCGAAGTGATGGTCCAGGCATTAGGGAGAGAGGTCCAGTTAAGCTTAAGAGCAAAGCTCTTGTGGGTGATGGGTTTTCTGTGCAGATCAAAGAGCCTAGAGTGGCTGGGGGAGAGTGAGGGTCTTTAGGGGACTGTGAGACCAGTTCATGATGGGACCAGATAGAGGAACTGGGTGTGTGTGTGTGTGTGTGTGTGTGTGTGTGTGTGTGTGTGTGTGTTGCATGCAGTCGAGCTGTGTTGAGAATTCAGCCTCAGGTGTTGTTCCTTAGGCATCGGCTTGAACCAAGGACAGCAAGCAGGTGGTCCAAGTAGGGAGCGTTCGAGCTAACGTCGGGCTGGTATTCACACCATAAATACCAGGATAGGAAAGTGGAGGGTGCTGAGATGCTACTGCAGGAGAGCCACACCTAACCAAAGTGGGTGAGTAGTGTGAGCTGGGAGAGAGAGAAGACTGTGAGAGGAAGACCTGTGAGGGGCATCATGGAGGAAGGAAATATCGGGCATGGATGTGAGGCCAGAAAGTTGGTTAGTGTGGGGGTGTGGTGTGGGGGTTGGAAGGGGCAGGTCTCCTTCACAGGTCACCTAAACACTTTATGGGAGTAGATCCAGCTGGGTTTGGACAAGGGAACAATGTAGCTACATCCACAGGATCATGTCAAAGCTCATCCTAGATGCCCTGAAAATGGAGGCACAGGGAAGGCATCAGCTGCCCCTCACCTCTCTCCCGGGCCATCTCCTTCCTTTGGACCATCCCTAGTGAAGTCCATCCCTGTCTCCCCCGGGTCCATAGCACTCCACCCATCACTACTCTTAATGTGGTTTGCTTTTGAATGGCGGCAGGCTTCGACTCCCAGCCACGGCTCAGAACTGGAAGTCCCCTGAGAGCAAGTTTTCATCTTCAGTCTCCAGAGACTGCTTGCCACCAAACAAGTCCTGGACAAACATTTACCGATTCCCAGATTGGAGAAGTTCTGAGAACAGTTTTTCCAAACTCCAGGGTGCAGAAAGCACCCGGGGATGGGCTGGGCTGGGCTCTTTTCAGAACCAGACCCCAAGCTCAGTAGGAATGGATTGGGTTGGGGGGGTAGCTCTTGGTTCAGAGTGCTCTAGGGGAGTAGCCCTGGGGTGGTGCTACTGGAGGTGCTGTGGAGAGTGGCTGTGGAGAGGTGGGGGCCGGTTACCTCTGAGGTCTCTAGGGACTGGATCTCCCTTGGGAGCTCCACCGCGTGTCTGTTGAAGTAATCCATGGTGATGGTATTGTTCCAGTAGCTCAGGTTGTTCTCGGGGTTGGCCGTCTTCTTCCTCCTCCTCATACAGCACACTGTCAACAGGACGGCTGAGGAGAGAGTCCCAGTCAGAGAGAAGGGGGGGGGGGGACAAGTACCTTAGTCTCAGTGCTCAGTGGGTGGGGTGCAGAGGACATACTGCCCCCAGTCTACTTGTTCATCTGAAAAACTAGCCTCATGTATCCTGGGCTGGCTTCAAGCCCACTGTGTAACGAGGACAGCCTTGAACTTCTGATCCTGTTGGCTCCAGCTTCTGAGTCCTGGGATCACAGGTCTGTGCTACCCCTCCCGGTTTACATGCCAGGGCTTTGTACATGTAAGATAAGCTCTCTGCTGACTGAGCTCCCTGCCTTCACTCACTCCAGTTTGTCAGCTACTACCTTTATTTTGAGTACCTACTCTGTACCAGAAAAACTTAATACTTATCAGTTTTCCTAAGGGTCTATCCTACTGTGTGCTCAAAGAAGAGGTCAGGTGATATACAGGTGATAAAAGGAATCGGGAGGTGTCGACAGGAATGGCTATCTAGTGAGAGATGCTGAGGGGACAGGGGCCACTTTAGTCAGGGTGCTGTCTCATGGCAAGGGAACATCCAGGGGGAGGGGACAGCCCCATGCAGAACGGGCACTTGTTCCAGGATTGGAGAACAGCACCGTGCAAAGGACCTGTGGACAGCCCAGGTGTGTGAGAGAAAAGAAAGTGCAGTATGGCAGGGGGTGTGTGTGGGGAGGAGGGTGTGTGTGTGTGTGTGTGTGTGTGTGTGTGTGTGTGTGTGTGGAGAGGAGGGTGTGTGTGTGTGTATGTGTGTGTGTGTGTGTGTGTGTGTGTAGAGGAGGGAGTGTGTGTGGGGGGGTAGGAGGGGAAGAGTGTGTAGGGTAGGAGGTGGGTGTGGGGAGGAGGGTGTGTGTGTGTGTGGGGGGGGGTAGGAGGGAAGTGTGTGTGGGGTAGGAGGTGGGTGTGGGGAGGAAGGAGAGGAGTGTATGGGGAGGTAGAAAGGGAAGCCAGGCAGTGTTGATAGTAATATATACACCAGGGGCTTGAGGGAAGGGAGGCTGCCTGTAACTTGGCATTTGTGATTGCTGCCCTGTTGTGCCTCTAGGGCACCAAGAAAGGGCTTTGCACATCTGGTAGTGGGGGGGGGGAAGTGGGGTATTCCCCAGATCCTGGAAACAAAGAGTAGCATGTGCCTTCAGAGACTCAGACTGTGGGAAGATCTCCGAAGGGGGAAGTGACAGACACAGATGCATTAGACAAAAACCTGAGGCTCAGTCAAAAAGATGTGACTGGCCAGTCATACAGGACTTTGGATTTCAGGGACATTATCCATATTGACAGTGATGAATTTCCTTTTGACCTCATATAGTCCCTGTTAGAGTTTGCAAATTTCAGACAGAGAAGTAATTTTTATCTATAGGCTTTGGAGCAAACCCGGATGTGTGGACTTCTGCTGGGTGTTAAAGAGTTCCTGCCCTTTAACACCCAGGTTTCTGCCCAAGAGCAACACAGGGCTCACTCTGTTGGGGCAACTGCAGTCCAGCTCTTCTGAGCCTGCTCCCTCACACGGTGTGACACGTAACCCAGGCTGAAGAGTCCTGGAGGAATGAGCCTGGGTTCTGCTGACCAATCGGGTGCAAGTGGTGGCTTCAGTATGCTCCCAGGGAGCTGTGTGTGGGGGGGGTGTTGAAGAAGCAGGGAACCTTGCCCAGACTCTCAGGCAGTGCACATTGGGATGGGGGCAGCTTCTGACTGGGGGTGTGTGTGTCCAGTCTAGGCTCCAGCACCGGAAACCTTCCACAGGGAAGGAGGTGGGTGGGCTCTTTATGAATCTGACACCCGGAAGGTGCCAATCTTCTTAGTGCCTGAGAATGCACGCCCAGGCTGCTCTCTTCAGAGGCCAGCACCAGGGGGCAGCAGAGGGCCATTTCCCACAGAAGCAGTTTGAGGGCTTGACCAATACAGAGTGGGTATTGTCAGGGAACAGGTCAGCTGTAGGGACTGGCACATTTCTGAGCTGAGATCTCAGAGCCCAGGTTCCAGTTCCAGGGGCTCGCTGGAACATTCTATACCCCCATTGGCCTCTCGGGAAAACTCTCTAACTAAGGTCAAGAGGCTGCTTCTATTTGTAGTTTTGCCTCATCTGCTTTGGCCAGAAGGAAAGATGTTCAGTCTGGTAATCATGCCTCCTAAAAGTACCTTTTAAAAAGCCCTTGGCACATGGAGGGGTCTACTGGATTGGGCTAACGTGGATTTCAGAGGCTGGCTGGTGTCAGATTGTTCAAGTTTTGTGGCTCTGTCTTTCCCTTTGTCTCACAGCCCTTCCTTCACTGGTTGAAGAAGGGGAAGGGGCAGAAAGGCCGCGAAGCCCAGTGCGGACACGGCACAGTAAGGCCATCCTTTCATTCTGCTTAGAGACACCATGGCCGAAAGACACAGCTGGCTGTTACAGATCCCCCCTCTCCCTCCCTTCCTGGTAGCTTTCTTCCTCCCAGGCACTGGACTCTGCCTCTGGAACATCAACAGGAAAGGCCAGGGCAATTGCAGTCAGTAGAACCAAGTCTCTGAAGACTCAGAAACCCTTCAGAAGGAGAAAAGGGCAGGGAGGGGGTTCTTTAGCTCTGCTGAAGCGGGAGTTGTCAGGGACAAACAGTCACTTTTCACCTGCTGCCCTGTGACGGTATCTGACAATCATACACTTCACTGCCACAGACTGCAAACAGGGTGTCCGGGAGAAAGATGTCCTTAAGAGCCACATCCCTGAGGAAGGAGGAGGGCATCTCTGATTGGACCCACTGAGTAGTCACAGGCAAGCAAGCAAGACCAGAGAGACAGAGATGGTCTTAAAGACTGCCTACTCATGTGGGAAGGATAGGAAAGTTGGAATCAGAACCCCAGACATCAACACAATACTCACAAGGCCTGAGTAAGATGCTTAACCTCTTGGCCTCTGCGCAGGCCAGACAAAATCCTGCACGCAGCAGATTTCTGCCCAGCTCTCGGTGGCTCCCTGGCCTGTTATTCTTAGTTTGAAAAGTAGGAAGTGGAGACCTAAGAGATGAACTTCCTAAGGCCATGCTGTGAGGTATGCCTACAGCTATGTAAGAGTCCATAATCCCCCTGACTCGGAAGCCCGTGTCAGAGATCCTGACTGTGGGAGGCTCAGTGGCTTGGGTCCATTTCTCTTGGGAACTTCCTAGCGGTTCCCACGTGCCATCCATCCCCTGTAAGAGAGAGGCAGAAAGAGACCCTGGGCTCTGTGACTGTGAGGGTCTCAAGGCTAATGCTCTGGTTGTGTTTAGAACCGTAACTTCAGTCTCCTGACCTTTCATCCGAGAGAGAGAAGGACAGCCTGGACTCGAGGAGTCTGCTATACTCTCAGCGCCACATACATCACAGGCCTCTGCAAGCCCCACGGCCACTGTGCAGAAAGGCGTGAGTGCTCTTCCCTGCCCAGAAGAGGTCGCTGAAGGTCACTGAAGTTGATCAAGATTGCCCAGCTAATCACACCACCGTGGCCACAGGCTGCGGTAGTCCTTGAGTAGATGCTTACGGTCTCCCGTCACTCTAGCGCACTGTGGCCTCAGGAGCCCTCTGTAAGCTGCACAGTGAGTACAAGGCGTGAGCCTCTTATCCATTTAGCCCAAGAACCAACCGCTCCGTGTTTCCAAAGGCAACAGCCACCAAGACTCTACAGATGCCCTGCATCTCTGGAACAGCCCTGAGAGGTAAGGGAGCTCTCGTAGCTTTCCCAGCGCGTGGTGCTCACATGACAGGACTCTGGGTTCTGAGACATGACCAAAGCCTGCAGGTTCCCCCAGAAGATCCAACCTTTCCAAACACCTGCTGCCGTGTCAGCTGCTGGGCCTGTCGGGACACGCGCTATGAGTCCACATGGGATGAGGGACAGCCACCCCTCCTTACTTCTGTCTCTTGAGTTCCTTCCCCATGGCAGACCCTGATGGAAGACCCTAAACGCACTGTCACTGATTTTCATGGGTCTTAGAGGTGAGCATTACAAGAGCGGCGTGGCCCCGCCCCTTCAGTTACCACCATCCCTGATGCCTGCACCATGACAGCACATGCAGTCCCTTGGGATCTGTCTATAGCTCAAGGCTCCCACGGACCCAATAGAAACACTCAGACACTGTTCTGTTCTATCCACCACCTCCTACGGAGTCTCAAGGCCGGCGGGCTTTTGTAGGGTTTGCCTCACTTACTCCAGCTCTCCCTGGGTGTGTTAGAGTACAGCTGGAGGGTATGCCGATTCCAGCTTGGTTTCTGCCTCTTGGAGGCCCTGAACTGACACAGCAGATGTCTCTCTCATCCAGGGGAAGAGGAAGCGTGGGAACATTGGTGAAACCCACAGTCCAGGGCGGCGAGGGCTGGGTTTGTGGGCAGGCAGACGTGTCTGGTTCCGGAAGTCAGGTTCAGCGCTTCAGGGCTCTCCATAAAGGATTCAAGTGACAGAAGACAAGGATTGGGGTGGGTTTCAGCTACTGTGCGCTGGTTATAAAGCCACAAGTAAGGAGGTTAGTGTCTGGCTCCGCAGCCTAGCATGTGGGGGGTTAGGTGTTTGGAAGTCTGGCTTCTCTCTGAAGCCCCTAGAGAGAGCTGTATTTTAGCTTGAGTGACGATTCATAATCAGTCCTGCCTTCTCCTTACCTCTTCTCATTGGCCTATAATTCCAAAGAGACCACCCACCTAGCTACACTTCCTTTTGTGCCAATCTTTTCTGCTGCATAGTGAGAATCCATCTATCCCAGGTTTTCTTGTGTGGTAATGAAAAAGCCTTTCACGTCCTGCACACACACACACAATGCACTTACAGGCACATATCTATGTCCCCATTCATGGTTAACATTCATTAGACAATGAACAGAGCTAAAAATTACGGGCCCTACGACATGTCATCCCTCGGAATATTGGATTAATGGTCCGGAGTCTGGAAAAAGCCCTGCTCTGGGGCAAGCATCAAGGTCGGGGACTGGCTTTTCTCCGTTTGGTCAGGCTGAACTTGCTTCCTTCTCTAACCCCCCCATACGGCTCCATCTTCTCGAAGGGGTGGCTGGGAGAAAATACTCCACGGTGTGAGACAGGCCAGGGAGCTCAGCAGAGCCTCCAGACTGCTCTGTGAAAACCCAGAGCACCCACTGGACCAGTGGCAGACCGGAGGCTCGGTGGCAGGACCTGACTGCATCCTGATGGTGGCAGCAGAGGCCCGCCTAGCAGAGGCCACATGGCTCCTGGCCCTCGTTCCTAGTGGCCTGGAGCCAATCCCAGTTCCCATCTGAAGCAGAGTTGGCAGTGAGTATCTGGCAAGGCCCAGGAGACAGAGCACCCCTCAGCCCTGCACACGGATGCCCTTCCAGCTCGTGGGAGGGCTTGTGGTGTGGAAGGCAGGTGAGCTGCAGACCCTCCATTGTTGTGCAGGCTTTTGAAATTCTCTATACTCCTCCCTCCCTCATTAGAAGCAGGGGAAATCCCCATGAAGTGAGCAAGCCTGGGCTGGAGAAAGCATAGATAGGGGCCAGTCCCTGCTGCTCTGCGAAACCTGGCTTTTCTCCTAACCCCTTCGTCATGGGTGATAAATTCTACACTCGCACTTTGGTACCGAGGATGGAGTCTGCTGTAAGGTCTGTGGAGGTGCTTTGGGGTACACAGACAGCAGGGAAGGTTGCAACAGGAGCCTTCAGACCTGGAAGAGCCCAGCTTGTCTGGTCACTTGATGGAGCAGGGCTCTGGAAACAGCCCAAACGGGACCTAGGGTCCTGAGCCCAGACTGATTGATACTCTAAATGTTCCCTGGCTGTGGCCAAGGATGATCCATAGGGGCTATGTCTGTGACCAAGGACACAGATCTGATGTAGAGGCAGCCAGGACCCAGGTAGAAACATAAAGGAAGTGGGCTCTGTTGTCCCCTTGGTCTATAACAGTCCTATGTGGACATAATCAGATCTTTAGGAAGTATGTCCTACCCCCAACCCCGAGCACCTGAAGGATCCTCTTAGAGCTTTGGCTTGTCCTTGGGGTGTAGTTTCAGGCTGTGTCTGTCCCTGCTTTGGTTGACATTGGTTGATGGCCAGAGTCTCTGGACACCTTGGTGCTGCGTGCGGTTGTTTATTTTCTTTAATTAGTGTGGGGACAAACCTGGAATCCCAACTATAAACCAGGGCATCCAACACACTTGGGAGATCAGAGAGCTGCTACTTCTCACATACGACTGTTAATCATTTGCTAACTAATATGTGCTAAGTTTTCTCAATCTCCTTCCTATTTCAGAAGCAGGCGATCACAATTTAAAAAGTATATGTCCCATGACAGACAGTAAGGTTTCTCTTGCTATGCGTGGTGGACACCATATGGGAGAAGCTTCAGCGAGCAAGCAAAGCTTCCTGGAGACAGTCCACCATGCACAGCTGAGAAGGATGTACCAGGAGAGGCACAGCCCCAGGGGGTTTGTCTCTGGATTGTGTCTTGCTGTTGTGATTCCTTCTGAATCTACCATAGTGTGAATGGGTGTGGGGAGACCCTCTCTGCCTATATAGTCTGGTGTCATTGCTTTTGGGGGACACAGCCCATTCTACTGAGTAACTTTCCTGCAGATCAATAGGAGGATGAACTTTCCTAACATAACATTTAAATGAATTAATGATTTCACAGAACTCCTGACTTAAAAAGTTTTAGGAAGTTAGGGGAGTTGATAGAGAGTGTAAAGAGATAGTTTAAGGTGCTCTGGCAGAAAGAGATAGGAAAGTTAGAAATAAGAACAAGAATCTGCCTTCTCCTGGTAGAAGCAATGAGGGATGCAGAAGTTAGAAAAGCCATGCAGCTTTCATGTGTTACGAGCTCGTAATTGTACTTGGAAGAGAAAAATAGGCTTGAGACAAGTGAACGATCTAAGGAAACATTCTTACTAGGTTGGGTCTGAGTTCCGGGATCTTGTGCTTTATGGGTGTGGTCATGGGTTTTGGTGTGCACCATGAAAAGACTGGGCTATGAGAAATAGTACATATTCTGAGCAGAAGAATAGAGGATTAGCCAGTTTAGCGGAACAAGCCTTCAAAAATAGTAAGACAGATGACGGTCTGTTTCTTGGCAAATACAAATTGTCATCAGCTAAGCGTAGGAAAAAACTAGCTACTCTAGACGGGCTTGCTTAAAGTTTGTTAACCAATGGCAGAAGAATTATGCTTTGGGATTTCAGTGAACTCGTGGAGAGAAAGATGGATGGGAAATGTTTGATTAGGTATGAGTTTCAAAAGAAAAATATATAGTTGTAATTTTCTTTTGTGTAATGATCATAATCTGCTCATGGAGATTATGTTCTTGTGATTGTTTTTGGAGAATATGTAACTTGTGGCTATAAGGTAATCCTTTTCTTACACAGAAAATTTTTGTCATCTTAGGTGGTAAGAAAAATTGGAGTTTTGCTCCATCCATAGAATGTGTTTGTGTTTATGTGTGAAGTTGTTAGAGCTTGCTTCATCTGTGTGTGTGTGTGTGTGTGTGTGTGTGGTCCCTCAGTGAAAAGTCTGCTGAATGATAAATTGCCAACTTTATGCCCTGCCTCAGCTTACCCTGTGATGTCAAAGCCAGCTTTGACATGTGGCCAACTTTACACATTCCCTGGGTCCTGGAGTGGGAGTGGCCTTCCAGCCTCAAGTTTTGCTGTTTTTCCCAGCAAGCAGGGAGAAGAGGGACTTGTAAAGAAGAGATGAATAAAAAGCTGGCTGTGTAGAGGATCTTAGCCTTCTGTGCTGACCTGTGGCATAAGAGAAGGGTGTTGCCCTGGGTTCACAGCCTCCCTGTGGGAAGCCTTGGGGTTTCATTTAAGACCAAGATGAACCTATAGGGTGATTTGAAGTCTGTTTAGACAACAGAGTTGATACCACTTTAAGTGTTCCTCCACTTGGGTAAAGCTGGGCATGTGTGGATTGCTGCCCTTCTGGGGAACCAGGGATAAAGGTGACCGACCAGAGGCCACAGATGAAGCAGGCTTGGACAATACAGGAGGAGATGCTGAGTGTCAAGGAAGAGGAGCTTGGGCCATGGCCATTGCTCCCTGAGAGTCACTCCAGTGCTTCTGGGACTGTTAAGTGAATATTTTTATGTGGTTTCAGAAGACATCACTCAGGACTACAGGGTGCAAATGACAAGAAGGCAAACTTGAGGTCCTCAAAAGCTGGGAAGAACGTGAAAGGTCAGAGAACAGGTTGTGTGTGTGTTTGGGGGGGGTGTTGAGAAACCCAGGTGACATCTTTACTGGTAACCATTAGAAGTAGGGTAGGGCCAAGTCCAGCAAAGACACCATGGCAGGGGCTTAATAAGGACCCCAGAAGTCCTCCAAGTCTTCTCTCCCAGAGGCACAGGTTGCTGCAGAGAGGCGCTGGTTACCATGGAGTAGAGAATTGTAATAATAAAGTCTATATGCACAGAGCTCACATAACTATGGAGGTAAAGCGGGCTGTGTGGTACAGGGATGGAGAAGAGCTAAAATCCACATCATACACAGGCTAACGTAAGGCCTTGGAGTTTTGGCCAAAGCCGGCGGGACTTTCTGGCACATGGAAGCATTATTTCTTCTTTCCTGGTAAATGTGGAGAGGTGTGGAAGGGAGAGAAAAGGCAAGACAGAGAGGATGATGATGAATCTTCCACCTATAGCTTGTAACTCTCCATGGTCAGCTGCACTCATGGTTCCTAATGAACAGAGCTCCAGGCAGGACAGTCTGAAGACCTGCCACTCCCTGAGACTTGAATCCTAGGCAAGCCAAATCTCTTAGCTAGTTTGGTGTTTCTTTCTATACCACACATGGTTAGCTTAAGACACCTGTAAAGTGTCACCTCATACCCTCAAAGCTCTGGGAATTATGGGTTTATAATCTATGGGTATTTGAGCTATCCCCAGGACCAAGGACCGAGATGGCCCATGATTCTTGCCTTGCTATATGGTTTGCTGAGAATCTAGGCTTTCTGCAGTTCTCTCGGTGGAGTTGCCTAACTCAAGAGCAAGAGAATTTGGAGGGTGGGAAAGATAATGATAGGAAGGAGAGGAGGGGAGAGAGCAGGGTACTCACAGCAGGAAGAGATGGGCACACTAATGGCCAAGATGACCCAGGCAATGTCCATCTTGCTCAAGCAGATGGTGGCTCTGTGCTGGGGTTTGTCTCCTTCAGCCACGTGGGAGATGTTGGCCACGGTTCCCGGCTTCCAGGTCCCAGCAGGGACCAGGCGGTTGAGGAAGTTGCCTGTGGCTGTAGACATCACGGTGGACAGAGGTCTGGGTCCCCTGTCAGTGGTTGTCGGGGAGGCCTCAGCCTCTTCCTCAGCTGGAGAAACAGTGCTTTCTGAGACCCCAGAGGGCCAGGTTGGGGCCTGAGGGGTTGCAGATGGTCCCTGAGGAATGCCCGGGGAAGGGGCTGAGACACTGGCATCAAAGGCAGCCTGGGTGGGCCCTGTGGTAGCCGTGAAGACCCCGGAGCTGGCAGACGTGGGTCTGTCAGTGTCAGGGGTGACAGCAAGCCAAGAGTCACTGTGACTGGAGCTGTTCTGCATGTCACCATGAGGGCTCTGAGAAGGCACTGGGGCAGACTGTGTGGCAGGGATACCTGAGGCTGCTGTGGCATCTGGCTCCCCTCCTGGGCTGGTAAATGTGGGGCCACTCCCCTGGTTGGCTCTGATAAGGCCTGGCTTGTCCTTTGCAGGTACCAGGGAAGTTGTGGGGGGCACCCATGAGGTGCTTCTGGGTGCTGTAGCTGGAGTCACTGTCTGGGGCTGTGTCGAAGAGAAGTAGTCCCCAAGCGGGGTCCTGGGAGTGAGAGCAGAGGGGTCACCTGGCTCCACAGGCTCTGTAAAGTTACCCTTGTAGATTTGGAAGATCTTCCCCAGGGGACGTTTCGGCCCCAGATGTGTTGCGCTCTGATTTCGTCCCCTCTGGCTTTCCTTTCTTGCTGAGTGGCCACCAGGTACAGGTGGGAGAGTACGAGATGAACCACCAGTCCCCTTCCTGGAAGAGCCTGGGGGCCTGGGGGGTCTACGAGTGGTGGCCCGTGGGGACATTGTGGGGCGGCTGGTGGTTCCTGCTGGCTTTGTTGGCAGGGTGGTGGCGGGGGCAGCATCCCCTGGGGGGTGGCTCTCTGAGGGGGAGGATGTGGTTGCCATGGCAGCTGGAGGCGAACCTGTGGGCAGAGGGCTTTCAGGATGGGGGATGGCAGCTGTCACTGTAACTGTGGACATGGTGTCTGTAGGAGGATGCCATTCTGGATGAGATATTGTAGTTCCCATAGTAGCTGCAGCCTGTGATGAGGGTCCATCAGGTTTAGGGTTCCGTGTCACCACAGAGGAGAGTCTGGTAGGGCTGTGAGGCACTGTCACCATGGTGCCTGGGGGGCTGCCTGAGGGGAGGGTCTGGAGAGATTCCCTGGGAGATGGTTCCTGGACGGCGAGTACCAGTGCTTTGGTCAGTGCCAAGGTCAGGAGAAAGCCTGGAGCAGGAGAAAGAGGAGAGAGGTGAGAAACTGGAGTGTTGCTCGCAGACAGACCATCCTTGCCCAGGGCTAGAAAAAAGCTCTAGGGATGTGGAAAGGAGACCTCGAGCATTCCTTAGGCCACGTTGGCATCCTGAGGCACAAGAGAAATGCTTGTACGCCCGGGGAAAGTCTATGAGGAGGCTATGTAGTAGGAAAGACAGCAGCATCAGGTGACTCAGACCAGCCAATCCCATCCTTCCCACGAATGCATCGGCCCTCTAACTTGCTGGCATCGCCTTGGGATGGGAGGGGGAGCCTGGGAGACTTGTCTCTTCTACATCACAGGCAGCTGGGGAGTAGTCAAGGCTAGGCTGACCACAGGACCTGTGAGTCACTTAGAGACAAGGGAGGAAGGCTTGGGTGGGAGAAATAAAGAGTTCCTTTTCTTGAACAATAACAAAGTGCCAACGTTAGACCCCTGTTCCATTAGACCGCTTGCTTCCCTTCCTGGGGACAAATGGAACAGACTCTCAGGTCCACAGATGACCTTAAGGTAAGGCAGAGATGCCCTAATGCCATAGGACTGTCAAAAAGAGAGTCCAGACAAGGGTGACCAGATCAAGCTTCCCTAACACTGTAGTAGGGTCTGGGATAAAAAATGCTACATAAAGACCATGGGTTACTGGAGGTTTATCATCAAGTTGTATTCCCATGGTTCCTTGTGTAGTTGAACTTGGAAAAAGCTTGTCTGGTGTTATTTGGTCTTTTTGAGTAGGAGGAGCCCTTCTGAATGATTTTTTTAAAAAAAGGCTGCATAATAATGTGTGTAAATAAGTTTATTGAGAAAATGTAGACATATGAAAACCCATGAATCTGAAAACATTCTTAACTACAAATGGTTCTTATAACCACAGTACCAAGTGCCAGTAACCCCACACATCACAGGCTGCAAGTCTGGCTGTTGCGGCAGCCAGGGATCAATGTGCCACTTTGCTCTGACCTGTTTATGGTCATTACTCCGGTCTCAACAACCCTACACCCTGCGGCTCAGCACCACAGGAGTGGTCACTGGTGACAGTAACCTTCAACGTTTGAGGCACATTCTGCTAGGAGTTGGTCTCCCGAGTGTTAAGAGCTGAACCAGGGAGAGCTGGTCTCTGATGATGGGTGGTGGGGAATTTTATAGGGTCTGGTTGGATTTCCCAGCACCTCCTTCTTTATGTGCCTTCCTTTGTTATATCTTGGACTTCTTTTCGACCAGAGCTAGATCCCAGAAGGTGGGTAGGCATCTGTCTGACAACTCTGACCGTACTCTAGAAGGTTAAGAGGCTACACTGGTGCCACGTGCAGGATTCCTACATGAATTCTGGGATAGGGAGCAAAGTGACTAGCAGTGGGAGTCTGCTTGGGACTCAGGTAGGAAAGGCAGGACCCCACTTGAGACTCTAGTTAGCCTCAAGGAAGCAGGGAGGGAAAAACTCCACAGTGCTCGGAGCAGCGCTCAGTGTGCGGTGGTTTGTGGAATAACCCTTGGACCTAATCACAGCTAAGCCAGTGCTGGGGAGAACGAGGAACCTGGGTTTTTAGCAGAGGCAACAGCGCCTACTGTCTCCATGACCAGTGGCTGGCTCCCCATAAGCAAGCTGGTTTTCTACGCTTCCATTCACAAGTCAGCCCACACACTAGCAGCGCATTTTGCTCATTCAAGTCGGTCCCGAATCACGCTTGCTTTCTCCCTGGCAACCACTTGACAGGGTGGGAATGAAAGCCCAGGGAGACAAGGGAACATGTGTGCAGTCACACAGCCGCAGAAGCATGTGCAACCAGGGCCATCTCTAAAGCATATGCTTTTCTTAGTTAACTGCCATCCGAGATGCATGGGCCTGGGGTGGGGGAATGAGGGGGTGGGGTGCAGAGGCCTATCAGCTTACCCACAGCAGAAGCAGTGTGCCACTTTATTCTGATCTGTATATATGGTTGCCACTACGGTCTCACAACCCTACACCTTGCAGCTCAGCACCACAGGGGTGGTCACTGATGATGGGAACCTTCAATGTTTGAGGCACATCCTGCTACAAGTTGGTCTCATGAGTGTTGCGGAGCTGAACCATGCTCCCCACCCCACCCATCCCAGAATCTCAGAATGCAACTGTTTTTGGAGTGAGGCATTTAAAACGATTCAAGTAGACAGAGGCTAGTGGGATGAGCCTTAACCCAATTTCACTGATCCCTTTCTAGGATGAGATGGGACATCAGGGCAATGCCGGGGACACAGAAGGACCCTCTTGGGAGGCCAGAGTGGCAAGAGGAAGCTGGCTGTGATGTGAGAGAGGGGCCAACTGCTGTTACCTCAAGAAGCCAACCTTGGTAGGACTTGGATCTTAAGCTTCCAGCCTCCAGAAGCTTTGAGACAATAAAAATCTAAGTTTTTCACACCCCCCCACCCAGTGCTGTTTTGTTATAGGAGCCCAGTATTAAACATTTTGTATTAGAACTGTTCTGAAAGGGGAGAGAGGGAGATGAAGGCACGGGGTGGGGTGGGAGAGCGGTTTGTGATGGGAGATGATCTGAGGGTCAGCCAAGGGGGCTGAGATTGGTGAAACAGGGAAAACTTGATCTGAGGGGAGCACATCAGCCTTACTGGGAGCACCTCACCTTGTGTGCCTTAAGGAGATTCCCTCCTAGCTGGAGCTGCTGCTTGGGTGCTCACTCTACCCACTATGCCCCCTTGGTACCATGAGGCTGAGCTAGGGAGGTCTTTGGTACAGGGGCTGCCAGGTGATATAACTATATGCGTTTGTTGGCTGCTGTCGTAGCTGGAGTCCCCCAGAGGATTGCTAAGCTGGAGCACAGAATGTCTCTGGTACTCAGAGTCCTAGAGCCAAGGACATTGGACTGTTTTGGCTTCAGAGTCAAGAACAGCACAGAGTCTAGAGAGAGAAACTAGCTAACCCCAGGGACAGGCACACAGTGGGAAGGAGAGTCACCTGGGCTCCAGGACAATGCCAGCAGCCCTCTAGAACTGCAAGGTTTATGATGTCTTGGGGTTTAAAATGCTTAGAGAAAGAAATCCCTGATTCCCCACTAGGAGCCTGCAGGGGCTCAGATCATCACAGCCAGACCCCCAGGTTGGAGTTCCTGTGGCTTCTAGTTTGACACATCCTTGTTGCTGCTGCTCTTCAGGTACCAGACTCCTCAGAAGTTTTCCTCCTCTCTAAGCAGGCTGTGAAGCTACCTACTTCTCCATCACTTAACTTAGCTCCCAGTCTTTGCTATAAATGCCCCAAGTTTCTTCTGGAGTGTCATGGGGTTCTATGCGTTGGTTACCATGGTGAGGGCACTAGGGAACATATAAAACAACCTCTTCAATGTGACTGACTCAGGTGCAGCCTGTTTGGGGGTGTGTGGTGTAGCTGTTTGCTCTAACGTGAAATATGCCCTCAGACTCATAAGACTCTGAAAAAACTCATGTGGGGCTTCCTCCAGGTTATGTAAGTCACGAACAGGGAGAGGAGACTTTTCCCAGAAGCTTTGGGAGCCCGAGAGGACTGAAAGAGGCTGACTCCACGACAGTATTTACACTGGCAGTTCAGGAGACTAGGCCAACATGTCTGTTTCCCAGGGCAAGTTAGTTACTAGAAAAAACACAGACCATGGATAGCCAGTCGTCAGTCAGAAGCTACCCTGCCACCTGGCCTGAGGCAAGAGCACTGAGTCCGCAACAGTTTCCAGCCACCCGTCCCCAACCAACGGTTTTGGAATGTCCCCACAGCCCTAGCAAATCCCAAAGACCCCCAAGAACCAACCAATCAAGATAAAGGCGACCCACCCACCCCTCCCAGAAAGTCCTCTAACCTGCTGTAATTTGGGCCTGGGAGTCCCCACCTTGGTCAGTGGTAGACCCTAGCATGCTGGACTTCAGACTAAAACACTCTTCGATTTTGTATACTATTTGAGTCTGGGTATCATTTCTTGGGGAATGGCAGACCTGTACAAGCCCAGGGATGCAGCTTTCTGAAACTGCCATTAAAGCTGAGGTAGGGCTTAGATGTTCCTGGACATATCAGCTCCTCAAGCTTGGTTTGGGGGCTGGGGATCAGTCTTTGGTCTGCTATTGTGCCCTGAATGGGTCGACTATTTTTTTCATGTTTCCCCAGTGAAAGTCACACAAGGAGAGACAGCCTGGATCACAGCCATTATTTTAAAATAAAAAAAAAATTCATTTGTATCATAAAATAGCTACAGGATTGAACTGTCCAACCCCTTTCAGCCTTACTGTCACCTGGAATATGGAAATGAGACAAGAGCTTACATTTTTCTGCTTCACACAAAAGGTTAGCAAGAGGAAGGATGTGATGTGTACTTTCGAAAGCATGTGCAAGGCCTTCAACCAGGGGCTCCCCTAACACATGCAAATTTTCATTTGGGGTCTTTTGTACTGGTCTCCACACTCCCCTCCCCACAATCTGGGGTGACTGCCTCTTTGCATATCATTTGCATATATTTACATAATGGGCTCCAGAGAGACTCTTAATTCTACACATAAGAGTCACTAAAACAGAAAAAAAAAATTCTGGCTTGACAAGCTTAAGATGTAGAGCCCAGATTTTAAAATGTGTCAGAATAAGGATAAGTATGGGGGATGGGTGCCCACAGACTGATGGGCGCCCAGATGTCACAGGAAGGCCGCTGCCTCCCTGAAATTTCCATGCTTGGGTCATCCTCTCAAGGGATGGAGAGGGCATTCTCTTCCTGTGTGCTTGGTTGACGGCCCACAGTCCATGTCGGGCACAGGCAAGGGCGGGAGTGGTGATGAGCAAAGGGGCTAACAAGGTAAAGAACGCACGCTGCTGGAGGGCGGACCCTTGCAGGCACGTGACAGGACGAAAGCCAGTGAGACCCCCACCCCCACCCCGGTTGCTGGCCTCATGGCTTAGGAATGGTGAGCTGGGGTTTGGCAAAACCTGGCTCTAATGATTTAACCTGTTTTTGTTTTTATCAGCACTGGTGATGGACACCCCCAAATGTTACCACTGAGCCACACTCCCCACACTTAGCTTCTCTGCCTGCCCTCTATCCCTACGTTCTGCTCAGAGGCTATGATTCACCATCTCTGGGAATTCGTTTTTGAGTTTTTTTCTTTCTTATCAAAAAAATAAATGGTATGTTTAAGCTTATACACACACATTTGTTATACTGGTAATTTATACTAACAATTCCATTTAATTTTCTCATTATTTTAAATGTCTTCTTAATTAGATTCTCTGTCACATCTGAGTATTCTGACTTTTTAAATCCTCTCTTAGGCAAGCCTAACTGAGCCTAGTCAACACGAAGATTAGTGAATAATGGCAGCCAAATATTTTTGTTACAGTTTTAAGCATCTTTACAAGTCTTTTTACTTATTTCATTTGAGAAAGGATCTCATTACGTAGCCTTAAACTTATTCTCCTAAGTGCTAGAATTTATAGGTGTGTGCCACCACACCATTTTGAAAAACTAGAACTTAGTAAAATGGCTTAAAGGGTCTGCCAAAGGTCACCGGTCATTAATTTCCAAAGCCACTGTGTCGGGAATTTGGGACTTAAGTCTCCAGGAATGTAATAATGTTATTTGTGAGGGAGTGGGCTCCTTTTAAAACACCTGTTAGGCCCTCTTTTCTCCTCTCCTTTTGCAACCTGAGGATGCTCCTGGACAAAGTTGTAGGTCATTGCTCATGAAGAAAACGTGTGGAACTTCCTAATTCCCAAGATTTTCTTCTAATTGGGAAAGGATGTCTGGACCATCAACACTTAAAATTCCTTCATCTGATATACGAGAAGGCAAGACACCCCCACCCCCGGCTCCAGTAAAATGATTTATAGTTAATCACAGCTACACAGGGTTAGATGGGGAAGCAAGTCAGGCCAACACACTTCATGGGCAATTCTACTGCTGTTCCCAAGTCCCCAGGTTCCTTTTATATTCAGTGTGCTTCCAGAACACTAATGTGCTCTGTCCTTTGAACACCAATGACTCCTTTTTACTTTAAAGATTACATATAATAAATGCTAATTCTTTGGAGCATGGTTTTGCTTAGAATTAAATCGGCCTCACTGAGTTTAGGGGATATTGCTCTGAGGAGGCAACCCAGGTCTCTTGACCTTGACTAAAGAGCTTGGAGCACAAATCTTTGCTGCTTTCCCCCTTCAGGCAAGCCCCCTCCCATTAAGTTGGGCATCCATTCGCAGGGCAGAAGCTCTGCTCAGGGAGCTCTCTGGGGCCATCACCTGGTGGGTTCCAGAAATGTCCGGAGATCACGGGTTCAACAGCCGGACTGATGAGGTCCATGACTCCACTGGGAACTGCTTCCCAGAGCACAGTCTCTAGAACACAGGCAAGCAAGAAAACCACATGAGTGGAGCCTGCACGCCCTGACACACCTGTGACCTCTGGCCAGTGGGAGTTTATTTTGTCCTGTAGCTCTGGGAGGCTGATGGGTATCCTCTCTTTAGCAAGACATGTACACGCACATATGAGCATGTGTGCAAACCACATGTGTGCTTACAGCCACATATTCATGCTCTCTTTTGTTTCTGTTTCCTGGGTTCCTCCGGACCTCACATACACGAAATAGCCCTTTGTCTTGGAACAAGAAACAGACAAGCCCGATACATTTGTAGGCTGTGTCTCCCCATCGGCTACAAGCTCTCATATGGTTAAACCATTTGTCTAAGGCCCAAAGGGTGCCACATAACAGGCAGTTCAGGATCAAAGCTCGGCTTTCTCTGACCCTTGATGCTCAAGAGATCCTCAAGACTGAGGAATTTTTGATTCAGGAATACGTCCTATATGAGCAGAGGAATGTAAAGGCAACTTAACTGTTATTGAGAATATAACCATTGTCATTGATGACCATAATTTAATACCCTATATTCCCAAATGAAGCAACACATGGGCAACTCTGCACCTTTGGGATGAGCCTTAGTTACTATGATTTAACCCAGACAAACACCAAGTCTTAAAAGGCTTCTGAGTCTTGAAGACTTTGCTGGGAATATTCCAGGAGCTGTGGAGCTTGTAATCTCTAGCCAAGGCTTGGTCTACCTCCTAACTGTGCTCTGTCTGAAGCACCAGGGTTGGAGCGATGCTTCAATGCCTCCTGCCCAGGTCAGCCTGAGCTACAATAAATATTTCCTGAAGGATGAGACCCTCTGCAATCCCTGTCTGATGCAGAATCTATTTTCCACAAGTGACCATCACAGCACATCTAAACCTGATCACCTTCCTCAAAGTAGCCTTGGCATTCCCAGTGGGGTGGCCTTTGTTCCCTCCCCTGAGTATGGTGGGACCAGTGAATATGGCTGAATGACTTCTGAGACTAGACATGAAGGGTGTGGCCTCTTTCTTGTGTTCTTGGGTTACTTACTCTTAGAAGCCAGCGAGCATGCTATCTGGGAACCTGAACAGCCTAGAAAAGGGACTGTCTAGAAGGGACCGAGGCGGAACCCTGGCCTTCAGTGCTAGTGAACTTGGAGAACAGCCAGCACCACATGCTGGTTCAGGGGGGAAGTGGATGTCAGAGACTTAGAGAGCCACCTAGCTTGTCTCACCTTTGGCAGAGACAAATGACCCTTTTTTCACACTCCAGTGTTTTGAATGGAATGAGAGATGAATATTTAGCCCTAAGTTTAAGAGTGGTTTGCTAGGAACTGCAGTGAGTGAAATAGTTAGTATTCAGCAATCATCCTGAGTGGCATCATGGGGGAGGGGAGGAAACAGGCTTTAAATGTTTTCCTGCAGTTCCGTGGTTTCTGTGATAGATACAGTGCCTTCCCCACAAAGAAAAGAGCAAGCACAGAGTAGGAGTGTTACAAAGCTCCTCTCACGTGGGAAAGAGTAAAGCTGGAGGCAACTGGTTCCTGCAGACTGAAGGTGTGCCTTCTGGCAGAGGGAGGGAAATCAGCAGAGGGAATATATGCCAGCAAAGGAAGGGGTCCCTCGAAGACAAAACAGACACAGTCAGTTGGAATCAGATGGATAAAAAGGTCAAGGTGGCCTCTGATAAAATAACAGGGTCATCAACATTCAGGGGACGTCTTGTTGTCATCGGAGGCAAGAAAACAGTGACCTCTGATGGCCTGTGACTGACTCCTGGTTTACAGGAGAGGATTCTGGGGGAATGCCAGAGGCCAGGGTAGTGTCAGTGGGAGGGAGAGGGCACATTATAGTTTCAGTTACAGAGGAAAAGCCCCGGGGGACCTACACTACAGTGATTATAGTGAACCACATGTACTGGGACTAGAGATGTACCTCAGCACAACCACCATTTCAAGACTTCCTTTGGGTCATTTTGAAATGCAGCACATGGAGAAATCTTTAGTATCTGTTGAGAAAGGTAAGTCTCTACACGTGTGGCTAGTAGTTTACAGTACACGGTACTTGGAAAGAAATACCCAGCATTGAGTATCTATAATGATCCCAGGTATTTTCCTCTCAGAAATTCATTTATATCCACAGAATGCTAGGAGGTGGCTGCCACATTCCTGAAAACTAAGGGAAGTTAAGGATTTGTTCGGGGTTACAGACTCCACGTCTGAGCCAATGATGCTCTTCTACACACCTAGGTGCGTGTGTCCACTTCTCTACTCTCCTCCTCTCTGGTTACAGATGCCGACAGATGTGACCTCTGTAGTCTAATGCTTGATCGTTCTCCATAGCTCCCTGTGTGATCAAAGGACGCTTAGATCAGCAGGCCTTGGGGATGACAAGTGGGTGACCCTGGATCTTACAAGAGTCAGGTTCTCTTGAAGCCGACCCCACTCTTGTCTTGCCGTCACTGTGGCAAGAATGTGAAAGCTCTGTTTCAGCTGAACCCCGAAGAGCAAGACTGTGGTCCAAGCTGAAACAACATGTCCCCTGAAAGGATCTGCCAGTCCTAGACCGGGGCTGGGACATTGGAGATGGGGCCCTTGGTTGTCCTCTCTTGAAGATACTCTCTTTAGTAATTGAAAGGTGGCTGCCCCCACGTCCTAGTTCTGGAACAGGGAGGTGGTTTCTTGCCTCTGAGATGTCTTTTGATCTTTCCCTGCCCTTTGAGACTCCCCCAAAATATGTCTTCTTACCCAGTCATGTCATGTTTGGTTGAACAAGTTTGGAAAAGTCATTATTGCCCTACTAGCCTATCTCACCACGTGAGCATTACCTGCCGTGGAGTGACATGAAGGAATGTGTTCCTTCTCAGTCCTCCTGGGAAGCAGTGGCTAAGCTACAAGGCCGTGGCTGGCCTTGATCACACTGACTACTTTAGATCTCTCCTGCTTACTTATGCTACCAAGTTCCTTAAGTTCTCTGGGCTTTATCTTCCTTACCATAAAGTGCTAACAGTAGCCTCACTGTGGGCTTACTGTGAGGATCTGAAGAGTTAACATATAGGTGATTAATAACTCTATACATCTATACCATGGTACACGGTGTTATTCCATTGTATACTGCTCAGCATGACAGCCACTGGCAACCTCGGCCTCAGCACTCACGGTGTAGTGACATGCTATGAGTATAAATCCCTCCTCAAGTTTAAGAGTTAAAGGATGAAAATGAAAGTTGAATATTCCCTCACATTTTGTATTACTCGGTGTAAACACTGAGATACCAACATGGTTAGCAGATTGGCACATATTAATTAAAACATATCATTAAAAGTAATCTTCCTTAGCACTTCTAATTTAAAATAATGTTTGTGGTTTGTATTGTGTTTCTATTGGTCAGTGCTGGTCTAAGCCTTTGCCTTAAAAACAACAAGGTACAGAGTATAAACCGCATAATAGTGGTTGATATTCTGTCGTGGGGATGCTTTTAAAGTGTGGTCACCAACAGCATCAGTGATACTCGGAGACTCAAGAAATAAACACCTCTGTTCTTAATGGACTGAGTTGCCGGTCCAGAAAACTAGTTTCTGGTTCTGGTAGAGAAGATAGCTTGGTGCCAGGCTGGGGCGGGGCTGGGGAGCCCACAGCAGTGGTACGCAGAAATCTGACCTAGAAACAGGCAAGGGCCCTGTAGTAAATTCCTGTCCCATCCTGCTTGGCTCCTTTGGATGTGGCTTTTTCTGGAAACTATGCCCTCTGGCTGCCTGGCTTCCCCTGCTCTCTGCACCCAGTTAAGCCAAAGCAAGCCAAGAACAAATGGATTGGAAGACTGCCCGCCCTTGGTAAGATTCATTTGCATTTGTAAAACATGACCTCAAAGGAGATGCTGTTGATTCTTGGTTGGTCCTGAGTTCAGCATAGACTGAATGTGTGGCAGCCAGTCAGCTGAGGGTAAACCACAGTGAGAGGGAAGCTACAGAAGCCGGAGGCAGTCCCTGAGAAGAGGGTGGCTTCTTGAGGACATCACATACCAAGGGAGACTTGGGGAAAGAGGTGACATTCACCTGGTTGTTTTCCACTGTGGGTTTATGGTCTTGTTTCTTCTGGGCTCCTACAAAAGGGGATGTATATTAGTTTGTGAAGCCCAAGTTCTGCCTCTGGTTCTCAGGGAGGTCACAAAGAGGCACTTGAGCCCCTGAGATGGAGCACTAGGGGATCGATAAGACCACTATGAAGTACAAAGCTCCCTAAAACTGACACTTAACAAAGCTGCCAATTCCGAGGCTGAAGAAACGACACCTTCTTCGTGGTGCTGGGTGAGCTGTGTATGGAAGAATGGAACTGTCTCTCACCCAGCACAAAAATCACTCCAAACCAGACAGAGATCTAGATATAAGCCCTGGAATACTGAAACAACTGGGGAAAATATAGAAGAAACCTGTTGAAACACAGGCATAGGCAAAGGGTTTCTGACCAGCACTCCACCACAGCTTAGGGAATAATGCCAAGAACAGACAAATGCGACACTGTTACACAGGAAAGAATTTTGTTACCTTTTCCATTGCTGTGACAAAAGGGGCTTGGGCTTACAGTTTGAAGAGAGACAGTCCACTGGGGGAGCAGAAGGTGCCAAGGGGCTCTGCTATGTTGTCAGGAGCATTAGACAGCTTCTCACATGCCACCCATACTTGGGTCACGAGAGATGGAGGCTGGTACCCCACCGGCTTTCCAATTCCTATTCCAGTCCAGGCTGTGGTGCTCCGGACAGTACTACCATGGTTGGGCCTTATCAATTAAACCTCTCTGGAGAAACACTTTTACAGACACACCCAGAAGTACATCCCCTAGGTGACTCTAGAGCCTGTCAAGTTATCAATCAAGACTGACCATCAAGCTCATAAAATGGGGAGGGGTGTAGGGTCATTGCCGGCTATATGCCTGACAGGAGATTAATATCCAGAATATATAATAACAAAAAACTAAACACCCAAAGACCAAATAATCCAATAAATAGGGAAATGAAGGAACAGTTGCCCAGTAATTAAAGATAGCAAGTTCATAAAAAATCCAACATTTTTTAGTCCCTGGGGAAATATAATCGAGCCTATGTTCCTTGGTAACATAGGTGGGGTGTGGAATCATGCTAGGTGGCCACTAATGGACGAAACAAAGCGTGAACACATGTGCAATGTGTAAAGCTTAGCCTGAAAAAATGAACTCATGACAGGATCCTCACACTAACCAAAACAAGTCAGACTCAGAAGGGTGAGTCACATATGCTCTTCCTTTGTGGAATCTCGATTTTAAAAGGACATTAACTTAGAAGGGGACTAACTGGGAAGAGGAAATGTACCAGTAAACCAGTGAACAAGAAAGGACAATGTGGGGTGGGTAATAAAAATGAAACAAAACAAGACTTCTTGGGCTCAGGCCATACCTCCTCCTCCTTGTGAGTTGGAAGGCGGCTTTGACATGCTCTCTAAGGATGTGACGTTACCCGAATATAGACGCTTGCTTGCCTTTATTCTCTATCTCTTGTGTTTAATTTCAATTCACAGGCGTCTCTACTCACAGTGGTGACACCACTATACCACTCCCATCACTGTTGTGGTAGACTCTGGACATTAAATGACTTATCAACCAACATAAAGCAGAGTTACTATGGTGATGTACAGAAGGCGTTGGCTTGAAGTCCTGGCAGTGAAATAAGTAGAGAAATACGTCTGTGACAGTTAGGTGAGAGGTAAGAGGCTGCTGATACTGTGGAAGAAGGGAAGTGTCATGTGACTCTCAACTCAGTCTGCAGTTTCGGTCACCACTCAGTACTGTTCCCAGCTTGCATTTGGTCTTGAGCGGGAGGGTATACAGAAGGCTAAAGATAAGACCTGGAGTTAGGATTCGTTAGTAGTATATAGCTTTTTGAGAGTTGCATCTGCTTCTGTGAGCAATCACAATAAACTCATTATTTCATCAGGTTGGTCTGTGGTGCTGATGTGGAATGAGTAGACATTTTGAATGTACCCATGGAAAAGGTCATCTGGTGCTAGGAGCTGAAGAAGGACCGACAGAATCAAAGATGAATGTGGATATTCATCCTTTCCCATGTGGCCTGGGGAGATAGCCTCAGGCTGTAGTGGGAGATGTGTGTGTGTGTGTGTGTGTGTGTGTGTGTGTGTGTGTGTGTGTGTTTGTGTGTGTGTGAGCCCAGCTATGGGAGACAGAGTAGGATGAGTCTCTACAGAGGGAATTGCCCAAGTAAAGTAGGTCCAAGGGTGCCTGGGTATGTGAATGGCAGCTCTGAGCTAGCTTCTGGTTTGGCAGGAGGAGAAGTAGGTAAGAAAAAAGGATGGGACAGAGTTGTCTATTTCTTCTAGAGAACATAAAGGAAATAAAATAGGCCTGTGCTAATAGCCCTGTCTGGGATTCAAGAACTTGGAACCTCTGGGAAGAATCGGGGAGGAAAGAGAAACAGAATGAGATAAAGATGACGGTGGGGGAGTTGGGCACAAGAGAAGTGAATTTGATACTTAACTCACTAGGCCAGTGACAGCTGTGCTAACTGGAGAGCTAAGGGAGAAGGACATAATGCAGTAGGGGCCATAGTGATAGGGTATGATCCTCATGAGGCAGGAGAGGTTTTTGACTTAGGGACGTAGCAATTGAGAGGGGATGAAGACAAGGAAAGGGGCCCATGTGGGTCAGACAAAAGCAAACATGACAAGATTTGTGCTGAGCTAGAGTTCCCAGGCAAGACGAAGACACAAAACGCTCACGAACATCTAAAAGGCTGTGGAGCTCAATCAACACTTCACCAAAGTAGGGAATCTCCATTGCTCCCCTTGTTATGGTGGAAGGTAAACCCGAGAGGTGGGAATAATTCCACTGGTTTCAAGTGAGGTGGCCCAGCTTGCCAGAGGGGAGAGGGCCAGGCAGTGTGCAGAAGCCCACAGCTGAATTATGGATTTACTCATCTTCAAGTAACGAGAAGTATATTTGGGCTTTGGTGGATGTTGGAGCTAAGTACATCCTAATTCATGGTAACCCCTAAAGGCATCAGGGCAATAGACAAGAGTGTGTATATATTTGAAAATAGAGCAGGTATACAAAAGAGACCAAGCTTGTCCTGAGTGTGGGAAATTACGCTCCGTCCCCTGTGAACTGTGCATACTTCTCAACTGAAAGAAAGTCTAACGGGAGTGGATGTGCTGGTGGGATATACCCCACCTACCACCAGTAGACAGATCTGCTTAAGGGTGGCCCTGAGTCCAAATTAAATGGCAGCCTGTAAAAATGAGATTATTGTTCAGCCAAAAGCCCTTTCAGTAACCTGGTGTGGTCAGTGATGAAGCCAGACTGCTCATGGAGAGTGGTTGGATGGAGAGCCAAATAACACAGCATCCCCATCTAGTCTGTGGTGCAGGTCACTGTTCCTCTGGCAGAACAAACGACGCATGAAATGAGATGTTTTCTGTGCTCTATTGGGCGCTGCTAACACATCTGTTGAACTCTTAAGCCACCTAAGACTAACTCACCTGTACTTGCAGCAGGTGGTAGTGGACTCTCAGAAATCTGGCTCACATTCATTAAAGAGGTTTCACTGTGAACCTTTGAGCGTCTTACAGAAAAATATAATCTTGAAGAATAGCAAAAAACAGCACTGGAGAATTAAATGCTGAAGGCACCTGTGTTGATATGTATACAGAGTTTTGGAATGATTGAATAAAAATCTCAGTCCTCGGGTGGGATGTATCCTGATGTAATGCTGGCTATCGAAGCCCTTGAGGCCCCAGATGAGCCACTGCTGTTGTGTGTACACCAGAACTGGGTGGTGAATTCCTGTTGGTGAAGATACTTCATACTCCCAAATGCAGGGCTATATAGAAAGTAGCTTTGGACTGAGTAGGAAGCACCATCCCTACTGGGTGATGTTCAGAGTGCTAAAGAGCTCCCTGCAGTCCTGGGAGGGAGAGCGGCTCTGCTCAGTTATGGATGGTACACTATCCCTGTTGCAGTAACCACTCCAACCCTATGAGCCTGTGTAATGAAAACACAACTCAGTTAATATGAATATAAGCAGGGTGCCTAGATTGGGCAGATCTGCCATTACACTACTCTGTTCCCCTGCTAAGAAAGCCCTTGTAACGTGCGGCTTTTCCAGGCTCAGCTCTATTTTCCTTCTCCCCCTCCTCTCTCTCCAACTCTCTAGATCCACCTTCCCTTCCCCTGCCCAGTCATTGGCTCTCGCCTTTATTTTACAAATTAAAATGGGAAGAAGGTTCTGATGAAGTCACCCGAGTCTGTGACTAGGCAGCCCTTCTTGTGGAAGTGGAATTAGCATCAAAATACAACACAGCTCTAGGACAGTCCATAACATTCCCCCTTTTTGTCCAGTTAAAAGACTCTTTCCCCTCAAATATAAAATGAGTCTAACTAGTGCTATTCTGCAATTTATGAAGGATAAGATACACTTAACACCCAGTCTAACAGTTCTGTCCATTAAATAAAGCAATATGTCAGGGACTCAGGGCTTTCCAGTGAAACTGTGGCATGACCAGTAAGGGGGCTACCAACTACTTCCTGCTTGGATTTAAAGCATGAGCCATTGGAAGGAACCTCTCTTTGGTACTTTAAGCCAAGGAGAAAACACACATGTCTGTGAAAAATCACAGGTCTTAGTGGAGAGTGTACTGGTTTGTTTTGGGTTTTTTTATGAGGGGTATATATTTGTCAAATTGCTTTTAAACATCTGTGTTTATACCTGTAGGTTACCACTGCTATCGGCCACACATCGAAGGAAATCCCTTATAGTGGACAACAGCTGGGAGACTTATAATTATTCAAACTGCTGCGGCAAAGCAGTCAAATACTCAGAAAAGAAAACCCATAAAACCATCCTCTCTTAAGATTCAGGGAACACTGTAGAAACGACTGGAAAGAATGTAACAGAGCTGGGGATATGGCTCAATGGGTTAGAGCTTTTGTGTGCAAGCATGAAGGCCTGAGTTTATCCCCAGCTCCCAGGAGAAGGCCAGGTCTGGCCACAAGCACCAATAACTCTAGCACTGTGGCTGTAGAAATGGGAAGACTCCTGGGCTTGCTGGCTAGCCAGCTTAGGTGAGAAAGATGAGTTCCAGGTTCAGAGAGAGACCTGTCTCAATGGGAGAAAGCAGAGAACATCAGAGAAGGACACCCAGTGTGCCTCTCTGGTCTTTTTACTCCCATGCATGGGCACACACACATATACCACACACATGCTACACACAAGGGATAAAACAGAAGAAAAAAAAGTAAAGAATGTAAGCACTGGAGCAAGGAGTAGGCTACAGTGTAGCTGTTTCCTTTTTAAGTGTGACATGCTGCCCAGCCTCAGTCAAGTTAGTCCTTTAAAGTTAGGGCTCTAGCTCATATCCTTGGTAACTTAATCAGCGAAACAATGAAACTGGTAACTAATCCATTTTGTGGAAGGAGGAGAGACATGAGATGCTCACCTGAGATTTCAGTTTTTTCTCTTGCCTCAGCTGTATGCAGTCTTGAGGGATGTTCAAGTATACGGGGAGACTGGAGGCTGACTGGGGGCTGAGACCTTTAATGGCACAGCTTCTCTTACAGGTAACCCCAGGACACTCAATCACTCTGCCGGGTTGGATTTGAACGGATTCAGTGTTTGGATCTGACAGCGTCCTCTCTGTTTCTTTATGGCAAAGTTATACAATTGTGTATTATGCTGAAGCACTCTTGCCTAGCAAGGTTCTCATTACGCCGTCTTCTGAAAGTAGCCGAGGCCCTCAGCCGCCCCTGGAGAGCATTTGAACGTAAGTGGCATCAGCTGTAGCTAATTGGCTGGCAACAGGGAGAAGGCTGACTATAGGAGAGATGGCATGCACAGTGCTCGCAGCAGAGACGGCTCTTCTCTGTCCCAGGTACTGTGTGTTAAGTGCCAGATTGTATTTCCCATCCACACCCGAACCAGCTCATGTCCAGGTTCCTCTTTCGATGTGACACAGACTCACAGTCAGGGGCTGTGTTCCTCACCCTTGTATCTGTGACAATGGCAGTAGTGATTCTGAGTCTCATGAGTGGGCATGTCGTAAATAAGGACATGGTGAGCCCGGTGCACACTTTTCCCAGAAGCAACCGCCAGACATTCAAGTGTGAAAGCCTTCGGGTGACTTCGGTGCAGCTGGCATGGGCTGTTCTCCTTCACCAGGCAAATCCGAGGGACATCACTACAGACCAGGCTGTGGCAGATTTTCCTGTAAGTGGAGTCCTAGTCTTCTGTGGCTGGCTTTTAGTCACTAGAGTGCCTGTGGATGCTGTGTTTGCTCTGTCGGTGGCTGTTTCTTTGTTACTCTTGAGTAGTACTGGAAGACAAAGACAGGTCTACCACATCTGAGCTGTTTCCAGTTTCCAATATGGTTGCTATGGGTACCTTAGCATACCTCTGTGGCAGATTGCTATGGACATTTGCTTAAGAGTCTGTGTGGACAAGTGCTTTCCTTTATCTTAACACCCAGGGGTTTATCACTGGGGCACATGCTAAGTGTGTATTTGCTTTCCAAAGTATTTTGGTATTTTGTATTTCTGCTTTAAAATTTAATTGTTGACAGGCTGATTGATTGGACTAAATTTTATTAGCACAATCTATGAGTCAATGTTGAGAACTTGAGGACAGCATAGTCCCTGAGTTCCCCATCTGCAGCACCCCAGTTCCCCACAGGCCTCATGCCCATGGAACTCACATGCCGTTCTGGTTTGCTTGGATGGCCTCACTTTTCTCATGCTGATGCACTTTGGAGACTGCGAAGGAGCCAATTCCCACAGTGCATCCGTTCTGAGGAATTCTCCCCCTCAGGTGCTTCATTAGAAAACCGATTTCACATCGAGAGATAAGGGGGCCCACCGTGGCCACCTCTCAGAGCACTGGACTAATGGAAGGTTCTGGCAAGTATCAAGATTGAGTGGTGTGCGTGTCACATGAGTTATGCTGCAGTGACTTGGTGGCTCGGTTCTGCCACTGTGGCACAAAGACAGCCATGTGAACCAACACGGCTGTGTGTTTCTGGAAACCTCATATTTACAAAATGAGGCTGAGCTGCTGTGGGTGGCTCCTGATCGGGACTACAGCAGAAGTGAACAGTGGAACGTTCTTGTTAAATTCTAGGGTGTTTTTCAAAGGCCCTCCATTTATGGTGGTCCTGCCCTCCCCTGTACCCCCACTCCATCCCATCTCAATAAATCGGCCATAGCAGGCTTCTGAAGGAGGTCAGGAAGAGGGAGGAGAAGCAAGGGAGCCTGGAGGAGGGAATGAAAGGGAAGAAAGGTGAGGGTGGGTTTATCAAGAACAGAGGCCAAGGGCAGTAAACCTGACAGTGGTTCCTTCAGAACCCCCTCTCTCCTTCCCCCAATTTATTTATCCACTCCCTCTCCCCATTCACCTCCCTCTCACATTGTGTGTCTGGAGCTGGAGAAGGGGTACTGTGCTTCACAGCTGCAGTTAATAAGTGTCCCGTGATTGAGTTGAGATTTGGGGTTCTGGACCCACCTCTGAGACTCGACACTTCACAGCTTTCTCTTCTGGAGTCAGTGACACCTCGGCTGTTCCAGTCAGGCCACCTGAGGATGAGTGAGCTGTGGCCCATCAATCTGAGCCACTCTGGCAGTGAATTCCGTCTCTTCATCTAACCGTCAGGGTAGATGGAATAGTTCTTTTTTTAGGGATGACTTAGCTCTCTGATTTAAGTAAGTGTATTTCATCAAATCTATGCACTATTGTTTTATGTAACAGCAAGAGCGGGAAAATAATTCCTGCTGATTAAATATGACACAATGCTTTCTTACACTTACAAGCATTATTCTCCATTTATGAAAGAGCTCCTTTTGGCTTGTCTAGACAGTTTTACCACCCCCCCTCCCCTCCTGTTATAGCAAATGGCATGTAACTGCCAATCCTCTCTCAAGCATCTCAGGAACAGAACAGCCCCCTACTCAGCTGTTTTGACAGTATCTTCTCTCCTCTGCCTTCCTCTGAACCAAGTGGAAAGGATGCTTTCTTTTTTTTTTTTTTTTTAGCATTCATTGCAAAAACGTCACACTCCTGTCCAGCTGCTCTGCTCGAAGCTCCATGGCGTGCACTTTGTGCTGAGTCACAGGTCTTTGTGCAGACTTCAGACACAAGAAAGAGCAGAAGAGATGGCTCAGTCTGCACAGTGCCCTCTGTGTTAAGTCTGAAGACCTGAGTTGGATCCCTAACATCCCCACGTAGGAGGAGCATGCCTGTTATCCCAGCGCTGGGAAGATGGAGACAGAAAGAGCAACGGAGGAAGACACTTAGATGTTGACTTCTAGGCCTGCCGACACACTGGCACACGCATGCGCACACCCTCACACCATTAAACACGGTTCCTCAAGCGGAGCAATGGAAAGGTAATAGTTACTATTGGTATCCACCCTTACTGAGTCACAAGTGTGGTCTGGCCCAGAAGGACCATGATGAGCATCCTGGTTTCAGAGACATTCAACTTCCCTAGCAACATGAACCCAGACGGACTTAATTACCTTAATTAGCAAGGTCCTAATTTTGAACTTTAGGGGATTTAAGGGGAAACAAAACCAAAGCCTCTAAACAGCAGCGACACTTTCACACAGCCATTCTTGAACACTCTGGGGTGACATTCAGACCCTTTGGGCTCTGCCTGTGTCCTGGAAGTGAGAGTCCTAACCACAGGTGCTAACTCACAAAGCACGTGCCTGCCCTGCCCCTTCCCTTCCCATGAGCTCAAAAAGGATCTTGGCTTGCATAATGAATTATGCATCAGAGTGTGAGGTGCTGATCATTTTGAAATAAGAAAAATCAAAACTGAGCTGTAACTAGTTTTGGAAAAGCATGTTCTTGGCACATATGCCAAATGAATGTGTAAAGGAAAAAGCCAAATTAGAAATTTATATCTTTTTTTTTTTTTTTTTTTTTTTTTTTTTTTTTTTTTAAGATTCTATGACATCTAAAATGAAATCTGACAGGTTCCTGCCACCGGGCAGGGAGGCTGCCTGACTCCTTAAGCCATTCTTTGAGCTGAGCTTGGCAGGATTTTCTTGGCAGGGTGTGGGTGCGGGGTCTGGGAGGGTGTGCCAGAAGGGAGGCCCCAGGCTATTCATGAGAGCTTCATTTCCAGGTCAGAGGTTAATGTTCAGTCCCAGGACCTTCTGGCTCCAACCTCTGTTCATTCTCTCTCATACTGGCTCCCAGAGGCACGGCTAGAATCCAACACAAACATACAAACCCCAATGTTTCTGCTCCATACAGCGCACTGTACTCTATGGGAATCCCGGCAAAGCTTCCCTAGAGGTGGGGCTGAGGGGCGTGGCTCTCTGGATGTTGCCTCACTCTACTGTGCCCCTGAAACACAGCTGCAGTACTTCAGATACCTGACCATGTGCAGTAGACCTAAACGTCAATGTGAGGCCCTCGCTGTGCACATCTGGGCATATTACTGGCAAATTTCTCTGGCAAACGGCCTGTATGGTAGCTGCCATGATTTTGCTGCAGACATAGATATATGCCTCTTTCTTTTCATGGTTTCCAAAATTGCTGCAGGGTGGGGTACATCAAAACAGGTAACTCAGTAGTGAGTCTTGTGACAGAAACATCAAGATTGAGCCTTTGCAGAGGAAAGAGACCAAAAGTCAGCAAAAGCAGAAAAAAAGCAAATACAATGGACAGGGCCGAGTGATTTCATTGCTAAGCAACCTTGCCTAGGGACATAGTGCAGTGATCTTTCCAGAATGTCAGGAGAGAGCCAGTGCCTCCGTATGGAGGGACGTTTGGGCAAACAGGCTCTGTTGATTAGCCAGGAGAAGAAGCCAACACAACCCTGTTCTTTCTCTGAAAAGGAAGTATGAGGAAAGAGACTGAGGAAGGCCCTTGTTCAGCTCCTAACCTGACTCTCTGTGCGAGTTTAAGGAGATTCTTCCACGCTCTTCCCACCTCTCTCCCAATTCAGATCTTACACCCCAAGCTTCCTCCGTCATCCCAGAAAGCACAAGGGTGGCAGGGATGGCTCAGACTCCAGCCACTCCACTGTGATGGTTATACTGTAAACTTGACAAGATCGAGACTCATCTAGTAGACAAACCTCTGAGTGTGTGTGTGAGGGAGTTCTGAGACTGGGAAGAATGGAAAAGGAGGAAGTGGGTTGAATATCAGCATTCATCTTTCTCAGTCCCTGACAGGGTCTAATGCCACCAGCTGCCTCATGTTCCCACTGCCACAACTTCCCATCATGATGGATGACACCCAGAATTAGGATAGTCTGTTACGTGTCCTGCGGTAGCAAGGAGAAACAGAACCGATGCAAGGTTCTGTTGGGTAAGAGATAAGGTGGCTGAAGTGGGAAGTGCTCACACTTGTAGAGGCTCCTGGTCTCCCTCTTCCTAGAAGGTTGGGCTTTTATAGGAGTCAAACCCACCCTGGATTTGGGCTATGTGCCTACTCTCTTGTAAGCTCTCATCCTACCTCTTCATACCAGAAAAATCTAACAACACTTACATTTTAATGAAGGAAGGAATGCTTACCACAGACAGGCTTAAGACAAATCCGTTCCTGGTCACTAGCCTTGAACCTGCCATATATAACTAAGGCTGATCATGAACCCTGGTCCTCTTGTCTGCTTCACTGATTGTGTGTTATCCTTTCACAGGGCCCACACTAATCTCCCTATTGTTCCCATCTCGGTGTAAGTACTACTCAGGTGAACACCACTGGGTCACGCTCAGGTTCTCACTAGCTTCCTTCAGCTTCTAGAGAAATCTCAAGGTCAAGATCACATAGGTGGGTAAGTGTCTATAGGTAAGAGGTACATGTCTGGTCTCTGCCCCTTTCAAAGATGGTCTCAGTATAAGGGCTGGATCCCAGGGGAAATGGCCAAGTGAAATGCTGGGATTTTCAGCAGTTATCCTCTTACCTCTGTAGAGCTAAGGGGGGATAGAAGGTGAGTGTGGGTAAGAAACAGGCCACCATGCTCTTGGGGCTTTGGGAAGGAAAGGCAGACCTTACAGACCTGGGAGGTCATACCGACTGTGATACGGGTGTCTTTTCTATTGCTTTTTCTCTCCACGCACACCTCCACGTCTAAAAAGATCAACAGTCGCTATAGTCACTACCAAAGTCTTTACTTTTGCGTGTGTGTATGTGTTTGGACATGCAGATGCCATGAAACACACATGGAGGTCAGAGGGCAACTTGTGAGACTCAGGTTTTGTTCTTCCACAATGTGGGTCCTAGCGACCAAACTCGGGTCATCAGGTTCAGAGGCAAGCAGCTTTGCCCACTGAGCTATCGTGCCAGCCTCTGCTCCTTTCTAACCCCCTCTGACCTGATTTGGAAGACACACGGCATGGAACAGTGAAGAGCACACCGGCTTTGTGATTAGACAACGTGAAGAACCCTGGATGTCAATGGCATCAAGTCTCTTCTCTGGGTCTCCTGCTAGGGAAGGCTGGGGGCTCGGAATGGTGGCTGTGGACATTCTGGGAGCAAGCCGAGGAAGAGATCAGGTCTCAGCAGTCAAGGTGTGATCTCTTTGTCAACTAACTATTGCACATGGTGCCTGCCCTTAGTCACTTGTAGAGGGGATCTTCAGTCTTCTCTGTGGGCAACAGAGTATAGACTCTCTGCTGTATGGGAGGTGGGAAGGAGGCCCAAAAGCAGGATCAGATCACAGTCATAGGAAGGTTAACACTGGGACCTAGCAATCCAAATGACCTTCACTTGGACTGTATAAATCCCTATATTGAAAGAGTAATGTATACGGATTGTATCCCACACGGATAACAGAGGATCATGGGATGGCCCATGTACAGTGAGCACAATGTCATATAATCATATAACCTAGAGATGGATGCCAGTCATGTCAGTCAAGGAAAGACCCACCCCTTCAGGGAACATTTCCTCTTTCCTCTGTAATTAATACATCCTGGACCAGGACACTGGGTACAGGAAGGAGCTCTTGAGCCACAGCCTGCTCCAGCTGCCCCCGTTCTGTATAGTGTATTTTTCTGCATTAACACCATGTTAAGGATGGCTCTTGCTTCCTCTGTAATAGGAAAGCTCTGAAGACCAGACTTCTGGCAGCTGTTCAACCAACCCTCTGGCCCCATACCCACTTAGGTGCCCATTTCAGAGGTTCCAGGAATTATGTTTAATTCCTGAGCCTGGGGCACTCTGCATTGACAACTGGGGTTGCTTCTATACCCAAGCCCTGTATGAGCATGTTAAGTTACCAGGTTGGCATGGAAGTGGGTCCTTCTCAGTGTGTGTTCCAGCTTCCTGGATTATACATCTGTAGTTACTCTCCTTTTTTTTTTTTTTTTTCTTGGTTCAAATCCCCTCACTACTGGGTATGGTGCCGCATGCCTGTAAATCCCAACATGGAGGAGGCAGAGCAAGAGGTTCAAAAGTTCAAGGCCAGCCTAGACACTATAGTGTGTTTTGAGGCAGTGAGAGTCTCAAAACCAGACCAAATACTTTCCATCCATCTAAAGGGGTTTTGATTAGATCTCTGTGCCATACTGTGTTATATTTAATGGATACTCAGCTATGCATTTGAATGCTCAGCTCCTATCATTGTAAGTTTGATGGAGATTATCACATAGACTCAATATTGACTACTTGTGGTAGCATGAACATTTATTTTCACAATATTATTTCTGCCAGTTCAAAAGCATGAATTGTCTAGTGAGCATCTTCTTTCAATTTGTTTCTTCAGTGTCTTAAAGGTTTCGTCATGTGTCACTTCTAGGGAAGAAAGGTTGGTTTGTAGTTATAAAATGAACCTCGTTAAGCCCATTTGAATTTGACTTTATTTTGGACTCCGTAAGTTACTTACTGATGACCAGGATCTGCTTTTTATAGTTACTTGTCTCCCTTTTCTTAGGTTATAATAGGTTTTAGACTCTCCACTTCCTGTGTTGTTCTACAGAACATTATACACTCATTATGGGCTCCACCATTAATAAAAACAATCCTTTTTTGAATCAAGACTTTTTTCAATGAAACTTGTACATTTTTTTCTTTGATTAATGTCTGGTCGTATTAAATGGAAGTCTTTATCACCGAATGCAAGCTTTATTTCCTCTCATAGACGAAAATGCTGTTAGCTGTGACCCCTTTCCAGTCAGTTCATTCTTTTTATTTCGTTGATTTAGTCATGTTTCCCCCCATGAGACAGGGTCTCAGTCTGTAGTTCAGGCTGTCCTAGAACTACTTAGCCCAGGCTGGCTTGAATGACGCCCTCTCTTAGCCTCAGGCCTCTCAGGTCTAGTAATACAGGCACAAGCCCTTACACCCAGATATTCACCCCTGTTTTTTAATTAAATGTGTGTTGACCTATTATAATTATAATTATGCTTCTCTAATAATTTATGCCAAACATGGAATTTGGAGTCTCCCTGTTATCTTCCTACTAATCGCTTGCAAAAAAGGAAACATGGGCCAGCCATTTTGATTTGTTTCTAAACAGTTGGTTCTTATTTTAATAATGCATTCTGAAGGAACTCCCAGCAAAACATCGATTGTTCTTCATTATTTTACTAATTGGATTTTCTGGCTAGTCTGGGTGCCAGGAACACGATGAGTTAGTTAAGCCTAAAATGTCCCTTAAAGAGAAAAATGTCCAAGGAAAACCTGAAAATTATTGGATTTAATTTTTTATTTAACTGACATAAGGAACCTGGCTTATAATGTTCATATTCGACTTCCTCTTCCCCTTTAGACTTACGATAGTGAGCAGGTCCCTGTTACGGAGCCTTGGACCAGCCCCAAGAGGTGGAAAACAATGACACTAAGAACTCCAGGACCATAATTTTGGAAGCATCTCTCACCTTCACACACCTCCTATGGGCACAGTAACATTTTCCATCCACACATGGCTTTCAAAGCTCAGCTCAGATCTCTCCAGTGTTTCTGACAGCTTACTTCTATGAGTAGCCAAACTCATGGGGTTGATGTTTTGCCTAATGGGTCTAATTTGGTGCCTTGAAATTATTTACATATGTAAAGCATGTCCTCAGTTTGGTTATGGCAACCTTCGTGGTAGAAGTATTATCCCCTTTCTGAGATAGGGTCATCTAATGTAGCTCAGGCTAACTTTGAACTCATAATCCTCATGACTTAGCCTCCCAAGTACTGGGATCATAAAGCATGACCGAAGCCAGCCTCAGAAATACTGCTGTGTGTCTCCATCATGGAGTCACTCACTGTCTTGTTGGTTGGGATAATGTTCAAAGCTCATCCTAGGTTGACAATCATGTAGATTTGTGCTATGATACCAGGCACAGTACTCTAAAGCCCAGGCTGGTCCTCAGCTTGTGATTTTCTAGCCTCAGCTTCTGAGTGCTGGGTTTACAGCTGTGCTCTACCATAATCCTGCCTCAAAAAGGAAAAAAAAAAGTGTTAAAGGAGCTGGGGAGGAGTGCTCAGTGGGTAAGGGCACTTGCCACCTAAGAGTGAGGACTTGAGTCTAATTCCCCAGAATCCATGGGAAAGCCAGACACACTGCATGGCATCTGCAATCCCAGCGTTCCTACAGGGAAGTGGGGAGTAAAGAGAATACTCAGAAGTCCATGGGCCAGCTAGCCTATGCGAGGTATCAAGATTACAGAGACACCATGTCTCAGACAAGATAGAAGGAGTAGACTGATGCCCAAGGTTGTTCTCTGAATTCCACATATACATGTTGTGGTATAACAGCTCTATTCATACACCCAACTATGTATACACACACACACACACACACACACACACACACACACACACACACACACACGGTGGAGAGTGACCGAGGAATACACCTGACATTGACCTCTGATCCCCCACATGCATACTCATGAACATGTTCCCTCCCCAAATAAATACATGTGACATCCATGCTCAAAACCTCTTGGACTCTTTCGTTGTGCTTTGGAACTTCATGTAGTCCAGGCTAGCCTGAAATGTGCTTGGTAGCCAAGGATTACTCTGACCCCCTTTCTGTCTCTACCTCCCGAGGGCAAGAATTACAAATTTGTGTTATAGCCCAAGTTTTAACAATGGCCACGGTCTTCCTCCCTGACCTGCCTATCCTGACCTCTCAGCTTCAGCTCTGGTGACTTTTCTGCATACCATGCAGGTTCCTTCTCCTGGTTAAACCTTTACCTCCTACCTCACTTGATACTGGGTTTCTGTGTCAATGTCATCCATGGGACAGGCCTTCCACAACCATCCCACCTATGATCATCAAGCTCTTCCTGGTGTTTCCATAGTACTTAACGGCACTTTGCTTAAACTGTGTATCTACCATTTGTAGGGAGGATTTTGGTTTCTTAAAAAAACCCAGTTCTGTTTTGTGAATACTTTTTTTTTTTTTTTTGCCTTAATCCCAGGTGTGGGAGAAGAGGCTGCTCCACAGCAGGTGATTATGATTTGCCTCATGCACTAGCAGGGGGTGACCTTTGCTAGTTGCAGGTGGTTTAATTCTGGGGACTCTGGGGAGGGATGGATGAGAGAGCCCTGAGGGGTCTCTGAGAAGGCTGCCACTCCCCCTGCTGTTTCAGTTAGTCCAGTGGTCATGAGCAAAGTGGTGAGAAGTTGGAGCTATTCTGACAGAGAGGATTTAACTTGCCTCAAGGAACCCAAAACCCTAATCAGCTCATAGACATCTACTTCCCCCTTTCCCCTCCAGCCTTCTTTCTCTCTTACCTAGTGTTGGCGGTTAGAAGGGATTAGGGTTGAATAAAGGTTGGAAGGGAGGTAGAGAAATATGAACTCAATAAAATGGCTTAAAAAATTACTAACAACCATTCCCATCTTTCCTAGGATGCAAGTATTGACAGAACAGCAGCATTCTTTGTTTTCCTAATATATTCCCAACATCCAGAACAGAACCTAGAAACAGCAAATATGTAATAATTAAATGTAGAATGATTGACAGGTTGAATAAATGAGGCTGTTTATGCCTTATGGTTGAATGAATGAGGATGTTCATGCCTTATGGGTGCTGTGCTTCTAAAGGGGAAGATTTACATCAGTCAAAAGTCTCTTAGTGAAAACGAATCCCTTTTTGGGCTACGTTCTTTTGGATGAAGATGGAGGTTATAATTTAAAACCTCCTTCCATCCCAAGGCAGGGTCTTACTATGCAGCCCAGGTTGGCCTTAAGCTCAAGATATTCCCATCTCACCTTAAGCCCAAGATATTCCTTCTATGGTTTCCAGAATGCTGGAATTACAGGCATCTACAATGTATGGGTACAATTTAATGGCAAAGTCTGAAGACCATGACTACACGGTACCATCTCTGTGTTACTGTTGGGGACTAAAGATAGCGCTGTGTCATCTTCTGCCCATGGCTTCAGTGGGGTATCTGTCCGCCTGGATACTTAAACCAGGCATTTATGCTAAACTTTGTGTGCTGGCTAGTTTTTATGCCAACCTGACACAAGCTAGCATCATCTTAGAAGAGGGAGCCTCAACCGAGAAAATGCCTCCAGAGATCAGGCTGTAAGAAGCCTGTAAGGCTTTTTCCTAATTAGGGGTTGATGGGGGTGGGTCCAGACATTATTGGTGGTGCCACCCCTGGACTGGTGGTTGTGGGTGCTATGAAAAGGCAGAAGGAGGGTTGAGTAAGCTATGAGGAGCAAGTCAGTAAGTGGTACTTCTCCGTGGCCTCTGCATCAGCTCCTGCCTCCTGGTTTCTGTCCTGTTTGAGTTCCTGTTTTGACCTTCCCCCAACAGATAGACTGTAATTCAGGATAGTAAACAAAATACGCCCCCCAAGTTGCTTTTGGTTATGGTGTTAAATCATAGCAATAGTAACCCTATGGGGGGGGTCTGTGTGTGTGTGTGTGTGTGTGTGTGTGTGTGTATACTCATGCATGAGCAGGTACCAGTGTATAGCAGACCTTTCTGAAGGTGGATAGAAATGACCCCCTGCATACCTCAAAATCATTCTATCTCAGTCCTTGTTAATCTCCTGATTCAATTTTCTTCCCTTCCTTCCACTGGTTATTCACCCCATGCCACATATACTTCTGTGACTGAGAAACATAGGAAAATGGCACACATGCACAGACAAGTTCTGTTTTGGCCAATGTGAGATTCAACACAAGCCTTTGAGGGCATGAACCACATCTGGAGGTCACAGTCCCCTAAGAGAGACTGTGTGTAGGGTGGGCAGGGTGTGTGGAGGCTGGGGGCTGGCGATTAAAGGAAGGTGTTCTGGTGACAAATACAGAAACATCAGATAAGATGGGAACCAGGGTGCAGACAAGTTCCTCTTTCTATGCTTTGATAGCAGAACGACAGCCATCTAATCTAGACTTTTAGAAGGAAAGATAAAGTCAGGGAAGCGTGGGGGGTGGGGGGAGACCCCAGGCTCTGGCTCGTAGGAAGTCGATGCAATGGCCTTGTTCTTAAACGAAAGTGGGGCTATCGGTGACACTCTGAGATTACCAGGGATGCTGAGTGACCCTCTGCTCTGAAGAGCTATTAGCATCTCAAGACTTGTACCATATAAACCTAGCACGTGTGGATGCTGATTACCTCAGGCTGGTGTCTGAAGATTCTAGAAAGAAGCAGTAAAGGCATGTGTAACCCATTCTGCACGGACAGGAGCAGGGCACACACTTATTCCCCAACACTGCAACATTTGTACTTAGCTGTGCATCCTTTCAGAAAAGAACGTGAAAGCGGTCTGGGAAACTGCCTCGTCTACATAGTAACTATTTTAGGACTTGAGGGCCAGATGGTTCTGTCTCTCCACTAAACTCTGGCAGAGTGGGAAAGCACGGACACATATGAGCAAATGGGCTTGGCAGGTTCCCAGGGAAACTCAGTTTTTACAGCAACAGGAGGAACAAAGCCTTGGGTCTACTGACCTTTGGAACAGGAGGTGGCCACTGAGATTTCCATGACAATCGGTATGTTCTGTATTTGTGTTCTCCAACACAATACAATACCAGCTCAACCAAGATTAAGAGAGACAGCTAGTATGACTGGCAAGCTGAACTTTTGACCGACGAAAATTAATTTTTACATGTGGATGCTCACGTGTGTTCATGCGCATGTGTGCATCTGAGCAATCTCGGGGGTACCGTCCACCTTGTTTTTTTAAGCCAGGCTCTCATGGGCCTGGAGATCACTAATTAGGCTAGACTGGAGTGTCAGGGAATCCCAGGGATCCACTTGTCTCCAGCACTTTGTTTCTAAGCACACATGAACATGATTGTTTTTATGTGGGTAACAGAATCAAGTACCAATCCTCACACTTAACATAGCAAGCACTGTATTAACTAAATCTTCTCTTTAGTCCCAAATTAACATTTCAGAGGGACTGGTGGGTACTGGTGTTGGAAGGGTAGATATAAAAGTTCTTAAAATAGCTACCTAAACCACAAGAAGTCACAGGTTCAAAAAAACTCACCCAGCATGGAGAAATTTCACACCCACAGACACTGCCATTGTGCTGTGGGCAGCCTTTCATCCCCCAACTTCCATGGGGATGAGAAGAATCAGGTTCAGGGACTGAGGAGATGGAAGGACAGTATGACAAAGGATCAAGGAGATGATGGTGATGGAGTGTGGCAGGAGACAGCAGACTCCCTCGCTCGCTCCTCCTGCAGCAGAGTTTGCCAGCGTGGCTGTAATGGGTCACCTGCTTTCCTGGTTTCCGGGAACTGCTGTGCAATGTGAGTAATGGAGAGGGCAGAGAGGGCCTGGGAAGCTGCTGCCGGGTCCATCGGAATGGCTTTAAGGCACACTGGGTTTTCTTTCTCAACTAAGAAAGGTCGTGAAATAGGTTTGCTTCTGCCTTGGGGGCATTCACATTTCCCAGCAAGGCTGGCTGTCAGAGTCTCTGGAGAATCCTGTTCAATATTCTTCATCCACCCATCTGTGAGGGTCCCACCCGAGGTGGGCTCCGCTGCTTGCTTTTCTCATTCTGTTTATTGTATATTCTGACTCCCCTAGGCCTTCCTGTAGCAGGAAGACATTAACCAGCCCTCAAAGCTAGCGCCTGAGGTGGGAATAGACCTGAACTCAGCACCTGGATTCCAGCAAGTTCTCTTATGTTAGATTTTGTTGTAGTTGATACAGTAGTCAGATATTTTCTAGACACCCAACATCTCATTCCAGCACAGCCCCTACCACTGGGACCTCTAGTCTAAACCTGGTGCTTCCTCAGACCTCTAAGAGAAGTCACTGTCATGTGGTCCTCCCACAAGGAGAGTCCTTTTCAGCAGCACATGGGATACATTTGCCCCCTTGAAGGCTCCTAACCATGATCTAGGGCATTCCACAATTTAGTCTTCAGCCAGGAAATACAATTTTGAGTGTTAAAATGTTGGTGGGCTTTTTTTTTTTTCTTGTGTGTGTGTGTGTGTCTGTGTGTCTGTGTGCACCATGAACCAACGTCTGGTGAGTCTACCTTTCTGGTTCTCACTTCCTTATCCACCATCATTAGAATTTCCCTATGAATATTAATACAGTGGCTCTCAAGTTCTCGAGTTTTAATTAGGCAAGCCCCCAGGGAAATGTGTGTTATCACGGACACATGGGAAGCCATGCTTGGGGAAAACAGGAAAGGAGCTATCAGCAGTATGGGTCCTTGGGGACTCTGTGGCCTTGGTTATAACACAGATATAGTTGTTACGGATAGATTCCAGGTGCCTTCTATGCCCAGGGTCAAGTCTCAGAGACCCAGGATGAATGGCTGAGGTGCTTATTACCATATTAAATGGGGCACTGACCAGCTCTCCCAGCATCCCTCAGTACCTGTGTCTCCTCCCAGCTCTCCCAGCATCCCTCAGTACCTGTATCTTCTCCCAGCATCCCTCAGTACCTGTGTCTCCTCCCATCTCTCCCAGCATCCCTCAGTACCTGTATCTCCTCCCAGCTCTCCCAGCATCCCTCAGTACCTGTGTCTCCTCCCAGCTCTCCCAGCATCCCTCAGTACCTGTGTCTCCTTCCAGCTCTCCCAGCATCCCTCAGTACCTGTGTCTCCTCCCAGCTCTCCCAGCATCCCTCAGTACCCGTGGCTCTTCCCAGCACTTCTGAACCAGCTGCCTATCCCAAACCTTTTCCTCTCCAGGGCTGGGCCCCCACTTCCCTTCCCCACCTGATTCTTTTATAACTCAGCTATTTGGCTACCCGGCTCTTGCTCACAAGGTCCATGCCACCTCTATTGCTCCCCTTCCCAGCTCAGTTTAGTCTGCCGGGCATGTTCAGCCTGGACCCTTCCCTCTGTGGGCTTTCTCCCTTGTCTTCTCCATACTTTAGAAGTAGTCATGTTCACCTCTTTTTATTTCATTTTCTCATTCACCCAGAGCAGCCGAGGTGACGTTACGGCTATTCAACTCAGCTGATGAAGTGTTGTTGGTTTTAGGTATAGGGTCATTTGTCTTGTTCCTTTACTTCTAGTAGGAGGTTGAATTGTCCCATAACATAGGCAAGAGGGGATCTAGATCTAGTAAGTATGACACGATCCATACCCAAGTGGCTAGCTTTCAACACTGAGAGGGCGAGCTGAACGTCTCCACCTAAATGTGCTCACGACCACCACTGGGGTCTGTGCCTGCAGACTCATTCCGTTCAGCTTAAGGTCTCTCCCCAGACTCCATCCATATGTACAACCGTCTTCAAAAATGATTACACTATTATTTTCATATGTGTGTGCAAGTGCCATTATGCATATGTTGGGATCAGAGGACACCTTCTGGAAGTCTGTTCTCTCCTTTCACTATGTGGATCCCCCGGATCAAACCTAAGTCACTCATCTTGGTTGGTGGCAAGTGCCTTAGCCATCCCACTGACCCTCAATTTTATTTTTTAACATTTAAACTTAATCATGCACAAGCTATTGACAAGTAGACAGAATAGTAACACTGACCCTTCCATGCACTAGCAGCTACCCATCCACTCCTCAACTCGCTCTTCCCGGTACTCGGTGGTAAATTCTGGGCATCACACAATTCTACTTTAACGTCTACCCTTATCCACCTTTATGATGTTATGTCATCAACTCCCAAACTCCCACCTTTTTTTTTTTAAGGTAAATCTCAAATATCCTGTGTTTGACATGTTTTTAAGGGACCCTTCCTCTCCCCTTAGCCTGATACTGTCATATGAGGCTCTCTGTTCACTAGAGAGAACTTTACGTGAATGAACATATGGACACAGGTTCGACCTGGACAGACAAACTGGCGTGGCAAGGTCTAGGAAGCAGGACAAGGTAGACTAAGGAGGGACAAAGCCAACCACCCCTCCCCCAGCACAGACACACATCCAAAATAGGGCGTGCTCTCTGACACACGTTCCCGAAAAGCCTTGGTGACCCTGATCTCCTTTCTAGAAAGATTAACCCCCAGAAAAATTATCACCCATCCAGTAAATAAGGCTTTTTTTTTTTTTTTTCTGTTTCTTGGCCTCTCCCTCATTTCTTTGATCTAATCTGTTTGTCTCTTCTCAGCTCGCTCGCTCTCATCTCTCTCTACTTTCTGTTTCTCTCCATTATCGCTGTTTTTTCATCAGCATCTCTTCTGGCTCTCCCTCCAACCTCCTCCCAACTAAACCATTTCTTCAGAGTACCAAGACTTAGCCCAAAGGCTCTTCCTAGTTCTGCTGCCTCCCCCCCCCCCCAGCTGCTCTCCATGGCAACAGGGGCTGCCTCACACTGTGAGGCCTGGATAGGCAGGGGAGGAGGAGGCTGGCAGAGAGCAAACATTGTCTAAAGGCAACAGACTTATTTCTAGGTTGTTTTGGTGAAGGAAGCCCACCCAGTGCATTTGGGGGGGGGGCGTGACAAACTGGAGGTAAGGTTGGCACATTAATGCGTCTGTTCCTCACGTTTGTTGTGACGTTTTCATCCCCCCCCAAAGCAAAACTGCGAGGTACAAGAGGAAGAAAAGACAGGAGAATTCATTGCCTAGATGCACCCTCCAGTACCCGGTACGGCACCTCCACCCACCCCCAAATGCCATGTAATGGAGGGAAAGTTTCATCTGCTCTCCCTAGGCAGAGGGCATGTGACCCGAGCATAATGATTCCTCCTACACTGTCCCCTGGCCTCCTCGGGAGTCCTAATCATCTTTAGCCTGGCAGGATGTTTAATCAGCAAGGAAGTGGGTAGCACTCGGTGCAGTTCTTTGGGGAGGGCGGATGAAGCCAGGGTGGACCTTTGCTTTGGGGCAGTTGTTGGTTTTGTTTTTTAACCTCCTGCCCTTGAGTGCCTGCAGGCGGTGAGGAAACTTGCAACTTTTACCCAGGATATGGAAATAAAGCAAGTGAAAGGGAGGCTGAAGGCTGGAGAGAGCTCAAAGGGCCTGTGGCACTCAACAGCTGTGTGCTGGGTAAACATAGTCCAGTGCTCCCCTGTGAGGCAGTTGGTGCTGATTCTTGGTTGAGATAGTGAAGCCCTGGGGACCCTAAAGGATGGTAGGAAGCTTGGTGGTCTCCTGGGAGATTTGGCCTCTCTCAGGCAGCTACAGCCCTTCACAGCCTCCTGTAGAGTGGCATAGGTCAAACCCCAAGTCCTTCCTCCACAGGTGAGGATGTGACCACAAGTTCAAGACAGGAGCAGGACCACACCACCAGACATGTAGATGAGGTATTCTAAAGCTCTCAGACCAAGCCAATAGGAAGTACCTGTTGTCAGACTCTGTACCATCTCAAAACTGTATATATGAGGCCTGTCCAAAATTAAAAGTGTGCAAGAATCACTTCATCATCCAAGAGCTTCTGTCATTAAGAGCTGTAACACTGCCACTTGGGAAAAGAAAGGCTCTCTGGAAACTGCCCCTGAAGCTCTCCAGCACCCTGCTGACTTGGCCCTGCCTCCCCCCTCCCCCCAATCTCCTGGCAGCAGTGACACCAGAGATGGGGCAGCACTAGGCGTGGGGGTGGAAGTGGTTCTAGAGTCCCTCTCCCAGCTGAACCCACGCACCTAGACTGACCCAGAATTGGAGGCAGCAAAAGCTGTTCACCTCCCTGACCACAGATCTCTGTGCGGGGCCTCTGGCCCCCAGCCCCACACACCTCCAGGATGTTCTTCCTGCTCTTCAATGGTGCTTTTGTTCTGGGCCTGTCTGCAAGAGATAAGACAGGGCAAAGCTTTTTCATTTACCAGCCAAGCTATCTCATGCCTTGGGGACATCAATGAATTCATGCCCCAATGTGTCACATGCTTGAACAACAGCACAACATCTTTCTTAGGAAAGAGCCTCCATCTCTAGTCTGAGAGTGGATTATTGTATCCCTCTGGATTAGCATTCCTAGCCTCAACAAGAAGATTTCCATGGGGTCAAACAGTAGAGACAGAACCTAAGGAAACCCCCAAGGAGAGGGACATAGGTGGTTCTGAGAAAGAAGAAAGACCTTCAGCAGATACCAAGCAAAGCATGTGGGCAAGCAAACTAGGGTACCAGTGCCTCTCTCCCTCAGCCTTGCTCCCTCGCTGAGTGTGAATCTCCCTGATCTCTTTCAAAATGCGTTCGGCTCTCCCCCTGCCGGCACATGTCCTGACAGGTTTCGAACTGTTTTGATGCCCATCCCCAAACATCCACAGAAATGGGTCCTGCCTGGGCTCTTCTCTGTCCGAAGGTGGAATCCCTGCTCTTGACCTTCTGGATTGAAGTGGAAAGCAGGGGAAGGGGGCAGAGAGGCCACCGATGCAGACACTGTCCACGCTGATCTTGATGTATCTTCAGCAGCAGTGGCTCGAAGACCCTCCTCTGTACCTTTGTCAGGTTTCTGACTCCACTAAAGAACCATCTGGCAGCAATACTGAGTGAACATGTGCAGAGTTGTCCAGGACCCAGAGGAGGCCCAGGGAAAGACTTTCCTAATGCTCAGCCGGGTCCATCTGGATAACTGATAGTTTCATAATAAGCCAGGCACCGTGGTGCTCAAGCTAGCGACCCAAGTCAACCAAAAAGCAATAATCATGTGGTTAAAAATAGATAGTTTCAAATCAGGCTCGCTGCTTTGAGACTATAAATTTGATTTCCTTTTCTCTTGACATTTGGCACTCTTTGAAATGACTCATTACAAAAACAAATGCTTTTTTTTTCTTTTTTTTTTTTCTGAGTGACCACCATTTTTCTTCGAAGTAGGGGCAAGGTAAACACACTCAGCATTTGTGCACAAAGCAGATGAAGGTACTTTCCTGTAGGTAGACGGTCCTACATGAAGGTACACAGCTTGGGCTGTCCACTGGGGGCCTGTGCTCTGACAGACATGAACCATAGACTCAGTAGTGCCAACGTATCCGAGGGTGATGCCGACAGCATGGCTGGGCCTGAGTAATATCACACATGAAAGATAATGTAAAATCAAATGATAATTCTAGCTAGCTCACTAAATACCTTGTTAGCATTCAAATTCCTCTATTTGATCCATCCTTCCTTCTTTCTTCTCTTAATCAATCAATTAATCAGCCATTCAGCCAACCAATCAGCCAATCAATCAACTGGGTATCTATCTATCTATGAATCTATCTATCTATCTATCTATCTATCTATCTATCTATTCATCCATCCATCTATCCATCATCTATGTTTGTTTTGAATGAAGATCTAAATAAAGTCTATCCATTAACATTTGTTGCCTCTAAATAATGTTTTAAAGGTTTATTTATTTATTATAAATAAGTACACTTGTAGCTGTCCTCATGGACACAGAAGGGGGCATCAGATCTCATTACAGATGGTTGTGAGCCTCCATGTAGTTACTGGGATTTGAACTCAGGAACTCTGGAAGAGCAGTCAGTGCTCTTAATCACTGAGCCATCTCTCTAGACCCTTACAATAATTTTTAATTGATAGGTTATTTTTCTCTCCTTTTTCATTCTTTTTCCTGCAATTTACTTGCTCCAAATACTAGGTCATTTTGTCCTGGGTTCTAGATTTAATTAAGCATACCTTATCTAGGAGGAGAGATTTTCTGGGGGCAAAAGAGGTGGTATTTCATAATGACATGTCTAAGTATAGTAGATAGAGCTTTTGGAATCAGAGCTGGCTTTAAATCCTTGGATTACAACTAACAGCACGACTTTTAGCAAGATTTTTAGTTATTTCCCGATTTCCTAATCTATGGGCTTTATGATGGCACACAACAGATGGCAGATTCTAAGGAAAGCTCTTAAAGGGGCCGTTACAGACTAGTGTGCAGCATCCTTCACCCCCTCTCCATCTCTCCCTTGTCTCTGCACCAAGGCTGAAAGGACCAGTGTGGTTGTCTCAGATCACCACCGCAGGACACTGTACCCTTGCTGGGCAGTTTAGGGCATTAACTGACACAAAAGAACACTGGTCCAGAGTCACCCTTTAAGTCTAAAATACAACTTGTTTCTTAATTTCCCTTTGTCCTGTACCAGCGTGCCATCATCGATCACAGCTTGATGAGGGTGTTTGTCCTTAATCCCAGCACTCAGGAGGCAGAGGCAGGAGGATCTCTGTGAGTTTAAGGCCAGTCTGGTCTACAGAGTGAGTTCCAGGGCAGCCAGGGCTACAGAGAATCCCTGTCTCCAATGTTCGTGAGGGAAAGCTCACAGTCCGACTGATGCTCTAGGCGGATGGCGGTCAGAACTGTGCTTCCACTCACTCTGGGGCTATGTCTGCACTTCCGCTCTTCAACCCGACTCTTTTCTGCCTTTCCCACAGGCCCAGCTCCTGTCTGTCTGTCCTTCCATGGCAGTCTTACAGGTGCTAAGAACTTGGTCTGTTATGTTGCTCACAGCTGAGTCCCCATCGTCTGCCTCAGTGTGTGCCCCCTGCCCCTGCCAGCAGGCATCTAGTTCACACGGGCAGTGGCGCTAAATTATATTAACTGACCCTTTTCACCCACATCAAGTGATGCCTCTCGTCACCATGACACCAAAGGTTACAAGCTGTTGCTATTTGTTAATGCTCTTCAGGGTTTCTCCCTGTTTGTTTCAAAAGCTGGTCTGGTGTTGAGTTCCCATGTAGAATTTATGGTCTGTGTCTTTTTATTTTTTAATCTGTTGTCCTATAAGCTGCTCATGCAATCAATGTATACATCTTAAAGCACGAGACAGAAAAATCACATTTTTAAAAATAAAACTCATATTAGTCACACATGTGCCAGGGTCTTCAAGACTTGGCAAAAACATTTCTCCCTTCCTTTGTGAGACTGTTTATTGATTCTTTAGCAATGACCATCTTGAGGGGCCTGAATAAAGGGAAGAGTATAGATTTTTAAAATTCATCACATCTATAGTCACAGCCATGCATTGGGAAATTCCCTGACTACTTGATCCAGATGGGTAACAGCCCTGATGTGGAGTTTGCTAGCCCAGGATCTTTCTCAGTCACTCACATCAGCATAGCTGGAACAACTCCCCATTCTGTTGGGGGTCTATAGACCCTTCCTCCCTGGCCATGCTGGCTTTTCCAGGGTCTTTCTCTCCTGATTTCTGCTAAGATGCCAACCTAGATCCCTTCTTCCCACATGGAGAGTGTTTTCCCAGCCACACCTTGAGCCCTTTGTTGGCTGTCTTCTGACTCAGAATCCAGCTTTTCCAGCCTTTATTTTTTGACAGTTATCCTGGATAGCTTGCTAGCTAATGATTTAGCATTTCTTCCCCAGATTGCTTTTCGGTTCTCTCTGGGGTCTTGCAAACTCAACATCTAGAACCAAAGTATGTCTACCCCAGTAGGCCTGATTCTCCGCCCCCCAGGGACCTTGCCAGCTGGGTTCTGTATGGACAGGAGGAAGATGCTGATTTAGGTGTATCTTCCAGATGTTCCAGAGGTGCTGGTAAGTACAGGGCTTGGCTACATCTCCATCCATGAAGATGCTCACACATGAGAAGAACTCTCTTTCCTACCTCCATCCCTTATCCTGTGATGGCAAGGTCCCCTATTTCTAAGTGTCAGGCCTCTTTAGTTAAGAACTGGGCATCTTGATGTCACTTAATTGGTCTCATTGCCGCCTTTTGGGTCTTTATTTCAGAGACAACCCCCTCCCCCTTTGGTTGCGGTTACAGCAGTTATTGAGTTTGGTACAGTCAGGTCATGTGTGAGATGAGGGCAGCTGTGACCCCAGGAGAGGCAGGGAGGGAGAAGGCTGCGTGACTCACACTTCCATCTGGAGCGACTCTGCTTCTGGCCGTCACCAGTGGACCAAGCACTGGTGGGCCTTCCAAGTAGAGAGACCCAAGTATTTTTGTTTGTTTCTCTTCCATGGACAGAGTCTGGTCCAGTCGCACCTCATATGTTCAAGTTGGGGTACCCAGGGATTTACTTCTATACCTCAAAACCATTCCCCATGATGAAAAGACTGGAATGAGACGGGTCCCCAGGGTCATGAAGCAAGACTCTGAGGCTCTGAGTGGCTCTTCTGTGATGCATATCACCTACTACGGAAGCCAAGATAACTCAATGAGCTGCTGGCTTCACCTTCATCCATCAAAACAGGAGATTAATCGACACCTCCACTTTCTTAAGCAGGATACAGAGAAAAAAAAAAAACAGTATTGAACTCTCCAAGCACTTCCTGTGTGCCAGGTATTGCTATAAGCCCTTGGTTATACGCCCTTGGTCATACTATATATTGTCATCTGGTTTCCTCAACCTATGGACAAGATTCCCATATGACAGTGGGGAAACCGAGGCACAGCAAGGTGAAACAACTTCAAGGTGCCACAGCAGAGATATCATAGCACCCAGAATCTCCATGTGCAGGAAGTACTGAAATAGAAGAGCTGATTCTCATGGTTACTGCAGCCACATCTCTGTCTCTCCAACCCAACTGCCACCGGCTTTGGTGTTGGGCTGAGACATTCTAAGGACCGGGCTATACAAACACTAAAGTGAATATGTGTCCTTGCTCTGAAGATATTCTTCCATTTATGCATCACCAGGATGAACTTCTTGCTTGTTGGCTTAAGCAGCTCCCCATCAGCCGCCGACCTCTGTGAAGAAGTGGTAAACTGTGTGCAGTGCAGCTGTCTGGCTACCTTGGTGACAATGGAGACTAAGGATAATGTTCATAGGCAAAGGAACTGAGAGTGAGGGGTCCTGAGGAGACAGGCTGTGTACCCGTGTGCACTTAGAAAAGCATCAGACTAAAACTGAGAAGCGCCTAGAGTTTTCATTCTATCATTGAGATCGTCCCAACAACCTCACAGTGTTTCTGAAGGCCATCCCTTGGTTGTACCTCCAATTAGCATTTCCATAATTTAAACCACAAAGCTGCCGTTCTCTATTAACTGGGTGGGGGGCTGGAACACATCTTGCCAGCCTCATTTTCCTCAGTGATTAAACATACTCTATTTTCCCCCAAGTATTACCCTTTCCAATAAAGTCTTAGCCATTTCTTTTGAGCAGCTCGTTTATCTTGGTAGAATGACATAGAAAAAATACTAAACCTTAAGCATTCCTTTAGGAGCACAGCCCCATCCATTTATGCATGAACAGGATGACAGGAATCAAGTGAGGGAAGCCTTCGACTACAGATATTAATAGAACGGCGGAGAGGAGTTAATCTTCTATTAGATTACGGTGGATAGGGAGACTGCCATCCAATTGGTAGCAGCTTTCTCTAATGCTAATCATCCGTGCAGCAGGGAAAAGGCTTAAATACACATTAGAAAGGTCTGCGGCCTTTAATGCCATTATAAATGCTGTCTTCACAGGGGGTAGCTATTACTCATAGTGCTGTGAGTAGAGGCACAGTTCCAATGGGTCACAGAAAAAAAATCTAAATATGTCTGTCCACAAAGAAAGCTGAGTGTTTACTAACTCCAAGGGGAAAGCGCTAGTCGTACCAGAGAGAAATGAGATGACTTTAGTTGGGTGCTGAAGAGGACCATACATGAAGAACAGATGGATGTTACCTGTCCAAGGAGGACACCCATCTCTCATACCCTTCAGGAAACCCAACAGGGACAGAATCAGGAGGAAATGTCAGACACAGACAAAGGACATTTTGATACAATTATTTAAAAAAAAACCTGAATGCTGAATGAGATTTTCGAAATGTATTTTGAAGTAAGATTTTAGAATTGTCAATGTCACAAAAGTCAAGGAGGGGCAAAAAAGGTGTTGTGGGTTAAGGGTTCAGGTTAACTAAGGGAATTATGTGACCTTGGGCTGGAGCCTGCTCCAGAGGGGAACATGCTATACGGTGCATTCTCCTAGATAAAATAGGGAAAATGGGTTAGACAGAAGCATCCTGACAAAGTTAGATCTGGTTGCTTTTCGAAGTCATGGTGCTTCCCTGACACCATGCCTGCTTATGAAATGTATATTTAAGTATCTGAAGGCAAAAGGCATGGGATGTGGAATTCATTCTCAAATGGTTAAGAAGTAATTAAATGTTAACACACCACAGATATCAGTGCGGGCAGGGTAAATACAGTGTGATTCTACCTACATGAGGTTTTTAAAACACCAAGACTCATGGACTAGGAGAGATCAGTGTTCTCCAGGGGCTATGGGAGGAGCTATGGGAGGTGTGCTGTGTCTCTGTATACCTGCAACAGGAAGTTTGGTTGGTGTCTCATTTACACTTTGATGAAGTTGTTTATAAAGTTGATATCAACAGGTTCAGGAGGAAAACTCAATGGGTGTTTGTGGGTTATTGTAGGACAGTGGCTGAATATGTCCGCTGCTGCTTTGAAATAAAATATTTGCAGCCTGTTTGTGACACACATGGAAAGGGGATGAACTGGTCATTGCCGTAATTGTTTTTATAAACTCGGCATTTTTTCCTGGTTCATCATCACCCACTGTCATTATAGACAGTCTTGGCAAATGATAGTTGGTTGAATGGTCCCATTTCTCAGATTTGAGCTCAAAAGTCATTAGAGTGGTAAGACCATGCTCATGAGGCTAGAAAGAGCCAAATCTCACACTGGGAGACCTTCTGGAAGCTAGAGCTTGGGTTATGTAACAAGAAGCTGGCAAAAAGACCCAAGTCAGTTATGGTTATAAAGTTACAAACTACACAGACAGAAAACAATGTTCCAATTGTAGGCAAGAAGAAAGTTGTGGCTCCAGAATCCTGGGGTCATTATTTTTCATTGTATCACATAAAAGCACAACAAAGCAAGTTAAAATAGAATTGATTTGCTATCACATGACAGCAGAAAGGTTTCCAAGGGAAATGCCACACAATTTCAAGGGAGCTTCATTAACGCACACTGGGTTAGTCATTTAACAGTCATTTTAAGGATAGGTGTGTATCTTATAGCTAAGACAGGCTTTCACACTAAGATTGTAAGTGTGTTCAGAATGAGCAGTGGGTAAATATCTGTTTCCTTTGGTTCCTCGATTTTAGGACATTTAGAAGCTACTTCTAGAGAGCATAGATTTGACATATGAGTCAGTATTTCCTACCCACAGTGAAATGTTTAAGGAGGTACCAGAAAAAACATTGTTTATGGAAACCTTCCATCAGATTTACTGTCCACGGGATGCATCACCGTTATGAAACACTCTCTCACAGAGGTCCAAAACCTGCCCACTTGCCTCTTCTGAACAGATGGCTGCTCCCTGCAGGAACCCTACTGACAATGCTGATGTATGACAGAAGGTGTCACATGAAAATAAAGTAGAAGGGGGACTCTTCAGGAAGGGTTTGAAAGAGGAAGGGGAGAAGAGATGGTCATGGGTAATGAGGGGGTAGATATAACAAAAAGACACGAAATGTTATGATAAAACCACTGTATAGCTATATCCAAGATAGCCTAATAAAATACTTTTAAAACTGTGGTTGTTATTATTATAATCTATGAGATGTGATTTGGAGATGACAATTCAAAATTATACACGAGCACATACAGTGACTATTCTGGCAATCCGGGCTACCACTCCGGCCTCAAAGAATATCTATAAAGCTCGGAAGTTAGTGTTGTGTAAAGATCCCCCAGAGTACAGTTTTATTCCGAAATAAATATAGTCTTAGTTCTGACTATATTTCCTGGGCCATTTCAGTGAAACTCACCAAGAGACAGCTGAAAGCCAGGCAGGGAAGACGAGGCCCTTGGCAGACTTGGGAAGTTCACCAAGGATGGAAATAGGGGTGTTTGAGGCCTGCTATGTCTTACACTTGAAAGTAATCAGGGTGATTATGTGGCATACACTGGATACCTAAAGATCCTTGAGGGGAGAGCTACGTTCAGATTGGAGTATAATACTAAATGTAGATCAGAAAATTTAGGTTTCTAAGTAGTGGTTTTGGAGCTGTGTCTTCAGAACTCTAAAGACATGAAAATTTTCAGAACACACAGTATATACGCAGACCTGTTGTTATGGTCTTACCAACATGTATGTCACTTTGGGTTTTAGTGGGGTAAGCATGGCAATGCCTGAAATCACACGTCAGAGCCCCAGACAGTGAAGGTGGCAAGTTCTTGAGTGAGTTCCTCTCAAGTAAGATCCAGGCCCCTTTGGGGTCTGTTTCTCTCCTTAGCATCTCACAGCTGAGACCAGATCACAGAGCCCGGAGATTCAGTGGCTTGCTGGGGGGGTCACCTGTCACATCTAATGTAGAGGCAGGGCAGAGCCAGGTTTTTCTATCTGGGGGACGGCTGGACTCGTAGGCTACTTTCTGAGTCAGCCTTCCTGCTACATGCGCATAAAGACACCAAAGGACTACATGGGAGAAACTACAAGGCAGATCCCGCCCAGCATGCGGTCCTACCAGGCTCTGAACATCAGATTTGCGGCCTCACAGACAATGAGACTGATGAAGTTAGCTGCGTGGGCTTGCCGAGAGACGATGAAATTGATGCTCCATCGTCTTCTTTCACAATCCCCTTCAAACCATCCTGCTCCTCTCCTAAATATGCATTGTTAAGAATCCCCCGAAGTAATTATTACCACGCGAGCCAGCCGGTGCTTGTAAACCGTCTTACGCACACAAAGGAAGGCTCCGTAAATGTTTATTCTCATTAATGAGACTAATGAGCCAATGGCTCAATGCAATATTTCCACACAAAGGTTTCTGGGTGATGCTCACTGTGCATGAGAGGAAATGGCATGGAAACAGCGTGGTGCGATGCTCCTGAACCGGAGACGCTTGGGAGGTGAGTGGAGGAAAATGCATTTCTACTTTTCCAAACAGAGACAACAGAAAGGACCAGTTGGGGTCCTGCACTGTGGACTCTGCTTTGTGGAGTGCATGCTGTGTGCCGTGAAGCACGTCCGTGCTCTTCAGGTCCCGAGAATAAGTCTTAAAAAGATGAATGGATCTCCGAGGTGAGGAGGCACTTTGCTTGGGGTCAGCCCAGGCTTGCCTGCTGTGTGCCTTACATCAAAGGGACAAGAAGAGGGACATTCTTCTAAGGCTGCTCTTTAAGACTCCAACATCCTTAGTGTGAAACAGCTCCTGAAACACAGATGTCTCCAACACGAGAGTTTAGTGTATTGCAGTCTGTATTAATCGTGTTAGGTCATCTTTCTCCATCCGTGTGCTCACATCTAGGGCTCCCGAACTCGGGTGGGCTGTCCTTCCTAGGGTGAGCTTCCCAGACAGCAAATGTGACTGTGAACACACGCTTAGCATCCGAATGCATCAATCTGAACAATCGATTTATCCTCTATACCCAGCCCCTTTCCCAGCTTGTGTATGGGACACTATCCATCAGCCCCTGAAGTTACCCACAAGCCGGGTACCAGGAGCCCAGACCGTCTTTATTGCTTAGAGCCCACTGATGTTTTCTTAATACCTGTCTCCCTGATTTATTGCTTCCCCAATTCCTTCCTATGAAAGCCTCAATAAAAACTCTCACATGCACTTTCTCCTCATCAACCCTGGTGCTTCCCAAGTGGCCCGCGGCACCTGCTGCTTCTAGAACTTTGTATGATTTCATTCCTCCATGATGGGTATTTCCTTGTTTGCATGTCTCGTGTACCACACAAAATTAAAGCATGTCGGGCATGTTTTTCAAACCGGGTCAGCAGATAGGACTAACGGTGTGACAGTGATTTTTCTGTACACACTTCCTGTTTCCTTCTTTGTCTGCAAACTCCATTGTGCCAGGCCTGGCTGTAGGTTAGTCCCATCAACTATACTGCAAGCAGGCCTGAGATTTTAAACTGTTTTATTACCTTAGGTACTTATTATAGATTATTAAACTATATATAGACTCAGGATTGGCTAGTTCAGGCACTAAGAGTATGCTCATAGGCAAATTTACTATTTAGGAATGAGTTTTACCCTGGGAAGGAAAAATCCCACCTGCTTCTCAAAATTACACATTTTTGTTGTATAAATATGGGGTGAGAGGGTAACATGTACGAAGGCCAAAGCATAACCTTGGGTGTCATCCTCAGAAACACCGACTATGTCTTTTGAAACAGAGTCTTCTCTCTTTGGCCTGGAGCTTGCTAAGTAGGATAGACTAGTTGGCCAATGAATCTCAGGGATCCTTCTGTCTCTACCTCTCCAGCGATGGACGCCAGGTGCCCGCCCTTCCACCTGGCATTTTATGTGGATCCTGGAGCTCGAACTCAGGACCTCATGCTTGCGATGTGTGTGCTGGATAGACTGAGCCATCCGACCAGTCCCATTAGAACACTGTTGAGGATTTCAATGGCTTTGTGAAGAATCCCATGAGCTAATGAACAAGTGCAGACCAGGGAGGTGGCTTGCTCCTGACTGAGCCCATCACGGCCTCTGCCTCATCGCGTTGGAGGTGAGAGCGAGTGTTTCTGTGTCTTCTCACTGTGACATCACACCTTCTTGCTGTTGGTTTTAGTGTCATTGCTGCCATGTGGCAGGAGGACTGTTTTTAATAAAACCTGCTAATGGGATATGATAATTACATATGCAATTAGAGAAGATGGAGAACAGAAGTGTGACGAGGATGACCGTGGACAGGGACACCTCCAGAAAAGCACGTCTTGCACTTCAGTGGTATGTTGGCCCACCTCTCCTGACCGAGAGCTGTCTTCAGTTTTATATACTGTGCTCTTATTCTGGGTGAGGAGGAAGAGTGGCTCTAGGTAAGGTGTGAACAAAAGCAGAGAAAATGCTGTGAGCCACTACAGGGTCTGGCACAATGCCGAACAAACACCCTAAAACCCCAAAATAACAACAAGGAGAACAACAACAGTCAAAACAGCCACAACAACCAAAAACCAACCTCTTAAGCAGCACTTGGCTAATGTCATGAACCAAGAAAGTAGGGGGGCATCACGTTCGTGAGCTTCTGAACTGGGGTGGTTAACACTGCCAACCTGATAGCATCCAGATCACTTAGAAGACGGGCTCTGAGTAGATCTGAGAGGGATGATCTAGGTTAGGTTAACCGAGGTGGGAAGAGCACCCCAACTGAGAACAGCCTGCTTCCCAACTTGATGCAGTGTGCCAGCTGCCTCCAGCTCTTGCCATGCTGACTTCTTAGGACAAACTGTATCCTGAAACAAGCCCTCCCCTCCTTAAGCTGGTTGGGTGTTTTATCACAGCAACAGGAAACGGAAACCGCAAGACAAACTGTCCCAGAAGGAAACTATGTGCAGGACTCAAAACAGTTCCCTTAGGCTTCGCTGATACTGACAGCCAAAGGCTATCCAAAGACACTCTGGAGAGTAGGTCCTAACCTCCAAACCACCTTCGTACACATCGACAATACTCAGACTGAAGGAGAGAGGCTAAGAAGTCTCTTTTCATGTCTCCTTGAAAAAATTTTTTAAAAACATAGTTTTTGTTGTTTTGTTTAGAGTGGTTTTATGAGAGCCAGGCAAGTTGGGGTAGGGGATGGGGAATGGGAAGAGGGGGGTGCTAACTTAGTTCTGGGAGGCACTGTAGGTACCCTTATTATTTCTTGAGCACACTGTTTAGGGACGAAACACCAGCACCCTCCTGAGAAATGTCCTTCCTATTTACACTGTGCTTCAGGGTTTTCCAGTGTGGAGTCACAAGGACCAGCACCCCCTTCTGTCAGTTCGAAATAGGGAGTGGGGCAGGCAGGTCCCTGGGAAATGTAAACATGGGAACTCGAGTGTCGTCACATGCATATCCTTTGAGATTATACTTCAGAAAGCTTTATAAAAAGCAGAAAGCCATTAAAGTAGCCTTGCCAGGGACTGCTGTCCATACAGTGAAGCAAGTAAGTTCTGTGAAGGGGAGATCACAGCCTGAACCCTTGCCCCTGCGAGCCTGCTGTACCCCCCTACTCCATCCCCACCCCTGTTCTTGAGTCTCAGCAGTCTTTCCAGGAGGCTGGGTCCTCCTCAGGTCAAAGCACTCTGGATCCAGTGGCCTGTGAACTCTGTGTTCTTGTGGTTTCTCTCCTTGTTCATCCGCCCCATCTGCCTTCTTTGTAGAATTCATCATGAGGGGCTGGAGAGATTGCTCAGTATTGAAGAACACTGGCTTCCTGAGGATCCATTTATTTCCTGGCAACCACATGGTGGTTCACAACCATCTGTGACTCCAGTTCAGAGGATATTCTGGCCTCCATGGGCTTTACACGCACATGGTGCAGACACATACGCAGGAAAATCACCCATATTACACTAATAAAACATAATCCATACAAGTGACCGACCAGTAACTCCCACACGCTTCCTAATGGGAGGACTGGTTCTGAGTTTCCCAGGGGATTTTGACAAAGTCCCTGGAACTTATGAAGGGATGCTGCAGAGGGGACTGGGACTTTGGATTCTTCATACAGTGAACCTGACTTACACATGGAAAGCACATATCAGCTAGATTATTTTCTGCCTTGGAGATGTCTATTCTTGGTTGCCAACTTTGACTACATCTGGAATTAACTAAAAATCCAAGCAGCTGGGTATCCCCCCGACTCCCATGAGTGCTCTTTAGATAACTGGGTCATGTAGAGAAGTAGGAAGACCCACCAGAAGTCTGTCCCACACACTCTGGTGGCTACTTGTATAAAAGAGATGGAAGAAAGAAACCTCCACTCCTTGCCTGCTCGTCCCCCCTCTCACTGCCAGGTCCACTCCTGTGCTGGCCTTACAGCCTACTTCCTGGGGATCCCAGTGTATCCTGAAGACCAGCGGGGACATCCGGCCTTGTGAATGACTACTGGATGCTCAGACTTTCCATCAGTAGGCAGCCACTGTTGGATTAGTACAGTCACAGCCTGTAAGCCATCCCGACAAATCCCCCCTTCACTACATAGACTTATTCTCAGTCTGTTCTTCTGGAGAACGCTGACCAACGCTGCCGCCTTTGGTGTCTTCTCCACTTGCTGTTTTCCTCTCTACCTTCCTCCAAACTCATCTTTGCTTATCCCCTCACAATTCCTGTACCCCTCTTTAACTACAAGAATGAAAACTTCTGTCTAATGGAAGGAAGCTGGCAGTCTAATACCACTGGCAAACACGCTGGCCCCGGTCCAGCGTGATCTCCTATCTGACATCTGTCTCAGCCATGGGGAAGTACATCTGAGCCATGCACATCTGTCCTGGCAACCACCGTGGGGACACAAATGAAACACCCTAAATTAAATTCCAGGAAGCTGAAAGTCTAATGAGCATTATTAGCAGATGAGCACACATTTAAGAAAAAGCTGCTGACGGCACGGTACTGCTCTGACCCCTTCAGTGAGAAAGAAGACCTGTGAAATTAAGCCGCTATGTAGACCTTCTGTCTGGATCACACATAAGGGGAGCAGCCCTCCTTAGGAAGTAGGGGGCAGCAGATAGATATCTCTAGGGGCTGGAACACCATCTTGGGGGCTCACTCTTGCTACTCTCCCTCCCACTGAAAGAGGAGGTTGGCACTTATATTTAATGCCACTTGAGCCGTGCAGACACACACATTTAGATCCTGTAGCCATATTCTTCCTGAACACACCCTCTGGGCTTGCTGCCTATGGACTCTCAGCTTAACTTGCTGTTAATGGCTCTACGTCGCTCACTGCCTTACCCTACCAGCTCTCGATACACGGTTTGCCTTGGCTTTAGGCATGTACCTCTTCTGAACCTATAACCTGTTCTTTTCTCAAGAGGACTGGATAAACACAAGGCTCATGAGATGAAAACACCAGGTCATTCCTTTTTAATGGTTTTCTTTCTGGCAACCTAGCAACCTGGTATTAATAACTTAATATTTATATAATACTTCCTGGGTGAGCCCAGCTCCTTGGTATCTTACATTCTGGAAACTTTCACACACATAAACATGATTCCTTTATGTGCAAATATAATTTCTCATGAGGGTTCTAAGCACCCTGCCTCCTGTGTATAATTCCTAAATGATGCGTTGCTTATTTTACCGTTAATGAACTCATTGAAACAAGGGCTTTGGGGTTAGATACTCTGCAATTTAAACCCGGACCCAACTGCTTTGTGGGCTTTAATGTATTTTTTATTACTATAGTTTAGTTTGTTTTTTAAAAGTACCTTTAATATTTTAACGTTCTCTTTGAAATATAAAACAATAACTAAGAGGAAAGAAAGAAAAAGAGGATTTTTGTTAATGTTTGAAACAAAAAGGACAAACACAATCAGGCATTCTAAGAAGAGCAAGAAGAGACCAGAGAATTTGGGGAAAGGGCCAAATTGAACAAGTGTCCTTCGCCGTCTTTTCAGTTCCAGGTTTTTCTAGATCTTTTTCTTTACTTCAGGAGAGTCCACTGTACACAGTATGCTGACCTCTGTATGGTGTTTTCACCCAGGGAGCCTTGGTGACCCCACCCCAAACGGCTTCCTTCTCAGCTCCAGATTTGATGTGCTGGCCTGTAATGGCTTTGTCCTACGTACTGGATGAGGTAAGGTGTATGTAATCCAGCTGCTCAGCAGTCTGTGGTGACCCTGTTTCTCTACATGGGGGTAGAGGGGACCTATAGGTAGTGACTGGGAGTTAGGCTTAGTTATTCAAGAGAATGTTTTAGAGGCAAATGACAGCTCACTTCTGCTGTCCACCTGTAAAGGGAAGGAGGGGGAACTTTCTAGATCACAGGAATACTGATGCTGACACTGAATATGGTGGCTCCCAGGAATCTTTCAGGATATCACTTCATTTCCTGCGCACTGATTTCCAGGTTGACGTAAGAGGTCATCTCCATCTCTGTGTACATATGAAGTCGGGGCCAAGCAGGTACCTAACTGGCCCACGGTCACATGACGGAATGGTGGTGTTAGAACCTAGACCAGACACTGCTCGAGGTACACCCATCTGCAGCTGTGTTGCTCTCCTCCTGCCTGGATGATTCTGCACACAGGCTCCAGGCCATCAGACTCCAAGTTACACTGATGACGAGGCAAGCAATATGACAGGGATACATTAGCTAAATGGAACTCTCTTCCCTTCCTCCCCTTCTGCTCCCGCCCAAGAACTGGACACAGCCTGGCTGGAAGCACAGACTACGGTCTAGCTCAACTGTGAATCAGCCATCTTTGTTAAAGGCAATGGTCTTTAACTGGCCATGTCTAGGACATTACTGTCTTTTTAGTGATTGTTTAATAGATTAAAACATCAAGCTTTAATTAGTCTCTATGAATGATATTAGAAATTTACAAAATAAGGCAAGCAGTAAAAATAAAATTACATCTCCCTGTTACTTGGGAATGAAATTGATTCTATCCTTCTACAGATAAGAGAATTATCACAGGAAGGCAGTCTCCCATCTCCACCAACAATCTTTATAGTGGCATTTAAATTAAATTGTCTAGAAATGATCATATTTGAAGGACGTAGGGAACACCTCATGAGGCGAGCCATTGCGGAGGCGATGCCTATGACATGCAGCCAGTTTTGTGTCTTACAATTTTCCTTGGCTTTAATTTGCTATTTTTCAAAAAGCAAAGTAACTAATATAAAAATGGCTCCATTTTTTTTTTTTAAATCATGACATTCCTATGAGACATTGAGAGACTCTTAGAGTAATGTTGACGCCCACTCCACACAGCTCTAAGGAACACTGGACAATAAGGCCTTCTTCCTTATGTTCAATACTTTTTTTTTTTGTCAGAAGATACTGTTTGTATAAAGAGGAGAAATACAAACACCTATTATTCAACAAAGCAATTCTAGTAAATTAAATTCATTCAATACACATAAGGCACAGAGGACCAAACACTTCAGTAAGTGGGAAGTTAATATTCAAACACAATATACATCTGAGACCTTCTACATACTGCTCAGGTCTATCTTTGGCAAAAGATGGTATTTCAGCCTGAAGCTTCTCTCTTAGTGTGTGGAATCTGATTTCTACATCACCAGCTGTCATTGGAAATGGTTCTAAAATTCACATAGACCATCTTCTAGCTTTTCTCCTATATTCCAGGCTGACCATCCCTGCTTCTAATCTGAAGCAGGCCAGATATTGCTAATATGATTAGTCTTCAGTAACACAAAAACTCTACACAAAATCCAGGCACATTCGACTCCTGTGAGTGTAGAAAGAGGAGGCGGACGCAGGTTGTACCCAGGATGCTCATGCTGTTGGGTTAGCTAGCGAAATCATCCAACTGCCAACTCAGGAGCTAAAAATAAAGACTCCTAATTTGTTAGGTGCTTAAACGTTGGCTCTGACTAAACACAGGAAGTTGGTGAGATGAATCCTTAAGATCCATTCTAATTCTAAGTGAATGTGTACTGTGCTCATTTTTGGCCTGAACTCTGCATCTAATCCAGTGCTGGCCAGTATCCAACCTTGTTCATTTAATAGTCAACATTTGTCAAGGGCTCCCCATACACGGAGCCCTGTGTTAGACATGTGTTAGGGGACAGATACAAAGAAGGCTTCTGCCTTTGAGGGATGTGGAGAAGTATTAGACTCTAAGGGAGAAGTCGGAAGGCAGGCACAATTGATTCTGTGTCTTCATGTGTGGGTCTCACTGCTGAAGACAGTGGCAGGCTGGATCAGACGAGTGCGGATGGTTGATATGGAAGCCCTATTGTGTGCTAACATTTTCTGAAAGGGGCCCATTGGTAAACTGACTCTTCTCAGTGCCTTAGAACAAGCAGCAGAGTACAAGGTTGAATTACACAAGGCCTTGATTCCTGTTCTTGAAAACTAAAACCACCCATCACCGTTTGTAATGGATGATACTCTTATCAAGGTGTCAAAGTTCCCACACATTACTCTTGGCTATAGGAAGTGAACTGGGCTATTGATAGCAGTTAATAGGACCAGACTTTGCTACACAGGGTCAGGATGTCTCATGGTGTCACTGGAAGCATGATAGGAACTGGCACTGGAAGACAAGCCCCGCCTATCCCAAGCTCAGAGCTCCTACAGAACTTCTCTTGATCAAATTTACGGTAAGGACAGAATTCCACAGCCGGGGAAGCTGCAGAAAAAAATGAGGAGGCCTTGGCACTTTAAAGTGTAGGTACAATGCTGGGTGGGGGGATGTCAGGAGGACTGTTCTAGGCCCACCGTTTATCTTTCATATGTTGACAATCAGTACCAAAGCAAAGAACAAACAAGAGTTGGGTGTGGGGAGAAGAAATAAAAGTTTTGAATCGAACCAGATGAGGGTGATGAATCTACTGAGGTCTAAACAAGGACCTGACCTTGGATTGGACTGAAACAACAAAGCTGTAGGTAGCTTATGGAGGCCTTTATTTGAAAATAAAAATATTAAAACCATATTTGTTTTTATTTGCATATAAAAGTGTGCCAGCATGTCTGTATGTGAATCATGTTCATGCAGGTGCCTATGGAGGTCAGGAGGTCAGAAGAGGGTGATGGGTCCCTGGGAGTGGGAGTTACAGGTGGTTAACACCCACCTGGTACTGGGAACCAAATGGGTCTTCTGCAAGCACATCAGGTGCTTTTACCACTGAACCATCATCTCTTCAGCCCTAAGAACACATTTATACTGTCCCTGGGTCTCATAAAAGGAACCTCACAGCCCACGTGTAACCTAACCACACTCCTCTTTGTGGGCTTGGTGAGTCTCAGCTCACCCTTCAAGACCTCCCCTCCCCCACGTCATCAAGGTACCCATCAAAAGTTGAATTCATGCTCTTCATCTGAAAGGTACTAAACCCAGATTTCTGTTGTCACTTGGGGTGGGGCTCAGATAGGATGAGAGGCTACTGCTGAGCTTGCTCTTCCAAATACCCCCCCCCCCCCCATGGAGGATGATTTACTTTGGGATTCCTGAGCTTGCTGGGGTGGAGGCAGGGCAGGGGGTGGTCTAAGCCATAGTCCCTCAGGGATCCTGAGCTGAGAGAGCCTATGGTGACAGGCAAGGAGGTGAAGCTGTTCCAGATAAGGTGAAGCAGCAGCAGAAATGAACTTGATGGCTTCATTAGGGACAAAGAAGCTAAGGCATCACACACATGGAAAGCTTGCCACGGACCTTTGGGTTTGCTCTTTGTTGAAGCTCATGGGAATCCAGAGTTCCACAAGGAAGGAGCTTTGCATAAAAGTTTCGGCAGTGGTGGGTAATTTAAACTTTGTTTTCCATGGATAGTTCCATTTACAAGCTTGCTTTTTTTTTTTTTTTTTTTTTTTTTTTTTTTTTTTTTTAAAGGAAAAACATTCCACTGCTTGGTCTGACTGATAGTTCTAATGGCTATGAACATTTTCGGTATTGACATTCCAGCGTTACACACGGCTCAACTGAAAAATAAAAAATCCTCTCAGCATTTCTGCTTGTGATAACACGGTTTCTTATTTGTGTGAGATTCCCAGGTTCTTCTTCCTTTGCCACTGTAGCTGGGGTACGGTGCTGGGCTGGCATTCAAAGGGAAAGAAAAGTGATGGAATCCCCCAGGGCATTTTCCTTTGCATTGGTTAAAGCTACAATGTTGCTTCTACCTTTGTGTTGCTGTTGTTTTATATAAAGGCAGGTACGGAATGGTTTCATTTTTCTTTAACTAACCATCAACCAAGCAGCCTGGTTTGTTTCCACCAAGAGATAACCCAGTCGACAGGTAGCTGTCTTAATGTGTTTTTCCTCATTTACCATGTCTGAAATGTTACCTCCCTGCCTATTACACTTTGGATCTTAGACTGCTCCCAAAGGCCCAAGTGTTTATGGTCTATTCATTGGTGTCAGTATAGGAACATGGTGGAATTTCAGTAGGTGGGACCCAGTGGGAAAAAGTTAGCTCACTGGTGGTGTGTCCTTGAAAAATATAGGAGAGCCCAAACCTGTTCCTGTTTCTCTCTTTGCTTTCTAACTGCTATGAAGTAAGCATCTTTGTCCACTGGACTTTACCCACCATGACTTTCTGTCTCACCATGGGTCCAAAGCAATGAAGCCAACCAAACATGGCTGAAAACCTCTGGGTCAAGTCTCTCTTCCTTATGACTTGATTAGGGGGCTTAGTTACACTTTTAGAGGGTTAACCCAGGGTCATTATAATGGGAAATAACAGACATGGGGCTGGAGCTGAGAGTGGGGCTTTTAGATCATCAAAGTACATTTCCAGTGACACACCTCCTCCTGTAAGACCACACCTCCTCTAACAGGCCACACCTCCTCCAATAAGACTACACCTCTTCTAACAGGCCACACCTCCTCCAATAAGACCACACCTCCTCCAACAAGACTATTCCTCCTCTAACAGGCCACACCTCCTCTAACAGGCCACACCTCCTCTAACAGGCTACACCTCCTCCAACAAGACTACACCTCCTCTAACAGGCCACACCTCCTCTAACAGACTACACCTCCTCCAACAAGACTACACCTCCTCCAATAAGACCACACCTTCTCTAACAGGCCACATCCTTCTCAGTTTTAGTCCCTGATGACAAGAGTATTCAAATGGGAGCCAGTCTCATTCAAACTATCACACTCTAGTATTTTGTCACAGTAACAGAAAGCTGACATGTTATTCTACCCCATTTCTATCTTCTCCATAGGCCTCTATTCCCCTTTTAGTGATAACCACTGATCTACCTATTTCCTGTTAACCTTGTCTACTATTCCCTCAGGCAGCTTTCTCAGGAAAGGGCCTGATGTCTTTTTTCTTTTTTTTTTTTTTTTTTTTTTAACTGCTGTGCTTTGTCTAGCACAGTGCCTGGAACAAAACAGTGCTCATCACTTGTGGAGAAGTGGATTTAAGTGTGGGGTCACTGTGCACCTGTGGAGGCCAGATGTCAGTTCTCTCTACTATGTGGGTCCTAGGGCTTGGACTTAGGTTTTCAGGTCTGTCAGTGACTTCCTTTACCCCCGAGCCATGTCACTGGCTCTGTGAACATTTCACTGCAAAAAAACTCATTAGTTTATCCAGGGATTAAAGAAGTTAATACAAGTTAAGCACTTAACACTGGAAAAAAGAAAAAAAAAAAAAAAAAAAAAAAAAAACAGGTGCCCTATGTATATAATATGGCTCCTCTAGGGATGCAGGTAGAATGTGGTTTATTTCGAGTTCATTTTCTCTAACAAAAGGGAGGGACTCACGCTCATGGGAAATGGGGCTGGTTCATATGTATACACTGATGGGGTACACTGAATCACAGGTCAAGAAAGACTGGTTCTCAACTTTCTCCCTCACCAGCATCCCAGGATGCTCAAGTCCATTCCATGAGATGGAAAAGCATTTGCATGTGGTCCATGAACATCCTCACCACGCTCCTATGTCACCTGAGTTACTTACAGTATTGAATACAGTGTAAACAGTTGTTATCCTATACTGTTTAAGAAACAATAAGAAAAAAAGTCTGTGCACATTACGGATGTAAGTTTTCTGACTGAATTCCCTGGTAAGAAACATGTGGATGGCTATAGAAAGAATGCAGACTATATTTAGCAAACATTTCCTCCCTGAAAAACCTTTGTGTCTTCACCTTTAAGGACAGACGGTAGTGACATGTTTATTCTTCAGCCATCAGGTTAGACACGTTATGTTTAATCTGATTTCTTCAGGTACAAATCTCTCTCACCTCCTGGCTCTTCAGATCTCAGAGTTTACGTAAATAAGTATATCGGGATGGAGATTATTTGTCGTAGCACAAGTGTGGAAGGGACAGGATGGATCTGTTTTGGATGGGGGAGGTCCAGAGTCCCTGGACCACTCTGCATCACGTGTGAGTGTGAAAAACACAGGTGCTAACCTAAGTCACAGAGTAAGGCTTACAAATGACCATGAGGACACAAAGTCAGCATTGATTCCTACTAAGAAATGTCCCCTTCCTTGTGGGGCCTTGAGTAAAACAGAACGAAACTTGTTCCTACAGTGGAGTCTATGGGCCAGCGGCCCTCATCTTAGACCCAGCCAAGGCTCCCTGGGGATGCCGGTGGGGACATTAAACACACTTTTCACTGTCATGGCAGGGCAGCAGAATTCTCCACTCAACTTTCTTGAACTTGCTTGCCTTCAACCTGAAGTGATTATCCATGCCCAAGAAGGTTAAACAAATTATTGACCTGCATACTCTGATTTCTCGAGTGCTTTGCTGAAAGAGCTGGATGAAAGCCTAAACTAAATTCTTGGGAGTTTTATTTCATTCAAGGGCAAGGTTTACAATTACACCATCTCTAACAAACATCTGTTTTTTTTAGGTAGGGGCATGTGTGGGATTGAGCAGTTGCTTTGAAACCGAATCCACACAACCGTCCCTATAGACTTCATCTTTCTGTTATCTGTCACGAATTATGCCGTAATTTCTTCGCTCCCCCTCTTCACAGACAATCAGTGGTTCCACACACAGGGAGCCAAGGAAAATATTCTGACAAACAGAATGAGGTAGCTGGAAGTGACTCTATTAACCTCTGTGGCAACTTCCAGAGGACAGGGACCCAGTCAAATCTCATTTGTCAATAGCTTGTTCAGGGAGCAAACACACACACAGTATTGTGTCAAAACGGCTGGCTACCCCAGAGCGCTTTGTTTATGGAGTCCTCACTGGGTTAATGGAATCACAAGGTCACTCATATTCTTGGATGCAGTCAGCCTTGACTCTTTCTTAAAGGGGCTTCGCAAGGAGGAATTTTTGAAGGGGATGATTCACTCACCCCATATAACTGACCGGAGAGGTAAAATTTTAAAAATATTATGGGCCTTCTGATCAGCCACCTGCAATTCTTAAAGCAGCTTGTACAAAGGGACGAACTGGTTTATATGGCCGATTGCTCTCCTTGGTTTGAAACTGAAGAGGAACATAGCATTCTGCTGTTGAATAAGACATAGGATCCTGAAGGGTAGGAAATCTGGGGGCAGTGACTAGCACCCTCACTGGGTGCACAGGCAAGCTCAGGGCCCAGGACCCCAGAGAGCTCCTCACAGCTACTCTTCAGCCTGAGGCCGATGCAGGTAATGGTTTGTGGATGGCAGCTGCATGGGAAACCGTGGGAAAGCTGCACGTGGCAGTCGGAGATGACCTCAGAGTCTTTGTTATACTCCCGCACTGGGCATGGCTTTGTCTGGTTAAGGGATAGGGCCACCCACCCATCTCCAAAATTTTTCCCCAGAATTGCTCCTGTCTAAAGGAAATACAGGGACAAAGAGTGAAGCAGAGACTGAAGGAAAGGCCGTCCAGAGACTGCCCCACCTGGGGATCCATCCCATATGCAGACATCAAACTCGGACACTATTGCGGATGCCAATAAATGCATGCTCACAGGAGCCTGATATTAATGTCTCCTAAGAGGCTCTCCCAGAGCCTTACCGGACACAGCTGCGGATGTTTGTAGCCAACCTTTGAACAGATCACAGGGATCCCAGTGGAGGACTTAGGGGAAGGACTAAAGGAGCTGAAGGGGCTTTGATCCTGTGAAGGCTTGATGCCCCAGTGTAGAGGAATGCTAGGGCAGTGAGCCAGGAATGGGTAGGTGGGTGGGGGAGCACCCTCATAGAAGCAGGGTAAGGGGGGATGGGATAGGGGGTCTGCAGATGGGCAACCGGGAAAGGGGATAACATTTAAAATGTAAATAAATAAAACATCAAGTTTTTAAAAAGTATTTCAGTATTCATAGTCTCTTTGGGGTGGGAGGAGTTCATACGTGTGTGTGTGTGTGTGTGTGTGTGTGTGTGTGTGCACACTTGCATGTGTGTCCATGTAGGCTTTTTATATGGGTGCTGGAAACAGCGGGCACACGTGTCTGCGAGCTTGGCTCGGAGCTGGTCCACATGGGCTGGGAACACTGCATAGGCATTTGTTTCCCGCACTGTTTGATCCACACAGGCTGCTGCTGAGGTTTTTTAGTTTTCTCCTTTTGACTCCTGAGATGGTACCAAATTTATGGCAGATGGACTCCAGTTCTCCAAGACACAGAAGCATGGCTTGGCATCATCCATATATCTTTCTATATCCTGGGAAGCCACAGCATCTCACTAGAATGGTTCTCAGCACCAGTTACCAAAAGCCCTGTAGGTATAACAAGTACATTCGTCTGCAATGACCCTAGAGCAGGGCTTGGCGGCTGTGCTGGCTTTGAAAGGGTTCCCTGGCTCTGTTTCTTATGTGTTTCATTTTCAAAAAGCAGCCCATGAAGGAAAGCTGTCAGTCACGTGACTATTTGGTTGCCCAGAATCTGCAGGTAGGGGTCGGGGTGGGGGGGGGGAGAGAACTTTCCTGTAATTAAACTGTAAGAACTAATTGTAATTAAATTGCACTGTCTATGAGAAATCTGTCACTTCTTAGAATTAGCTGGGAGGATGAAGCTCACATGTGGGCGTAATTAAGACCCGAGCTGTGGAGGTCTTCAGGGCCCTGTGCAGGTGGGAATAGGTGGGCGTGATTTCCTGCAGTCTTTGTCTGTCTCCCCCAATTCCCCAGAACAGGTGGGTCAGGGGGGGATCTCCAACCTCCCTGCAAAGATGCTGGGTTGTTAATCTAAGGAGGAGACAGTCTCGTTAAACCTTTCATTTAATTGCTTATGTCGTGAGGCATATACAAGCACATCACCTTACTCTTTAGGAAAAAAAAAATCCCACTACATTTTAAAATTGCTCAAATGATTATATCGCGTGAAGCTCTAATAGAAGTAGAAAGGTCTGAAATTCTCTTTTTCTTTCTGTGACCCTCAATCACTCAGCTGCCATTGCTGATCCCTCTTCAGATCCCTCTCTCGGCCTTTCCCATTCGTCTCTCTCTTTTGGAAACTACTCAGTGTTAGGAGATCAAGTTCGAGGCTTCTAATTGTTGTGTAGAATGCCTTTGAGTCTGTGCTCATTTGGCCATTTCTTTTACTTTTTATTATTACAAACAATACTGCAATACACCTGCTGTAGGTTGAAGCAAACATATCCCTCATGGGCTCTTGTCTTGAACACTTTGAGACACAGAGCCCAGCAGTGGAAGTCACCAGGGGCCAGCTTTTGGGGGACTGTTCCCACTTCTAATTCTGGCCTGCTGTCCTTAGTTCCTGGTTGGCAGTTGTACTGGCTGGTTTTCAGTCAACTTGACTCAAGAGTTATCAGAGAGGAAGGAGCCTCAGTTGAAAAATGCCTCCACGAGGTCCAGCTACAAGGCATTTTCTTCAACTAGTGATCAAGGAGGAGGGCCCAGCCCTCGGTGGTTGGTGCCATCCCTTGGACTGGTGGCCCTGAGCTCCAAAGAAAGGCAGGCTGAGCAAGCCATGCAGAGCAAGCCAGTAAGCAGCACCCCTCCATGGCCTCTGCACCAGCTCCTGTTCCTGTCCTGACTTCCCCCACTGAGGGACTATGGATTTGCAAGTATAGGCGGAATAAACTCTTTCCTCCTCAACTTGCTTTATGGTGGTGATGGTGTGTCACTGCAACAATAGAAACCCTGACTCAGACAGCAGCCGTGTGACTGAGTGGCTCTCCTCTGCCTCCCACCGTGGTGGATTGTGACCCTCTGAAACCGGGAGCCCAAACAGATTTTTTTCCCCTTTCTTCCTTATTTCTAAGTCAAGCATTTTGTCATAGTGTAAGCTAAGTAACACAGCACCTCCCCAAAGATGGAGTGCCTTAAGAGCTTAGGTGCTTGGTAGGTGATCCTGCATCTCTGAATCCAGCAGGGAGAACTGGAGCTTCAACCAGTCCTGAAAAAAAAAAAAAAAAAAAAAACCAGGAAAGAGTCTCCCCATCTAATTACTTCCTTACATCAAGGAAAAGCAACAACAGTGAGTCTACCAGGAGGAAACACAGCCAGAGCCCAGAGTATATTGAAATACCCACCCTCCTGCGCTGCCCCCCAGTATACATTTTTGGGGGTATGAGCTACCATTTGCTTGTGGGGGGGTCTGTCCCAGTCCCATAATCCAAGTCATGCTGTTGAAAGAAACTGTAGGCATCTTCAAAGCCACTCTCTCACTTGGCAGGGCAGACAACCAAAGCTCAGAGAGGGAACCTTGGGAACGTCACAGAGCTGATTAGTGGAAGGGCCGAGACCAGTCATCTTCAACTGTCTGCTTACTGTGGAATGGTTGCCCATCACAGCCCAGTACATCAACTGCCCTTATGCCTTTGCTGGAGAGGAGGGGCCTCACTGTGTAGCTCTTTCTTAGCCATGTCACTCAGGAGAATTTGTTTAAATGTCTCTGTCATTGGTAATGACAGAAAAAAAAAAAAAAAAAAAAAAAAAAAAAAAAAGACTGCTCACCACTGTCTGCAGTGCCTCCACCAAGGCTAATTTTATTACTCTTGCATGCCCAGAAAGCATAGCTCTCTTGGAAAATTTCTCTCTTTCTCTCTCCCTCTTCCCCTTTCCCCTCCCCTTTCCTTCCCCCTCCCCCTCTCCTCAAAGGGAAAGAGAAAACTGGAAGTGAATGTCTGATCCCAACTCTTCCTCCCACCCCAAGACTTTGCAGCCTGTGATTAAGAAAACAAACAGCCATGCACAGGATGCAGGGCCCATCATTAATCATCACAGGGAAGTAACACAAGGAGAAGAAACTCTCTCTTTACAAAAGACTGTACGAAGTAATATGCCAGGAAAACCATGCAGGGACCTGCTTTTCACCCTGTGATTTTTGTTACCCTCTTTCATCACCACTGTCTAAGGGTCTTCCCTGTGAGCCTCCCTATTCCCTTCAAAAAGGCTGTGTCATTCTCCCCTGCTCCTGCTGGTCTTGAGCTCGACAGGACATCCCCCTGGCTGCTATGGCCAGCTTCCCTTTAAGCCCTTCTGGGATCTGTGTGCCAATTTCATAATGCTTTTCCATAACCCTAACCCTAAATTTAATTCAACATATGTATTAGTCCAAGGGTCAAGTAGTACTTGACTAGCTGAGGTAACACCTTTGCTAGCCTGCTAAAAGTTGACTTGACAGTTTATTTTTAATATTTGCAATCAACCATGCTGTTGTTGATGTTCATCTGAAATATTTTCACAGGCTCTATGCCCAAAAGTACCTAATTGGAAAGTCACTTTGTCCTAGGCAGTCAGCCGACAAGCATGTGCCAAATGCTTAATGTCTATAAGGCACCGCAGTAGAAGGCTTCATTGGTTCACATAGTCAATAGACACATTAGCGGGGCCTAGACAACGCACAAAGTGCTGGAAGTATACGTAACACTTCCTCAGCTCCTTCCTTTGACACTCAGACAAACCCAACCTACTACAAAGTCAAACAGGGGCAGGTAACTGACAACTAGAAGTGGTTGTCTTACCAACAGAAGGATGTAGGGGGCGTGGTCATGACAGCTTTTCATTCTGGGAGCAAGGGCTGACAGAGTGTGCTAGTTCCTCCTTGCAGCTGACCTTGGGTTGAGTCCTACACTGATTCTCTTAAGAGCCCTGTGCTCTTATGATGGGCAGCATAGCTTTCAAGCCAACCCAGACTCTAGGACTAACAGGTGTGCCCAAACACACAGCTGGCACCATTTGTAGATGGTGCATTCCCCCCATGTGCTCAGACCTCTGTCCTGGGGAAGAAGCCGGGTTAGAGCATCAGATGCAGGCAAGACACTCTGTACCTTGAACAGACTGAACCTGGAACAGTCACACTACTTCATCTGCCACTTGAGGTCCCTGCACTGAGTAGGTTGCTGGACCTCTCAGAGGCATTGCTTTAAGAATCAAGTCAGGCGAGCTGCTTTAGCTCAGAACTTCCGAGACTTCCACAGCCATCTGACGGACCTAGGAAGGAGGTTCAAACAGACTGATTCCAGGTTGGAGTGAGGGCAATGCTTAATTACCTCAAGTCCAGGAACTCTCTGATCGGATGGTCTTACCACCCACAGCTTACCTACAGCCAGCCTTCTATTTTGTTCAGTCCACTGACTGGATGAAGTGTCAGGGGTCCCATTTCACAAATAACCCTGCAGGTTTGGAGAGGCATTTTCAGCCTAGGCTTCTGATCTGAGTCCCACATCATAACAATTCACTCAGGGCCCCAAAGGATTTTTTTCTCTTGACTTTTACCTCCCATGTATTTCCAGGTCACTCGCTTTAAGGCCAGGACCCCGTGCTTCGTTTCATCCTTTGCAAGCCTTTGAGCCGATAACCTGACCTTTCTTCTTGTGTTATGTGATGGCTGGGGGAAGAAAATGATTTTCCAAAGCATGCTAGGAAGAGCTGGCTGTGATTTGGTCCAAAGTGGTATGTCCACTGGGAAGCCAATCCTGCTTGGGAACACCGCTCAGAGTCTTACATGATCAAGCTGTGTGTAAGGGTGGGGGGCACATTGAGATTAGAGGGTTTAGGTTTCAGAAAGAGCAGAGCCCGAGTTCAGTGTATTTGGTTCCTTGTGCCCGGTGAGAACAAAGGACCTCTGGGCCAGCAAGCTGTAGTGTTTCCATGGAAACACAAATAATTTTGATTTGGGGGATATGGCCTTAGTCTAGTGGTTTGCAAGCACCAACACTGGTCCTCTCAGGAAGTCTGTGAGGTGACAGTCCTTCATAATCACGTGGATGGAAGTGAGGCTCAGCTGAAGAAATGCTCATTAAACCCAGACCCTGAAAACGAGTCAGTAAAGCCCGAACATGAGAGGCTTCCGGCCACCTCAGGTCTTACTCTGACTTGGGGAGGCGACATGGGTCCTCCTGCTCCCTATGGCTGTCCCTTTGGAGCATCTGCTTTGGGATGTTGCCAGGACACTAACCTTTTCCTACTCCTTTAAAATAAAATTTCTTCCAGAAAAAGTAGAAATAACTTCTGTGCCCCTTTCACATGTTTATGAATAGACAACTTCACCCTATCTACGTGTACATGTGTGGGACAGCTTTTTTTTCTCAAGCATTACAATGATGGTCCAGGCTTTTTTGTCTTGTTTTGTTTTTGAGACTGGGTTCCTCTGTGTTTCCTGGCTGTCTGGGAACTCACTCTGTAGACTAGGCTGGTCTGGAACTTAGAGATGTGCCTTTTCTGTCTCTTCAGTGCTGCGATCAAGGATGTGTTCCACCATCTCAGAAAGAAGACAGGTGCAGCATTTCCAACCTTTGGAACATTTTCTATTCCTGTTCTACCAGCTGTGTCTGTGATAGGCATTCCAGAAAGGAATTCCCCGAGCCAGGGTTCAAGGCCAACATGCCCCCTTAATCTCCTGTAATCCGGGATGGTTGCCAGGCTGCTGCTGGCCAGGCATCCCATAAACCATCGAAGCATACAGGCCGTCACAGAAGTCCTTGGATCTTGTGAAATGAATGGCCACAGTGCCGTTCCCTTCTTAGACTGTCACATGTGGCCAGCTTCTGGTGACACTGGGATGCGCCGTGTCTGAGTACAGCAGGGGATGCTGGGAAGGCTGCAACTCAGAGCAGCTGGAACCCGCTACAGATGTAGGCTCATCTGGGTGGGCCAGATGGTTTGAAATAGAGCAACTTCCTCTCAATACCTCTTAATTTCTGAGTCATTTGGAGAAGGAGCTGTGCTGTCAACAAACACACGGCACTTCCGACCCTCACCAATGCAAACGGGTATCACTACCACGTTGTGCTCACTGGCTTTTCTTTCTGGAATCCTTGGTGAGATTCCAAAGCTTCCAAATCAGAGGCACTGTGACTGGTTAGTGGCTCATGACCTGACAATTCCTATGGGCTTTAGGGCTGTGGAGGATGTCAGCCTTGGCTCATTAAGGTGCCCCCTGCAGTGGCCCACCCAATGTGAGGCCCTGTCCTTACTAACTGTGTGGATTCTGGATGAAAGAATCCAGGTTTGCCTTCTCCTTACCCACTGCGGCTGCTCGGCACCATCCTGAGCAGACCTGATGTAGAGCGACAGCAAAGAGCTTCCTTCCATTTCCCCTTCGAGAGCCCTGCGGGAAGCCATGTCTTACTAGCTGAGCAGCTTTTGGCATGGAAGAGTCACCCAAGTGAGCCCATCAAGGACACCGAGGCATAGTTGAATGCTCGGCTACTTCAGCCAACGTCATACTCGAACGGGACAAATTGATACTACCTTTCTATTTTTAGAACTGGCATCCTGTGTCTTAGCTGATAATTGCAAGTCTGGTCCCTTGGATCACCCTTTAGCTGCTGTGACTGCTCAGGTCCAACGTAAGGGAGAGGGATCAATGTCATGTCCACTGTTAGCCTGTGTACACCTGCGCTGTTGTATTACGGCTGGCCCATGTTTTGCTAAAATACCTAAGTACACCCCAAAGCTAAGCCCATACAACTCTCCTGATTCAGACCTGCAATGTTTTGTTATTTTTAAAGGGCAACATTCTTCAAACAACAACGCAAGCAAAACAAAACGCAGTGAGTTTTCTGTAACTCATTAGGCGGTGGCTTTTTATTACCTCTGTTTACTTCACTTGGTGTATATTGTCAAACTTCTTGCTACAAAAAAAAAAAAAAATTATTTGTTTGACCACACAGTGCTATTCCAGAGCCTGCCCCAACGAGGGATGGGGGACTCACATAATATGTAAATACTGCATTTGCTTTTCAAATATGAAAAGTCCTGAATTACACATCTGACCTTGTGAGTTTCAAATAAGGGATCATGGAATAAAAAAATAGCCAGAAATCAAATTATGGCTCTCCCGGCCAGTAGAATAGGCATGATCTAAAAGTGGCCACACTGAATCCCTGAGCTGTGTTCACTCCACACGCTGGATAGGCTGTAAGTACAAAATACACACTAGGTTCCAAAACTGTACAATGAGAAGATAATATGAACTAGCTAGTTACCTGTTAACTGTTTCTATACATCGAGCCTAATAACTTACTAAACTTAATTTCACCTGCCTTAACTTCTTTTTGATGTGACTATCAGAAATAGAAAAAAATTATACTTGTGGCTCTTTGGAAAATATCTAACAGACACATTTACTCCCTGGCTGAGGAGACTGGAGGAAAACCGGACTAGGGCTGCTGGGTCTAAAACCAAGGTTATTGTCTGACTCCTGGCTTACTGACTTTTCCATTTCCCCTCTCCATTAGCCTGCCACTTAAGACTGGAGTCTAACACAGTGCTCACGGTTTCTGCTAACAGAAGCAGGAAAATCACGGACTGCCTTGGAATTGATGCTCTCCGGCACATCAAGGTAAGAATCAGAGAAGTGAGTCAAAAAGATTATTCCTTCACAATTTCTATGAGCATTCATGCAGACTTTGAGGTAGGCTCCTTCTTCATCAGCTCTCCTAGAAATGAGTGAGGGATGGAAAAAGCACACCTCAGAGGAGCTTGGCCTGTCTGGCAATGTTGGAAAATGGTACAAGGGTCCAAAGCTTCAGAAGGATGTTTTCCAGAAAGCCTGGCCCAATGAGCAAGCTCAAGGTTGAGTGTGAGACTTTATCTCAAAGAACAAGGTGGTGGGCCACTCCTCAGGAACAATTCTTAGGCTGTTCTCTAGCCCCCGTACACAAAATAATAATTCAGGGCCTGTGTCTTCTGCTACCCTCCAAGGAAGCTCAGATCACCACATGAGCTGTATCGGTTAGTTCACTCTCACCTTCGAATGGCCATGATCAAGTGAGTGGGTGTTTACAGCTGGGGATGCTGGGAAGCATCTACTGGGTAAGTCAGTTTAGGTGTCAGAGCATCTGGGAAGCCATCAGTTTGGTGAGGAGTTATGGGGTGGCTGGGTTTGAATTTTGTCTCAACTGCAAAAGGTAACCTCTTCACAGCTCAAGTTTCTTTAAAAAAAGAAGAAAACCATTCCCAGAAGGCCACTGTATGATACAAATGGGCTGGCTGTAAAGCCCTTGAAGGTCAGCTATTGGCTACGGTGGAAGGATCTGCTGTCACATGTGACCCACGGCCTTCTCTCTTCTCTTGGGAGTGAGCCATCTATCTTTCTTGTCATTAAGGCACCATGGGGGCCTGTTATTTAGCCTTTAATATAAATAGAAGGACTAGAGAGCATCCAAACACGAGGCATTCTGCTAATGGGTGAGTTCAATGAGACTAGAACGATCTACTCTGTTAAACGTTAAAGCCCAGTATGGGATTTGCAGTTCAGACTCATCCAGACACAGGTGTGCAGGAGAAGCTCTGGAGCCTGGGCGAGGGCTTCTTGCTAGTGAGCACCTCCCATCTTCTGCTCACATACTGGTAAATGCAGGGCCAGGGGGAAAAGGGAAGGCCTGGGGTGGGCTTGGTGGTGTTTGGCTAATGCTAGGAAAGTAGGGCTATAACTCTCAAGCCATGGATAAAACCCAAGGCTTCTGATCACAAAGGAAAGAAAGCCCCACTTCTCTGGGTGACACTGTATCCATTTGATATGAAAAAAGACTTACCACCCCCATTAGATAGACATAGCAAGTTTTCTTTAGAAAAAGAAAAAGAAAAAAAAAGTCTGATGTTCTTGCAAAGCTGGACCAGAGTTACCCAGCATGCCTCTCCAGTGCCCTAAGTATTAGACACCAATCAGATGTCTAATTAAGACAGAAAATATCTCAGGGGAGGGACTAGTCTGCTTGGTGTTATAGATGATAACCTGGGGTCTGAAAGGCCTTCGGGGAAACTGAGGCCCTGAGATCAGAGGTTAAGTCCTTTGCTCCTGAGGATCAGTCCTGGACCCCATGACCTAGCTTCCAGATGATCTGGTTTTTAACAATGGCTGCCCCTGTTTGCCCAGCTCCTCTTCTAACGTCTTTGAAAACAGTAATCTGTAGGGTTCCTTTTTGCTCACTAAGTGCCTAGCACAGAGCTTCACAGCAGAGGAGACTCAGAAACATGAATGTGCCCTGACGGGAACAGACTGACCTGCTGACTAGAAATGGACAGGACATTTTGGAAGGGCTGGCTCATGACCGTCTATAACTGCCACACCAAACTCTGTTCAGTCTGGCTCCGTGGGAGTCAGAGGAGCCTGTTAATCTCCTCTCTGCAAATGAGACACTTCCTGAACTCTCACACTAGCTGAGCAGTCCTCCGAAAGCCAGCTGAACCATCATGTTAATTCCTGCTCTTCCTCCCCCCACCTCTGGTGAGCAGCATCTAACAGGCAGAACGACCATTAGCAATTTTCTCTGGAGGTTTAACACCGCCTTGGAGATTATTTCCAAGAAGCTATGTTTGCAACATGGGGTTTAAATTTTCCTACTGAATAGATGACAGGGCTGCTAATAGAAATGTTTGTAGGTCTTTTAAGAAAGGTTTTGAACACAGTAGTCAGTGGGCAAAAAAAGAAAAATCAATATTTTCTAATGACGGTTAAGATGTGGTTAATTCAACTCCTTAGCCGATTTGCTTTCCCAGAGTTCTCAAGCCTGGCTGTTTCTTTGGCCCCCTTCCTGTTTTCTGATTCTTTACCTTCTAGGGTAAAGTGCATTTTTCTTTTCATTTAAAAATTAATTTTGAGTTAGCATACAAAAATGAGTTTCATTATGAGGTTTTCACACGTGTGTTAATTCTGTCTATTCTGATCCATCCCTTCCCGTAAACTTTCCCCGTGCCTGCCCAACACTGGTCCCCTTCCTGCCTCCAGATAACTTCTCGTTTTGCTTTCCTGTCTTGGGGATTCCCAACATCCTTAGAGCAAGATTCGCTACCTCCTTCTTCAGCCAGTGACTCATTTATGCCTGCTTTCTACAACTGTCTGTGGTTCCTTGGGATGTCAAGGGGTCTGGCTGGGCAGAGAGAGGGCATAGCGAGACTGGTCAGATGTTGGAGTACGACTTGGGGTCCTTGAGATAACTCTTTGGTTATCTAAAGTAACCAGAGTGGTAAAAGCCAAGGAGTTGAAAAACAGGGATGGTTTGAAGGTCAAAGTAATGATTTCACCAAAAGGAGAGCTTCGGTGGTCTGACAATTAACCAGGAATCTCCCTGCTGCAGCAAAGAGACTGGGTTAAGGTTATGACCCCTTTCCTGATGGTACAGGATACTGATTTGGAAACATAAACGACTGTATATATGTATTGGGGGGCAATGTTCTTCAAATAGCCAGTTTAATAAGAATCAGAGAGAAAACCCTTCATCAGAAATTGGCCTCCATGACTAAGAAAACCAAGTCACACCCATCCCTGACCGTCGAGATCCTTTCAAACATGGAAGATGCTCAAAACACATTGCAACTCTGGACAGGACTCAGAAAATACCTTCTGTAAATGGGACTAATAACCCCACACTCTACTCCAGCATCAGCAACCAAAAGGGACAGGTAGGGTAAGAAAGGCAAAAGGTCAAAATTGTCCCTACTGGCTGTATGTAGAACTTCCTAACTTGGGGTTTTACTATCTTCATTTCTGAACAGGCTTTAGGGGCTAGCATCTATTTCAGTACTGGCTTGGAGTGCCTGCCTCAGGTCACACACAGATGACTAAAGGCTTACGTCCCCTGGAGGGAAGATGAGGACAGTGATTACATCATCATGTTCATGATCACGAGATGGGGTATCTGAGCAGGCGAGGGGGACCCAAAATGCTGGTCAGGGTTGGAGAATGATACAAACTCTTGGACATCTAATTCTCTTGACCCTCAAGGAAAATCTTGCAAAATTTCTTTTTATTATTTTTGTTTTATACGCGTGGTGTGTTGCAAATGTGTCCGGTGCTTGTGGAGACCAGAAGAGGGTGTCGAAGTCCCCGAAGTTATAGGTAGTTGTGAAATGCCTAATGAAGGTCCTAGGAACAGAATTCTGGTCTTCTAGAACAGTGGAGGGGGTGGTCTAACCCACTAAGCCCTCTGTTAGGTCCCTCAAAATACGTTTTCAGAAGTAAGCATATTATTATTTTTATTTTTTAGAGAAATTTTAAAGTTGGCACACAAATGGCATGTTTTGTTAGGACCTTCTCGCCCACACATGTGTGTTACTGCACACATTCATAGTCTCTCCAATCTCCCACTGTTGTCACATGCTCACCAAAGTCCTTCCCCCCAATGGTGTGACATCGTTTAAAAAAAATCACCAGAGAAGACCCGTGAAGTTGGGCTATCCTCAGGCCTCTTGCGTCTCTCTTTGCTATCACTCTCTTTTGTCCCCCCTCACCCCTCTTGCTCACCCTCCCTCCTTACAATAGTTCCCCTATGACTCAACTGTAAACCTCTAGTAGCATTTTTTATCACGCTCAATATGTATAATGCAGACTCAGATAACTCGAAAAGGATGACAATACAGTTTGCCTTTTACAAAACTCAGCCCTGACTTAACATCGTTTGCCTTCTGAACTCATTTCCAGAGAGTGTGGCGGAAGGCTGACCTGGGAGTACTTGATATCCAGGATTGGAACTATACCATGGGGGAGGAAAAAACCTCTGTCCACGCAGCTACAGGGTCTTCAAAAGCCCAGAGCAGTCATTTATAGGACACAGGCATCTTAGAGACTGACCACCAAAGCCCGAGTGATTGTCCCTAGAACCTCACCTTTGCTGGTCAGGAATGTGTCTAGCATGGATGGTAGCCCAGCATGGAGAGTAATGGTGGATACATTCATCTTACAAGAAGCCAACCCCGAATGGCTCTACACCAGAGCAGTGGAACACTGGGAATCAAACCATCTGGGACTAGAACATGGAGCATGGAAAAGGGCCAGGGAGAAGAAAGACCTGTTTCCCTCAGTTCTTCCTCCTCTGGACATACCCCACTGACGCCTCTTACTCTCCAACCGCCCCTGGAGGCTACCACCCAGTGTTCTTTGGTGAGTTTATACAAAGCATCACTTCCTTTAGCAGCACAGAGAGCCTCACAATGCTAGAGAATGACACCTTTGGTGGGCTAGGCCCGGCTCTGCTAAGGTCTTAAACCAGTGCCACTGAAGCAGTCCAAGACGTCAGAGGGAACCTCTCCCTTCTCTATGCATAAAGCAAGCTCACTGTGCAGGGTTTGTTACTGTTTGGGGTTGAGTCCATCCTTTTTTTCGTCCCTCCTTCCTCCTTTCTTCCTATCTTCCTCCTACCTTCTTCTTTCTCTCTCTCCCTTTCCCCTTTTTCTTTGTGAAATTGGCTTAGCTGAGTTCTGAGACCCACAATTAATTTATATAATTTTCTAACTTCAAAGTGGGGAGTGAGACAAAAACTGACCCTTAAAACATGTTGACAGTTGGCCCCCGCCTTCCAGAAGAACAAGGGGACATCACACATCACGACTGTATCAACATGTAAAAACCAGTGGATGGCTCTCCTATTGGCCACAGCACAAATTTCCTGGCAGGCATGTGCTGTGAGGGGCCCGGGAGTTAATTAGTCCCGCATCTGACTCCAGAAAAGATAATGCTCGGGGAGGTCATTTGGAATTGCGGTTTTCCAAATTCTTCTCTGTGCTCCCATTGCATTCTTCATGGCCACATTCTGGAAACTCAAGTACCCTGTGGTTTAGGTTCTAAGATGAAGCAAGCAAACAAACTGGGAAGTCTTATCCATCTTCACAGTGGGGCAATAGTATCCAGTAGGTTTCCCTCATGGGCATCATTTGTTTCAATGGCTACAATTCATCATAAAAATGCAAGTCTTGTTATAAAGTAACAGTGTACAAGTTCCTAGAACTCTTGGCATCTATTCTGTAGATTCAAGCAAAAATGGTTTCAGGGTCTAGTTCTGAGGTGGAGGAAGTATGACTCAGGGGTCAGCCTCGGGTTCCGGATTCCTTAGCTCCCACATTTGCCACCATGCCCACTGCGGGCTTCACGGTGGCATTTCTCATAGATGACGCCCAAGATCCCACACTTGGACACTAGGTTTCATCACAACTGGGCTCTGAATCTGCCCACTTCAAGCTTTATATCCGTGTATGGTACCCAGCTTCCATGGCTCCTTAACAATCTGTGTTCCAACCCCTCATATAATCCTCTCCCCTACTGAACCAGGGCCGATCTGTGTAGCTAGTAGGATTCTGTGGGACTTGTAAGTGAGGTGACAAGATGTCTGGGGCTTTCTTTCATGTTGCCACCTCCTGATCACCTAGAGGTCATACACTCTAGGAGAAGTCAGCTGTCATATGGGTGTGCCTAGGAAAAGAACATCATGATATGGAACCAATGCCTGCTGCCAATGGCCAGACCAGTGAGACATTCTAGAGTACACCGTCTAGCTGGTGTCAAGCCTTCTGAGAGTGGCAGGCATTACTGACACCTCAACTGCTGCTGTGTGTGAGATGTTGAATTAGAGCTACCAGGCTGAAGCATCCCCGAGTTCCTGACCCTTGGGAGGGTAGGATATATAGAGCCTTAAGGCACTAAGTTTTGGGGTGATTTGTTATACAGCAACAATCAACCTATCTTGTATATAGAACCCAGCTTCTTATAGTGCTGACTGCCAGGACACCCCATCCTGTTCATTATCCTTCTAGAATCAGCCTTCCCATTCAATTTCCCTGGGGAGCCTTTAATGCCCCCCCACTCCCAAAATCTGGCCAAATGCCACTTTAGTAGGTTACCACTCTGTGCTGGCCCCATCTTCATCCCCGTTTATTTCCATATTTAGTCCTGACTGTCCCACAAAGCTATGTGCTCTCTATAGGCAGGAGGAAGAGCTGCTTGGCATCCTTATGCCAGTCACAGTGCCTGGCGCACAGAAGGTGCCACTGAGTGCTGAAGAAACGGATGAAGGCAGCCAGTCTGGGATCATGGAGTACAACACCGCATCCTTTATCCTGAATGCTTTGGAAATACCCGCTGCTCAACTCACCAACTCATCCAGGCCGGCCATAGCTCAGGTCCTTTACCAGTCTCATTTCTGGATTCTGTTTACAGCACTCACTTCTTAACTCATGGCCTCTTAGTCAGGACAACACTTCAGAATCACTTGTGGAGATTTAAAATGATTCCAGTCACAAGATTAGCCCCATCTCATGTATGGACTCACACACATCATACCAAAAAATCTAGGCTAGGGGAATGAGCGTAATGGATATATTTATTAGAGTGTCCTTGGAGCCAAGGTAAAAACATGTCTGAACAGACTGTGTCCTTTCTATATGAGACAACACATAATGACTAGTAAAGGCCATTTTCCCCTCCTGGTACTGAGTTTTAAGAGGCTTTTATTTTATAGGTATCTACAGAAAGACAACCAACAATACACTGATATCTTTCATGTATTTTTTTTAAGTGCTGAGATGTTTCATATGCAGCTACCTTTACAAACCGCTAAGGGGTTAGGGAGATGGTTCAGTGGCTAAGAGCCTTTGCTGCTCTTACAGAGAACCTCAGCTCCGTGCCCAACACCTACACCAGGTGGCTCAGAACTTCCTGTAACTCCAGTTCCAGGGGACTTGACACCCTCTTCTTGTCTCTGTGGGCACAAACATGCAGACAGACAGACATACTGACAGGCAGGCAGGCAGATAGACAGAGACAGCCTTTCTCTTCCTCTACCTTCTCCTTCTCCTCCTCTCTCCTTCAGTCTGAAGCCCAAACCATAGTGCTAAATCTTAAGCAAGGCCTTGTAGGACATGCCTCTAATCCTAGCATTTAGGAAGCAGATGCAGGAGGACCAAGAGTTCAAGGCCTGTCTGAGCTCTATAGCAATCCCCTGTCTCAGACAAGCACAGTGTGAATTCTAGCCCAGAGAAGGTGTTTCTATGACAAGCTCATTGACATACAGTGGGCAGCTTCCCTGTCCTCTGCCCTAATCAGGAGGGAAGGCAGCGTGGATCGTCCATTTCCAGCTCTCTTCAGAAGCTCCCCACCAGCTGCCTCCCCACCCCAGCTCCTTACTTGGCAGCCTACACCTGGGGTACATTTTTTCGGAACCTCTGCTTGCCAAGGACAGCAGACAGAAAGGAAGAGAAAGGTGTGACATAAATGGGAGAAGACTGTGCCACAGAGGTTCTTGTAGACAGGACTCTGAATCACTGCACTGTAGCCTCAGCCAATGGAATAACACCCGAGTCCCACCCACTAGTGCCACATGAGTGGCAGCAGCGCAGGCCACTGCCACCACCCCCAGCCGGGCATGCCTTCTATCAGCCACAGCTGGGAGTTCAAGGATAATCTTTGTTTGTTGGAGATAAGGTCTCACACTGTGGTCCAGGCAGACCTCAAACTATTCTACCTTAAATTTTTTTGTAGTTTTAGTTAGGTAATTGCATGTGTCCAGTGTCTACTGTGACATACTTCTATAAACTACCAAGGGCACATCAAGGTCATAATTGTCAAGAATGATTTTTAAAAATGAAATATTCTATAGCTTCAAGGTGGGACATCAAAGACAGGATGTCAGAGGCAGGAACAGAAAGCTGTCTGGGAAGAGCAAATTTTAAAATGAATATGTCATCAAAGGATCCTGTTTGCTTCTGTCTGTCTGGCTGCAATGATTCTTAGCAGCTTTGTGCTAATCGGCTCTCTTAGGTAGACTATGCATTTGATTAAAAGTGATCAGATGGTGTTAAAAGAAGCCACTGACTTACTCTTGGTGTACCTTGTCATACTCAAAGAACAACTTTGGGAGTCTTAGAAAAGGCGACAACAGGAACAAATTGCAAGAGGATTGGTTTTGAAAACAGTGTATTATCAACAGTTTAGACAACTTACAAAGGTTGTACAGTTAGGAAGATCCCTGCAACTTCTTTTCATGGATAAAGATGATGTATTTGTGTCTGTGGTGGCTAGTTTCAAGTGTCTTTTTTTTAATAAATTGAACAACTTGTGCTCTGGCTTTAGCAGCAATGGTAGCTAAAGGTCAGCTCTGAGACCGAGACTGGAAAGTGATTCCTTCAGTGTGGAGCTTTGATGGCATTATAGACCAACTGGTAAAAAGAGCCTCAGAGAAACAGAAGCTGGGGAAAAGGGTGACGCTGCCGAACGTCTGATTATCCAGTGTGACAGTGACTCAGTCTCCTACAGACTGTAGCCAGCAGTGGCCATTTCCTTCCCAGCTGTGGTAAATAATGAAAACTGGGTTTTCCCTAGCTTCAATCTCAGTTCCTTCTAGACAAATCGGCTAGAAAGCTTAGGGTTCCGTTTCTCAGGTGGTCATGTGCATTCAGGGTGCATGCTCCGGGCTGTGGGAGATCTGGAAGGTGAGGAAGAGGCCGGTGCTCTGTTTCCGTTGTGGCCAGCAGAGCAGGGCGTGAAGAATGAGCAGCCACGAAGCAACTGTAGCTCGAACTGTGGCATCTTGGTTACAGCTGGCTGTGCTGAAAGCTGTGGTGGATCTTAGAATCAGGCAAAAGCCTTTGTGGCCTCTGGAATGCTACTGCAGGGATCTGTCCTTGGACCCTCCATAGTCCATGCTCTTACTGCCCTGCTGTGTCCAACAGCTTTGGAAGCATCTAACTCCTTACATATAATCCATTTACACTCCGAATACCTAGACTGATTTCTGTGTCCTGTCCTGATGTTTCTGTTGACACACGCACACCTAATCACACACATCCTATTCAATCACCTTACCCACTCTCCACAACAGTAACTTCATCTCTGCTTGCTTTGTGGATGACCATCCGGCCCGAGTCTGTCTGTGGCAGGCCCTTTGAAAACCCCCCATCTCATCTTTGTCCCACCAATCTAGACCTATGTCACAGGTGATTCAAGGAGACAAGGACATGGCCTTTGAAGATCACTGCTTCCTTTTTTTGTGATGAGCTCATCTCTGAAAGGAACAGAATTTAATGGCACACTGTAGAAAGAATGCTGTTATCTCTGCCACAAAATGGTAGGGTCACCTGTGGACAAAAATCCAGTCCTAAGCTGGCTTGCTTCCTGCTGGGGGAAAATCACAGTTCCAAGTCTGTAGAGTGAGCGTCTAACCAGACAAGCTGCTACAAAGATGGTTTTGGCTCACGGGCAATGTAGGCGAGAGTGTGGATGGTTAAATGTTCGGGTGTGCAGACCAACTGGGGAGATGGGGCAAAGGCCAGCCTCCAGAGAGAAAGGCTATTCTCTATCTCACCAAAGGGAACATCCAACTCCACGAATTTCCCACTTCATATCCACGATTCTCCTGTGAGATACACACCCACTACCCTCTTTGTAAGATAAGAAATGAACCATCCCTCAGACAAAACAAATAATGGCTCCAAAACAGTTTGTCTCAGGCCTGAGAGAGGAGACCAAAAAAAAAAAAAAAAAAAAAAAAAAAAAAAAGAATAAATAGGATAAGCCGTCTGCAGCGGATCTCCCTTCACAAACATTGTCAGGTGCCCTGTGGTCTAGAGAAAGACAGCAGGACAAATTGACTTCCTGCCAACTGTGCCCAATGCTGTCTGAAGACTTAATTCCTGGTGTGGGTAGTATTGATTTTATTTTCATTCTTCTATTGAAAATTCTGGACCATATGCTTATTTAAAGGCTCACCTTTTCCGGGGCTGGGAGGAATGACAAATTAAAAAAACAATCCAAACCTTTAGATCCTAGAACCGTTAGACCCGATGTCCATGCTGAATGCTTCCTTTTGCCTGTCCAGCGGTCAAGGAGCAAGAAGGCAGTGCTTACAGACAAGGATAATCAATTTTGTTGTTACACTTACACGTCTGATTCTCCAAGTCCTGGAGCAGCTCACCCTGCTCTTGCTGTTAATTAGCACAGGATAAAATTGCCAGCTCCACACAGAGGTAACCTTGGTGCACATTTAAGCAGTAACTTTGTATCCCGTGGCACAAAAGCTCCCAGCTCATGACTACTCAGTGGGGAGAATGGAAGGAGTGAGTTTCTTTCCCATCACTCAGATTCCTTCCCTTTAACTTACCACTGCAGTTTCCCGGTGATCTCTTCATCACAGGGGCTGCCCAGGCCTTGTGAGTCCTGTGCTAGCTCCTTCAGCTGGGTGACCCCAGCAGGTCAGGGTCTGCCCAGGCCGACAAAGCAACCGGCATACAATTTGTTAGAAACCATTGCTTGCCCCCTCCATCAGCAGAGAACTCTCCCTCCCTGAATCCTGCTTATTTCAAAGGGAGGCCACCATTTCTGTCTCATGGCAGGTCATTCAGGAAAAAAAAAAAAAAAACAAAAACAAAAACTTCACATTATTCTTAAAATCTGAGAGGGTACATTCTCTCAAAAAAGATGTCAGGTAGGAGGGGATTCCATTTGAAAATTTTGTCACCTTTCTCCCCCCAGAATAACCTTTTCTGCACAAAAAGGGTACAAATACTAGAATGCAAATTCTTTGAAGGCAGAAACTGTATCTTCTGTTTCTGGCACCCAGTAGGATCTGACACACAGTGGGGGCTTACTAAGTACCAGATAGATTGGCTTCTCAGGCTTCTACACATGCCATTAACTATTCTTATCAGTACAGACACTTGATAAACTGTGGACAGGACTCCCTGCTTCCTGCAGTCTTTGTCTTGATTGGTGGGCTCACCAGTGAAGCTACAAGCTCAGTGCTGTCTGTCTCCCATTTTTGTCTGAACAATCTTTCTGTTACTATGGTGATGCTTGGTACACAGATGTTCTGTAAATGAAAGTGGGAGGAGATCAGGAGAGGGATGCAGTTCAGGAAGAAGAATCTGCCTGGAGGGCAACCTCCTTGGTAATCTCGAAGCTTGATGTACACCCTCTTTATAATAATTTTCTTAAATAAAACATGACAGCATATAGAACAGATATAACATGCTGAAACTGAGCTCCAACAAGCCCATGGAGACTGTATTAAGCCTGAGATTAAAAGACATTTGAAAAAAAAATACAGGGGAGGGGGCAGCGGATTAGGCCCATAGATACAACACTTGCTCATATAGGTAACAGCAGCAGAATTCCACAGTGGGGATGAGAGGCTACATTGAACAAAGGCTGTGGAGTAACCTGGATGTGATCTGAGTGGTGAAGAGGATTTTTTAGTTACTCAGATGTGAGAGGCAAGGATTACTTGATAAGATGGGGACATCTATTTGTAGAACTTGGCCTCTGATTATGTCTGATCAGGGTAGGGTTCAGGGCTAAGGCAGGGCTGGAACACAACACAGACATGCCAGGATCTGAGCCATAAAGTCAAGAGAAGGTTCTAGAAGGACACTTGAAGAGAGCTGCTGTGGCGTCTTGATCTGTGGCTTCACTGAAAGTGTTTGGGCTCCGATCCTCTATCAGTGCTTATTGGTTCCTGGATCTCAGGAAAGGAAAGAAGCTAGGAATACTTTCTGCCACACAATACTAGCAAGTTTCAGGAGGGGATGTGCAAAGAGTAGAGAGGTCTGTCATGGTTTCTGGAACACAGTAGGAACATGGTCTGGATTATTCCTGTGCAGGTCACTCAGACAGGGCTTATTACAGGGCTGCAGCATCTGTTAGAGACAGGAAGGGATGTCATAGAGATCCAGAAGCGAGTACAGATTTGATGAATGAATTAGTGAACGAAACAGTTTCCATAGTCAGAGAGAGAGACAGAGAGATTACTCATCCCTACTCATCCCTTTCACTATAAATTCAATGAGGGACAAGTACCATGAATGGGGAACTTTAGACCTAAAACCTTTCTGGCCCCTTTATCCTGATAACTGTGTAGGCTAACACCCAAGCCAGGAATGAGCATATTCTGCCTATGGGGACTGGGGGTTGGCCACAATGTTTCTTGACCCTCTGTATCATCTCCATGACTGCCAAGCTGGTCCAAGTTGCTGTACCTGACTACTGTAACTACTCTAACCCCCTCCTAATTGGTAATGCCCCCATGATCCTTAACCTCTATAATCAATATAATTGTTGTCCAAAGCAGCCAGCTATATTTTTGAAATATTATTTTTTCTGTCTGTAATTCTGGGGACAGTGTGACGGAGCAGAATGGGTTACCTCATGGTGGCCAGGAGACACGGCCAGGATTCCTGCAGTGTCTGTAGGAATCATAGCTCCAATCTGATGAGCTTTCTATACTTCCATATCTATTGCACCTGGACTGTCAGTCTGCGGAGAGGACGTGGCAGGAAAGGTCATAGTTGTTCAGGCACAGAGTGCAGATGACCTGCTTTCCTCTGAGTGATGCATCAGGAAAATGGTTTGACTTTTTCATGCTGTATCATAACATAAGAGACTGAGAAATTAAATGGTGGCCATGTGTGTTACAGACTGTGTGGTATCCAGAGAGGTGTGATTTTTTTATGGCGGTCTGTTTGTAAAGATTCCTTTAAGTCTTCAAAGTCTTCCTCCCTTAGTTAACTCTGGGAACAATTTCATAGACACATCCAGAGGCATTCTCTGCTAGTGCCCTATGTCTTCTCAGCCCTACCATAGCTCCTCATTATCTGTATATAAAGCCCAAATGACCCCCTCTTGTTCATGTCCTGCATACCCAGTGGTTCCAGATTGCCTCACTGTGTTCCAGCCACACCAACTCTTTCTCTTCTTCGCAAACCCAAGCATGTTGCACATCGGGCCTTGTTCATGGTGCCCTTCTGCTTAGAAAGTTCTTTCTTCATCTCCGGCAAGCTTGAAAACATGTGCTTTCGGATGCCTTTCTTGATCACACAACCAAGCACAACCAACCATCTGCATGCCAATAATTTTATAAATTCTCTCTGTAGTAGGGTTATACTAGTTTAATTTATTTATTTTTTCTAGTTCCCTAATAGTTTACAAACTCCAGAGCTCCCACTGATCTTAGTCACTAGAATAATGTTGAGCAGGGGCTTAGAGATAATAGTAGGGGCTTTGTATTCTTACAAAAATAGTAAAAAAAAATGAGTAAGAGCTAAAAAGTTGCAGGGAGGTAGTTTATAAGCAACGGTGAGTGCAGGTTCATGAACTGGACTAGGCACGAGGCAGAGACCCAGCCGCAAGCTCGAGGTGTACACCTATGGATAGGCTGGTGTGCTGTCCTGCTTGGCAGGAGCCTCACTGAGCGGTGATGGCCACAAAAGCAGTTCTGTGTCTCCTTGAATCTAGGTTCAGCAGGTTCTCTCCTGGGCTCTGTCTCAAGGAGCCATAGTGCTTTATGTGGGAACCCATGTGTTCAGTGGAATTTATGAGTTCCAGCCTCCTTGTCTTCTGGACTCAATTCTTGTCAGCCCATTTCTTTGAGGCATGTATTATTTGCAAAAATCATAACTACTCTCTGGGTACTGGTGACCTTTCCTTATACCAGTGTCTTTCTATGTGGTCACCGAATCCTATGTCAGGACTCAAACATGCTCTTTCCTTGCAAGACTCTCAAACGTGGTTTGTTTGTTTTTTTTTTTTTTTTTTTTGTAACTCATTACTCATAAGTGCTGATGTTGAACAACTGAAGGAGTCCTGACCTTGAAGTCAGGTGCCAGGGGTGAAGACTAATTCTACTGTTTATTTGCAGCCAACTTAACCCTGAGTACCTGATCTAACCTCGAGGTTCCTCATCTGCAAAGGAGGAATGGTGCTACCTCCTGTTAAAATAAAGGTATGAACCTGTGCTCTCTAAGTATTGCTGAGCCAAGGGAGGTGAATCCAGAACATCAGGACCTGTTACTTCTTGGTAGCTTCTTCTGGTGTCTCTTCGAGTATTTTATAAGGGAGTGATTTTTTTAGAACTCTGTTAAAGGGGTTTTGTAGCATCTTAAGTACAGTCTCTAGAAGGCAAGGCTGGCTAGCTCATTACCAGGCTGCAGAACTATGTGTGCCAAACCAGACCGGCCCTATCAGAGCCCAAAGTCATCACAGCACTGACCTGTGAGGACCCTGACTCAGTCGCAGGGATGCAGTAAGTGGCAGGCAGGTGTCACTGGAGACATAAATGTGAGCGGACTCGCTATCCTGTATGAAAAGCTCTGATGAAGGACAGAGGGAAAGGCCAGGACAGATGATATGTATGTCAAATGTCATGAAATGCCATAAGAGAGCTGTTACTTTGCTTACTTCAAAAGACAAAATAAGCGAGGGAGAAGCTAAGCCAAAGACAGCCAAGAAAGAAAGCAACAGGTCATTCCACTGTCTGCTTATGCCAGGGTAAACGGACCTACCACACTGCAAATATCAATTACCTTCATACCACAGGAGCTCAAAGGGTGAAATTTCCTTCTCCCAGTCTTACACTTGGATTCTTCTCATGTCTCCCAAGACACATGGAAGCAGAGGGCAGCAGATGCTCCCTTCACAGCAACTCTAAGGACAGATCTTTTCTCTCAAAGTCATTTCTGAAGCTACACGGTCCCCTATCTGCAATGAGGTCCTGCCCTGTAACTAGCAGGGCTCTCTGCACTGTAACAAACCCTGACACCACAAAGACCTTGACTCCAGAGGTGGTGGGTGAGGGAACAGCCAATGTGGGTACCAGGCACCCTACATCCTGCTGTGCAGACCTTCACACTCACTGCCTCACTAGCATCCCAGTTGTGTGCCTCCTCCACTTGATAGTGAAGAGTGTGAACCAAAGGACTCCTAGCTAGGAGACTGTAGCATCAGGAATAGAAAAAGCACAATATTCTGTAGCATATGGCCCCCTGTTATTGACATTGCTGGCAGAGTTTATTAGATCCAGGAGTCCTAAAAAAAAAGGTCCGGAAAGCAGGACAGGGAGTTTAATTCTCACAACTTTCTCTAGCAACTGCAGACACTGTCTTCTTGCTGTAACGCCACTGAGGGAGAGGCTGAGGAAGCTTTTGGGGACTCCTGCAATGAAGGCACTAACCCCAGTGTGACAACAGCTCCACTTTCAGTTTATTCACCTCCCAAAGGCCCTCTTCCTCATCACATTCCCTCCAGGGTTAAGATTTCACCAGGCGAGGGGCTGGAGAAGTGGCTCAGTGGTTGAAAGCACTAACCACTCTTCCAGACACCTTCACACAGACATATATGAAGGCAGATCACCAATGTACACAAAATAAAAATAAAATCTTAATTAAAAATTTAAAAAATTGACAGGTTGAGTTGGGAGGGGGATACAAACGTTTACTACATAGCGGGTGGGTGTGGACTTGCACAATGGAACTATGGGACTTGAGACCCCACCCTTCCTGCTCCACCCATCACATTTCCCAACAGGTCCCCAGGAAGCTATGAAAGCACCTTAGAGAAAGGATCCCTTCTTTTCTGGATTCTACTTCATGTTTGGGTTCTGGTCCAGGCTCCTGGGACCACTGACTTCTCTACCAGAGGGGTGTTGCTCAGTGCTGGGTGCCCAGTCCACAGGGCATCACCTGCAGACAAAGTCCTCTACTTATCTTGAAAATCACATTTTACCTAATTGACAGCTTCCTAGCACTGACTGCTCCAGTTTAGACCAACAAACCAACACCATTACTAAGGTCTATCTCATGTCAGGTGCCTCTTTATTCAATAATGGCTCTCAAAGAGGAGAAGGGCAGAGGCAGATCAAAGTTTTTATCTCCAGCCTAATTTGTCAACACAAGCTTCAATATGTTATCGGACAAAGGATGAGTGAAGCCAAGGAACAGGAAGGAGAGATAGGATAGTTCTTAAGATTTTGTTTCAAGAAGATCAGGTTCCCAGAAACACTGTTACCAAGAACCCAGGCTCCACTGTTAAAGCAATGCCCCGAAATCCTGCAACGATGTCCCGTTTTCCTAAAGATTATTAATAATGCATTTGCAACAACTCAGAGAGGCTGGCTATAAACTCTCGGTGACAGGATGAGAATGTAATCTGTCCACAGCAATGGAGATGGATCTCTTTGATAAATTCTTCATGTTGCTGCCTCATCTGCAACTCTGGGATGGTTTATGAGTCTACAGTCAATCCTTCAATAACCCCATAAGCACTTCATTACTCACCAGAGTGTGACATATCTTGGGTTGTAAAAGAGGTCTGGTTGTATAACACAGGAACTTTGTAGAAATCCCAGGTCATGAATATTAAGAGACACAGCCTCAAAAGAGATCGCAACAATGACTTCCAGTTGCCTCTACTCTAGAGACAAGTAGGAAGCATATGTCGTATGTCTTGTAGGCATTCTGACATTGGGAGTGACAGAAAAAAAACATGGTGTCCTTTGCAGATACTATGTTCAATCATGTCTCCTACCTGTCTACAGATACAACCACTGCAGTCATCAGTAAGACTGAGGAACTTGTGTCTCATCCTTTTCTGTTTTCTTTCCTCTGAGTGATGCTTTCAAAATCTGAGTAGCAGAGCACTTAACTGTTTAGTTTGGTCCATTTACATTTATTGTACTTTTTGATACTTGGGATTATTTCTGCCTTGTCCTATTTACTCAACTTTCTCCACCCTATTCCTCCCCACCGTCCCTGTCTTATGTTCCAGTGCACCCCGAAAATTCTACTATTCTTATTCTGATGAGTAGATTTTACTAGGTTGGAATTCATGAATCTTATTTCCACCATTTTATGGGCTCCCTTGCAATGTTGTTACCTTTGAGACAACATTTCTGTGTCTAAGAAAATCGATGCATTTCCCATCTTCTTGAATGATGCAAGGAACTTAAAAGACTGACATTTCCAATTCCCCCAATTTTCAATGCCACAATTCTACAGGCTTGTTTTATATCACCCCCCAAAGGTCAGACAGTGTCATACTGATCAATAAAGAAAAGGTTTTACTCTCACTATTGTCAATTTCATTGCTGAACTTATTATTTGTGAAACAGGATCTCTCTGTGCGTCTTTATGCATCTTTTGACTATCCTGGAACTTGCTATGTAGACCAGGCTGCCCTCAAACTCAGAGATCCTCTTGCATCTGTCCCCAAAGCAATGCGATTAAAGGTGATACCACTACACTATGTTCTGACTTTGCTTTCATTTAAGCCTTTCCTTCCTTCAAATCTGGCTGATCAGTTTAGATCATTTTTTTAAAAAAAAAATCTTCTCATTTCTATCTTTTATTTCTTTCCTTCCCCTAACAGGCAGTCTCTTTCCAGAATGGCTATAACAATATTTTCAGTAGTACGTGTTCTCTCAGAGCTTTGCTAATATTCAAGAATCAAAGTTCCCCCCACCTTCCCTCTAGAATGCAATGGGTTAGGAAATGTCATTTGGGGACAGCCTGGCTCTTCCTACAGATAGCCCAGCGACCAGCCACCATATGTGAAATGATGAAAGCTGGCTAGCCCAGCTGTGGTCCCAGTCTTACCAACATAAGCCACAAGAGATTAAACTGAATGGTCAGAGTTCTGCAACAGCTTCTAGATCGCAGCTGACGACCCAGGTGTCTCAGACATATGGCAAACCATTTTCCACGTACCGTGCCTTGACCTCCTGGCCTACAAAAGCCACAGCAAAACAAAAGGGTATTATGCCTAGCATGCAATTCTTTTTAAGAGGCCCTATCCTCTTGCTAATGCTTCATAGTAAGTTCTTATAAATGCCTTTGAAATTTTGCGTTGGAAAAAGATAACTTCTGAAACTATCCTCTCAGAGGTTAAGAACCGATCTACTTGGGATTATAAAGACACATGGGGATGTAATACATAGACTGTAAAGCCACTGAATGAATGCATGCATATCTTGGCTGATATGATTCAGCGCTATAGAAATTGCTGGCTGTGCAATGGCGTCTATCCCGGAAAGTCACCAGCTTACTACTTCCACTCAGTAGACTTGCACAGTCCTCATAGTAAACAAGCAAACCAAAGCCCAGGGCTTCTTACCCCAGAAAGGTGCTTTATGATATTTAAACCAATGACTCCAAGCCAAACAAACCTGCTTTTCAAGATGAGAGAGGAAAAGGAAGAAAGCTGAGGAGCACAGTGTGCCAGGGTTGAGAAGATGGCTACAACCCTTGCAGCTAGAGTTCATGATGGTGCTGAACTCCATCCTGCTTGTTTTCGGGACACCTTGCAGAAGCGGGAAAGACCCAAGGAATACTGAGGTCTGACCATGCCCATTAGCATACCCATTTTGAAACATACCATAATTTGAAAACATACTGAAAAATTCCACTGATGAACTACTGCTAAGTAAGTGTGTGCACAAGGGGACTGGCTAACATCAGGAGTATATATATTAGAAGGTTGCCATGCAACACAATCTTATATACATATATACATATGAGCCGGAGGCTTCTGTTTCTCCATTATTGTACTGGCCCTCCAAGTAGGATTATTTTTTGAGACTTAAATATATATAGCTACTGTATTTTTCATAAGCTAATTTTTTTAACTAAAATATTTCTGCCACATGCACATCTATCACTCACATAACAGTATTATTCAGTTTAAAAGGCTATTTATTCCTTAAAAGAGAATGTCTTTAGAACAAAAGAGAATTTAAGAAAATGGTGCTTCTGATAGCTCAGTCCACAGTCTGAAACGTCATCAGTTGCAGGAAAAGGATGCTCAGGGCTATCTTGCATGGCAACAGAGTAGCCACGGCAACAGAGTAGTCATGACAACAGAAAACTCAGTGGCGGATCTCATTTGTATAGGTGCTTCTGCTGAACTTGAAAACACCTCTGTAAGGTGTGGCTTCTTCCTCCAGAGTTTTTCCTGATATAAATACTTACGTACATTGCTGAGTTTCAGACCCTGTACATGTGACAAATTGTGTAGTAAGCTGAGAAAACCTCAAGGGCCAAGCAAGGGGCTTTTGCAAGAGGTCCAATTCCTCAAATGTCAAACTACTGACACTTTCAGACTACAATTCAGGGGGGTCTCTGAGGACACTTAGTCTTATTATGGCAAATTTCTTGAGCAGCAAATCAAAATGGTTATTTTAAACTGTCCATATTATAATGAAGTCCAACTGCAAGAAGATGGTATCTCCATCTGCTCACGTGTTTATAACAATGCTGTGTTCAGTGATATCTCATGATTTCTTAATTTACTTTTCCTTGCTTCTTTACTCTGGGACTCAGCTTATTTAATGGCCTGAAACTCATACTCTTCCTGACTCAGCTTCTTCAGCACTGGGATTTCAGGTGTGTGCCAGCAAACCTAGCTATGTGAAATATTTATTATTACTTCTTTTCTTTCACTGAAACTTCTCCTGGAGGAACAAATTAAAAATAAAGGAAATAAAAGAAGATAAAAAAGAAGGAAGGAAAGAAGAAATCACTTATGCATTCCAAATACTAGACACTAAAGGAATAGTGAGACGTGAGACACAGGCACAGAAGCAGGGCACTGGGTATGTGGAAGAGCTAAGACCATGTGGTGGCTTGAATAGGTTTGGTGCCCACAGACTCACGTGTTTGAATGCTTGGCCCATACAGAATAGCACTATTAGGAGGTGTGACCTTCTTGCAGTGGGTACGTTGCTGTGGAGGCAGGCTTTGAGATTTTAATGTAAATGCTCAAGCTAAGCCCAGTGTGAAACACACTCCAGTCTCCCCTAGGTTACCTGTGGATCAAGATGTAGAACTCCCATCTCCTCCAGCATCAAGTCTACCTGCACACTGCCATGCTTCCTGCCATGGTGATAATGGACTGAACCTCCGAACCTGTAAGTCAGCCCCAGTGAAATGCTTTCCTTTGTTGGATCCTGCTATCTAAGGTCACAGTTCTCCATGTCTGGACAGATCTTTTGAGCTTGGAGCAAGATGGAGGAATCCCTTTTCTTAGAGAGCTTTCCTCTTCTCTGTCTGATCTGGGGAGCCTGACCCTCACCCCCTCTACCTGAGGAATGTCACATACACCTTGGTGACATTACAGGTTCAGTGTCCTTTCACCAGATAAGAATCTGTCCAGCAAGCACCTGAAATTCCTGGAATGCCTCTCCATGCCAATAAGATGCTCCTCATACCCTAAACTTCAGCCAATAGTATATACCCACTCCAGAAACCACTATCCACTTCCCCAAAACCATATATCTCTTGGTTCACCCTTAATAAAGGTGACCTGCTTCTCTGAAGCTGATCCTGGAAGTATGTCATTTCTGATATATTCATGAGCCAATCATGTCCTTCAACTGTGCATCCTTTGTCCTTGTAGGCCTGTGGACAGTGGCCCTCCGAAGAGGAGGGAGGTCCACATTCCTTTATAAGAGTTGCCTTGGTCACACTGTCTCATCACACCAATAAAACGCTAACAAAGACAATCATGCAGAAGGAAAGTAGCCTGGCTGCACACAGTGCTGTGGTTGACATCCTGTCATGATGTCCATGAGGGTCTGACAGTCAACCTTCGTCTGTTTGTACAAGACTCTGCTGTGGAGTCTCAACAATACACGAAGGGTCCAGGCAAGTTAGCCTCCCTGTGAAGCATTCTGTGGCAGGAAATGCCTGTAGTACGGAGGACTTATGGGTGAATCTGACTCCTTGGAGAAGACATCTGTAGAGATTCAGCAGGAAACCCTAAGCTGAGCTTGCAGTGGGTTTTAAAGTCTGTTGAAGATTGGCCTGCTAATAAGAAAACGAGGAGGAAATCTGAGGTAGGGAACAAAGGGGCACTTCACATTCTGAATGTCAGCTAGTTGTCTGGGTACCAACTGGGTCTCAATAGTAAACTGGATGAGGTGGAGAGTCAGAAATGCCATGAACCTTCTCCTATCATCCCAGAGCTCGCCCTCTGCCCAGCACCTCGAGGACAGGACTTCATTCAGCAGCAGGGCCAGGCATGACCTCTGTTGAGGGCTAGACTGAGGCAAATTTAATCCAAGAAATATTAAGCGGATGATACACTGGGAGCCAAATTTTCTGTCCCATCCTTTTTCACAGTTTCTATAATAATCTAGGATTTCCAAAAATATAGGCATAAGGATGGTACAACCAGAGCTTGTGAAACAACCACCAAAAAAAAAAAAAAAAAAAAAAAAAGGCTAAACATTCACCAGCTTACAAAAGAAATGGCCCAATGCCTTTAGGTTGCAATAATTCTTTCCCAAATATTACCTCACCAATGCCTAACTTCACAGCCAATGTTTCTATCCTGCTGTTTGGTGGGAGTAGGGACACCATGACCAACCACCAGGCTGCTAAAACAGGCTGAGGCAGATTGCAAGAGGAAGGCTGGGGGAGTTCACTGGCTGGAGCTGCCAAAGGTAGTTTCCTCCAGGAGTTGTGCAATCTTCCTATTGCAAGGGCTGGGATGAGAGAAATATGGGCGAGTGTGGGGGTTATGGAAAAATACTGGGCTTGGAGATAAGAACATGGGTATAGGTTCTTCCTGGTTCTGCGTGGGCCTGCCACAGGGTTTCAGATATTGCAGACTGGCCTCCGACTCTGCATGTAGCTGAGGATGAGCTGAACTTTGGCCCTCTTGTGCCCACCTTCTCAGTGCTGGAATCACAGGTGTGTGCCACCATGTTTGGCTTGCATTTCCTGAACAGTAACATGGTGCTAAAGTGACATCTATCACCAAAGATACCTATCACCAGGTTGCCATGAGTGTATATTGAACAGGAAACAGCTTGCTAAGTATGAAAGGCTTTTCCTGTCACTTATAATGTTGGTTTGGGGGATACTTGCTGTTTCCCAAGACAGGAACCAATTATAAAAATACACTGAAGAATCAGAGACTGGATCTGTATTTTGCTTTTTTTTTTTTTTAACTAGTTAAGGGATTTGATAACAGGTCTGGTGTCTTTTTTATTTTTACCATATCTTATAATGTGGCACCTTTTCCTTTCATATTTGTACCTGTCCCCTTATTGCAGGCAGGCTTCTGGAGAGTAGAGAGTGTACCCTACATCTATAATCCTAGAGTTTTCCACAAAGCTAGTTAGCAGGCACTCTAAGGAGGGACAACATTAAATAATGTTTACACTATAGCTTTGTTGTGAAACCTCTCTCTCCACTAGCTTGGGAGCTCTCAGGCCAGGGCTTATGTCTCCATGCATTCAGTGCTGGAAAATTGAACCCAGGACCTCTGTCATATGACAGGCAAGTGCTCTGTTACTGAGTTATACCTGGCCTCATGCACTTTTATTCCAGGTATCATATCTAACACAGAATAGGTTCTTTATTCAAAGTATGTTGAAGCTGGATATGGTATAATGCCAGCACCCAGGAGCCAGAATATAAAATGGCCTCCATAGGCTCTTAGGGAGTGGCACTGTTAAGAGAGGTGGTCTTGTTGGAGTTGGTGTGGCTTTTGTTGGGGGAAGTGTGTAACTGGCGTGGAGGTAGGCTTTGAAAAGGTCTCAGAAAGCTCAAGTCCAGGCTCAGTGGCTCACTGTCTCTTCCTGTGCCTGCAGATTAAGATGCTTCCTGATCTCTCAGTTTCTTCTCCAGCACCATGTCTCTCTACCACATGCTTCTGGTCATGATGATAATGTACTAAACCTCTGAAACTGTAAGCCAGCTCCAATTACATGTTTGTCTTTATAAGAGTTGCCATGGTCACGGTGTCTCTTCACAGCAATAGAACCCTAGCAAGGACACAGAAGCAGGCTGATCAGAAGTCCAAGGTTAGTTTCATGTGAGTGTGAGGTCATACTAATATATATAAGATACCACCTTCTACCTCCTCCCAAAAGAAGCTGGGTAGTGGTACATGCCTGTAATCCTAGCTCCTAGGAAGCTGAGACAGCTTGAGTTTAAGCTCAGCTAGGGCTGCACAGAACTGTCTTTAAAATCAGCATGCTAAAAGATAATGAAAGAAGGAAGGAACTGGTCCACCCAGGATTCCATTCTTGACAGTTCGATCCAATGGGAAAGAGCTCTCTCTCTGTGAGCTCTCTCTATGAAGGTTCAAGTCTTGGTAATTTCTGCCACATTAAGCTTCAGCTTCTATGGAAGGTACCCCGGATATCTTGACATATGGCCCTAGACATCACAATTAGAGTTGATCTGCTAATGTCCTTAAATGAGAACTGTCATTTGGTAATTAACTTAGAGCCATGACAAAAGCCTGTGACATCGATGAATCAGAACATAACACTGGCTCTTGTTTTTCTCCCAAGGGACACACATATCACAAAACAATATTTTCTGGAGTTGTTAGTGGAATAAGCTTGTAGCAGGAGAGGCTGACATGAAGAGGTTTTGCTTGAAGGGGGTGGGGCCTACCAAGCCCTCTCCTAAAGAATGTACCTGTTCAGGACAGGACCTTGCAGGAAATATCCACAATTCCTTTCTTACATTTCCCTCCTAGATGTTTAAGGCCTGAAGACTGAGACAGCTTCTACTGAAATCAGCTAAACCTTTCTCTGCCATATATAATAACCCCATCCTTTCAGTTATCTGTATGCAACCCACTCCCCACTCGGCTACATTTAATAAACACTCTGAGCATCCTGGGTGCTGTGGCTTCTCCGCCAGACCCGCTCCCGGCTTTTCTCTTCCAGTGTCCGTCCATATGTCCACCCTCTCTTCAATCCCTTGTGACCGTAGTCCAGGTCCTGGGACCAGAGCTACATGGGCCACAGCACATCGTCATAAATAGAATGTGCTACCTGAATTGGCCCCACCCATGTGTTTTCATTTACCTTTTTCAAATGCTACTGGAGAAAATGTAAATGAGCCTCATGGCTTGCACTGAATATCTGCGGATACTCGCGGTATGATCACAACCGCGATCCTCTCTGACCATCAAACAGCCTGCTCACTGCTCCTCAGTCTAGTTCATCTCACTGCTAATGCCATTGTCCTGGGGTGGAGGCCCCGGGGGTAAAACTCAAATGCCAGGCATTCCTGCAGGCTGAAAATAGCGTGTGCTGGCTTTTAGCTGACAGTCCAGAGGGACATGTTAGCGATAAGCGGATCCAGTCAAGAGAATCATCAGGTAACTGCATGTCATACAGAACTTGAGGGAAATGTGACAGAAAGATGAGATGGTGGCATGGTGGGTTGTGGGGCCGGCTAGAGTCTGAACGGTGGGGACAGGGACGCCAGGCTGGACGAGTGACTGGCTCCAAAAGCCCCACACAGAGCACAGGCTGAAGCACTAGCAGGAGAAAAGAAAGCTGGTGTGAGCATCACCGGCCAGGTGCGGATGACAGGACTCCAGGGCACTTAAACTTCCTCCCTCACACCAGTCAGGCCCGGGACACAGCCATCTCTATCAGGATAGACACAGCATCTTCATCTGCTAACTGGAGTAGCCATTACTAGAGGGTCTTTGGGCTGCAAGAGCGTATGATTTCCATATTAGTGAAAGAATAAAGCTCCTTCCAGATGAAAGAAAAGGGCCCCACCCACAAATGCTTGTAGAGGTTTAGCAACATCGTCTCTTAACATTTTCCTTTCTCCGCCCTTTGCCTTTCCAAAAGTAAATGAGCTGACAGCACCCGGTTCAGTGTCATGGAGCATCGAAGTTGTCTTCTAAATTTCTTCTCGGATACATGCGGGTGTGTGGGTGTGTGTCCATCAATACTTCCTCATGGGAACATCTGTACCGTTATCTATCCCCTCTTCCTTTATAGGTACACCGTAACTTGCCTTAGAAATCTATAAACAACTTTCTGGTTTTCAGAGTTCATGATTTCAGAGTTCATGTGGTGTGGTGTGGGGTGTGTGTGTGTGTGTGTGTGTGTGTGTGTGTGTGTAGGTTAGAGGACTTCTGAGAGTATGTTCTCTCCTACCATGTATGTCCTGGGGACTGAACTCAGATCATGAAGCTTGACAGCAAACACTTCCTCTACCATCTCTCTGGCTCTAGAGCCTTCTGAAGTATCCACTGACTGGGAAGGAATTTGGATTCTGAGATTGGTGATGATTCCAAATACCTGCCTGCCACGTGCAAGGCCTTTGGTTCAACCTAATGATAAGCATATCACTCCAAGGCAGAATGCTCACTTGGCATGTTCAAGTTCCTGTGTTCAGTCCCCAACACGAACAACCAAAAAGAGTCTCTTCTCATATGTGAGATGGCATTGCTAGAGAAAGGTTGGTCTCACAGGGGAGAAATAAAAGAATAAAATACCTGGTTGCAATTATCACTTCAATTTAATAAAGTAGGGGTTTTACAAACTCAGGGGTGATTTCAATTCCATCTCTGGCCAGGGAGTGCATGGCAGACTGCTTAGTCATTAACCCTCCGCTGGTGGAACCTTCAGCCTGACTACCCAAGGATGAGATCAGGTCTCAGCAATGGAAAACATGGAAACCCTGCCACTGACAGGGTTTCTTTGTGTATCCTTAGCTGTCCTGGAACCTCCTCTGTAGACCAGGCCAGCTTCAAACTCAGAGATCTGCCTGCCTCTGCCTCTGCCCACCAAGTACCAGCTGACATATGATCTCTTACTAAATTTATTCCCAGAGAAATGGGGGAAGGGCAAGAGGTGATGCTGATGGTAAGGACAATGGCCTAGTGTTTATGGTACCATCCAGAACATTTGGCAGTACCGGTATAACTTTGTCTTATTCAGCTGATGACAGATGTACCTGGGAATACAGACTTCAGCTCTGCCCCTGTAGAGAGGGTCACCCAAAATGTGATCTGCCTCTTATCAGAGCCTCTAAGGCAGACAAACACCACTGTTGCTGAGCTCCTGCCCTCCCCAGACCCTCTCCTCTGTAGCTCTGTGGGTTATTCCTGGGGACCCTTTTTAATTAGCTGACCCATGGACTCCTTTCAGGATTCACTCTGTGTAAGAAAAGTGAGTACTTTGACATCAGATCAAGTGAAATATCAGATACTTTCTGCAGATGGCTCTATAGTTAGCCTATTCAAGCAAGTCACTGTTTGTTCATTTATAAGTGCATTGGTGTTCTGCCTGTATGTATGTCTGTGTGAGGGTGTCAGGTCCCCTGGAACTGGAGTTACAGACAGCTGTGAGCTGCCATGGGAGTGCTGGGAATTGAACCCAGGTCCTCTGGAAGAGCAATCATACTTCTGGTCAAACAAGCCTATCATGAATGAAATGTTACCTATCCGGGAATCCTTTCTCCTCAGGAATTCTCCTTTGCCGTGGTGAGAACTGCTTAGCAGTGACTAGGTGACTCCATGCATTAGACAGGAAAGCTACCCTGTCACTTCTGGCTTTCTTTTGGGGTTGGGGTGGAGGGGGGCTGGTCACACCTCACAGAGATCTTCAGGAGAGCAGAGGCAATCTTGGTCATTACCACATCTGTGTGGTGCTCCCCGTCAGAGCATTCAGTCCTCCCCTCTCATTTACCACCAGACTACAAATGGGAACCCAGGGGTGTCCTCTAAAGTACCCAGGAAAAGATTCTGGTCTGCTATTTGGGTAACTCCCCAGCTCCTGGTAATACTCTGGTGTAGCTTAGGCAAAGCCAAGTTCACCTGTGAGGCACTGGCAGGAGACCTGGGCAGGCAAAGGACCAGCCCCAGGAGGGGAGGGAGTGGTGAACTGCCCCAGGGAGGAGGAGCCAGGAGGAAAGGGGCTGCCAGTGAAAATGACTCAAGGAGAGTCAGGGATGAGGGAGGGGGGACTGGACGCAGAAGCTGCAAAAGCCAGGGTCTTGGATTTAGAAGCTTCCTAGGCCCTGGCCTGAAGAATCCCTAGTACCTTCCATACATTAGAAAAGCCAGTGACCCATGTCTCTGAAAATCCAGAGATTAATTATAAATGAATACATTTATAAATGAATTGATAGAAAAAGTACAATTTTTAGTTAAACAACACAACCTCATTCTTAAACATCAAAAAATAAAATAAAATAAAATAAAAACCAAACCTGCTTATCCTTCTCTTTATCAGAAAAAAATAGTCCCAGAATTTTAACCTGTCCTTTCAAACAAGTTTATCCTTACAGCACGCAGTTTGTGTGCTTTATGTAGAGTGAAGTGGACCCCCTGCATCAGCATTTGGACAGAGTAAGAGACCGTTCTGCTTCTGTCCTTAAAACAGGGCTGCTAAGCAAGTAAATGTTGCTTACTAAATGTTCCTAACTATTAATAAAGCAAGAGCTCACGTTTGAAAGTAAGCATTTCACAACACCGGAGTGTTTTTATACCCGTCTCCTTTATCTCTCATGAACACATGTGGAGTTGGATATTATTATATGCTTCATCTGGGCATCATAGTTGAGGAACTGCCTTATGAAATTGCAGAATTGATCAGAGGAAAGAAGAGCTCGGAGTACATCCTTTTTATCCTAACCCTACACTCTCTCCTTCTGTATATTTTAGTAGAAAACTGAATTTCTTTTCATGAGCAATGGTTTTCCTACAGATGAGCACAACTTCCCTCCTAGACATTTCTTGGCAGTTCTATAATGAAGGATGTTCAAAGCCACAAAACCGAATTTCTTCCAAATGCTATTCTTCAGTCTTTATTGATGTTGCTTAAAATGGGAATATTTTTTACAAAGATTTTATTGGCAAAAAGGAACTGTTTACTTGTGCAAATTTAAGAATCACAATCTACAATGTAAAAGGCATCCTAAAAACTGTATACCTACACTTTCTGGGCTAAGGTCACATTTGAAAGCATTTCTGTCTCAAATGTGTGTCAATGACTTCAGAGATTCAAAGATCCATTTCCCTAGAGAGTATTTGCAAACCTTTTCATGAAAGAAAAAAAAAATCCAGTCTCCAAGTTTTGATTTAAAAAGAAAATAAGCAAGCAAACAAACAAAACCACCCAGTGTGAAGGAAGAAATATAACATCAAGTTCCAACATGGTCCCCATCACAGCTGCCGGGCAAAGCCTAGGTGAGAGACAGCTGTTAAGCTGTGGAAAGCATACTCAGATTGCTATGTTTTGAATGAAAATTGATTCCAATAATTTAGAAGGGCCAGGATTGAACTTGTGCATTCTTTATCCAGAATCTGACACTGCTGCATTCCATGAGGTTGGAACCACACAGTGTCAGCAGCAAGGAAGATAATACTCCATGAAAAGAATGAGGGGGCAAAGACAGCTCTCTTCACCCCAACCTTGAAAACGCCCCTTGGGAGCTGCAGGATTGCCTGTGACATCTGAAAGGCAAGATGCAGACTCAATCGGTGTTTGGGTTTAAACACTCTGTCAGCTACAATTTACTTCAGTTCCCCCTGTTTAATTTAGGGAAAATTTCCCCTCATTTGTCAGGAGAAACAAACCATGAAGACAGAGTACATGGGCCAACTTCAGTTTGTGATGTCTCAGCTCCTCTAGTCTCTTTAGCTTTCAAAGGACCCGGCAGCAGTGGGAGTCTGGATTATAGATGGGTTTGCTGAGACTGGGTCCTTGAGGACTACATTATCCAGTTAGCCACACTCTAGCTGTTAATTATGTATGTGACCCAGGCACACGTTTCTACAGTGTGAGATGCAACCGACTGCATGTGAAAGCCTAAAATGACATTGTTTTGTCTTAGTGGTTCATGAAACAACAGAGCATCTTATATTAATGACATATTAATATAACATTAATTAATATTAATGACATCTTAGAATTGTATGGAGGGGATCGCAAAATTAAATATGTGTGGAGTCCTGTTATGACCCAAGCTCTAGATTGGACTACTTGTTGTAGATACACAAGGGTCCCCAGCAGCCATGTAAGAGCCAGGCATGGTAGCATGCACCTGTGACCCCAGAGCTGTGAAGGTAGGGTGTTCTCTGGAAGGCCAGTATCGCTGCAGTGACATGCTCCAAGCTCACTGAGAGATCTTGCATTAAAAGTAAGTGGGTAGGACGGTGCCGGACAATGACCTCTACACCCACCCAACGCTCACATACAGGAAAGCACATGCTCAGGAGTACCTACAAACACGCGTGCACGCATACACATGTCACTGCATATTAGCATGCTTTCAGTCACAAGTCATGTTTTAAAAAAAGATTTATTTACTTTGTATATGTGAGTACATTGTCACTGTCTTCAGACACACCAGAAGAAGGCATGGATTCCATTACAGATGGTTGTGAGCCACCATGTGGTTGCTGGGAATTGAACTCAGGACCTCTGGAAGAGCAGCCAGTGCTCTTAACCACTGAGTCATCTCTTCAGCCCCAACAAGTCATTTTTTTGACAAAAAAAAAAATGGTCTTCATATCAAAATTTTCATTCAGTCTTTTTAGATATGTTCTTTTGGTCAAAGTTTCCAAAGTTTCTCTCTCTCTCTCTCTCTCTCTCTCTCTCTCTCTCTCTCTCTCTCTCTCTCTCTCTCTCCCCTCTTCCCTCTTCTTCTCCCTCTCTCTTTCCCTCTTCCCCATGCTGTCTTTTGACAGGATCTTACTATCAGCCCAGACTAGCCTCAGATGTGTGATCCCCTTATTTAAGCCACCCAGGCACTGGACTTAGAGGCGAAAGCCATCATGCCCAGCAGAACTCCTGACTTTGATAACACAGTTGATTTTGACAGGGCAGACATTTTGTTCATGGATAATACTGATATTTGCATAACTTCACAACTGGATACCAACAGCGTATGTGAGTTATCATGCATGCCAATAATTTGGGAAGTTTAGTGATGCTTATGGCCTATCCCCTAACTACCAAAGAGCCGCCTCATCATGCCATTTGAGTCTCATTGGTGCCAGTAGCTGTCCAGGTGCCGTCTAATCCCCTCCAGCAGTTATGGTGCCCAGTGTAGAAGAGCAGACACTGTATGACATTAGGTCTAACGAGGAGGAGTAGAATGATTTATCCAATGCCTTTCAGATAATACACAGCTTCGAAGTAAATGCAGACTTGAGGAATACAATAGCACAGGTGATTCCTCAAACATTCCTCTGCCTTTCAAATCTGCTATGCTGTTTTGCCAGGCACCGGTTCTCCTGCAGTGAAGCCTACCTCCCCTTCTTTGAGATGTAACATGCGTGTGTAACTGGGGGTTGGGGGATATTTATCTTACATTGTCTCCTTTCCCATCAAGGTAGACTTAATCATTCCTTTATAACATGCCTCTTCAATCTGTAAAGCCCCTCTCTAGCAAATAAGCTTATCATTAAAAAAGGAGTGAGCAAGCAAGCAACCCTATAGTACCATAGAGCACACAGAGAAAGAACAGAAGAGGGTCCCCAGAAATCTTGGCGACTTTCCAGCAGGCTTAACTAGCCTTGTGAGTTTCTGGGATTAGAATTCGGCAGAAGAAACAAGCCAATTAAAAATCTTGGCCCCGGACCGTGGGCGGATAAAGTGCTTTGCACCTGCTATAACAATCTAACCTGAGTGGGAAATCCTGCGGGCTGGCTGCCCAGTGATCTGCACCTCAATCGCTTTCGTTTGCTTCATTTTATTCTCTCAGCAAAAGTCCCACCTTCCACCCGTCTCCCCACTGAGCTAGACAGACACAATGGCCTCCATCCACAAGGTTTCCAAGTTAGAGGCTTTGCTTTGACTCAGAGCGGCCAGCGCCTGTTGTGCCAAGTGGGCTGTCTGGCGCATCTGAGCGCGGAGCTGGTCTTTACATTCCTCTCAGCAGCATTGCCCATCCTGAATACCATCACAATGCTTCTTTATGCCACAACTCAAAAGCACATGAGAAAGTCCTTGTCCAGCACATCGTACGCCGCCACAAAACCACGAAACCACACTTACACCACTCGCTGTCTGAGAATCCGGCATAACTATGCAGAACATTCCAAGTCAAAGGCTATGTGGTCCCCAAAGCCTATCGGATTCCATGTGAGGAAAATTCAGAAAATACAATCTAGCATTCCCCCCCCCAGGAGAAATCAACACAAGATCACACAGTAACACCTTATATTGTACCACGGGAACCTTTAAGGAGCAAAAGTGTCTTCCATGTGCATTTTGAATTAATGATGTTCAAGTCCCATGAGAATTGTGATGGGGTTTAGAGCACAGTGGACAGGAGTGACCTGAGGCTTGGTGGCTCATCTAGGTGAAGTAGAAGAATGACTCAGTCCCGCTGTTCTCCCACAAAGATTCCGAAGCTTGGTAAGTGATAACTGTGGCCTATCCCAGGTAAACAATAAATGCAGCATGAACTTACTTAACAGTTGGCAATAGAGGGCCTGTAAACTTCTCTTCATGGTATCATCTGGTCCGGCTTGTCCTCCAGTTTATTCATGATTCTGTCTAGGAAAATGGGGGAAGACATCGTTACATCAGGGGACATAAATTCCTAACTTGAACCTGAACACCATACATAGCTGTATCTGAAATAGAAAAACTCTTAAAAACAGTTTCATTTATAATGCTATATGTTATACAATCACTGCTGACCCTTTGACCAAATTCCCAAACCATATAACACCCCCTGCCCCGACGCAAAGACAACCCCGATGGGCAGAGAGAAACATCCTGGCTTCAAGGGCTTTTCACAGACTGTGTGACTCTAGTCCAGTGGTTTTCATCCTGCTGGTTGAAACCCCTTTAGAGTTGAAGAATCCGTTTATAGATACTGCCTCAGACCATTGGAAAACACAGATGTTTACATTATGAGTCACAATAGCAGCAAAACTACAGTAATGAAGTAGCAACAAAAATAATGTTATGGTTGGGAGTCACCACAACATAAGGAGCTGCATTAAAGGGTCACAGTGTTAGGAAGGTTGAGAACCATGGCTCTAGTCCTAGGAAAAGAACAGGATTTTTGTCTTTTGTAAGCTTATTCCTACCAAGGGATTCACTAAACCAAAACAAGGATCAGAAAGCTTTCTCACACTTGAAAATGTAGGATACAAAGAAAATTTATTAGCTGGGCACACACCTGTAATTCTGGCACTCAGAAGACAGGGGGGAGAAGGGAGTGTTCGAGGTTAGCCTAAGCTACATATCAGGACCTTGTTTCAAACAAAGATAATAAAATGAACAAACAACACTCACAAGTAAGAAAAGACAAATAATTTTTTATTATAAAGGATATTATTATGAAGTATTTGGAAAACACTGGAATATAGACAAGAACAACCAAGAAGGCTTAAATTCTATTATCCCGCCAGCACGAGGCAATCGCTCAGTCCCTCCAGTCTGAGCATCTCTCTGGTCTTGCGAGTGCGCTTCATGTGGCTGTCTTGTGTCACAGACTTTCATCCCTGACAGCAGAAGCATGCTGCTGTGTCAGTGGGACTTTCCTACCTGCTGTTGAAGTGGTGAACATTTACTCCAGAGAAGTTCCCAGATGTGAAACGTGCAAGGAAACAGCTTAAAGCTTTAGAGAAGTTATAAATGAGCTTATAGAGAAGTTATAGAGAAGCTCAGGACCAGCATCACAGAACCATTCAGACAGCATCCTTCCCAAGAAGCTGGTGAGCCCTTATCAGAGAAGCTTCCTTTGGCAGTAGGTGGTGACTGATACTGAGGCTCACAGCAGATCAGTGTGCAGAGAATAAGAGATCATGGAGAGCTCAGTCCTAAATGGGCAAGCTATATCACACCCTCTCCCTGCAGGGGTCATTGCAGGAGAGGGGTGGAACCATAAGAGACAGAGATAATGGAAGACGGAGACATACCAGTGCTTTCTAGGTATAACAGGGCTATCACACACAATAGCAGGGACTGCAGGCACAAGACCTGTACAAGATCAAGCCAGCTCAAACAGGAGCACGTACTGTGGGGCTCACAAAGTCCACCCCCAGCAACTGAAGACTTCTGGGGAAAGGAGAGCCAGTGTCCTACAGCGATCCAACCTGATAGGTTGTCCACGCTCCACTGGCTGGGCTTACACATATGCAGATGTTGGGAGTACTAAGTGGTCTGTGTGGATTTAAGGAGGTGTTTACTCCCTAGGGAGGAGAAAGTAGAGGTAGGGTCAGGGAGGGACTACAGTAGAGGGGGTCGGGGTGGATTTGACCAACCCCTTTTACATGCATGTATGAAAGTCTCAAGCTGTACATTTTTTAAAAAGCTGCTTGGCCATCACTTGCTATTCCAGAACATTCTGTCATTGTATAAAGACACTACTCATCATTGGTCATTTCTGAGCTTCTCTGAGGACCACCACTCTGCTGGCCGTCCCTCAACATTGGCCTATGGTCTGTGTAAACAGGATAGCACAATGCATGGCATCTGCACCCGGCCTCGTCACTTAGCACTGTGCTTTTGAACTTTAGTCCTGCATTCAGGATGTGGACAGAGTAACAGAGCTAACAAGAATGCTGCTCACTGTCACCCATCTCCCGTGGCCATAAAGACCTTTGCTGGTCTCTTGTTATAAAACTGTTCCTCTTTATCTGTCTTGTGATACTCTCTATTGCATATGTTACTTTCCAAATGCTTTTCTATTCTTAGAAAGGTTTCTGACTTTGTGATACCTTCAATTTCTGTTTTCTTATTCTACCATTGGAGTGGTGTGTGCGTGTTAAATAGTACAGTTACTTTTCTATTAGTCTTTTTGAAATCTGCCTTACTGGTGTTTATAGTAGAAAATTAGTGATTATATTAAAGGAATATGGAGATCTTCAAAATTCCAGTGTGGTAAAGAGAAAAAGTATGTTAAAGTACAGTGTTGTGAACACCAAGATGTCTTCCAAAAGGGTAAGAAGTTCTCTTTTCAGGAACGCAAACATCTGAATGATGTTCTTAGTTAAGCAAATAAAGACCCCGAACCCCAAAGAGTAAGAGACAGAGTAAGAAGAAGAGACAGAGATAATTAAATTGTCTTCAGTTAGAACCAAATAAAGAGACTTAAGCATCTGAACATTAGTGCTAGGGAAGATGGCAGACAGCGGAGGTCAGGAAATGACCAAGGCTGCTGTAAATGGGATAACCGGGAATCAGTAAAAACAACATGCTGGGAGGTGCGGCTGAAAATTAAGTAAGGAATGAGAAATGGTCTTCAGGGGATGCCCTGTGAGCATCAGTTTTCCTCCACTTCCTGCTTTACGCTATCTCTACTCACAGGCACATCTGCATGCCCTCCCGGACGGTGTTCATCTGTGAAGAGCATCCTCAGATCCTTAGGATAAATCTTACATAAAATAGCCAACTGCTACTAGTGTTTCACCAGGGAGGTGTGAGACAAAAGATCATGTTCTGAGCCAAGGGTGACTTCCAGAGGCCACCCCCTGCCAGCAGTCATAAGTGATGGGTAGCTGGTGACTGTGGAGTACTTAGGACATGGTAAGCAACCAATAAACATCTAGTAGGTAGGGAGTGAATGAATATATAGATGATCAAGTAATAAGAGAACAGAAAATAACTATGGCTAATTTTGATCAAGGGGACATAAGCCCCTTAGTCTAGAAATGCTTAGGGGTTTAGGAGAAGTAAGTGATGTCCTCTAGCATAAGGGATAAAGCTATTAGTGAGCTATTAAAGAAACAATTGGGTCAGCAAATCTGAGACTTGGGACCATCTGAGTTACACAGGGCTATCCTAACTACACACACCATCTGGTATACACTTTACTCAAAATTCATCCTTATTTAAGTCCTTTGATGGAGTTTAACAGTGGTTTTTCTTCTTTTACACCCTATAGTCTTATCAAGTAAATATGTAGGTGTTTTATACATATCTTCTGCCACTGTGATGTATTTCCTGTCAGCATTTTATTCTCTAATTACTTTGACATGGAAGTGACTTCCTGTTGTGCATTCATTTTGTGATGCATCTGAAGTCACTCCCTGTTCTAATGATGGCTTCTAAGCTGAGCGTCCTGGGCCAGTTGTGTGACTTTGAATAGATAGAGAGTCACAATTAGATTGTATCAAAAGCTATTTTATTAGATCACATTTTATTTATTTACAGAGGTGGGCAGGGCCTGCTTATGGCACAGCCATGTGTGGAGGTCAGAGGAAAACTTGCAGAAGTTAATTATCCACCATGTGGATCCAGGAGATTGGAACCCAGGTCACTATTCCTGTGACAAGTACCTTTACCCTCTGAGCCATCTCTCACCACTTCCTAAAGCTACTTTTTAACCATGTAATAAGAAATATTAACTATATCAGTAGGGCTCCTTGGGAAATAATTTAAAAGCCTTAAAGGTAATGATTAGTTTCTGGAGTGAACTCCTAAGAAATTAAACAGTCTTAACAGTCAAAAAGCATAGTCAAAAAAAAAAAAAAAAAAAAAAAAAAAAAAAAAAAAAAGAAAAAGAAAAAGAAAAAAGAAAAGAAAAATCTATGTTGACTATTCTAGCTCTCAGACAGTTGCTATAAACCCGTGGTTCTCAACCTTCCTAATGCTAAGACCCTTTAATAAAGTTTTCCTTGTTGTGGTGACTCCCAACTATAAAATTATTTTTTGTGGCTATTTTATAAATATGATTTTTCTATCAATATGAATCATAGTATGAATATCTGTGTTTTCCAATGGTCATAGATGATTCCTGTGAAAGGGTCATTCTATCCCCAACAAGGTCACAACCCACAGGTTGAGAACCACTGCTATAAATAAAGCCAGGTCTACGGCCTTAGACTGTTGCTTAGTGAGTCGGGGAGCTCCAGAACCCTTCACTCTTGGTCCAGGCAGTAAGTAGACCTCTGACAGCTGTAGATGAGGTTGGGTTTTAGAGAATAGGCCAGCAGCGAGAAGTGCAAATGCCAAGGAGCTAGACAGTGTCTAGTGGTTTTGACAATCTCGGAAGAGGTGGGGGTATAGAGCATCCTTCAGAGAAGCAGCTGTAACAATGACAGCAGACTCAGCAGTAGCTATGGCAACAAGAGACAGTTTGGAACAATGATCAGGACAGGAAGACGAGGCAAAGTGGATGAAAGGAGAAGGTGAGGGGGGCAAAAAGCTAAGGTCAAAGGGTAAAAAGCCACAATGGCACTGGGAAGAGAAGCTGCAGACCTAGATAGCTGACAGCTATCCAGAAAGCTGTCAATCTTTCATCACCAATAGTTTTGGGAACTCAAGTTTGAGACTTGAGCACTGACTGCTGTCGAGACTCGGGAAATCCGAACTCTAGGTTTTTAAGTGGCTGAAAACCATTGTCTATGGTTGGGTTATCCTGATACCTAAACTCAGACACTGGGATGAGGTCACTGGCAGACTATGGAATCCTGACTTTCTAGATGTGCACACTCCCACTCCCACACCCCAGCCCTCCAGAGCTGTAACACTCATTGGGAGAAGAGTCCTGGTATCTCAGCATCTACAAGAGCAGGAACACTAAAGGCCTGAGGAATCAAAAGCTGCCAAAGGCTAGAACCACAAAGCCTTTCTTTGTCAGCTCATGGTTACCGCCCAGTAGAGCGAAAGGACCGCAGCTTAGACAGCTAGACATAAAATCTTTACCTAAAACAATAAATTAAAAAAAAAACCCACTCAAATAAAGTCAGAGATGACTAAGGCCCACAATCAAGTTGGTTTATCCCAAGGATGGTTCAACATATGCAAATTTACAAACATAATCTGTCAATTAAAAAACAAAGGTTAACCACCATACAACTATCACAACACATGCAAAAAAGTGTCTCATAAAATTAAAAATTCCTTTATGATAAGAAGGCATGAACAGATTAATTCTAGAAGAATTGTTCCTAATGTACTAAAGACTTATAACAAATCTATGGCCATATCTTAGTGAATGGGGGGAAAGTCAAAGCATTTGCTTTAAGATCAGGAGGAAGGAAAACGTTCACTCTTGTTGCTTCTAGAAAGCTCAGACACATGAGGGCAGCAAAAACTGAAGTCATAAAAGTGAGAAGGAAAGAAGTTAAATTTTCCTGTCTGTGTATATGACTATGTATAAACTAAGTCTCTCTCAAAAGAGTAGTAGAAGTAATTTAGCAAAATAGTAGGATATAAAAATTGACATCTAAAAACCAATAGTTTTTCCACATACTAATATATATATATATATAAAGAAAGAAAGAAATCACAAAAGCAATCTCATTAAGAATAACTATCAAAAAAGAGGAACAAAGAAGGAGTGGAAAGACCTTCATGATGAAAATCACAAACTCCTCATGAATGAAATTAGAAAAGATACACCAACAAAAGTAGAAGATCTCTGATATTCACAGATTTGAATAATTAATACTGTCAAATGTCCATGCTCCCCAAAGTGATTGACAGGTTTTACATGGTCCTCGCAGAAACAGTGATTGTGTCCTTCATAATACAGGAAGGAATCATACAATTCATACAGAAATGTAGAGGATATGAATGGTCAAAGCAGTTTTGAGCAAAAGGAACAAAAGAGGAGACATTATAGTACTTAATTTTAGAATCCACTACAGAGCCATAGTCACTAAAACAGCATGGCACTCCAACAAGCAAGAGACACATGGACCAATGGATGAGAGTAGAGAACACAGAATGAAGCCCACATTTCTACAGGAAAGTAGTCCTTGACAAACACACAGCACTTATACGTCGCAAAAAGAGCAAGAATGCTGGAGAACTGGATATCCTCACGCACCGGATTGAAACTGCACCCCTTTATCTCATGACTTATAAATGGCAACTCAGAATGCAGCAGCAAGTGGAACGTAAAACCACAAACCCTGAAAATACCCTGAAAGAGGAAGGTTGCAAGACACTGTTTAGAGACAGTGGTTTTCTATGTAGGATTCCACAGGCACAGACAAGGAAAGCAAACGGAATGGAGAGACATCACATTACACAGCTCAACACTCAACAGAGCGATGGAGACATCCTGTAGACTAGGAGAAAGCACCTGGCAACTGGTCACCTGACAAAGTGATCCAATGATAAATGGGCAAATGGTAGGAACAGACCCTTCTCAAAAAGAAATAAAATGGCCAAGAAATATATCAAATTATTCAATATCACAGAATTCAAATCCAAATCCAAATCCAGTTAGATACTGCAATATATATATGTGCATACATATACATATATATAATGTGCATATATATGTACATATAGATGTAATGTAATACACATACATATATTATACATGTATATGTAAACTAGCAGGATACTTGCATATGTATACTTATATATATAGTGTGTATATATGTACATATATATGTAATATAATATATATGCATAATTATACATGTATATGTAAACTAGCAGGATACTTGCATATGTATACTTATATAGTGTGCATATATATGTACATACATATGTTCTGTAATATATGCATATATTATACATGTATATGTAAACTAGTTATGAACACTAACTTGTATGTGTATACTTAATATATAAAACTATATGTATAAGTATATGGAAATATAATATCAGCATTCCAAGGGCATACTTGCACACATACTTACACAATACCTAAGATGCAGAACCATCCCAGGTATCCATCAACACATGAGTAAACAGGAAAAATATTTTTCATCTTCTTTACAGGAACAATGGAGCATATCATTCAATCATAGAAAAGAAGGAAATCCTGTCATTTGCCACCAGATGGATAGAACCAGAGAACACTATGCCAAAGGAAGTGGGTTAGACCCACGCGACTACTTGGATCATCTCCTCTCACAGCCGAGATCTAAGAGAGATGATCCAAGAGCACAGCAATGGTTATTAAAGATTATGGTGTGTGCAGAGGTCAGAGGAGAAAAGCTGGACTGGACCAGAGCTCACCACAACAAAATTAGAGCTAAAGAATTCAGGAAAGTTGCAATTAGCTGTCTTTTCGTCAGATGAGCAATGGTAACCTCTCTACTTAGAAACAGTGCTAGCCACACAGAGCAGAAGCTGAGCAAACTGTTCACTACCCACCCCAGAGTGTCCATCTGCTCTGTGGGCCGAGTCGCAGAGAAATTGTCAACTAACACACAGTGTAGATAGCCAGGACGACATCCAAACTTGTTTCTGCTCTCCTGCCACACGTGTGTCCCTTCCAAGGTCTGTTCAGTGCTGTGTGTTTTGCTGACTCTCCTGTTCAGAAGGCCCTTTAAGAACAGCGCTGACATTCCTTCCCGTGTTCCTAAGCTCCAGGAGGCTGGGATGTGCCAGCAGTTTGTGGATATAAAACACACAAGCTCTGCCCAAGTTTATGCTATAGTGCTTTTGGCTCTGAGTTCAATGTTAACAAATCAACAGTCTGTATGAAATGAGATGCCTTTAGACAGAAACGCACATAAAACAAGGTTATGTAATAATAATGAGATGACAAAGAATGGGACAGGCTATTGGGAACCTCTTACTGTATTTCTCTTAAGAGAAACCATTCCGTGTTCATGGTCATTTTGTAGAATATAATGACCATGAAGAATGACAACCGACTGTATTTCACTTGAGCTTCAAGAATTTTTCTAAAACAAGGAGTGGAAATGTCTGGGCCAGTTGGGGCGTTTGAGCTACACAAGAGCAATGGCTCAGTTGAGGGCAGATCAGATAAAGCTGTTACTAGACTTACCCAAGAGCGCAATCAGGGAAGATAACGGAGAGTTGGTGTGTAGATAAGCCTTCCTTATGGGTGGAGACAAAAGGAACCAATAACTTGACCCTGAGGAGGCAGGAAAGAGCATATCTCTCTGTCTGCAGGTGAGGACATGGACATCAGGTATCAAGACCACCCACCCATGGGTCCTTTAAACTAGTTCCTGGCTTTTCCAATGCTTGCATTCCTTCTGAACTTGCGTTCATATCTGAACGCGGTACCAGATATGCTTGGTGCAGAGATTTAGGCACATATGCAAAGTCACCGTTCCAGGGCCTGATCTCTGTCTGTGCTTTGGCAAAGGTTTAATGTGAGCTGTCAACCGTCATTAAACAGCAAAACACAAGGTGTGACTGACCAGGTCAGATCTCACCAACTGCCTCTCCATTCTGCTTCTGAGTCAGATGTGAGCCAGTGGCTTTGAGGCCATTCCCTCAAATGCCTTTTGATAAACCCAGTGTCCCACTTAAACTGGATTTATAAGCTATTCTGAGGAGCATACACTGATCGTTAATCTTATTTAATATTTGTATCCATATCCTCTTTAAAAAGACTCCAGAGCTGTAACTCCTGCAAAAGAATTATCAAGCAGTTGAGCTGGAGAGATAGCTCAGTGGTTAAGAGCATTAGCCATTCTTCTAGAGGACCCAGAGGGACTGACTCCCAGCACCCACATGGCAGCTCCCAACCACCATCTGTAACTCCAGTTCCAAGTGATGTTGTGCCCTCCTCTGGCCTCCACATATACACATGCAGGCCAAACACTCACGCACAAAAGATAAAATTGAAATTGGAAAAAAAAAAAGAATTATTAACTTTGCAAAGCCCAATGACTACCTCAGAATGTGACCGAAATTCTGTGAAGAAAGAGGGGCTGATTTCATACCAAAATGGAACTGGAACATGTATCACCCACGGAGCCTGATGCCTACAGATGAAGGTTAAAAGGATGGCTAGTGACATCACCTCTGCCTGTACAGACAGAAGTATTTGTTTTCTTCATAAACACAAACATCCTGTCACTAATCTCTAGTGAAAAGCTCATTAGCCAGTGCGATGTTTTGCGTGTATGAAGGCCCCCACAGGCTTCGGGTTTGAATGCTTGGTCACCAGTTGGGGGTGCTAGATATTCTCTGAGGCCATTGTCACAGCTTTTGGGAGGCATGGTCTAGCTGGGTTGACGCCATTCACCAGTTGTGGGTCTCTGAAGGTCACAGCCTTGTCCCTTAACTTCAGCCACTTGAGTGTGAACAGTTTCTGCCTCACATTCCCACTGCTGTGGACAGAGCCACTCCCCCCAAGCCCCCCAGTTTCCTGTCTGTAATCAACCGAATCCCTAAGCCAGCAGTTCCCAAGCAGTGAGTTGTGATCCTGCCCCCGCCCAAAGACCATCAGAAAACACAGATGTTTACATTACAGTTCATAGCAGTAGCAAAATTACAGTTATGAAGTAGCAAAGAAAATGATTTTACGGCTGGTGATCGCCACAATGTGAGGAGCTGCTTTAAAGGGTCACAGCATTAGGATGGTTGAGAGCCACTGGCCTAAATAATTCCTCCCGATTCAAAAAAAAAATTTTTTTTTTTTTTTTGGCCAGGTATTTAGTTCACAATAGGCAAAGGTAATTTATACAGAAGTCCTTCTTATAAGCAATATTACCCCCAAAGCAGCTGAAGAGATGATGAAGAGATTACTATTGCTGTGGATTTTGCTTATCAACCGTGATAAAAGCTAAGGCCATTGTGATACTCAGCAATTCACACAGAGCACCAGGAGCAAGAGTGTCTTGGAGACAAGCAGGGTGGGACACTTGCCACTTAATTGGCACTGCTGGGTGACCTTGATAGAGTTACTTCTCTGGGTCTCAGTTTTCTCTTCTATAAATGGGGCTATCACTTAAACCAGAGGACTTAGCATATCAAACGGAGCAGAGACACTAACAAAGATGATAGACAGGGGTTAGGTATATTTTATACTTTATAAATTACAAAATGATACTGTTGTGCTCAGCTTACGTTTGAGGTAAAAATTCTTTTTTAAAAATTAGACAAAAAAGGTGAACTGTGGTTGATAGACAGGTGAGGGCAGGCACAAGATAAGACAAGGCCTGTGATTGGACAGTGAAAAAGTAAGGTGGGGACAGAGTTTTAGAAAGGGGAGAGAAGCTAAGAGAGAGGGAGAAGTCAAGATGGAGGAGGACGAAGAGTTCAGTCTCTGTGTGGCTTTAAATAGCCACAGGTAGCTATGAATAGCTTATAAGGGATGGATTATTACAGGAAAATTTGGCTTATCTAGGTGGGCAGATTATATCACTATCAATTGGATCTGAGTTTACTGTGTGGACAATTTTGTGGGGTGAGAATTTATTGATATAAATCTGATTGATGAATTATAAGCCTCTAGAGTTTTGATTTTGTTGCGCTGGTGGGAATTGTGACAATAACCACAGGAAGCGGTTGCTGGGAATGTGAGCAGAGCTCGTGACAGAGAGTTGCAGGAGGGCGGTCACCACTGAGGTGAAAATGCCCCACAGATGCCATATGGCTCAACAATGCCAGCAATAGTGAAAGTTCTTTCTTTAATATTTACCACAACAGGAACCAGAGGAACAGAACAGGCTAGTCTGCAAGCTACCCCAACGCCCACGTGCCTTGGAGCATGCTTTGCGACTTACTCCAGGAAAGCAGTGGTGAAGATTTCCAAGACTTAGCCTAAGTCCTGAGTGAACGTATGTGTTCACAGGGCTGGATGCGGGTTACAATGATGTTTTCAGTCAAATTCTTCTTACCCAGCTGCTTCACATATTTAAACCCCGAAGATCCTTCACTTCCATAGAGAAACAGGCACCTTTTTTTCCCCCTTAAAGTATGTAGCTCTGCCACGTTCAATATTTTGTACTTTTCTGTAAGAAACACTTTGCATTCCTCCAAACCCACGGCCAGTCACAAGAGCACAACCACACTGGCTGCCACTCTCTCACTAACAGGCACTTACAGGTGAATAGGAGGAGAAATGGATCCAACCAAGGCTTAACAGCAATACAGAACTTTCCTTTTAGATCTAATATTTCAAAAACTCAAAATTCTAAGGAGAAGTTGAAGTTCAGATGTTTCGATGAAGTCAACCTTCTAAACAATAATGGTAACTAAATTCAAGTGGGCCCAGTCTACCAGCAAAATGACGGCCGACCCTGTGATTTCTGGCATATACAGGTTCTTCTACAGATACCACAGGGCCATACCCCAGGTCCTAGCAAACTGAGAGGCACTGTCTGAGGTCAGGCAACATAAGGGTATTTCTTACAGTCATTCCAAGGCAGCTGCTTACTCTTAAGGGAAGAGAACTTCAAGAGAGCTCCTTCCTTCCCTCACACCCTGGCCAGTTCAGTTTCATCTCTTAAAGAGGCTGCCAGACACCAAGGAGCTGCATCACCAAGTCATTTGTCTCCTGCTAAGAAAAAGCCTATAACAGGGAATCAAGTAACCTAAGTTCTGTTAGAGACATGCATGTGTGTGCCCTGGGCTCCTCAAAGGTAGAGTCCCTAAGGTAGAAAGGGTACCTGAGTGGGCTGGAGGGATAGTCTAGGCTCTGCAGTGCTTGTGTACAAGGCTGGAGGCATGAATGTGGATCCTTAGCACCCACTTATGATAGAGGACAGCAGTGCTGTATGTCTTCAAGCCAGCGCTGGGTGGCAGAGTCACACATGAGGAAGATAACTAGTAATAACCTCCGGCCTCCATGCTCACATATATGTACTTACATATACACATGTTTACGGACGACCATATGTATGCCCTCTGGTGTGTGTGTACACGCGCTCATGTTCGCTCGTACACACACACAGTACCAACATGTGATGTTTTCTAGATTCACAAGGGTCCCCTTTCCTGGCATGCAAGGTCTATTAGGAACATTTGTCTCCTTTGAGGAGATAGGATGGAGCTTGTGTGAGGCCAAGAATGTAGATCACACTTCCTCTTTATGATTTTGGTATTAAAGATGGGATATTGAGGTCAGCGAATTTATTAATATTGCAAAGCTGCCAACTACCAACAGAGTAGGCACTGTCATTTAGACAGCAGTGCTTATGAAAGATTACTTCTTAGTCACAGGAAGCTTGGCCATTTTTCTTTTTATGGTGCCTGAAAATATCTCTAGACATTGAATCTGGGGACCTACAAACGTCTATGTTCCCTCTGGGCAGTAGGCATTTGTCCCAGAAAGTTATAGTGACACTTTCACAGCCACAAGGTGGCAAGGCTCTAAGAGACAGGCTAAACATCCCACAGAACATTTACATATGGAAAGAACACTGAAACCCAACGGCCATACATTAAAGAGGCAGTGGGCTTCAGTATTTGAAATTGTCCACAATGTCAGTCCTTGGTCAACTTTATTTTTGAGCAGTAACTTCAAGTCCTTCTGTTCTCTTCCCATAGCTTTTCCAATACCCCATTGAATACTCAGAGTCATTTTTAATTCTCCAGATAGCATAGTTGTCATTTGTAATTCTGGCTCAGCGTTTCAGAATACATACTTTAGATCAAGTCATTCCACAGGAAATATAGAGATGCACAGCAGAAATCAAAATTATAATGAAAAACAAAACAACATTGTGGGCAGCAGTGATGGGGGCCAATGTAGCCTAAGCTTCCTTCACCTGCAGAGTGTAGAGTTAGCATTGGTTAGACCCACACAGAGAGTGACACCTAACCTCACCACAAAGTTCAGAGTCAAAACACTTCAGAATTTCTGCCAAGTCTCATTTTTATGCCTTGGTCTAAAAAGCATCATAAAGCAGTCATTTTGATCTCAACTCTGAAGATCTTAAGTAGCTTAGGAGGATGACTTTGATAACTCTTCCTTGTACTGGTGACTGGGTTAGAAACAGATCATTCAGGGGGTATTTAGACTGATGGTTTCCCAAGCTGGTTGACTATCAACACCATCATCCAAAGGTAGATGTCAGTCAGTCAGTCAGTCTGTCTGTCTGTCTGTCTGTCTGTCTGTCTGTCGGTCGGTCTCTCTCTCTCTGTGCACCTGTGCGTGTGCATGATTGTGTAGGTTGGAGAGGTCAACCTTGGGTTGTTATTCCTCAGGATAGGTCAACCTTGTTTTTGGAGACAGGTGACTTCACTGAACTTGCCAAGAGTAGACCAGGCTGGCTGGTCAGCTGGTTCCAGGGTCCCTCTGCCACCCAGAGCTAGGATTTCAAGCACATCCCAGCTATTTCACGTGTGTTCCGGGGATCGAATGCAGGTGGGTCCTCATTACTTGAACAGCCTACACTTTATTGCGTTGTCCCGTCCCCCCCCCCCCCAGCCCCAGAATCTATTGTGAAAATAGATTCCTAGTCCCTCGAGAACTCTAATAGCCGGGTTCTGGGGTAGGGCAATTGAAAAGGGTTTTCAGGATTAAGATTCAGGCTCAACAGTGAGAACTGAACCTAAGACAGAGGAAATGCGACTCCCCCAAATAAAGGGACCTCCCCAGGAACCACTGTGCAGTATACTGGGTGGGCGAATGCCTCACACGGTATTGGCGCAGAGCTAGGCCAAAGCCACTTTTCCTCTCTCCTGCAAGTGGCAGTTTTATGAGAGGAGGCGGGACGATAAATGAAAGCACATTTGCAAGTCACATTCAGAGAGGGAGTGACTCAGTGTTTCTTAAATATTTAGATCCGCTGTCTCCCCCACAGGCCTCGGCTGAAGCAGTGCGCATGCTCAGTGTTGAGGTAGTTTCTCACCCTCCTCTGACTGGATTAACCCCTCTGTGTTCTGGAGCCATGATTCACCAGGTGCTTGGAATGAGGATGGCTACCCGCTGCAAAGACTAGAGGATCTTAGCTGAGGCTAGCTGGGAGTAACAAAGGGGCTACCCTCAGTGCAGGGATGGCCCTTTCCTTGTCATGGACCATAGCCAACTGAGAGGAGAGAGGCGGGTGGAAGGTGTGTACAGAAGGCAGCAGGAAGTCAGTCTTAGGAGCTGAGCCCTGCGATGCAACAGCGCTGCATTGGAGCGGGGACCCGGGGCTGCGCACAAGAACAAGTGAGATGCGCCTTGACTCCCAGAGAACTGACAGTTTATAGGGGGAGAGGGGAGAATATCTTATCAAAGGTCACTCGACAGCGCGACATGGTGGCTCAAGCCCATAGCCACGGCACTTAAGAGGTGGAGATGGGAGGGTTATAAGTTTGAGGCTGGCCTGGGCTAGTTAGTAAGTTCCAGGTCCATCTACCTGAGTGACAAAGTCTCAACGGGGAAAACAAAACAGTGCCAGGAGGAAGGGGAGTGTAGCTTAGTGACAGAGTGCTTACCCTGCATACCCAGGGTCCTGTATTTAAATACCCCCCCCAGCTATCTGTGCCTCTGTTGTGTTAGACAATGAATGTCGCTAATTACTATTGGTAATTACCACAGATCAGACAACATGCCACCCGTCTGCAGCCTTGGGATTCTTCTCTGTAGCACAGGCATAATGCACGCAGAAGAGCTGTCCTGAGGTCTACAGCACAGTTAGGTACAAGCATGTCCGACCCTTGGGAGGAATGAAAAACTGACCTCTGCAGAGGGGCAGGATGAGTCTTAGAGGTGGGGAAACATAAGCTAAGGTCTTGGGAATTCAGACAGGTTTCTTACAGGCGTATGTGGAAAGATGTAAAAGCCCAGAGAGAGGACAACACCGACGACAACTACGAAGATGACAATGACCAGGCAGGTGTGTGAAGATGAGTAAGTTATGCAAGTTCTACTACAGGCAGCTAAAAAATAATCCCACCACAGTACAATTCAGGACATAGTACATCTTCCTCTCCAGCTTCTGAGACAGAACTGTTCTTATCTGCAGGGGAAGGGTAGGATACAGGCTGAAGAGATAAAGACGAATACAGAAGTAGCTAGTAGTTTAAAAGATGGCTGCTGGGCTGCAAAATTCAGACTTCCCAAACCAATGTAACAAAAGAAATGCTTGCAAACCCGGAGAGTCACTCACCATCCAACAGATTCAAGAGCTTAACTTAGCTACAGGACTTAGAATTGTCCCTATCCATGATGAAACAGCATTAGATGTCTGCCACTAGGTGGTGCCAAACCCTAGTTTAGACCTGGATTGATATGGATATTTCTGTTGGTTCCTTAAGACCCCAGACTACTCATAGGTAGACCAGTTCTCTCTTTTAAAGCTATTAACATTGCAACAATGTAATGGTGTGGCTTATACCAGCAGTACCAGGAAATGTGCTAGAAATACATATTATCAGGTTCTACCTAGAGCCAGACTCAGAAAAATTCAGAGTGGGCCCCCAGCAATTAGCTTCAAGCCCTTCAAGATGCACAATAAATTGAAGTAGAGAACCTCCTGCTTTATTTGCAAACATCCCTGCCTTAGTATTATGCATAGGCAGAGTTTTATTATATAATTGTGACCTTGGGCGAGTCATTTACATCTTCACTTTGGAATAGACAATTTCCAATGCCTGTTTCAGCTGCACCACACTGTGATGCAACAGTTCTCCAGTGGGGCAGTGTAGGCATTCAAGCATCTTGTTAGAAGCATGTAGCATGTGTCTGCTCTCCAGTGGCAAATTTAGAACTGTCACCTGTCTCCATGGTTCAACTTTTTGGGCTAGTGGTGCTACTGTTCTTTGAGAAATTCCAAGTATAAGGTAGAACAAAACACAGGGTTTGTGGTAGGCAAACCAACATGAGGTCACCAGGCTTGATCGAAAATGCCTTTATCCATCTCCCAGCACTGAATTAACATTCCAAACACAGACTTCTGGCATTGATCCAAATAGTAAAATCTGAGGACAACTACTTTCAAAGAAACCTTCCATCCAGTACCTAAAAGATTAGCAGGGACAGCCAACATGGAAAGGTAGGTCAAACGTGTTACCCATCTCTGCCATGTAAGTCAATGTCTAACATGGGATCTATAAGCTGGACAAAACAAACAACGGCCACAACCAATTACACCCAAGTCAGACTGGGCATGCGTCAAGAAGTTAGAAACCAAGCCATCTCTTTGCCACAACTGTCTGTCCTTAATCCACGGATACACACTGACATTTAAAAATAGGCTTTTAAATCAAAATGTACATGGTAGGCAAAGTTTTTGTCTCTCCCTCCCACTGGGGGATATCTATCTGGTGCTCAGAATACTGGAACACAGTAGGTGTTTGGTACCTGTTTGAATGAATGCATGGACGACTTACTGTCAGACTAATGAAATGTAACAGAAGCTGTATTGACCAAGACAGTAGCTAAAAGCTACAGGCGGCTACTGACCACTTAAACCAGGAGCTAGTTTACCTGGGGATGCAAGCTCCAAATTTTAAGTAATTTCACTTTAAACACACTCTGATTCTTCCCAGTAAAGGCTAAGGCTGTGCAGCAACTCAGAGAAAAATGAGTTGGAAACTTAAAAAGAGACTTTATCTTTTATTTGGGGATCAGGAGGTGTTGAACTCATAGACAGCACGGTTCATGGGAGGAAGAGCCAGGTGACTGATGGCCATTTGGCCAGGGACAATAAGCATTTTATTAGCCAAGGAGTCCAGGCAGCAAAGAGCTCAGAACATCCCTGGGCTTCGGCTTTCCTGGGCTGCGCATGCGCTTCCCTGGGCTGCGCATGCGCAAAGGCTGCGACACTCACCCAATCATTTTCATTCATTCAAGCTTTTTCCCGATCTGTTTCTCTATTTCTTTCTGAGGGAGCACTATACCAAAAACGGATCCTATGGGGTAAGATAATGCCTTGACGTTCCTTGCTTGCCATCAAAGACAGGAAGTCTTAAAGAAGAGAAGGCTATTCTACAACACGAGATGGTGAAATGAGGGCCATTTATCTTCGTTCTAAAGAAAAGAGCAGTACTTTTTTTTTTGTTTGTTTCTCTTCAAACAAGAGAAGATTGCTTGTCATGAAGACTTAATATTAGGCACTGCTTGGCCATCTACAGGACATAAGAGCAGCTCCTTTCCTTTCTCTGCACCCTGGATAAGACCCGGTAGCCAAGCAGCTTGCTTACTAACAACAGGAGCAGGCATAGTTCCTTTATTGCTAGTGGGATTATTTCCTCAGGCATCATGGGAGTCAGAGGCGTCCTAGCCTCTTAGCATACAAACACTGCTTCTGGAAGCACCTGCTCTCCATCGGTTTTCAAGTGTGATAATTCCCACGAGGTCCTGCCTCACGTGCTGACTGACCTTCTTCCCCAGGCTATGAGCCAATGGGACTAAGCAGTTGCAGGATTTGCATCAGTGTCGTGGCTTTGGCTACCTCCATGTACCTGCAACCTTCCCTGCCTTGGGTGATTTCATTATTGCAGGTATTCTTGTAAAGACCTCATTAGATATTGATGGGCTGGATATCACTGACAGCTATTAAGGTTAACCCCATCCTTCTGAGCTCCCATGATACTTCGGGGCCATGAGACCTGGAAGCGTTATTTACCAGGGACCTTTATATATATATATGTCTCAGCACTAGAGACATCTTCACGACTTAGGAAAGCTGTAACAGAGCAAGACATCTCCAGTAGCAGTTGAGGAGAGTACACATCAAGACATGGAAGGCTTAGCGCAGGCTCCCTAGAGCCCACCAGAGACCTGAAGGTGTGGCTGCTAGCGACCCCTCCTCTACAACTCTTCAATGCCCTGCCTTCTAAAACACTCTATGGTAGATAGAGTCCTGGCTCCTGTTTTCTTCCCTCTTGATTTCAGCCATAGCCACGAGATTCCATGTGAGCTTTAGCTCCCCCTGGGCCTACAGCTGTCTACCTCAAGGGTAAACTACACATTTTCCCTCTGGGTTTTAGGATTCCTTTAAAACTGCAAGAGTCATGAAAGTAAGCCAGGTTTACATCCATATGTGATGCTGAGAAACATCAGGTTATTATTTCTGGGGCATCACTCAGCAAGTCAACCCTCCTACCTGCTACAAATCGACGAGGTACCTCATGCTTCCCAGCAGATCCTGACAGAAGCCAATGGCTACCTCTCCAACACAACTTCAATAACATATCTTTCTGCTGGCCACTCCTCTTGCTCATTCTCGTCCTGTCTCTGGGATCACCTTCCAAATAAACCCCTTGCTCCTTAATCCTTGCCTCAGGCTCTGCAGGGAGAGGATCTGATTCAAGACAGTGGCTTTCCTGGCTGCACTCCCTCAGTCCTTCACAGGCTGTAGAAGTTCCATAAATGAACATGTCTTCCATCTGAAGAAGTTTCTGACCAAGTCATAACCAATGTAGTAATGCAATAATCCATGCTGGATCACTGTATTATCTGTCTGTTTGTGTGTGTGTGTGTATGTATACATATATACATACATACATATATACATACATATGTACATGTGTGTTCCGGATCAAAGGGCATGATTTCATGATTTTATTTCTGCTAGGAAGTGCATGCTGATTTCAACAGAAGACATTACTAGCTGATTTCAATGGAAGACATTACTAGTTGATTTCAATGGAAGACATTACTAGCTGATTATGCATCACTTACTCTCCGAATTTTACCTACAAACAAAACCCAAAGTTTGATTAATCTGGAAACATATCTGATCCAAATTTCAACTTCCTATGATTTTCTGCCTTAGAGAAGACACAGGTCCACTAGATTTCTCTAGGTAAATTTCATTCATCTTGTGCTTTCCTCTTAAGCAACAATGAAAAGGTGATAAACTTACCATCCTACAGTGACAGGGCCTGGGTCATGGAGACTACTGGGCCATCAGAGGGTCTTGGGCCCTGGATCTGCTCCAAGAGTTGTGAATGTTGGTCCCCACACTTTTTACGTGGGGAGGATAAATGCTGATTTTATAAATCTGTCACTTGTCTGGAACACCGCTGAGTGCCATCCCCTCTCCGCCACACACAGCATTCATAGTTTTAACTTTAGAACAGCTTGCTTTGAATGGATTCCCAGAAGGAAACTGCCACATCAAAAAAGGAGTAAACATATGTTAATTTATGATACATGTTGCTAAATTACTTTCCAAAAGAGACGCATCAATCTATGTGGCCGTGGCCTCTTCTGAAGCTGCACATCCTGGACAGGAGCTGTTTGTGTTTTCTAATTATCCTGCTAGCTGGTTTCCGTTTTGATTAGCAATTTAATCCACAGTGAGTTCCAAGCTCATAGGCCACAGGGTGATAAAAGGCTCTGTGGGAATCCCACTCAAATGAACACTGTCTTCTGACCACTGAGAAAAGAAACGCACGCCTACAGGGATTGCAACAAGAATCAGCAATCAGGACAGCCACTGTCACCTCCTTCAAGAACTGAACTACTGCTCTCACTGAACACACCAGCATTAGGGAAACACAGAGGTGGCAGGACAAGAAACAGTGAGAGGATGATCCATAAAAGGAGAGAGATTAAGCCAACAACCAGCCAGCTGCCAGCGTATCTGCTGGACCCTGGGAAGGTAGAAGGAAGAAAGGATGTGTCCCTTTACTGCTGCAATTAGATAGCAAAGGACAACATGGGTCACTTCCATCTGCCTGACAGGTGTCCTTGTCACGGTCAGCGTTAAAGCTCCATCTCAGCTTGTAGTTGGGATCCTTTCTCCTCTTAGCTGACACTTCTGAGGCCCTTCACTACTCATCCCAACATTGCAACTGTCACAAAAGAGATTCCTGAGGCATCATTCATTCCTGAAACATCATTCATTCAGTTATGCTCTAAGAAATATACCAGCCAGGTACAGTTGGCCTATTTGGAGGGCAGATGCAGGAGGATTGCTTTGAGTTTGAGGCCAACTTGGTCTATAAAGTGAGTTCTAGGCCAGTCAAGGTTATATAATGAGACTCTGTCTCAAAACCTTAGAGAGACATAGTGAGAAGAGGAAGAACTTTGTCCTGAAGGGTTGTTAGAGTCCTATATGAAGTAGACAGCTGTGATGAATCCCATACCACAGGTAGGACGTTCGAAGGAGAGAAGAGAACCTATAACTGGAGTGGAGAAAGAGTAGGCTGCGGAAATGAGGTTTTGAATTTTGTTCCAGTCTTTCTCCTAGAGCGACAGAATCACATAATTACTTAATTTTTGTAAGCCTCGGTTTTGATTAGCTGTAAAAGTGTGATTACTGTCATTGTTCAGGGACCACTCATGGCAAGTATTGAATTAAGTAATCCATGTGGGAATATCTTATTAATTATAAAGAAGTAACTATAATTGGTTTTCTTATTAGGATTGCTTTGGTTGCTATTCTGTGCACATCAAAAAAGATTTAGACATTCAAATCTGTTCTTTAGATTTAAGATCATATGTGAATTACACAATTGGCCAATAGTTTAAGAGACCTCCTTCCCTCCCTCCTTCCCCCTACAGACTCTGCTCCCTCCCTTTCAAACATCTGTGTCCTGGGATCAGAAACTGTATCTTACTGTATCAGAGTATACAGTGTCCATACAAGCCCCATAACCTAAACCCTACAAGCTTACTCTCTCCACTATGTTGAACAGGATTTGGGAAGTTATAATTTCATGATGACAAATTTGTAACTAGAACACAGGTTTCTTGTTTTCTTTTTCTTTTTTTTTTTTTTGAGAGATTATATTTTAATTACATTTCCCCCTTTCCTTTTCCCACTTCAAACCCTCCCATATATCCCTCCTGCTTTTTAAAAAATTCTTGGCCTCTCTCTCTCTCATGTGCACACTGCCTTGTAAGTCTCTCTCCTCGTTTCCACTTGAGTATTACGCTCCCATAGTCAATATCCTTCCCTTCCTTCCCTCTGCTACTTCAAGTTGTTTCCTGGTATCTAGAACCTAGTTTCAGAACCTTGGATAATAAATTATACAGATACACAAAGTCTCTAACATAAATAGCAGTCTCTGTATAGCCTCTCACATGCTTTAAACCAGCTCTAGACAACTTATAATATCTAATGCAATGTAAATGTTATGTAAATAGCATCACACTGAATTATTTAGGAATTGATGACAAGGAAAATAGAGTCTGAACTTCTTCACACACACACTCCCTAGCCCCACCCCCTATATTTCTCGTCCACAATTGGCTGAATCTAAGTGTGTGAAACCAGTAAATTCATGGACCAAATGAAGTTGTGGGTTTAGAGTGGAGCTGTTCCTGTGAGTCTCTCACCCAAGTCTGTCTCCACCATAATTCCTCCTTAGCCTTCACCCTCCAGGTATCACATGAGTATCATCCACAGACTTAAAATTCCAGGAACTACAAATGTCATCTATTTATATTCCTACCATGACACAAAGTCCTCCAGCCACTTCCCTGACTCTTCCATGCTGGCAGTGGAGAATGTTCTCAACCATTGGGGTGGAGTCCCACACTTGTGCACACACACTCACACACTCACACATACACACATTCACACACACACATACACACCTGCATACACTCACACTTTCACACACACTGCACACACACACACACACACACAACTGACATGCTGTCAAGGCCACCTTACTCTTTTCCTGTATCCAAGCATAGGTCCTTTGAGCCACGTAGTATAGGCTTGGGTTGTGTAACAGGCAGAGTACATAGGTCTCCCTCAGCCAAGGAGCCTAAAGGAAAGAGGAAGACACTGGGGTGGAGTGGGGTTGGGTCTGAGAGACTGATGGTGACTGGAAAGCCTGGTACTGAGAGGCCACCACTTTGCCACTGTGTGGATCTTCTTGGGGAGTGGTTGCTTTGGCAATCAGGTTTTAAATAACATAGTGTGTGGGGGTGTCATGATTTCACCCTCAGCTCCTTTACAGCAGGGTCTGAAGAGGGCAGTAGACAGCTAAAAGCATCTCCCATGGCTTCCCCCTTCAGGACCTTCTGATATCCACACTGGGAGTTGTTTAGTGGCTCCCCACTGGGCACCAACAGTGAGTCCTGACCACCTTGAAGCAGGAAGCTGGGAAGGAGACATTAGGAGCTAAGGCCTAATTAACAAAAGGGAATTTACCCTCTCAGAGCACAAAGCTGGCCAACTTCCAGGTAGAGGTGACATCATCATTGCCTAGGCCTCAGGGTGAGATGACATCAAGCAGAGCCGTGACACACTGAATGGCTGTCACTGACAGCTGTTACTTCAGTGTGCATCCGAATAATAGATGGGTGGCCCTTAAAAGGTGTTTCTATTTCACACTAAAGAAGGTGAAAGTTTACTTGCCAAAGAATGTACAGCCAGAGGCACCATTTGGGGACTCTCGGAGCTGTACTATAATAAGTTACTTCTCTTCTGATTTTGTCTCTCCTCACACATTTGTATTGGAGAACCCCAGCACAGCCCCGAGTGCTGTTCAGGGTTCTGCTCAGGTGCTCTAATTAATTAAGTGAAAAATAACTACACTTTTTACTATTAAAACTAAAGCAGAGGGCTGGGTAGATCACTTGGCGGGTAAAGCCTTTGAACTCGAAAGCTGAAGAGCTGAGTTTGAAGCTCCAGAACCTACATAAAGATGGGTGTGGTAGCAAATGATCTCACCGCTGTTCCTCTGGAGAGACAGGAGGCAGAGGCAGGGGAAGCCTCGGAAGGTCTGAGGACAGAAAGCCTGGTGTTCTCGGCAGTGACGAACAAAGGAGACTGTCTCAAACAAAGGGAAAGGTGAGGATCCTGAGAAGTGTCCTCTGACTTCCAGATGCATACTGTCACACCACACAAGTGACACTTGTACACCACACCCACACTCACAGATACCCACACTCACACACACGAAGATCGAAGAAGAAAAAAAAGATCCAAATTGGCACTGACGAGAAAGACTCTCTTCTTTTCAAAGAAATGCTGTTTAACTGAAAACATATAAGCAGAGAAATTAAAACAGTTCTTTCAACTGTTTCAGTAACATATCTAGGCCTTGGAATATGTGAGTGTGTAGTTTACACATGGTCACTAGGTGTGATGGTGCAAGCCTGCAGTCCCAGCACCTAGGAGATGAAAGGAGGAGGGTCAGGAATTGGAGACTGGTTTGGACTACATGACATCCTATATGAAAGGGGCGTGGGGGACACCAAGTCTTCCTGCTTTAAAGTTTCAAAGCAAAGACAGCATGTGATTTTTCTACAGCACAGCTTATCGGTGACATGGTGTCCAAAACCAGGAGCTAGTGCTGAGGTGTTGTAAGCTACTACACACACGCGCACACGCACACACACACACACACACATACACACACACACACACACACACACACAGAGCAAGTAAAGAAGGGATTACAGAAGTGGAATTTTTTTCAGTTATGTTTATGATCGTGGACAAGGTACATGGTTTGGGTTTACAGACAGTTTCTGTAACATACTATGAAACAATGAAATCTATTTATGACATGTGACCCACAAGACTATGGAGGAAGAGCCAGTCAAGAACCAAACCAAACAAACTCCAAGTTAACCATTAGCAGAGGACATGATTATGGAGGAGAAAAACACCATAAGGAACAATACAGAAATAAATCAAATTCTAACACTAGGCTTAACAAGGAAAGAATAAACAGAGCTGACTCTTCCTTATCAATAAGGAGGCTGTTTTCCAGGTGTCCTAGACAGGTGTTTTAAAAGGGTGGATGACAGAAGGAACACAGTGACTTAGCAGGAAAAGGGGACTGACTGCAACATCTATTTTAATTAGCTCCTACCCTGCCCCCATTTCTGAGGGCCCAGTAATATTCTGGGAAATTCAAAAAATTGAAACATCTTTCTATCCTTGAGATGCCACTAGAATAAAAATAAAGTCATTGATATTGGTAGGAAACAGAATCTTGCATGATCTGAATGCTGCGTCTTGTCCTGATGTACTTAAAAAAATCAAGGCTGACATATTAAAATCCTGAGGTCTTCATCTTGGACATTAGTCTCTGACCCAGTTATGCTAACAGAACTCTGTGATCCAAGGTCAATCCTATATCCACAAAACTGCAGTCCTCAAGACCACAGAAACAATCATTTTCATCTGATGCTGAGTTAAAAGTTGAGATCTTTGTTACCATGGAGATGTTATTTCTCTTGCAGTGCTGGCCTTTCCTGGCAGATGGAGTCAGTATCCTGATCAATAAGAAAGCAATACTTCATTGTCTGTATCCTTCTTGGGGTTGAAGATCCTAAGCCAAAGCAATAGAGCCCGAGATGCTCATGCCTACAGTTTCCCCTGTGAAGTGTGTGATTCTCAACAGAGATGTCAAGGTGCTTTGCTGAAGACTCTGCAAGAAGTTCAAGCAGGCAAGCCGAACACTCACACGCAGGCCATCTGCCTGGATCCCACCAGCCCCTGCAAATATGCTTCTCTACTTTTTCCTGCCTCCTTTAGTGAGTGCCTCATGTGTCTACTGGCTCCTCATCAAGATTCAACTTGAGCTGAAGATTCTGTACATACTGGATGCTGGTGTTGCGTAGTGTTGTGAATGAATCTCTAGATTCACTCTCTGTCTCATGTTGGTATCAAGTAGAGTTCTGCTGCTAGACATCTTGATATCTTTTAATCTCATTATAACTAATGTTGAAATCTGCCCAGCTTTTTATTTTGCTCATTTGAGCATCTTCTGGTTTATCTCAAAGGCCTAGAATTCTCTCTTGGTCTGAATACACTACTGACTGTAGCAAGCGAGGACAGAACCAAGGCAGAACTGAGAGTCTGTGTCCACCAAACTCATTTCTTCTATCTCCCGAATAGGTGAGGTACATGGAATACTGCTGGGAGCTCGAAGTTAGTCAACCCAAATTATAGACAAATTCCGAGCCCCTGAAAGGCTATGTAAGGTTCCAGCCTGCTTCCAAATGGCATTGAATAGGAATAATAAGTAACTATCTTTTCAACTGCTGAGATTTTACAATTTTTGTTAAAGCAACTAAAGTTGCCTACTCTGGCTTAAAAGGAAAGCCTGGGGTGTTGTAAATACAGTTCCTTCAATATTTTCAGCTCACCAGCAGCCAAAGTCCAGGTAATCCTAATGAAACTTGACAAACAGTGTTCCTTAATTCTCTGGGTTCAAGGGTCAGGAAACACAATTTAAATCAGACAAATGTGAAATTTGTGACAAAATATAAAACTTCTTCCTCCCGAATTTTGCCAACATTCCATTCCTATGAGAAAAGGAACATAAAAAAAACCTAACATGCTGTCTCTGAAAGCTTGAACCCACACTGTTGCTTCAGAGTAGGGTGAGGGAGAACGAGGGGAGGGGCGGGAGAGCCACGGCACCCGCCCTCTTCCAGAGGGCCGCTCATCATTTCTATGAGATTTTTCTACTACCGAGCTACTTTCCCTTTTGAAAATGTGTAGTGTGAAGACTTGCCTAGTTCAATGGGAAAGGTTTCCAAGAAAATTAAATGTCAGCGCTGCTTGCCTTATTGGTTTTGTCCTCTATAAATTCCCTTTTTAATTCAGCTTTGAATAATGACATTCCTTGGTGTTACTGTGACGAATTAGCTTTCGGGCTAACGCAGTGTGCAAAGCGAGAAAAGCGGCAAAGGCTAGTTGTGGCTCTCATGCAAGAAGGGCAGAAGCGAATTAAGTTTAATGACAGCTCATTGTGGCTCTGGGGGAGAAACGGCATATGAGGTACCAGGTATATGCACACAGGAAGGCTACTGACTATTCCCGTCTTTCTCTTATAAAACATCTGTGTGTATATGTGTCTACTATATGGGCTTGTGTGTATGTTACTTGTGCAAGTCACACATGCAAGTGTGGGCATGTGTATGCCACAGTGCCATGTGTGGAGGTAAGAGTCTAGATCCTCCCCTTTTTTGCCCTGTTTGTCTGAGGCAAAGTTTCTTGGTGTATCTCTCTATACATCAGGCCGGTGAACATCCCAGTTCTCTTGCTTCTCATTTTGCTGGAGGTGCGCTAGATCACAGATCCACGTTACTCTATCTGGCTTTATATGGGGCTGGGGTTTGATTTGAGGTTCTCATGGTTTGTGAGGCAAGTGCTTTATCCATTCGGCATCTCTCTGCCTCTCAGTCCCTTTTCCTGACAACTAGGGTTCTGACACATGGAGAATCTATAGGAAAGTAGAGACAGTCTCCAGAAAGTGGGCGGAGACTTGGAAACTTGCACTGAAATTTCAGTTCAGACCACACCTTACGCCAAGGAGCCACACTTTGTCTAATGAGCCAGGGGTAACTGTTGTTCCTGGAGTCCAGGCTATGTACACTAACACTGTTGCATTATATAGCATTATTTAAGATTCCTCCACACTGGTATTGGCAGGAATAAAGAGCAGTGAAGACTGAGTTTAAGTGTATATGAAGAATTTAGTAAAAAAAAAAAAGTTAATTTTTAAACTACTTCTTGACATACATTAAAATATAACAAACTTATGTGCATGGAAACCTTAGTCTAGGCTCTCAGACATAAAACATTATTCAATATTCCACCTGTGTATGCAGGTCACAAACAAACCTGCCTTCTCAGAATTCTTTCCCAGTAAACTAGGAGAATGTTGCAACTTGGAAGCATTGGAAATAAAGTCTACAGGAGCCCGTCCCATTACAGCGTGGGGAGACAGGCTTAGGAAGTGACTTGCTCTATGCCTGCTCCTCTGCTATGAATGACTGAGGTAATATATACATTCACACACATAATCACACACACAAGAAGGGGTGGTGGGATGGCATACGTTAATTAGCATGTTAAGCCCTTAGGCATCTGGAAGCAGCCGGATGATATTTAAAGTACCAGATCTTTAATGTATGCACTATCTAGCAGAATTTAAGACTTGAAACCTAGGATTAGAGAGACTTATGCCAATGTTTTATCAGGAGGGAAATTTGGACTGGGAAGGTTTATTTCCTTCCCAGAGCTTCCCGGGGATAACTACACCAATTGGTAGAGGACACAATTCCCCGTCACCTGTCATATTATGCTTTCAACTGACATTTCTATTTTTACTTACAATAAAATGGGTCACATTTTAAACTGGGTTTTGATTTCTAAGCCCCTTTGAAGGCATTAAAAAGCAACACTAGCGGACACTGTACCTTTGCATGACCTTCCTATCACATCACACAGCTCCTCGGACACGGCTCCCAGCTACGACAGTCATGAGCGTGTGACAAGCTATGTTTATATTAGAAATAGAAGTGAATGTGTTGGTTCAAGTCAGTTTGGGGAGTTTATTGGTCCTGCTCATTAATACTTTGGAAGTAAAACTCAAAGATAAGTCATAGAGAGAGCACATGGGGTAACTGATTCTTTGAAATAAGCCTTCGGAGGAAGAAACAGCACTGGCTCCTGAGAGACAAATTCCAAGTTAAACTTCAGGAAGTCATTCTTGCCCCTGGCCATCCAGCCCGGAGGGAGGTCAGCTCTGTCCTGCTGACTTCATTCTGTTTCAGGGCCACCATTTAGAAGCCTGCAGAATACTGGGCACAGAATTACACATGGAGGTTGTTGGAGGAGAATTACACATGGCGGTTGTTGGAGGAGAATTACACATGGCGGTTGTTGGAGGAGAATTACACATGGTGGTTGTTGGAGGAGGCAGAAGTAGAGAGAGAGAGTAAGGGAGAGCAGAAACGTAACAAACCTGAATGTGTTCATCAATGAGTTTGTAGCTTGAACCCAATCAAAAAGTTTCTTTTTCCCAACAGAAGTGGCTTAAATGTTTTCAATATAGACTAAAGAAAGAGTGGAGGAGGTCTTGTATTAAAAGGAGACAGAGACTAGAAAAATAACCACAGAGCCAATGAGGTGTGAATGCAGGCGTGTGTGTGTGTGTGTGTGTGTGTGTGTGTGTGTGTGTGTGTGTGTGTGTGTCCCATCTAGAAAGCAGAAGTTGAAGCTGAAGATTTCCCATTAGAAGGCTGGTTTATTCTAGAAAGTGACAGCTGAGAGCTCTAATGGGAAGAGAAACCAAAGGTTTCAGCCCTACGTGAAAAGATTTCTAATGTGGATTTACATTAAATTAACATAAATGTTTAAGTTATATATGGTACATACATTACTTATGCTTTTATCACTTTTCAAAAATTGATTCTGATCATATCTGATGCAATAGATTTTTTTTTTTAAAAAAAAGAAAACTGTAACTAAATTTCCAATCCAACTTAAAATTTGGTTCAGTTCAGTAACTCAGACAAATGGCTGTTTACAAAGTGTTCCGACTACCTGATAATGACTTCTTTCATGCACTGGCTTCCCAGTCCCCTGAGCACTGGGTGGGACTGGGAAGCAGATCCTGTGCCAGGCTTTTTATTATATGCTGCCAGACACCTCGTGCTCTGCAGAAATGTCCCTTGTTTCCTGCAGTCAGAGGTCCTTTGGGTCTCTGGTGGTGAAATACAAGTCTGACCACTTCCTTCATATCTAGCCACACTACCATATAGCCAGAGGGCTCATCCCTTCCTTAGCCCTGGCTGGCTGCAGACCCTGGAGTGTGTCACACACCAGGCATCCCCTGCACAGTGGTCCACCCTCACACCTGTGCAGCTGTTCACCCAAGTCCCCTGGTGCAGGCTCTGGGGCCAGGGAAGACCTGTGTGGAGTCCAGGGCAGATTTTAATGCTTAGAAGTTTTCCCTGGACTCCTGTCTCCAACACCAAAGCTCAGAGACCTCTGCAGATGTTCTATGTCTTCCTCTTCTTCCTCCTATCTTTACCCTAGATAGGACAGAGGCAGACTTTCCTTTACTCTCCTCTCCTTTCTTTCTTTTCTTTCCTTTCTTTCCTTCCTTTCCTTCCTTCCTTTCCTTTTTTCTTTCCTTCCTTCCTTCCTTTCTTTCTTTCTTTCTTTCCTTTCCCTTCCTTCCTTCCTTCCTTCCTTCCTTCCTTTCCTTCCTTCCTTCCTTCCTTCCTTCCTTCCTTCCTTTCTGAGACAGGGTTTCCCTGTGTAGCCTTGGCTGTCCTGGGACTCACTCCCATAGACCAGGCTGGCCTCAAACTCGGAGATCCGCCCGTTTCCTGAGTTCTTGGATTAAAGGCATACACTACTACCACCTGGCTTTTCTTTATTCCATGTTACCTTTTTTTGCTGACTAATCTTTTTCTAGTGACCCTACTGAGCTGACTCCTCCACATCCAAGGGGCAGATAAAGGAACTGAACTGGGCTTTCCAGTGTCGCTGTCTTGTCAGTTTCCACTGTTGGAGCAGTAACTTCGATCATGTGTCCAAGGAGTAAGATGTGATTTTAAGAAGGGGTTGCATATTGTTTAATACCGGCACTAGTTTGTTTTCATCCATTTATTAGTAGTAGTCAGAGTGAGGGCTGAATATTCCCACCGAATATTTCAGTTGCTTCTCTGAAACCTATTTCTCTCCAGCTTAAGAGTAGAGTGAGTTACTGATATCCATCAGTGCCTTGCCAGCCAGTATACGGATGCTGATGACACAGGATAAAATGGAATTAAGCCATGGATATTGATATACAACAGCTTTTCCTATGACTTTGGAGGGTCCACTGAAAGGATAGGTGAAAACACACCTTAGCTGGGTCCTGTGTTCCTGGGAAAAGAAATTAATAAGTTTTACTGGATGTAAGACATTTTCTAACATGTAACAGCTAACTGAACAGTGCTGTGTGCTTAAAGCCACGGGCCACGAAAATATAATCATGTCATGAACTTTCCAATCCAGACTTAAAAGAATTTCAGTTCAAGAACTGGGTGCCAGTTCCTGGTGATGGCTGTCTCGTGTTTTACTACTGCTCAGCTGTGCTGGGTGGGAGACCTGCACTGGGCTCTACGGCTATTCTCTCTACAGGGGATGCTCAGCACATCTTCCAGGGGAACCTTTTCACATGTACACTTAGGCTCTCTGGGGAGAATCAAACTGGTGCTTTCCTCTCTGTAAGCAAAAATCCCATCTCTTATAGACTAGCAGGGACATGGGTACTGAAGGGGAAAGTTCATCTTCTCCTCAAAGCAGGCTGGCTAATGGACTGACCCCTGAGAAGTTCAGGCACTGTGGCTCCTAAAACTGGTATGTGGAAGCAACTAGGTCTTGAAACATTTGTCAGATGACAGCAGCTGGCTGGCGGATCAAACCAGGTTGGGTCGCCCAGACTGGGTAAGAGTTGGAAGGTAAGACTGCAGATGGGGCAGACATGGGACTGAGGTATAGAGTCTGTTCTCAAAGGCCATTAATCCATGGCTTAAAGTACCTGTGACTCACTGCTCCAGCAAAAAGGTATCCCAGGACACATACCTTCTGTGCCAAGGCCAAACTTAGTTCAGTCTTCAGGGCCTGACACATAAACCTGGAAGTTTAATTCTGATTAGTTTAATCACCACCAGGCTATTTTATAGTCCCCAAACTACACTCAAAATAACTTTAAGCTAGATAAACAGCCTTTATTCCTACTACCAAACCCCAAGGTTTATATGGTGATAGTGAACAGCTTCCTGTCCTTGTTAAACTGAAATATGTGTTCTAGATTTAATCTGATGAATTTAATATTCCTAGAACATAATCACTTTCTTCCTTCTCTTTCTCCTCCTCCTCCTCTTGAAATCTCAGTTCCATTTAAATATGCTTAAAATTATCTTCCTTCTCCTACCCCATTAAAGTCCCCTCTCTAGACGAGAAAAGAGGGAGAAGAAGCAAAGGAGAGATAAAAACAAACAAACAAACAAGCCAGAAACAACCAAGTATTTTCAAAAAGGCCATAGGGAAACTCTGTTGTTCATGAACTTAAAGACACATATACACTAACTATATGTCTCCATAATCTAAATGGAGTCATAGCACATGGGGTGATAATGCACCTTCGAAGAGCCATAGACTCTAACAAAAGCCCCAGTGCCTGAGATGTGTTATCTCCCCTGTGTTTGCTGGTCAGGGGGATTAAGAGTCTCCTAAAACAACACAAGCTAATGCTACTGCCCCCACATGACCACACAACATGAAGGTAAGACCATGTTGCTGAAGACACCACACTCTTCACATGGATGTGAGAGGATCAAGCTGGGCATGATCTGGAAGCCACCTCCTTGAGAACACAGTGTCAAAACGTGCTGTGCAAGGTCAAAGGGAGAAACTCAGTCAACAGTCCTACCCAGCAGTAAAGTTCACAGATCCCAACAATGGCCAGCCAGGCGTGGAGCCCCAGTGGTACAAAGTGGCATTTTCATCTGGGAAGTAACCAATAGATATTTCATTAGAATAGGAGGGAACTCAGCCTGGCACTGTAAACCCTACTGACTACAGTAGCTAGAGAGGTCGCAGACCCTAGGGGAGAGCCTACTACTGGCATTTTCCTAAACCTGTATTTTCTTTTAGGTATAGATATAGATATATAAATATAGATATAGATATAGATAGGGAAAGAGGAGGTTTAAAATTTTTATTGTACATGTGAGAAAAAATACATTTTTAAAGTCTGGTTTAGCACACTTAACACAATCATCTTTACCTCTATCTGATTTCCTAGAAATACCAAAGTTTCATTCTTCTTTAAAGCTGATTAAAACGCCACTGTGTATGTATGTAGAGTGCATTACTCCTTTCTTGTTCCTCGGTTATTTTCTAACTGCATTCTGAATATTTATCCTTATAAAGATTGGGGATATCTATAAGTCTGTCTCTCGCCCCTCATCAAAGGGTTTTTCCCCCTTCTCAACAGATGGAAACTGTTACAGACATCGACACTGGCCAAAATGTAGGGTAAATGAGTGGGTGTCCAGCCCTGGTTTATACAATGCATCTCCTTTCTGCAAGGCTCAGCTGGGGAGGTGAAAAGATGTCTTGGTCAGGGTTTCTATTCCTGCACAAACATCATGACCAAGAAGTAAGTTGGGGAGGAAAGGGTTTATTCAGCTTACACTTCCACATTTCTGTTCATCACCAGAGGAAGTCAGGACTGGAACTCAAGCAGGTCAGGAAGCAGGAGCTGATGCAGAGGCCATGGAGGGATGTTACTTACTGGCTTGCTTCCCCTGGCTTGCTCAGCCTGCTTTCTTATAGAACCCACGTCTACCAGCTCAGGGATGGCACCACCCACAATGGGTTGGGCCCTGCCCCCTTGATCACTAGTTGAGAAAATGCCTTACAGCTGAATCTCATGGAGGCATTTCCTCAACTGAGACCCCTTTCTCTGTGATAACTCCAGCGTGTGCCAAGTTGATACAAAACCAGCCAGTTCAAAAGACTACAAGAGCTGGAGGACCATGGTGCCTGTGCCAGGTTCTTCTAGCATGACAGTGATGCTACACCCATGAAATCTTAGCAGAAAGGTTGCTAATTAAAACCTACCATGTCATGGAAGAGGGGAATTTCACCAGGCCCTACTCCTGAATGAACAGCTGCAAGTAATAAATGGCCGAAAGAAAGGGCAGACGGGTTTTCTACAGAACAAGCTCCGTGGTGACGCCAAGTGATGGCCCTGCTACATACAAATGACCATGAGCAGACTCAGAAGGGTATGTACACATATACATGTATATATACCTATATGTCAACAATGACTGAAGAAATAGGAAGTCACGAATTTGAGAGCAGACAGGAAAGGAGTGGTTGGGGGAGATGAAGGGGTGAAAAAGGTGTAAATATAGTACCTGTGAATGAAATTCCCAAAAATAAAACAAAAATGTTAAAACAAAGGAAAAAAGAGACGTGAAATAGTGTGTTTCCTTGCAGTGACACAGGGCAATCCCTGTGCTATTGGGGTTTTGCCACCATGAGGCATAAACAGAGGGAGGAAGCTGTCAACTAAGGAGGAAGTAAGTGTAAACTCTGACAGCTGCAGGAGTGATGAGCCTCTGAGTGACTGCGGGGATAGGTTCTCCCTTTACTACATTCTGGGGAGTGTGGAGGGGGAGGGACAGAGACACATAGGAGAAGAAGCCTGGAGTAGTGATGCGCACAGAGATGCTCAGTCCTTGCTGGGGTTTACTCACATCTTTCCTGACATTTGCAAATGTTAAGTTTCTACTGTCTCTTAGCTTACGTACCAGGAAGAGTGAGAACTATCAAGTGAACCACGTATCCAATGCAGGCTGTCTTTATCCGCTGACAACTGGGAAATGACACCTATTCCCCAAATAAAAGAGAAACCAGGTGCTTTGGTGTGTGTGCCTCTCTCTCTCTCTCTCTCTCTCTCTCTCTCTCTCTGTGTGTGTGTGTGTGTGTGTGTGTGTGTGTAATAGTTTTGAACCAAACTGCCACACAATATCCATAATCCCACATGAGACATTTATAAAATAATGGTAGCGAAATAATCTCAGAGATTTCATTTCAGGATTCGTCTCAGCAAGCCACATGGCACCTGTCATGGCTCTGCTGTCTAATGCCACCTGATCTCTTATGGGGAGCTGCTGGAATGACTCCAGTACTTTTCCCACATGACTCTCCATGGCCATAGCAATACTAGTTTTAAAACAGTAAAAGTTCAGTAAGTTCTCCACGGAGAAACAGGAAGAAGTATTGTGAGAGACCAGGACTCTGAAGCAAGACTGTCCAAGGCCCATCCTTTGTCCTGTCATCCATATGCTACATGCCGTTGGGAAAATAGAGCTAAAGGGGGGGGGATGGTAATTGTGGCTTTCTAATCAAATCATTGTAAGGGTGAGTTGAGGGATCTGAGAGCAGTGTTGGGAATCTGGAGAATGCTGACTAGGTATCAACTACCGGTGGCATCACCACAACCATGGAAGCCTGTATCCATACACAGCAGCATCACCATAACCATCAAAACCTGTATCTACACAACAGCATCACCACAACCATTGAAGACTGTATCCATATACGCCATGAGAACTTTGCACAACAAAAGCAATAAATGGAACCCAAAATAGGTGAATGAAGAAACTCAAAGTTCCCAAGTAGAAAATTGGGAAAACACAGCCTTTGTATCTGCTTAATTCTAAGTGCTGAGTTGCGGCAAATGAGATTAGTTATGTGTGGCTAGTTCAAGAGTCACTTCAGAATCTGTAGTGAACGGAGTCATTCCATGGCTGTAAATAAATGAAGTAACTAAATGGCTGTTGAGGTTTTAGGCGATTTCTCTCAAGCCCTTATGCACTGTTTTTCAAAGCTTTTTGCAATGAATAATTAACAAATCGGAAAGCCCAGAAGAAACGGATCAATTCCTGCATACAGACAACCCACAAAGACTGAAAAGAAGGAATAGTGAGTCTAAATAGACTGATAATGAGTAATAAGATTGAAGCAACAATTTAAAAAGTATTCCATCAAGATGCAGACAAGATCTGAAAGAACTGAGTTCTATAGAACACTTCAGAGTTTTTTTCCCCTCAATTCTTTTAAAACCATTCTTTCCAAGTTACTTTTCTCTTGCTGTGATCAAACCCCATGACAAGAAGAAGGAACAGTTTATTTTGGGGTACGGTTCCAGAGAGAGATTCCACAAGGGCAGGGGAGACATGGCAGCAGGCAGCTCAAGTGGAAGCTAAGAATCACATTTTCCAATCATGAACATAAAGCAGAGAAGAGAGAAGGGAGAGGAAGAGGGAAGGAGAGAAAGAGGGAAAGAGAAGAAGAGGGAGGGAAGGGGAGGGGGGTAGAAACAGAGAATTCTAGGCAGGACAGGCTACAAGCTCTCAAAGCCCACCTTGGTGTACTTTCTCCAGTGCAGCCTCACTTTAAACTGAACTTTCCTGAACAGCGCCACCAACTGGGAACAAGTGTTCGAGTATGTGAGCTTATGGGAGGCACTTCTTACTCCAGTCATCATGTGTTTCAAATGAAAAGAGCCTTGCCAAGCTGGTTTTAAAGGCTGATGCTACCCTGATACTAAAACCAGACTAGGATGTAGCAAAAAATACAGACCGTCTCCTTGAGGATCAGGCATACAAAAATTCTCAACAAAGATGCAAACTGAAGCCAACAGTATGTAGAAAAAGGTGACATGCTATGGTCTAACAGGAGCAACACAGAGAAGGTCTAGCACGTGCAAATTAGTAAACACACTACATCTCACCAAGAGACCCCAGAGCAAAACCATGACCCCAGCAGACACAGATAAAGCACCTGTGGAGATTCAACGCACCTTCCTGATAAAACCTCTCACAAACTGAGTATTGAAGGAACATACCTCATGATAACAAAAGCTGAATGAGAAAAGCCCACAGCAATATCCGCCCGAAGGCAAAGGCATTTCCGCTAAGATCTGGGGCAGACACGGAAGGAGCTTCCACTTCTCCGAATGCTGTCTGTGTTAGAAATCTTAGCTACAGCAATTAGCAAAGAAATAAAAGGGATTCAAATGGCAAAGAAGGAGGGAAAGGTATTCACGTTTCTAAAGATGTGATTTATACATAGTGAAACTGAAATATTTCATTAAAAAGCTGTTAGAGCCAACAAGATTGGTAAGATTAAGGGACAGAAAATTAGTGTAAAACAGGCAGCATTTTTATTTACCAACAATAAACCTAATGAACAGAAAATCAGAAAAGCAAAATTTGTCATAATAGCTGCCAAAATAAAGCACCTAAAAATGAATTTACTAAGTGAAAGATCTTTATAATGAAAGTACTAACATGCTGACCAAAGAAACCATACAACACAGAGACACATACATACACATTCATATAAACACACACATAAAACATATATATATACATATGAAAATATACACACATAAAAACATACATACACACAAATACACACACACAACTATTCCATATTGAGGGACTAAAAAAATATGAATAGTGCTAAAAATACTATGCCACAAAAAAATGAGCTATAAACTCAAGGCAACCGCCATCAGACTAGGATACCAATGGCTGCTTTCATGGAAGTAGAAAAATATCATAAAACTCAAGGAATCACCAAAGACTCAGAAGAACCAAAACAATGCTGTGGAACATGGAGGGAGAAAGCTGGGGCCTTTAACAATGGCTGACTTAAAAATCACTCGGTAAGGCTGGCAAACTGGCTACCTGGGTCAAAGCTGTGCCTGCTTGTTACCACACTCCTCCCACCCTGATGGTGATGGTCTCTTATCCCTCCGAGACCAGATACACCAAGCTGCATTGTATCACAGGGACAGAAAGCAAACTAAGACTGTTATCAAAAAGATTAAATCAATGCTGGTAGATGCCTGAAACAACAACAACAAAAAAAAAAAAAAAAAAAAAAAAAAAAGAGAGAGAGTGCAAACCAGAACAGTCATGGAGGAAAAGCATTGTCTACAGCACAACCATATGTCAAGCAATTTGCTCTGGGAAATGAGAGCATTCCATGAAGACATAGCTCTGCTTCCACGTTCACTGAAGCACTATTCACAAGAATCAAGACACAGACCCATCCAAAGCGTCGATCGATGGGTGAGTGGATAAAGCAAACGTGGCCACTTGGAGGAATGGACTCGGGTGGTTTGCAGCCACCTTCATATAGAAAGAAGGTCATCAAGTAAAACAATCCAAATGGAGAAAACCAAACATCTCATGTTGTCATGGAAACTAAAACATTGCTCTCCTACTAGATCAGGGGTGAAAAGGGGTCCCTGGGAAGGACGTGGAGGTGAAGGGGGAATTCCAACTAGATGGCAGGAGTGATGTCTGGGTTTCTGTGGCACTTTAGGGACACTGTGGGCTATACAAGACTGTTGTATAATAACCCCATGTGCATGAGAACTCCTGGCACAGAGAACTGATTAGCTTGAGGACAGGGAAATGCTAACTACCCCAGTTTGGTTATTGCTCATCACTTACATGAAGAGGATATGACTCTGGACCCCTGAAAGCTGTACAGACAGCGAGCCTCACTTCTACAGTACATTTCTCCCACCTCCACTCCCAACCCATGTCCTGAATGGAATCTTGAGGTACAGTAGAAAGTAACTTTTTTTTCTTTCTGGTTGAGACAGGGTTTCTCTGTGTAGCCCTGGCTGTCCTGGAACTCTGTAGATCAGGCTGGCCTCGAACTCACAGAGATCTGCCTGCCTCTGCCTCCTGAGTGCTGAGATTGAGGGCATGTGCCATGACCGCCTGGCTGAAAGCAACATCTTCAGAATTCTCCTTATAAGTTCTTGCTTCCTCCTTTAAGAACCAAGTGCACTGTGATTTTATGTTGATCTCAAGTATTTTAAATATCAAATTCAACTTAAAATTATTTACCACCAATAAAACATGCCTTCATCAGTTTTTGTCCTCAACAGCCTCGAGGGAAGTGGACACAGCTCTTCTGAAAACTCATCACCTTTACCCTACAGCTTGGCCAACTGTTCCCCTCTGCCTGGTCTGTGTGGGCAAGCTAACACAGAGACACTGATCGGATCTGCACACTATTGGACAGTCAGGTACCACAATTACCACCAAACTGGAGGTGAGTTATCACTGCAACCAGAGACCTCAGTGTTAGAAGTTAGTGATTTTTTAAAAATCAGCTCATGAACAAGCGGCTGCATCTGGTCAACTATAGTTACTGCCTTCCCTGACCGAATCTTTATCCTTATCTTCATTAGGAACATGGGTGAGCTGCAGTGTGGGGTTCAATTCTTGATTATGAAGGGGCCAGATTAATCACGGCTGCCAAAATATATATAGATAATGAATTTGCCAAAAAAGTAATTCCACAATTCAGAAACAATACTGGTATCTCTGGGGGCTGCAGGAAGATACATGAACCTACAAGATTTCTTATCTTGAAATTAACTGCTCTTCTTCCATTCAAAGAGGAAGCATAGTTAAGCAGAATTTGATAATTTCAAACGCTCTCATCACTGAAAAAATAAAATGATGTTGACAGCTCATGTGATGTCGATAGTTAAATGCTCAGGGGGAAGCTATTGGATTTTGATATTTCTAAATGTCAGGTACACTCTAAACTTCCTATAGTGATGGTTTGGAATTTTGACAGTGCACGTTGCTAGGTTTGGTCTAACTGTGTTTTAAATTACCCGTGGCCTTCTCTCAGTGCTCAGATAACCAGCAGCTGGCAAATCCCAGGGCTCTGCAGGCAGCATCATAGGCAATTCCTCCCTAGCACAACTGGAATGGTAGCCTAAAATATTCTGAATGTCTTTGGCCATTTTTCCCTTTTCTTTTCAGTACAGCCTTGTCCTGTGTTAGGGGGGGGGGGGGATGTGCATAAGTGTTTTCATAGTCACATAAACTGAGCTTTAAAATGCTTAATTGGGGGGGGGGGGAATAAAACCTTCCCAGGAAGCGAATATTACTGTTCTTTACAACCGGATGGAAAGTAACACTGCCATCTCATAAAAACAAAAATGTTGTGCAATAGGAGGTGGTGCTCTCCACTTCTCTCTCCTGTTTACTTCAGAGCGCCACTGACATCATGAATGCACCATTAATGAACCCAGGCGAATAAAGACATTAAGATCAGCTCCTGCCCTTGTTTCTGGTGCATCTGCATGGTAGAGGGCCTGTTGTTACTCAACCAGCTAATCACCGGCTTTTGTTCTCATCTCTGTGGTTTTGCTCATTGGGGCTAATCTACATAGCCATCTGGAATTTGATAGATAATTGCCTTTTCCAAGTCCCGGGAGCTTAAATGACTTGTGAGGAAACTGAACCAGACACACTCTTCTCAGGTAGAGCAACAGCTGGATCCCAAGTCGGGGGAGTGGGAGTTGTGCAGGGGCATGGGGGGTGGATGTACATTTTCAACTGCAACACAGACTCGTTCCTTGTAAGAAGCTACAATGTATGTAGACGGTGATTCAGACAATGCTGTACAGCCTGACTTAACTCTAGGATCAGTTTCTGTCTTCCCTGGCAACCTCATCTCCTCACGGACCAACCAAATTAGCATCTCCAGGCTCAAGGCTCAGAAACTGGGACCATTCACAGCCCTGTGATGCCGCAGGCTCACAGTATAGAAAACTGGGCACAAAAGAATGAACACCACCTGTCCTTTTCCTATGGAGATAATATTCTAGGGCTTTTCGGATATTTGTGTTGCTTTGCTGAGTACAAAAGAAATGCACGCTTAGCATGGAAAGCTTGGGAAACACAGAACAACATCATCCAACAACAACATGGCTGGTATTGGGTGTAAACTCACAGATGCTTTCTCTCCAAATCGAGATGCACAGGAGAGTCCGGAGGAGATTATAGTGGGACAGTGCCTTGTGATCTGCAAATCTCCCCATGTTGCCCCCCCCCCGTGTGTGTGTGTGTGTGTGTGTGTGTGTGTGTGTCTTGTGTACCTACATGTGTACACATGTATCTGAGTGTAGAAGCCGGAGTACAACTTTAGGTGTCATTCCTCAGCAGCTGTCTACCTTATTTTTGAGGCAGGGTCTCTCAGTGGCCCGGAGTTTGCAGACTAAGACTGGTTGGCCAGTGAGCCCCAGGGGCCTTCTTGTCTGTCTCCCCAGGGAACACAAGCACCCGACACTAGGCCCAGCTTTACTCCGTGGGTTCTGGGAACTGAACTCAGACCCTCTGGTTTGCCAGGCGCACGCTTTATTGACTAGGATGTCTCCCCGAGCCTGTGAAATATCTTTAGAGTAATTGATTGTAAAACGCCCACAGCCACCTTGAATCATCTACTATTTAGTGCTTCTGAGTCCAGGATGGCCTGGTCTTCCTTTGGTATTTAGCCCTTTGGGAAGACCTCAAAGAATGCATTTAGGGCTCCAAACCTGACCTACAGCCACCCTCAGTCCATTCCTCCTTGTACTCTCTGGTGCCTCCCCCTCCCCCCATTTTAGAGCATCTCAGAAGCAGCCTGTGCACATAGATGCATTTCCTTATCAGCTAGCGGTCTTCGAAGATGCTCAAATGAACATAGAAAAATACCACCAAAGAAAGCCAGGTGAGGTTCACTAGTTTATCTTTAATAAACATACCGTCTACCAGTGGCAGGAGTGATTTTTTTTTTTTTTTTTGGCTTTGCTGTCATATGTGTGCAAGAATCTCTCGTGTGACCCACAGTCTTCATCTACATAGCTCTGTGCTCCCCCTTTTCAATGTGGTGCTATGGCTGCCAACCATAATGCTCTCCCATGTGGCTTTTTGCATGGCATTAATGCTATTTTCAGTAAAAACAAAATGTTCTACTGTGAATCTTCAACAGTCAGTTTCCGAAAGACAACGGACTTTGATCAGTATCTTGAATGAGATTCAAGAATCAAAGACTCCCCTAACTCAACCAGGGGTGTCACTGACACAACTGCACTAGCCCGGCCAACCTCACTGCCTAGTCATTTGCAGCTGAGCACTATTGTGTTAAATGTCTTGAGTAAACTTTGTGGCCAGCAAGCTGGCAGAGTAAGGATGCTCCTTAACTCCAGACTCTCCATCCAAGTTCTGTGTTCCTTCTACTGTATCCACTGCCTCCCATTGGCAGCTTAAGTACCAGACAGATTTTTTTTTCCCATTCATTTTCATGAATCTAGGCCTACTAGGTTCTTCATATCCTTGCTTGAAGACTCCATGTGGTCAGCCACTTGCTCAGGGCACCAGGCTTCCCACCAGGGCCCAGGATACAGACTGGGCTGAGGGCCGTTCAAACATTGCTGTGTGTTCCATTATGAGAACTCTCTTTGTCGCAGAAATTTGATGGAGTCGGGAAGAAAGTCTGGCTCCTACCATCCGGCGACCTGACACTTGCTTTTATCTGCTGAGGTTAATAGAATTGTTCTTGCTGTTTGGGAGACAAGGTCTGTGACAGTCTGTGTAAAAGCAGGTTCACAGAGAGGACTGTTGCCGGTTGCTGTGTAAGTTCATCTCAGTCCCCGAATACTCTTAAGGAAAGGGAGAAAGGAGTAGGTGATAAAGGGTCTCTGACTGAAGTTACAAGATGAAACCCAGAGCAGAGGAACTAGAAAACAGGTGAGATTCTAGCCTCCAATAGTGAAATGCCAAACACCAGAAACTTGAGCCTGAGAGGAGGAGCTGTTGCAAACCAATTTGGGGTATGGGGCAAACTGGGGCCTCTGCTAACATCTAAGCAGAGGGGAAAGAAAGATTAGTGTAGAGGTGGAAATCCATCCACTGGCCAGGCTTCTGAACGTTCCTACATCCGGGAGAAGGAGCCTGGCAACGCTTCTGCCCTCAGTGAGCCTTTAGGCCACAGCTATGTTAGCTATAAATCTGGCTTTCTCAGGCGTTAGGAGGAGGCACTGCAAGCCCCTGAGTGAGTCTAGGGCAGAGTCCTCAGTGGCCTGGCTAGGGAAGTAGGGACATCTCCTTACCCCCTCCTTGTCAATCATGGTGGCCACTGTCACTTGTAATCATTTGCCACCCTTGTCCCATCCTCGGCTCATCTCTTGAGCTAATGTGGGTATTGCAGCTGTAAATGATCCACGTTGGGCTGGGAACCCATATACCAGCTTTGGGGGGTGGTGGCAGGGCACTGTTGTCTTCCACACTATCCTGACATGAGGCTGCTGTATCTGTTGACTTCCTCAAGGGAGTGGACTAGAAAATGAGGAAAGCCAGGCAACACGCCAAAAGCCCATCTAAGAGAAAGGTTTGTCCCGACCTTGGCTTTCTGAAGTTCAGACCCTCATGAATATTCATGTCCAGCTCTTCTCCTTTGGCAGGATCTGGAGGCTCAAGACTATAGCAGGCAGTAAAGAGCCTTCGGCCATGTGCCCAGAAAGCAAGAAATCTACATTAATCCTCATTCTTTAGTTCCAGACTTCAAACAAAATTATATGTGGTAGGAGAAAGCCCCGATTCCAGATGCTGCCGTCACGTCCACCTTCCCTTCTAGAAACCACATGCTCAACAAACTGATTCACAGGCTTCCAGAAATAGCATGCAGCTGGGAGCGCCGAGCCTCTGACTCCGCAGATCATTTAACTGAATACCAATGATAGCTATTATGCAGCCGGGATACCCCAGGGAAATAATTCCCATTCCCCACTGTGCTCACAGCCCGATGAGTCAGTTGAGGTCAGCATGGAACAGTGTGCTAATGAAGCCAAGGGCTCCGAAAAGATGTTCTAGTTGACCTGGAGATGTTGCCAAGGGAGCCCCGACTTCCCTCACATGACATACTGTAATCTTAAAGCATCTGTGGGTGCCGGACAGGAGAGAGTTGAGCAAAGCACACTCACTGAAGGCTCTGGACGACAGGCTGCACTTCTGGAGAGACAATACAGGGTGGAGCATGACCGCACCCCATTGTAGGGATAAAATTCACTGTTGTGAATGGATAGAGGCATGGTGTTCATCCTTGGTCTGTTTCTGCTAGCCCAGCTGGTACCATGATCCTAGCTCTATGTCTAACATCTGCCCTTCTCTCTCATTTGTTGCTAATTAGCAGTAATTAAAAATGAAATAATTAAGCAAGTTAGTAACTGCATCTCATAGCATCAATTAGGTTCTGAGGGAGTGGTGACAAAGTAAACATGTGGCTTTAGTGTACCCACCTTGCCACCTTAGGGACCTCCTCCAACCCTGGACTCAGTGCCTGTCACAGGACACCCACAAAGGAGATCTGCTCTTTGTACACTGAACAATGGTACCTAGTATTCAGAAGTCCCCAAGTTCAACTTACTAACTGCAGCATTTTTTAAAAACCACTCAGACTAGAATTCACTAGAACCCCTCATCCCCTATTCCACAACCTGTGCATGCTTTTTAGCTATACACAAACAACAGATACACAAATAGTTAAGTGGTCCCTCTGAGCATCCCCAGCCTTCTCTACATCATCCCCCAAGTTCACTGCAAGTTCCAACTGTGCCAGTTGACTTCTGACCTGCTATGCTCCTTCAAAAACTAGGTCAAAACATAAATAAATAGTGAGAGAGCAAGCAACAGGTAAAGACAAGGGCTTGCTAGGGCTGTCACATGCTTTTAAGGAGAGTTGTTGGGCAGGTGGTAGGGAGATAGAAAGACTGCTCTTCCAGAGGTCCTGAGTTCAAATTCCAGCAACCACATGGTGGCTCACAACCATCTAATGAGATCTGATGCCCTCTTTCTGGTGTATCTGAAGACAGCTACAGTGTACTTGTATATAATAAATAGATAAACAAACAAATACATCTTAAAATAAAAGAAAGATATTGGTAGATACACTGTGTCAGAGATAGCAAGACTAGATTTCAATGTTCTGTTAGAGGTAGGAAATCCACCTTTACATTTTGGGCATTTTCTTGAAAGAGTGAAAGATTTGTGCTTCTAGTTTTCTTTGAGCACATCACTGCAAAGGACCACATAGAAATAGAACCCCAGTTCCATTTGCTTTTTATCTAATACAAATACAAATAGCTATCATGTGTGGGGCACTTGTCCCTTGCCTGTCATTCAACATTTATCGGCTGAACTCTGGGTATCCCAGGCCTTCATCTCTGGATGGCAGACACAGCAGAGAGCAGTTAAGACAGGCCATGAGGTAGATTTCCTAATGGAAGGAAAGGGTGACTGGGGTGGGAGGTGCTCAGATGGAGTCCTGAAGAGCACCGTGCACAGATAATCTGATGGTTTGAGGGAGGTGGCCATGCACAATGAAGATTCCAGGACACAGAGAGGGCCAGCACACAAGTGCCACTGGGGGACCGTGAATGGGTGACATGGCTGTGCTTGAGTCAAAGGGGAAGGCTGGCATAAGGCGTCCTGGACAGAGGCTAAGCACACTGGGGTGAGAAGCCATTCAACATGCTTGAGAGACCACTGCAGCATTTTCATCCAAAAAGAGCCATGATGGGGTTCCCACTTTGAAACGATCATAGATAACGGCTTTTGGAGGCAGGTGGAGGAGAGGAGGAAAGGCTGGCTTGAGGGTCATTACTGGGTACCAGTTTAACCCTGATGTTATATGGTGTGCTCACTGCGTAGCCATCCTCAAGGGACACCATGAAGAGGGGGCAGGAGTCAACAGTATATGAACTTGATGCAGGGTGGCACTGGGCTGACCTGAGTAAGGACACAGCCAGGTTAGCCATTACAGCAAAGTGTAGTCTGCCCATTAAACCCCTGGAGTTCCCCCACCTTTTTCCCCTCAAGGACTCATGTAGCCCAGGCTGGCCTCAAATTCACTATGTAGCTAAAGATGGCCTTAAACTTTTGATTTTCCGCATTTATCTCCTGAGTCTGGGATTAGGAGAGTAAGCCGCCATACCTAACACGTGATGCTGGCGATAAACGCGGGGTTTCTGTGCCAGCAAACTCTCTATAAACTGAGCCATAGCTCTCTACTAGCTCTTCTTGGTGGCCCAAGGTGGACCCATTTCAAGGACCTAGCCCAAGCGAAGGGCTCAATTCATTCTCACCTATGCCTGGAGGAACAGCATAGTCAGGATCACTGCATGGCTGAACGGAAGTGGAGGCAGTGGTGCAGCTAAGATTTAAGACTTGGGAGAGCATCCATGACAGTCACGTGCTGTCAGACCCTCTCGCTACCGGCGCCACTTTCTAGAGCCATCTTCTTTTTCTTTCATTCTGAGTAGCTGAGGCAAACACAGTAAGATCCTTGACTAACGGGGCCTCACAGAGACAAGGACTTTGATGAGTGGTCCATATGAGGTGTGGGTGCCCTGATGGAAAACTACCTGCCCTGGAAAATGTCTTTGCCAAATAACAGCAAGAAAGCAACCAGATCTCTTCAGACATCCCACAGTAGGGGATCGCCCTCTGTGATCTTAATACTGGAGAACAAAGCAGAAAGGTGTATTCTGTTTGGAGTCTGCCTCCCCCATGGTATTTTACTATAGTAAATTCTGGACCAGTCTTTTCCCTTCTCTCTCTGCATCTGCTGAGTCCTCATATAGAACAAAAGTAGAAAGAAACCCCACTGGTTAAGAAGAGGGTGAAGGATGGGTCTAACACAGCCACCGTAAGGAAGGAGACTCAGAGCACGCACTGTCTGGCTTGAATTACAGTTCTCCCACTGTTGCTATGTATGAGGTATCGCTGGGGCACATGGTTCTTTCTTACTTACTGAGCACAGGGCTTACTATGTAGCCTTAGCTGGAATTCACTATGTAGTGGCTGACCTCAAACTCACAGAGATTTTGCCTGCCTCTGCCTCCTGGGTGCTGGGATTAAATGCTGCAGGTTTTATGTTTGGAAAGAATGCTATCAGAGAGACCAGGTAAGGTGTGAGGACCCTCAAGATGACAAAGTGGAAGGGGAGATGTCTTCCCCAGCAGAGGGAAGATGGCAATTAGTCATTTTGGAGCACAGATACATAAATGCAGTGAAAGGAATGGAGAAAATTGCCCAGGTGGGTTGAGGCTTAAAAATATTAAAATTCCAAGACAATGAATGGGCTGTGGGGATTTACCTAACTGTAAATCAAACTGTCAAACTGAAATCTAGTTTATGAGTAGAAAGTCATGGGATTTGTCAGCAAGGAACGTGTATTCATCACTGTCCAGGAAAGCACAAGTGACAGGCTAACTCTCTCACCCACTTTCTCACCCAGGGAGCATCTGAGGACTCTCAGAAACAATGACTATCTGATGTGAGCATCTGGAGAGATGATGGGTACAATGTTCCCTCTTTCCCGGTTATTCCTTAGACTGAGGAACATAGTTGAAAGCTAAGCTGCTGCGAGCTAGTTTGTTGTTGTTGTTTGTTTGTTTGTTTGTCTCACCAGCCTTAATTAGCAGCTGGATGACCCTGCCGGGTCATTAATGTAGAAAATGCCCCACAGACTTGCATTATAGACCAAGCTGACAGAGGCATTTTCTCATTTGACGTTCCTTCTTAGATGATTCTAGCCTCTGTCAAGGTGACAGAAAACCAAGCAAGGTAGAGACTGGTCCTACACCTGTGGCAGGCGAGCTTTGTCTTGGAAACATAAGTTACTCTTCTCAGTGTACAGAGACTAAAGATGCCCGTGTCAGTCTTCAGTACTGGTGCTCACCAGCATTCTAACAGTCACGGTGGGCTAACCACTCTTCTAGAACATTCTTGACTCACACGCCTTAGGATTGTCATACAACAGTATGCCAGAGATTCTCTAATAGCTCAGATCACCAGAGCCTATGGCCGTTTGAGCAGAATGCTACTATGATCTCTGGAGAATAGGTTAAAGCAGTTTTGCCTCATGCAGCATTCAAGAGGATCTGTCATCCAAACTTCTAAACAAACAAACAAACAAACAAACAAACAAAAAATAACCCAAACAAAACCAAAAATAGTCATAAACCACTCTTATCCTGAGTGCTGAGCTCAAACAAGGGTTTGTGGTCACATGAAAGAATAAACCTAGTTTTCTCTAAGTGAGAAAAGCTTGTTAAAAAAAAAAGAGTTAAGAGCTCAAAGCCTAAGCAAGAATTTAACATATAATGTTGTTGAGGCTACACGTTAGTAGTGCATCTGTGATAATCAACTACATAGACTGCGAACTACAGACGAGAGAGAGAGAGAGAGAGAGAGAGAGAGAGAGAGAGAGAGAGAGAGAGAGAGAGAGAGAGAACACATGGAAATCTGTCTTTGAATATAATCAATGACTCTTCTTAACATTGACATGATGTTCCCAGAAATTTCTTCCTGACCAAACAGTTCATCAGTTAGACTAATTTTGGAAAACAGGAGTAGGAGAGAACAGCAGTTCTGTTCCTGGTCTGTAAATCTGAGAAATATTTAATGAGAAAGGTAAGAGTGAGTTAAGGTTGGTTTGGGATCAGCATCTCTCGGAAAAGTGCAGCCCCAAATCAGAATGGCCGGTACAAAGCAGGAACACTATGACAACACATCCACGGGTGCTCAAGTGACATGAGCAACAGTGACTCCAATTCTAGCCAGAGTAGGGAAAGGAAGTGCTACAGGCTACAGTAACAACCTAGGCTCATGACTTCCATATGGCATGTTTTTCCTGCTGTGTTCCCTAGGTAACACTAGTTATCCAGAGCTTCTGTGCACCAGGGCTACTTCAGGCTGATGAAGGCTGGGCTTTGCTTCTGCAATTGTACAGTGGCACAAAAAGGAGGGTTAAGTGGTGAGTCACAGAATCTCTTAAGAGCTTTTAACTGGAAATAATGAATGTTGGGCATATGATTCATGGACCTTGTATACAGCTGTATCTAACCAGAAAAGGGGGAAGACAGGCCAACTCTACCACAGGGATGTTGCAGATATGTGACCACACTGAGAACCCCGAGATTGTGTTGCTTACTGGAAAACCTCTTTGGTGTTGACTTAGCCTTATCAAACACCGTTAATCCCTCTGGCTGTAATAGACATGACCTTCTTTAGTACACACTTTTTAATCCCAAACAAGGTAAAGTTACTTTGCAGAAGGAAGCAGCCATGTTTGAGAATCACGTCTAATTGAGGGGCAGACAAAGTGATGAATCAGAGAAAGATTTGACAGAATAGGATCTTCCCAACTCTCATGAGAAGAGAGAAGAAAGAGAAGCTACTTAAGAGAGGCAGTACGGGGTGGGGGATGGGGCAATTTCACAGGGAGAGTTTTACAGAGGTAGGTTGAAGAAAGAACAAGCTAGACACAGGTGAAGACAGCATGAGAAGGAGCCAGAACACTGCCAGAGGTAGTTTGAGGTCAAGTGGAGCAAAAAGTCAGAGGCTGAGAGAAGCCAGATTGAATCAGTCAGCTTGGAGAGGAGTTTGAACCAGGCTGCTAGAGTTCAGAAACAAACAAACAAACAAAAAATTAGGAAGGGCTGAGCTTATTCAGCAGCAAGCCTCAGAGGCTGAAAACACTCTAGGCTAAGGTAAGATTGTATGGAGGCTGGAAGCTTGCAGGACTAGGCCTGGGTTAGCAGATGGAAGCAGTGGGCCTCCAAGACAACACTTAGAACAGGCGGATAAAGGATACCTTTACACAGGTAGAAGGCATTGACTAGACACTGTGGGGAGACATCACTAACGGCCGTTGCAAATGACAGGGTCACTGGAGAATGATGGGAACCTCTCCACATCCATCTCTCCTCTGCCTTCAACACCATCCTTAGTTTAGATTCAGCATCCCATATTATAAATGAGTTAACCTTGCTCAAATCATACCAATAGCATGACAAAAGGCTTTGCAGTGGCACAAACTTTTGCTTAGAGATGACTGGGTTACACATTTATTTTCAAGACACAGTCTTATGTGGTCCAGGCTGGTCTCTGTGCACTATGCAGCCCCAGTTAGCTTTGAACTGTCGGTTCTCCAGCTTCCATGCCCTGAGCACAGGAATCACAGGTGTGTGGCAGTGCTGGCTGAGGCAAAAATGTTCATACACATAATTCGAGTTACATTCTAATATTCAGTGTGTTCATATCATTCATTACCTGACATTACTCACTCTATGTATCTATTAACACACACACACACACACATACACACACACACACATACACACACACACACACACACACACACACACACACACACACAGTACATGTCCAACAAACTCTGTGCTTCCTAAGTTTTTATTCTTAGACAATTCTTTGAATTCAATAGTAGCTCGGCCACAGAGGAAAGCCATAAAAGAGTTTGTTGACTTTTAAAATGCCCACAGAACTACTGTCTAGATACCAGGACCAGGTTCAGAGGCCACCAAAACAATGAAACGTAGGGAGAATTCAGGTCTGCTGCATTTAATAATGTTCTCCATAGGCCACCTGCCTCTCAAGGAACAAGGTTTCACAGATGTACCACCAGTAGGCTTTATGTGCACACGCCTCCCCTTCACGTCCCATCAAATCACGGTGCACACCGCTTACCACAGTCTCCACAGGCTTCCTTTGACGTTGACACTGAGATTTACTCTGTGAATGATCCACTGAAAGGCGTCTTGCTAGACAATGTCAGAATTCCTGCTGGAAACACCCCAGTGGCCAGGGAGCTTCCACACAAAGCAAACCAGGATAGACTGAAAGCCAAGCCCTTGATCACAGGGACGCCGGATGAGAGGAGGGGATGATATGGGAAGAGTTCCCCTATAGCTCCTCTGATGAGTCTGAAATCTAGCCAGAGATGGAGCTCACCTGCCGCGGGCTGATGGATTAACTTCCCTTCGCGCCCTCATTATGAAAGTGAGGCTGTAAGGACACTGCTGATCCACAGAGCTATGGAAGCTTAAACGGAACAACGCATCAAAACCACTTAGAATACATGGTAGGCACTCAGAGGAATTTCTTTCCTCTGCATTTTGCCAAGTGCCTCTCCTCGAGCCAACAGAGCTGAGATATTAAGAGATAATTAAATTTCAGGCCGAAGGGGGTGGCTTTGGAATGCACCTGCTCCAGAGAAATTCAAGGGCTGGCTGGGGCTTCTTTGGCTCTACTCTTTAGAAATCACAAAAAAACGGCAAGGGGAAGCTCCCTGTGCATTTGTGGCCATGGTTTCTACAAGTTCTGAGCCTGAGTTTCTCAATGCAGGGCCTCTTAGGTCTAGATTCTGGGAAGCAGGGGCTTATGAGTCCAAGCTTGCCATACCAGACACTCATTGTCCGTGGCTTGAAGCACTTTCATGTAGCAGCAAGACCCACAGCCGTGGAGAGAGGTGCAAGGACTCTTGGTGGCTCTGTCTTGAACCCTTCAGGAGACCAGAGTTCACAGCTCTGGGAGCTTACCTCCTGTCTCTGGCTGTTCCCAGGGTCTCAGCCTCTGGGCTGATTCTCACCCACTTCACTCCAAGTCTTTACCTTCTTGCAGACTCTATCCACAATTTACTTTCTTGAGCGATTCATCCATTTTGCCTCCTAGTGTTGTAGCTCAGAACTGTGGGTGCTGGAGTCCCTAATTCTCGGGCGACTCTGGATAGTAGAGCTCTGAACCCTTAGGTACCAAGTTCTCTAGTTGTCACTGACTCTTTGGAATTCAGAGCCACCTCTTGCTGTTGCAACTTTGAGCACCAGGACCCTCATCTCCTGGTGTCTCTGGAGCTCTTCAGCCACCCCTTTACTTCTGCTGCTAGGTTGGAAGCCCCGGGTTTTTGCTCAAATTTCATGTAATCAGAACAGCCTACTCTACCCATGATAAAGACAAAAGTATACAAAAGGCCATTTGGGAGAAGTCTTTATCAGGACCTAACACTGCAGCACTGGATGTCCAGGGGTCACAGGTAAAAGAGAAACCTCCCACACTAAGTAGTAAAGTGTGGGGAACAGCCCAGTTATACAATCCAAACAGGGTATTACAGGCATGCTATACAATTGTGAAACTATTATTTGTGCGAATCACAGCATGACTTCCGGTTTCACTAAGCCTATTCATGACTCTCACGTAAAGACCAGATGACAAGCTTTGAATGAGAACCAATCACGAGCCGTGTATAGATAGATACCGCCCTGTATCGGTCAGTCATCAGCTATCTGCTGGGTCACTGTGAGAAGTGCTCTTTCTCTTGACCTAATTTAATGATGGCAGCTTCAAGGTCCAGAGCAGCCAAGGCTGGGCCTCCAGGCCATCTGGGGGCTACTTGGGCCTGCCAGAGTGGTATGGCACCGCCATTGCAGGAGGGAGAAGTTGGGACTGGAATACGGCCTCTTAAAGCAGAAGTCACTGCCAGCCACCAAGGGGAATGAGTTCCTGTGGCAGAAGTCGTTTTCCTAAGATATCTATAAAGTGTTTAGAGCAGCTGGGTTACCATGACAACAGTCCAGTGGTCGCTAAGAGGGGGACCGTTTGGTGTGCAGTTTCCTGCTTAAGGCAACCAGCACAAGGGAAGGTCTAGGAGCTGTCAGAGTCATGTCAGGCCCCCCAGAAATCTGATCTGGAAGAAGAGTAGTCCATGTATGTGATTCATGTGCACATGTGTGAAGGTGGATGTATAAACCAGAGAGCAACCCTGACTGTCGCTCTTCAGAGGCCGCCCATGACTTACTGCTTATGAACGAGGGAGACAGACTCTCTCTGACTGGAACTCATTCACTGGATAAGATGGCTGACCACTTCAACCATAAGGACCCACCTGTGTGAGTATATGCCACGAGAGGCCTACCCATCACCACACAGCAGTGTGAGCAGACAACACACAGAGGTCATTTGTCACTGCAGGGTCCACTATGATGTGGCAAGTATGTGGTAGAGAGGGTGGAGAGAAGGAGAAGCTGGACAGTTTGGACGCTATGAAGAGGGATGGACCCGGAGACATGGGGTGGAGAGGAACAGCCTGATGTGAGGAGCCTGCATTGTCACCTCAAGCCACCACACTGAAATCCCAGTCTGTGCTGCCACTGAGGGACATGTCAGGGTCTATGTCAATGTTTGTGGCCCACATTACCACCAGAGACCATATGGACATCCATAGTCTAGGCTGCTGCCTAGCACCATGTTGATAGCTAAGGGCTACTCACAGCTGGCCCAGCGCCTCCTTGGCTGCAGCACACATGGGAGAGTGGGCCCTGTGCCTCCCCTGGACAGTTCAGTAGAAGTGGTACTGGCAGCAGGGACACAGGTTCGAGGTGGGGGGATGGCTCCACCCCTTGCTCACTTAGAAGACACCCTGGTGGTGTGGGCCCAGATCTGGGGCTTTGAGTTGGCCCACCCCAACATCCACCCAATCTGTGAACAGCATGGAGGGCATGAAGGGGCAGGTCCCGCAGAAACAAAGCGACATGATTTCCATGACATGGACCAATAACAGGGTAGAACCAAAGCAGCATCATTTCCATGACATGGACCAATAACAGGGTATCTAGAGGAGTTACCATGGGGATCCCATATTGACAGTAGAAGCCAGAGGCCTCAGACCAGACCAGACTCACTGCAATGACCATTTGTAAGAAACAATGGATAGACAAAAGGGTGTGCCATGTGACCCACTGCAGCTTCCACGGCAAGAATTTTTGCTTTGTTATGGCTTAGTTGCTTTTTATTTTTTTGGAGGGACTGCAAGGGTAGAGGGCAGATACAAAGGGTTGGGGAGATGAGAGGGACTGGGGTGCATGATGCAAAACTCACAATCAATAAAAGGTTAAAAAAACCAAACCATCACAACACATACAAGTGCATGCCACTACGTCCATTGCTTTAAAAAAAATTGTTGTTTCAAACTCAGGTCCGCACACTCGGAAGGCCACCACTTTATTGGCCTAGCTGTCACCACAGCCCAAAGCCAACCTTCCTTACAAAAATTATGTTACGCATGAGTGTTTTTGTCTAAATGTACATGCCTGATGACCAGATGCCCAGACACCTGTGTTACAGATAGTTGTGAGGTATTGTGTGGTTGCTGAGACTTGAACCCAGGTCCTCTGGAAGAGCAGCCAGTGTGCTGTTAACCACGGAGCCATCTCTCCAGCCCCATTAACGTTCCTAGTGATATTTAATAGTGCTTAGCTCCCAGACAAATACCCTCAGGAGTACACGGGTCATTCTATCTTGTCTTAGAATCATAATCTGCTATAAAGCCAGGACCAGATCTAGGCCTCTTGATTGCTAGCCTCATGTAATTTTCTGGCCAGTGAGAACATCTTGTCCGGAGTAGTCTTTGACGTATTTATCTACTTGATTCCACTCATATCAAGGTTCATTTCCTTGGGTTCAATTTTCATTTCTTCTGAAGAAAGCCTACCTAGTTAAGGGCACAGCGTACAATCAACACTGCTGAACGATGGCCTAAGTAGAAAGGGAAACAGGACTAAGCACTGAATCCAAACTCTCTGCAGCCTAAAGGTAGGACTCAAGTCTGAAATTAAATCGGCTTTGCTCACCAGCTTAATGACATTGTTAGTTGTTGTTTAATGAAGTCACCTTAAATTGCTACACTGAATAAATTTTAAGAGCTTGTGAAAATACTGTGTCCCAATGCACTTGTGATTGGTTCTTGTCTAACAGGATTAGGTACGGGTATTTCTAAAAACAGCTTTCAAGTGTTTTTTTTTTTTTTTTTTTTTTCCAGCTAATCAAGTCTAGACATTCCCAAAGGTTTATCATGTCCTCCAGGTTCTGGGAGTTAAATTCTTTTTCTTCCTAAGCAAACCCGTGAACGTCCTGACAAACCATTCAATCTATGACAAACCTATGACCCTGGTAAGCAAGGGAGCCATAAAAGAACCAGGAAACAAAGGTTTCACCCAAATAGTTGGCAGCCATTTTTAAAGCAATGGCAAAGATGGATTCCTTCGTTTTATTCCTTTTAACTTTCCAGAATCATCTCAGTACTTATGGGAAGGCAGGCACAGGCACATCACCCCTGCCTCTCAGCCTTAAGGAAGGCTCATTGAAAGTAACCCTTGATGGAAAGAGATGGGCTACAATCAATATGTCACCACCACATTGAGAAATAGAAAAAAACTGATACCACCTCTTCCTTTGGACACAGCCTAGCTGAAGCTGTAATGTTAACTCCCAGCAGACCATTTCTTGGCACAAAAGTATGCCACCGCTGTTCCTTAGCAACAAATGCTGTTCTTCAAAGGCTTTGTGGCTGAAGAGCTGGAGACCTTCTGCCTCGTGTACCTGACAAGTAGCAGGGATCCCGATGGGACTGATGGACCTGCTGGCGTCATGGAAACACTCAAGCCATGGCAATAAGAAGGCAGCCGCTGTTCTGATCTCAAAGCAACCAAGTAAAGGCATTCACATCACTCAGTGTACAGGCCAACTGGAGTCAAGAGAAGATGAACTCTGGGCTACTCAGTTTGTTTACTGTGGCATTCAATTCTCCCTGCTCTTCTCCAATCTCCTTTTCCTACTCTACCTCCGAAGGGGACCAATGAAACATGAGGTAATTAGGATACTGTGATGCTGTGGAATGTTGAAACACTGAAACCTCTATTAGGTAAAGTGACAAGATGCCATTTATTTGACAACCTGCCATTAAAATTTTTAGTATGTGTTAAAAAAAAAAAAAAACGGTTCTATTGATACCAAAACACAGTCAGAGGGGAAAATATATTTTCCTCAATGATTCATTAAGTTAAGCAATAAGTTGTGTGTGTATGTGTTGTGTGTGTGTGTTGTATGTGTGTTGTGTGTGTTATATGTGTGTGTTGTATATGTGTGTGTGGTGTATATGTGGTGTGTGTATGTGTATATACATGCAGATATATGTACATGTAGAGGTCAGAGGTCAATGGGTTTCTTTTTATAAGCTTTTCGCCTTATTTTTTCAGAAAGTCTGTCTCATTAAATCTGAAGTCTGTCATTCTGGCTACTCTGGTGGCCAACAAGCCTTCAGAATCTGCTGTCACTGTTCATCACTGGGGCTACAGGCATGCGTCTCCACACAGAGTTTTACAGGGGAGCGGGGCATCCAAACTCAGGATGTCATACTTGCCTGGCTAACATTTTACCCGCTGAGCCTTCCCCCTAGCCCTTGGTTCATCAACTTTAGGTTCTGTTTTATTACTATCATTTATTTCCAGGATTAAAATTCCAGTTGAATGTCAGTGACTCCATCTCTCCCAAGTTTCTATTAGACGTCTTCTAGTTGTTTAAGGAATTTCTCATTACGAGTGGCACGTACAAGGCTGATTTATGCTCCATAGCAGACATGATGTAAGGCAGTTTGAGTTCCATGGTGGTTTTCCCACTGAACAAACCTCTGGGATGGGATGTGGAAAGGGAGCTCTGGGTTCAGATCAATATTGCTCATGTGTTCATTCATTTGTACACTGGTTGGTTGGTTGATTGATTTATTCAAAAAGTATTTTTTGAGCACCTTGCTCCCCTGAATTAGTTGATAAACAAGAGATACAACAAGACAAATGTTTTTCCTGACTCTAAACATAGGCACACACACATACACACTATATATATGTATATATACATATACATATACATATACATATACATATACATATACATATACATATACATATACATACACATACACATACACATACATACACACATACATACATACATACATATATATATATATATATATATATATATATATGTATGTATGTATGTATATGATTAAAGGCATAGGGGAATGTCCAGATGGATGCTGAAGGAGCACCTAGCAACATCTAGCAACATCTCCTCCATTAGACCTAGAGACACTGAGGGAAGACTTCCTGAAAGAGACAGTGATGGATCAGGACAGGGTAAGCATTCTGGAAAGAATGGGTACCCAATCTGATCAGAGGTGGAGGCAGAAGGTATGGGTGGGAATCAAAGAAAGAAGCTCTCTCCCAGTATAGCTGGTTTGGGATAATGTGGTCCAGGCAAGTAAACTGGGGCGAAATCAGAAAGGGTGTGGAAGCCAAGAGAAGGGAAGCATTAAAGGGTCTTGAGAGGAAGAGGGTATTCACGGGCATGCCTGGTCCCCCTGCCACATAGTTTCTGACAGAGTGATGCTGTACCATAAGACCAATTCTCCCCTCGGACTACAATGACCCTGCCCTACTTCAGAGACTACTCAGAACACTAAACAACTCCAGTTTTCAGCATAAAATTGTATATGTTCTCTAGAAGCTAGAGGTCAGTGAGATGACTTGGTGTGTAAACACACTTGCCACGCATGCCCAGCAACGTGAGTGTGACCCTCAGAACTTACAGCAGGAGAGAACTGACACCCAGATGTCCTCTGACCTCAGTACCCCACGGTGTGTGTATACCCTCTCCTGCACAACGTAGCTTGTCTCACCTTTCAGGAAACAGAGGTTATACAAAGGAACTATGGTCTTAAGGCCATGACTCCCAAAGCAAAAATGAAGAAGAACTACTTCAAACTCTACAGCTTGCCACAGGAAAGGGACAGTGACAAAACAAAACTGCAACCTGCAGAAGTGTAGAAAACAGCCAACTACCCAAGAGGAGGGCAACATGAAGAATCATATGACTCAACGGCATGTGAAGTACTTGAGGGATCATACAACTCAATGACATGTGAAGTACATGAGAAATCATACAACTCAATAGCAAAAAAAAAAAAAAAGAAAAAAAGAAAGAAAAAAGACAGCATTAAAACATCTAAAAAAATCTAAGTATGAAGGCTCATCCCTGTAATCTCAGCTCTTGGGAATTGGAGACAGGATGAATAGGAGTTCAGTCCAGCCTCGCTTCCAGAGAATTCAAGTCAGCTTGGATTCCATCTTTCTCCAAAAGAATACAAAGGACAGAGGGCAAAGAGCTTTAATTGTCCTGCTGTCTGGCCTGAGGAAGGTGCTGGACATCATTAATTGTTAGAGAAATGCTAATAACATTCATAGTAAGGCATCTCCCTACTCTCAGTGGGCTATTAGCAAAATCAGTGAGTGCTAGTTAGGGCACGGTGAATAAATAGGTAAGGCTTGTACGCTGTTGGTGGGAAAGCAAACTGGTAGAGAGCTATCATGGGAGACAGCATCTGATGTCTCAAAAAACTCCAATGAGGATTAGAATATGCCCCATCACTCGGTACTTATTTACCCAAAGGAAATCTATCAGGATGTCAAAGAGATGCCTGAATTCAACAAAGAGTTCACCACATCCCTCTTCACAATAACCAAGATACAGAAACAGCCTGTGTCCATCAATACATCAATACATCAACAGATAAGTGGATTAGAGACAATGTGGTATATACTCATGATAGGCCATTATCCAGTCTTTACAATGCAGGAGATCAACCTAGAAGAATCTGGGGGGTGTCATATCAACTGGAACAAGGCAAACACAGAAAGATAACTACTGTTTTGCTATTTGATGACTATTGTATATTCTGTGGATTTTAAAGAAATTGAATTCAGAAACAGAACAGAATAGTGACTGCCAGGAGGGAAATGGAGAACTTGGGTAAAGAAGTTCCACTAGAGGATATATACATTCTGGGGATTAAGTGTTTAGTGTGGTAACTACGTTAATGTATTAGATATTTTACTCACTGCAGTGATAAAATACCTAACGGAAACAGTTAAAGGTAAGAGTTAATTCTGGCTACAGTTCTGAGGGACACAGTCTATCCTGACGGGGATGCCTGAGGTGGTTGGTTACATTGGGTCTATAGTCAGAAAGGAGAGAGAGGCTGATGCTGTTGCTCAGCTCATTCCCCAACCCCTTTCCAGTCTAGAATTATCCACACTTAGGAAGGGTCTTCCCTCTTCAGTTTTAAACTTCTCTGGAGATGCCTTCACAGACACACCCAGAGGTGTGCCTTCTAGGTAATTCCAAACTCAGTCAAGTTAACAAGAAAGATTACTTATCACGACTGGTAATAACAATATATTATAGATTTAAAATTTACTATGATAGACCTGAAGTAGTTTAAATATATTTAATATATTTACAGATGAGTAAATTTAAAAAATGGTACGTAGGTGAGGTAACCGACAGATAAATTGACTTGATTAACATTGTATCCATGTATCAAACCATCCTTAAGTACATTCAACTTTTACTCAGTGGTTACAGTTTAGACAAAGCTTATGGGAATAAACATGAACAGTTTCCTTAAAGACCTAGAAGGTTCTGAGTGTTGAATAAAGCTCCAAATCCAAGCTCCTGGTAGACATTCCTCTCTGTAGCAACAACGAGAGAGCATAGTTTGATTTAGGCATGTTCTTCCCTTATAAATATATGCTATACATGTTCCCAACATATGTGAAAGCCGAGATTGCCTCTCAATGATTTCCATCAGGAATGTCACTTCAGAAAAGCCTATGCTCGAATCATGCAAAGAGCCTGGTTTTATATTACAAATGCACAAAGACTTTTACAGGGAACCTCAAACTTTCTCCAGGGTTAGTGTCATCAAATTAAAATATAATGATATCATCCAAGAAGTATCTTCATGGAAGGTAACTTCTTTAAAAACTTAATGTGCCTAGGGAAAACAAACCAGACTCTTTGGCTCCTAAGTCATCCTAGGCATTTCTCTACTTTCTCATGACAAATAGCTATTACACACTTTAATTATTGCTTACAATGTTTCCCGAGAGGACCAATGAGAGCCACAAACTGCCTAAGAGGAAGCTCTTCTAACCTGGGAGAACACGTGACAGAATTACAGACATGCCACAGCCCTGCCTCTCCTAACCTTTACGTTCAGTGACCTTCAGTGGACCCTCTAAGACAGCATGGGCAGATGCTAGGTAACTACACACTTGACTGGAACGTTCCCATGTTTTGTACTTGTGTTTTCTTTTCTGTTCCTGGATCCAATTCAAGACTCATGCTGCATTTAGTTATTAGGTCTCTGCGTCTTCATCAACCCTAACAGTTTCTCGGGCTTCTCTCATGACCTTGGTACTTTTGAAGTTTGTCAAGCCTTTTGTTTGTGGTTGTGAAGCTTTGCATAAATACCGTTGGAGGTGAGGGGCCATTGTCATTATTGTCCTATAGGGTTTACATTCTAGCTAAAGTGCTGACTACTGGTGGTGTTCCCCTCAGTCACATGGATGAGGTCATGTGACTTAAGCACTAACTTAAAATGTGGCCCCAAGTCAAACCCTGCAAAGCCTCGGTAATTAAGCTTTGCCTACTGACAGTGGACATACCAGATAATTTCCAGCAGATGTTCTGAATGCCATAAAATAACTACTTTTGGAGAGATCTTTTGAGTCTGCAGAAACATCATTTCTAAAGTTTTGACTCTATTTTAGCATTAATCCAAGGGACTTTTCTAGTCCCCTAACTCACCCACCCCCATCTTGTATTTTCCACTCTCTGCTGTAAACCCAGACATTACTACAGAAACTCTTTATTTTGTTAGGAACTAATATTTTAAAATCAAGGTTTGGGTACTATACTTGCTCATTGTTCTCAGCAGTCACAACTAGAAAATACATATGTGGACTGGAGAGATGGCTCATTGGTTAAGAGCGCTGGCTGCTCTTCCAAAGGTCCTGAGTTCAAATCCCAGCAACCACATGGTGGCTCACAACCATCTGTAACAAGATCTGATGCCCTCTACTGGTGTGTCTGAAGACAGCTACAGTGTACTGATAGATAATAAACAATTAAATCTTTAAAAAATAGAAAATGCATGTGTATGTTGACTTATAAAAACACACATCTTACTTTTATCAGCACATGTGCTAAAGCATGAAGTACTTGGCAGCCACTCCAACCATAAGCAATACCCCAGGATTCATTGTTAAGCCAGTGGTTCTCAACCTGTGGGTCACTACCTCTTGGGGGGGGTATGACCTCCCAGGGGTCGCATATCAGACGTCCTGCATATCAGATGTTGACATTATGATTCCTAACAGTGGCTGAATTACAGTTATGAAGCAGCCATGAAGTAACCTTATGCTTGGACGTCATCACAGTCTGAGGAACCGTGTTAAGGGTTGTGACATCAGCAAAGTGGGGAGGCGCTGCCTTAAGCAGTCAGACCAGTGCCTTAATAGAGAAACCTCTTAAGCTAAGATTTCTCAAATGCAACAAACATCTTCAATTGTTCTCAAAGCAGGTGAAGCTTGGGGCCGCCGAGAAAATACGGAAACAGTCACTAACTGGATTTGCTTAAATAAAATGTTCTCAGCGGCAGCCGTTCGATCATGCCGACTTCCTTTTACAGATGTACAAGTGGAAGTTGCCAGCCCCAAAGCTTTTTTCTCCCTTATGGATGCTCCTCAGTTAGAGCATCAGAGAAACAGAAGGAGGCACTGAGGGCCAGGGAGGTACACTGAGGCAGGGCAAGCAGTTCAGGGCCCAGGAAGAGCGCAGGTCCTGGTGTGGGGTGTAGTCTACTTTCCCTTCCTGGTTCACAGCAGCAGATTTAGGGTTTGCCCAGGGCCTGTGGGAATCACACGGCAAATGCTGCTTCTGACGCCTTGGGCAACTGGCTTCATCTGTTTTCTCACCTGTAAACAGCATCTTTCATGTCACAAAGTGGTGGCAATCAGAAAGGCATGAAGAGACCCACGGAAACTCTCCTGCCTCCTAAGTAGTTTTGCTTTAGTGCTGTCATGAGGATAAAATTCAGTGATGCTATGAAAGATGAACTATACAAACACACTACCTTCTTTTCTTCCAAATATCTCTAGATGAATGCACTGGAGAGCCAAGAGCGTGGGGAGTGTGGGCTGAACACATCAACGTGTAAGACACAGAAGAGAACACGTTCACAAAGTCCATATTTCAAAAGATTCAGACTAAAGCGGCACCTGTTTCTGACACTCGCCAAACCTAAGTGGCATAAACACCAGCATCAATCGACATCCCCTTAACTCTTAAGTCTTAACATTTTCATGTGAAAATACGGCTCCTCTCCATAATAAAGGGTTACCTGCCTTCTTATTGTAAATCCTGCTTGTTCAAAAGAGCGACTGCACGCTCTCTTGGGGACAATGAAACATTCTACCTGTTCCAAAGGCTTTGTCTTCTTCAAGCTCTGTAGACTATAGAAAGCAGTTCAGGCACGAAGGAAACTTGCCACCAAGGCACCTGTACAATTTCTTTGTTTTGTAGTGGCTTGGTGTTTGAGTCATCCTCAGCAACTAGTTAATTCTAAATCACTAGGGGAATAAGAGAACAAATACTGTGTTTCTACATCTGACAGGTTGGTTGTGCCATCTCTATCCTTGGGATAAGAATAACCAGATAAGAAGTTTGGATGCTTGTATATGTATACATACATGTAAGTGTACCATGTGCAAGTGTACATACAAGTGTGTACATGTGTGTCTGTGTTTTCATGTGTGAAGGTCAGAGGCTGATGTCTAGGTTCCCACTGGACATATGCCAATAGTTTCCACTGATTTGTTAAGAGAAGCTGGTCAGCAAGGCCCAGGAATCCTGACTCCCACCAGCCACCCCTGGGATCACAGGCGCATCCCACCTGTTTACAGGAGTGCTGCAGATCCGAACTCGGGTCCGCACACTTCCACATCAAGCGCTTCACCCACTTGCCACTGCCCTCTGCCCGCCCAGAAACAGAAGCAACTGTTAAACATCAGTGATAATCGCCCTGGCTTTCATCTGAAAAGCAGTTTAAAATTAAGACTATGAGAGAGCTGGCTGAGGCGCCGGGGTGTTACTCAGCATCTAGGGGAGGAAAGGCTGGGACCTTGGGTGCCGGCACAGAGGCGCAGGGTCTGCATCGGAGTCGGGGGCACCTGGGGTGAGACTCATCATCATGGAAGCCACATCTGTTCTCTGCCATGAGAGAAAATACGGAAACATGCCCGTGGCAGTGTTCTACAGATTTTGGCACTAATTATACCTGGGTTTGAACTGGGGCCAACGTGCTTGGGAACCATGGCACTTTCCCAAGTTCCTCTGCGAATCAGACTTTTTTTTTTTTTTTTTTTTTTTTGCCTGCACAAGAGACTAATGTAATTGAACAGATAGACTGTCCTGAATGGCTCCAATATGCTCGCCCCCACTCTGCCTTACCGATGCCTACCAGAAGGTGGTGCTGACAGAAACAGACATGGTTCCTTTGCAAATGCAGGGATGGATCTTAGGCCATTACTATGATTCATAACTACGGCCATGAAAAACTCTGGGTTTCAGTCTGCAACCGAACGACCACAATCTTACCTTTCGGCCAGGATATGATTCACTTCTGCCTGATACGTTCCCTTCTGAGCCCTTCCTTTGATCTGCTAGTTAACAGCAGTGAATCAGAGCCACTCACTCACATAGTAGGGTACCAGGCGCCAGTCAGCATCACGATGGACTTTTAGATCATGATGCTTCTGGATAGGGGACAAATCCCCAAACAAAACACTGGGTGGCACAAGATTTGATTCCCCTCCCCCAAAAAACTCTCTGGTCATTTCCCTTTCCTCTGCCAAGGGATGCCCAGCTCTGATGCTGTTATCTCCCTGGTAGAGAGGTCCTCCCCATGGCACCAGGAGGAAGAGAAGTTATTACCCAGGTCGACAGGCTACTATGCTTGAGGGCATGGCTGCTGACACCCTGGTCAGGAGACGGCCCTCTCTTCCAGCAGAGCCCACTGTAATTTTTACAAAGGACTGAGCAGTCAGCCACTGAATCACACTGATGACTATCACATCGAACAGAAGGTCCTCCCCTGGGCCCATAGGCCAGGATGTGGTGTCTTAGGGGAAGTGATCTTGCTAGCTAAAAACAGCAGGGAGGGAAGCATAAGCCCTGGGAATACATTTCTAATTAAGCCAAGGAGTTTCCCCTCTCCCATTCTTCGTTCGCTCCGTGTTGTATCTCTCTGACTTCCCCATCTATTTTTCTCCTGTGGTACCAGACACTCTTGGACACCTAGGGTCACATCTGTCATGTCACTGCTGAGGCAAAATTAGACCAATAAGAGGTCCTGCCTCGGCAGCAATAATTTTGAAACAGCAGTGGAGGTGGTACTCCATCCCAAATCCCTGCCCTAGACTTCAACCAAAAGCTACCTGTTCCCTGATGGTCGCCCTAGAGTTCAACTGAAAGATAACCTATTCACTGATGACATCCACTCGCTGCTGCAACTTCATTCTCTGCACCCTGAACTCTTCTTCTAGGTGATCTCTCTCCTTCAGAAATTAGAAACCATGGTTGTAAAAGCCTACGTTCAGAAAATGTCCCAGGAGTTCTCAGAAAGCCTCTCCAATAGGAGCAATTCTGCTTCTTGTAAAACCAGCCTGCTGTCTGTCTTGAGCACAGGTAAAACCTCTGTTTCCAACTAGATGTATTCTCTGTTCCACCAGAGTTGGCATTATCTCTCTCCCCAAACAGGAACAAACAAACATCCCATCCTGTGCTCATTATCCAGTAGGGTCCCCAGAACCACCTTCAACCCTCTGTCCTTTACCTTGTATCATTTGGAGAATTCAGATTTTCTCTTCACTATCTTTGCTTTGCCTTGGACAGCCCCCCCCCTTCCCACGTCCACCCCCAACAACTACTCCCTCACACCCTCCATGAGGTCACACATTCCACCCCTAAATAATGCATCTGATCTAGTAAGCCCTCGCCGCTTGGAAGATGCCCGATTCTCTGCTCCTTCCATTTAACATTTAAAGTCCTTTACAACCCACTAGTTAGCTTACCTCTCCGGATGCATCTGGCTCCACCTCACACTGAAGCTCCAGCCCGCCAGGACTGATGAGTCGCCAGGACTGATGAGTGTTCCCTGAATGTTTTCACAGCCTTCCAGTATCTTATGCACACACACACACACACACACACACACACACACACACACACACACACCTGTCCCTCTGTATTTCCTGCTGTGAAGCCCTTTAAAGATGTGTAATTTGTGGAGGAAAAATAAAGATACTAGAGAGATGTAAGTCTTTGCATCGTGGAGCATGAAAAGCAACACGCCCACTTGAACAGACATGTTTTAACGTGTGCTGCAGGGGAACTCAGTTTCACATGACTGAGGCATCACCAACATGATTGGCCCAGAACATCCCTGATTAGGTTTTTCTGCATAATTTCCCCACAAATTCTAAGCAGATGAAATCATGAGAATGGTATGTGAGGATTTATACCAGACCCTGGTGCCAGGACTGGCCTGACTCTGACAAAGTTTCAGACCCATCGGATACATTCCGCCCAGGATGGTCCTAAGCAATACACTACTCCCGGTGACCCGAACGACAGGGACCCAGATGGTCTTGCTGCCATGCAGGAACACCCTTCTGTTAGCAAGTTCCAAATAATCTGTCTAGGCCTGGGATGCCTGCCTATCTTTCCTCAGCTTCATGGCACACTAGAGCTATTCCCCATACGCTGGAACCATGTTATTTGAGAAACAGTATGAGTTAATACAGTAGCGTCTAAGGAGTTGGCATAAAGCATGTAGGTTAGCTATCAAGTAGCTGGAATAAACAGAATAAGGAAAAAAAATATTTACCTGTTCAAAAGGCAGCAAGAACATAAATATATATTAGTTGTTGAATTATTTATTAATTATATATATAATTAAAATTTTAAAAAGCTTTATTTATTTTATGTATGGGAGTACGCTGTCACTCTCAAGACACTCCAGAAGAGGGCATCAGATCCCATTACAGATGGTTGTGAGCCACCATGTGGTTGCTGATAATTTAAGTCAGAACCTCTGGAAGAGCAGTCGGTGCTCTTTTTGGAGCTATCTCTCCAGCCCCCTACTTAAAACCTGTCATGATAGTATAGAAAGGTGGAACTATTACTCAGAGTCAGTGTGCTAACTAACATGTCAGGAACCTAGATTTAATGCCCAGTACTGAGAAATAAAGGGAATAAATTAAGCGGAGCATGGTGACACAAGCCTGTAGTTTCAACGCTTGAGAGGGAGAAATAGGACACTTAGGGGTTCAAGACCAGGCCTGACTCCATGGTGAGTTTGAGGCCAAACTAGGCAATGTAAAAGCCTGTCTCAAAAATAATGGTGACAGAACATATTAAACTATATTAATTTTAATAAATGCATATGGGAGCAAATACTAAATAGAATTAAATAAATTTGAATGAACAAAAAGTACACCAGCGTGTGCATGATACACCTAATTCATGGAAAGGGTCTAATTATGAACCCACAGGTACACTCCAAGAGTCCCTCCAAATATACAGGTCAGAAAGTGGCAAGGTAAGAGAGAAAAACACCTTATTTCTCACTGCCACAGTACCTTTAAGAGCCAGTATGGGGTGGTATTTCCCATTTGAAGCAATCCTCTGATTTTCTGTAAACATTAGCTGAATGTCTTACAGTTCTAGTCAATCCTGACACGGCCTGGAGTCAGCATTTGGTCCTATAGGTAGGTTGAAGTATCAACCAACTATTTCCATTATAAATGGCAACCACAATTCTCAGGTTTCCCAGCACCAGCTACAAACTAAGGATTCCCACAATGCCGATCCTTTCCCAGAAACGCCTGCAGAGCTCAGGAAGGTACATTAGCTAAAATTTACTAGTTCACTGCAAAGGTTACAAGCAGAAAGCATTAAATGCAAGAGATACATAGGGTAGAAAAAGGGAGTGTTCTTGTGTAGATTAGATTTCCCATGCCCACTGTGCATACACCAAATATTGCAATTCATTCACTAGGCTAGAAGCTCCCTGAATACTATCTTTAGGGAATATCTTAATGTAGGCATGGCAAAGGCTCACACATTTATTAACTCAGACTCGAACGCTCTCTTTTCCAGGGTATAGGAGGCAGAGCTCAAAGTTCCCAGCTTCCTATTGCTTTGTAGTCTTTCTGGCGAATAGCTCTCATCTTGAAACTATCCAGGAACCTACCAAACACTGACATTGGATAAAAATACACTCTTATCACAAAAGAGATTCCAAGGAACTCGGGGGCTGTCTGGCAGACACACTAGCTGTCTGGCATCACTCAGGAAATGGGTAGGTCTTTGGAGATTTGTGTCAGTGGCCAGGGTCAAAGGCCAGCAAAAGAAAAGATGTTCCTGACACTCCCTAGCCCAGAAAATTTAAAGCATTTAAGGAACTCTGTGTCGGGAGCAGGAGGCAGCAACCAGATACTTATTTATCATGCCACACATAGACAATCCATCAGCAGAGGGAGAAATTCCAGTACAAGTCTCCTGATACCATCCTCTCCGGTAAGAAACCAGCAAAGAAGGCAGACTTAAATGGATTGGATAATGTCATACTGTATTTTATTTGACTTTTAACGATCCTTATCTGTTTTGTGTGTGTGCACACATGCATGCCCACAGAGGCTAGAAAGGGATGTTGGATGTCTTGGAGTTGGAGGTTTGTGAGCTACCTGACATGCATACTGGGGTCCAAACTCTGGCTCTCTGATAGTGCAGTAAGCACTCACAAGCACTGGGCCGTCTCTCCAACCCAACGCTGTACTTTCAAGTACACATATATGTATGTAATAATCACCAATCTATAAAACAGCTCTGAAGACTGACAAAGCTATAAAGATGGCCTTAAGAAACTCGGAAGGCTGGTACGCACGCGGGTTGCATTCCTTTACAATATAATAGAGCACACTTTCTGAAGACAGCTAGGACAGGGAAAGAAAACTTGGTGTGGTTTTATGATTCTATGATGCCTTTAAACAGAAGGTCACCCGGCCATCTGTGATAACGTGGATGAAGCTGGAGAACTTGAAACGAAAAGAGGCAGACCTGAAGACAAATGGCACGTGACCTCACAGGCGAGACCGTGAAACCTACCTTGGCGCATGCAGAAGCAGAAAGTGAAACGGTGGTTGTTGGGGTTCTGGATGCACAGAATGGTACTGAGGTGATGCAGGGATGTGACCAAGGGGAGGGGCTGTGTCTGTGTGCAACTTGCCTTCCTTCTCTGGGGGCAACACTCCCCCCAGCTATCAATGTGTTCACCACTGGGTAAGGACGCAGAATAGCAGTTAGACAGGAGCATCAGTTCAAGGGGTTACTACAGGGCTTGATGCCTAGAGATGACAGCATGCACTGTATTCCTGAAGGTCACTACATTGAGATCCGAAACAGTCCCACCATGAGAAGAGGAATGTGAAGTAAGGTATATGTCGATTAGCTTGATTTATGTATACACACTTGAAAGCACCAGGGTGTGCTGTGGAAGTATATACTACTTTGTCAATTAAGACACATGGTTATTTTAAAAGAAAACTAGGAGGTTCCCATTTTGAAACAACTCACAGTCAAAGAAGAAATAAAAATAGAACTGGAAATTGTATTTTCATATAAATGTCTGCCTGCATGCTGTCATACTCCCCACCAGGACAATAATGGGCTAAACCTCTGAAACGGTAAACCAGTCCCACATAAATATTCTCCTTTATAAGAGTTTCTGTGGCCATGGTGTCTCTTCACAGCAATAAGACCCCAACTTAGACCTTAAGACTTTGAACTTGGGCACCTTCCTACTTTGACCTCCCAAGTTCTGGTACCATGAGTATGAACCACCACACTGGGTTTGCTTTCCTCCCTCCATCAATGGATTATTCATAAAAATAATCGTATGAAAATGTGAGGTGTAGAGAGACTCTCACACTTGGAAGGGAGGCTGTAGTCTTAGGTGTCTCTGTTAGAAGAGGTCAAAGTTCGCAAGGTACACAGGCAGCCTGAAAGGGCGGAGGAGGAAACAAACATGCCCCAGAGAAAAAACAGAAGCAAATGTTAAATGGTGATAATTAGTGGAGCCTAAAGTAAGATGCATCAGAGACTTCTCTGCCGCCTCGATAAAATACCACAAGAAAGCTAATTAGGGAAGCGTTTGTCTATCTGAGCTGAAGGTCCTGGGGGCTAGATGTCTGCAACGGTGGGAAGGCAGGGTGGCAGGAAGCTGGGAGAGCACATCGCAGCTGCTGCAGGAAGCAGGGCCTGTACTAGATGTGGAGCGAGGCTAGAAATCCTCAAAACCCACCCAAAACTTCCTTCAACAAGGCTGTACCTCCTCAATGTTCCATAGCCTCCCCAACAGGGCCACCGGTTGGTGGTCATGTGTTCAAATACTCAAGTCTATGGGAGACATTTCTCATTCAAAACACCACATGGGTTTCTGAAAAAGAAAAACAAAACAAAAAACCCACCAAACCAGATTATTAATGGCACCATTGATGGAAGGAAGAAAGCAAGCCCAGTGTGGTGGTTCAAGCTCATGGTACCAGAACTTGGGAGGTCAAAGTAGGAAGGTGCCCAAGTTCAAAGCCTTAGGGTCTTAGCTAGAGTTTTATTGCTATGAAGAGATACCATGGCCACAGAAACTCTTATAAAGGAAAATACTTAACTGGAGCTGGCTTACAGTTCTAGAGATTTAGTCCATTATTGTCCTGGTGGGAAGCAGGGCAATGTGTAGGCAGACATGGTGCTGGAGGAAGGGCACTGAGACTTCTACATTTGGATCCACAGACAGCAGGTAGAGAACTGGCTTGAGCCATCCTTTGAGACATCAAAGCCTACCACCTAGTGATATTCTTCCTCCTACAAGGCCACACCTAATAGTGCCACACCCTATGAACCAAACATTCAAACACAGGAGCCAAACTTATTCAACCCACCACACAGGGATACAAAGAAAGACCCTGTTTATCTCATCATATTACCTCCCCACCCCCCAAATCTACCAACAAATAAATCATTAGGTTCCGTGGTTCTTTTTAAAAAAATCAAATTATGTAACGCACTCATTGAACAAAAATCCCACCATAATCTCCCAATATTATGGGGTGAGAAGAAGAAAGAACACATCCCAATGCTTGACATTACCTTGATTCCAAATTGAGACAGACGCAAAGTGAGAAAGGCTGTCACAGGTGGATCTCATACAGCTGAGATAATCTTTAGGCACAGCACTAGTAATGGGTATGACCATAGTGGGGTTACCACAGGATAGAAAGTTTAATACTTAGGAAACTGATTAACACATTTTATCACAATAACAAATTAGATAAAAACCGATCAAATTATTAGTTCTAGAAAAATGTTTGGTCAAATTCATTCACAAGTTTATTTTATTCTTGCTGGTTCTGAACCTTGTGCATGCCGGGCAAGGGCTTTACCAGTGAATGGCATCCCTACCCTTTCCTGTGTAATTTATAATACTAACAAACTAGAAAATTGTAGTCATTTTCTTGATTTGATAAAGAGAGCATACAAAATAATAATAAAGTATGCAACAAACATCACGTTCTTGATTAGAATATACTTTAAATTTTCCTTTAATATTAGACATAAGACCATCATGCTCGGTAACATATGTATTTAATACCCTGCAAGTACAGGTTAGGATCCAAATATAGTAAAAGAAACAAAGATATATAAAAGTGATTACACCTATAAAACATTACTTATAGGTATGCTTTTATAGAAAATAAACGTTATCCAGAATAACCAAAATATTTGGAACCAGAAGTATTTTGGATTTTTTTTTTCCTTAGATGTTTAAATATTTGCCTGTGTATAATGAGATGGGGGCGTACAGATCTAAGCACATCATTCATTTATGTTTCCCACATACCTTACTTTGGGTTAGGAATATCCACCAAGGCCTAACCATCCCAGGCTTGGTTCTCAGACCATGGAGCCATTGGAGACAACAGAACCCTGAAGAGGTGGTACCTAGTGGGAATCCTATGTGATTCAGAGTGGGCCCTTAAAGAAGGGCACCTGTGTCTTCCTCTCCCCTCTCTCTGTACTTGGTCAAGAGGTCAGTGGGTCTCCTCCTCCACATGCTTGCGATACAATATAGGTGATGTGCTCTCTTAGCCTGGAAGCTATGACTCAACCTTTGGATCTGTGACCCAAATCAGCCTTCCTCTTCCTCAACAGATAACTTAGGCACTGAGGAGAGCAACAAGGAGCTGCCTAGCACAGGACTTCCCTTTGATAGCGTATCCTCACACGACGTGTTCACTGCACCTGCATTCCAACTAGGAGCTGCGCCAGGAGATGTGGAATTTTCTATTTGTGGTATTAAACAACCTTCAGAAATTTGGGTGCTGGACCACTTGAGATCTTTGGACTAGGGGTGCTCAATTGGTAATTAGTAAGAATAGGCAAATGTAACCGTCTTGATAGTAATGTATACAAGATAAAAATCAAGTGTGTTTCTGTTCAGTTTGAATCCCTTAGGCAGACATACCTAAGACACTGCCATCAACAGAGGCAAGATATAAAGAAAAAAATTGTGATTTTTATATAAAATGTTTTGGGGGTTTGGCTTCTGGTATTGCTTTCTCACTTTGTGTTTTCCTATTCATCTGTTTCTGTTTCTGGTACCAGGGATTGAACCTTAGACTCATGTACTCTGCCACTCAGTCACAATTCTGAAAAGTTTAAATTGAGTTGAAAATTATGATATGAATCTCTCCTTTTTTTTTTCCTTAAAAAGAGCTTATCAAAGAAATGGAACGCTGTAAAAGAGGGGGGAAAGGAGGTAATTTCCACAAAAGTTGGGGAGAATTTCTGAAGTGATGGCTTGCTTCTGAACCTCTATGATGTGGTAGGTCTAAGTGGCCCTGTTTTTAATTCCTCAATAGTGTTCATGAATTTTAAACACTGTTTCATATGCATGCCGGGCTTTCATAGCCTAGAACATGATGTTGCGTCCCCACGACACAGGATTCTTGGGTTTTCCACACACAGCCTGAAAGAACACACTGAAACATGGCCTGAATGTTCATCCGTTCTCTCTCCAGGGGAGGTGGCAGGTGCGACTCCACATGGAAGTGAGCTCTTGGGAAACCTGTGAGCATTTGGGCTGAGCAACCGCCTTTAGAAAGGTTCCTGTGCAAAGCTGTCCATGCAACTATCTGTCCCGACCCCCTACACACACACACACACACACACACACACACACACACACACACACACACACACCAAGGCAGCTAATTGGAACTCTGACCACAGTCCAAAAGTATTAATCAGGAAGCAGCTCACAAAGGATGAGAAAGTCTGATGTAAGCCTTAGCTCTTCACCTCATAAACCTAATCCGCTGGCGCTTCACAAGTCATTTGGTTACAACCATAAACAGATTGCCAGAAATTTGCAGGCGGCTAGCTTTTCTGAAAAGCGTGGATTATAGTGGAATAAGTAAGATCCATTTGCATGCCAATACGCTCCCTTGGGTGGGAGAGAAAAGCCCAGCTGGGCATCTGGCCCCCAGAATACAGCCTGCAGCCCGGTTTCTCCCTGTGGCAGTCTGTTATTTCCTAAAAATAGTTATGGCTCAGCCTAACCACTCTGCACTGCTCTATCAAGGTGAGGAAGCTACTTCCACTGTCCTGAGTCTGAATGGGCTTTCTGATGGCCTCCAGGGAACAGAGCGCAACAAGTGATACCGTTGTGTTGGTCACAAAAGATGATGATGCCTGGCTTTCTTCCTCTAGGGTCATGTGTTGAGCCAGTGCAGGGGGAGCTGGGTCACTGGAAGCTGTTTCTCTAGAGAAACAAGAAAGCCCAGCTACTCTGGTCTTCCCAGCCCAGGCTGCAAGCACAGCGTGGGTTAGCTTCACACCAAGCCTGCAGCTCAGCCAGCCCAGAGGATCCAGCAGAAGAGAGGTGAGCTGTTTCCCCCTCAGCCCTGGTCAGACTGCAAGATTCATGAACCCAACAGTCATGACTGCTGCTTTGTGGCCCTAAGTGCTGGAGTGATTTGTAACAAACCACTAGATTATGCGAACAGAGGAGTGTCATAAGTGGAGGGCATTGAATGTGTACACACACACACACACACACACACACACACACACACCCTACTCAGTTATAAGCCTACCCTGGAAGCCCTTGGGTTCAGTGGAATACAATATGGCTACCGGGCTCTACACTGCCACCTGCTACTGTGTGCTAGCAAAAAGCAACCAGACGTTACAGCTGCATAGAAATCCCTGTCCGGTTACTGTGTGGCCCTAGGCAAAGTGCTCAGCACTTTGACCCATCTTTAAAATGGAATAATGGCTAATTATCTTGCAGGGTGCTTACAGAATTAAAGGAGCCGCTGCATATAAACTATCTAATGTGCCCGGAACATAACATGCAATCAACATGTTTCCTTCCCTTAGATTCCTGGCCAAGTTTTTCACTAGAAGAAACATGAAGACCCCGTGGTTTATCTCAGATAAAAGAAGCCATTACAGGGAAGCCACACCCCTCCTGTGTGAGTGACACTCCTGAGGCACCTGAAGGAGAGCGCTCCAGTCTACACTGGAAACATCCACAATAGCCAGGGAACCCCTCTTGCTTTGTTAATTGTAGCCTATGTGAGCTCAGTCCAGTAATAACTTTCCCCTTTACTACCATAAAACTCGTTTGTTTTTAATTTTTATTCTTCAGAAGTTTCAGCCATGTATACACCACACCATAGCAAGTCACCCTGATCTCTCCTCCGACTCACTTCTGGGATCCATTCATGTCCCTCTCCCAACTTCATGTTCTCTTATATTTATTATTTATCTATTTATTCTCCCTCTGAGTTTGATTAGAGCCCTGGTTATAAACACTGACATAGGGTGGGTCAGGAGGAGCCTGGGAACCTGGTCTGAACTCAGTCACAGGGTCCACACTCCTAAAGAAAAGCTACCCTCCCCTCTGGAAGCTGCCACCAATACCACCAATGCCTCAGCTAGGGGCGGGGCCTCTGGAGCCCCTCCCCACTCCAGCTGTTGGTGACCACAGCTGCTGAGTTCCTACTTGCCACAGCCACGTCCTATTCAGCACCCTTCCCCACCTTTTGGCTCTTTCATTCTTCCCTGGGACAGGTTCTCAGTCCATAGTTCTGGCTGATATGGAACTCACAGTGATCCTCCTGCCTCAGCCTCTCATGACTTCATACATGAACTACTGAAGTTGGCTTGCTATCAAGTCAGAAGAGAACTACCTTTCTTTCCTTTGGAGGCTACTGGAAGCCTTTATGCTGGAGAAATAGTGGAGATGAATTACTGACCACTTAAGGAGAGAAAGGTTTCAGGAAACTGCAGGTTTTTAAAGATTTGACTGACACACAGACAGAATGAATGTTGTTTGGAGAGAATGGAGAATTGGGCGTTCATCTAAACCCTCTTCTTCCATTCAAACTCACCCTGGGCTTTGTAGGCCTTCATTTAATGTGACCAAAAGACCTCAGGGTCTCTGGGCCCTTCTCTAACTCAGAAGAGACAGGCCTGAAGCAATTCTATAACTTTCCTACTGTCGTGTGTGACTTGTGTCGTGGGTGGAGTTGGGACTGGCTTCTAAGGCTTTCCAGCTATCTCTGACACACACGTCCCAGCAGCCTCAGCCTTCAGATGGCAATGAGAACCGGGTGCAGCGTGCATTCCTGTTCTGATTAACTTCAAATGGACAACACGTCCCAGACTTATCTCCTAATTTCCAAGCTCGCTTGCTTCCTTCCAAAGGAGGACTGTTTATTATCTTGGACAAGAGCCCACCCTAGGCCAAGGCCTTTGCTCCCTAGACTGGAGAAGCTCCGTCAGAGATTTTTCACTTGAAACATTCTAAGACATGGAAGATGAATTTCAGTAACACTCCGACGGATGCTGGCCCTGGCACGTGGCCATCATCCAACAGGAAATGACAGGCTTCTGTTTTCTATAACCTACTGATGAACAGGGTGGGTATTATAATCTATGACAAATGGGTGGGAGCCCAGCAAAATGCATGTCAAAAGTTCTGTCAGGGCTGTGGGCTAAGTCAGCACTTACCCATCCACAAGAAGTAAGCATGCTACAATTCCTCTCATCTCCCTAGATGATGTTCTTTAAGGTTCAGCTAGTCTGATCATGGACCACGTTCAATAACTGACCTATCCAAAGCAAGGTTTGAAGGCATACAAACCCGAGGCAAGTGATTAGAGGAGGCAACCATTTGTATTCTAACTAAATCAACACACTGACGGTGAAAGACAGGACTGTAATTAGGGACCAAGCTGGGACTGGAATGTTTGACAGCTGCAACTCAGGTAAGGAAAGAAATGAACAGCAGATGTGGGAATCGAAACAATGAGAAAGATAAAGGGGTCACTGACCCCGGAAGCATACTGAGGTAATGCACAGGAGGCAGCCCGAGCCCAGGACAGGGGTTGGCAGGCTTTTATCTGTAGCAAAGACAATGAGGGTGTATTTGGGAAGAAGGGTGGAGAGGATTGGGGTTGCTAGGCAGATAATTCTGACAGGCCTGTTCTAACACAGCTTGACGGGAATTTCCTCTTCAAAGTGTAAACTCCAGAGATCCGCACTTAGAAAGCAGGATTCTCCCTCTTGTAGACACCCAGCATGGGTCTCCAGGTCCGAGCAGTGGGAGTGTGGATGAAGGGAGTGTTTCTCTTGACTGGGCTCAGCTGGTCCTTTGCGTGATAGTGAGTTCAGTTTCATGTTAAATTGAGTCCCACTTGAAGCTAAATTTAAGTTTAGAAATGGGCTCTTTGGGGTTCATATTTGAGGTTCTTGTTACATTTTTATTCGACAGCACTGCTCGAAATTTCAGGGCTCTAGATAAGAAAACCATTGTTTAAGAGGTTACAACCAGTACGTTGGCATCTTTGTCAGAGTCATACAAGTCTGTCATCTGAAGAGCTCAGGGGCAGACATTCTTATTGGATGGCGCTCTCTCAGTGAATAGAAGTTTGGCAGTCAGTCTACAAACGTGCCTCCAATTTGTGGACTGGTACCAACCTGCCAGCTCTTAGTAATTCTAGAGTTGCAAAGACATTGTTGTTCCAGACCACAGAAATTAACTGCCCACAAACAGCTGTCCCCAAACAACCGTGACTTCTGACCCCTCAAGAAGGCATGCAACACAGGAGCTCAAATACTTGATAATAAATACACTCTTCAGTTTTTTTGTACATGACTCATTCTTCCAACCAAAACCAACTAAAAACCAAAACAAAACAAATAACCATACATTAAAAGCCGGGCCTGGTCCCCTAGGCCTGTTACATACTGGGAAGGTTAAGGCAGGAGGATTTGAGGTAAGCCTAGTCTACAAAGTGAGTTCAAGGCCAGCCTATACAACGTAGTGAGGCCATGTCTCAAAATTACAAATATGCTTTCTAAATGGCTGGGTATATAACCTCCTGGCAGAGCATGTGCCTTGTCATACAAGGTCCTAGGCTCTGTCTTCAGTGCTTTGTCTACACACAGAGACGGTGAAGAAGCAGCCAATCCTATCTCTAGTTGTCTACAGAAGAAGCTACTTTAAATGCCCTCTGAACACCCAGAAATGAACCAAATACATGGCAAATGATGATAAATTCACACGGAGCTCCTCGTGATGAAACGAGAACTCAGTGAAGCAGGAAACCGGAAGCATTTGACGTGCACACACTGACAGACAGCTAAGCCGCTCCTCACTGCTGCCTGTGCTGTGCTTATGTGCTTCTCCCAGGAGCTGGATCTCCGTGCAGAGAGCATCCACCTGACTCCTAGGGAGGTAAGAAAGAACTGGCACCTCCCACCTTAAAACTGGGAAACTGATTCATCCCAGCGAAGCCGAGGAGCACATTCAGCATCTGCTAATGGCCACTTATCTCTGCACAGACCCAGAAACTGCTTTCCCCCAAACTGCCACCCAGAGAGAGGGTGCCTGATACTAAGAGCCCTGTCAAAGGACCCCTCAAGGCTTCCTGCCAGTAGCTCATTTTGACCAACTGTGCTTTTTCCTCCCTATGAATCTGAATTGGATGAATACAGGATAGTCCATTAATAACAAATCTCTAATTACCACCTCTGCTTCATGAGGAAGACAGAAGCTGGCATAATATTTATAAAAATACCAAATACCTACCTTCCGACTAGTCTTTCCTACAGGCTTGCATTATTTTGAGTTCGCATCTATTTTAAATCTGTTTTTTTTTTTCCTCCCAGACTCTAATTAGAATTTTCCCTGACTTAAGGCCAGATTGTGAATTCTCCTACAAGTATCAGGTCTTTGGAGTTGCCCTGAGATCACACTCCATTCATCTTTGGATACACGTGGCCTCTGGGACCTTGCCTGCCCAGGTCTTGCCTCTCATCACAGGACACTGTGTCCTTATACCTTTGCCTGCCCTCACCCTCAGAGAATCCTGGCCTTTGCTCCTTCCTCCCCGGGCTTACCTCGGCTCCACCGCCCACCGCGTGTTTCCATTCCCAAGCTGAAAGAGCCATGGATGCTGCCGCCTTGTTCTCCCCACTCTGTGGTCTGGTTCCAATCATGGAAACATTCCTATGGCAACCAGCAAGCACCCCCACCTCACTCCCCTTCCATGAAAGTTTTGCTGTTTGCAAGGCAGGCTTTTGGCAAGAACCCTGAATTACTTTAACTTGCCTAGCAACTACTAGCCTGTTCCAGCCCTTTTCATGGGGTTTGGCTTCTTTCCTCTTATCTGTTAACGCACTCTCAGGAGATAGTTGGCTGGTTGTGAAAAGGAGAGCTATCAGATAGGCCTCACTGGACACTGTCCTGGAGAACACAGAGGACAACCTGGAACCTTGCTCTTGTCCCAAGGTAAAAAGATATCCACAGGCTCAAGGCAATGCACTAAGTATGGACGATTCTATGGTGAATGACCCTGGGTAGCTCCAGGGTTCTCACGGAACTCCTGAACTTCCTCATTCTGAGCTACACAAAAGAGGATATCTGAAGCTGACTACATTCAGGAAAGCAGGTTTAGGGGCTCAGAGATGGTTCAGTTGGTAAAGTGGACCTGAGTTTGATCTCTAGGACTCATATTGGAAAGACAGTCTTGGTAGCACACACACAACCATGGGGAGGTTGAGGCAGGAGGATGCCTGGAGCGTGTTGCCAAACCAAGCCAGCCAAACTCAAGAGCTCCAGATTTAAAAGAGGGAGAGATGAGACAGACTGAGGGGGGGAGGGGAATACATAGGCACACAGAAACACACAGCAAGAAACACAGACACATAGACATACCGGGGTGGGAGGCAGACAAAAAAAGGAAGGCCAAAGACACTTGAGGTGACCTCTGGCCTTGATAGATTCCCTCATACTCACAAATCTATTGGATTTTATTTGCGTATTATGTGTGTGTTTGGGACCTTCCTCCATTTTATTTAATGGCTACCATACAGGCATTTTAAACTTATAGGTTGTACCTTATACCCTTAAGATTATTTTGGCAACAGAAACAAACATAGCCTTAAATCACTAATGATGCTGTATTCATTTTTTTCTAATTGCAGTGAATTCTAAAGAAATACTCAACATGCCTATAGCCTAATTCAGGTGCCCCAGGTGAAATACCATCTATGACAATCTCTGCAGGAGAGAAGCTTAAAACAATGAATCAGGTCTTGGGGACACCCCCAAACATCCTACCTATGCCTTAGGGAGAAATGTTAGTAGTGGGTGACAGTGAGTACTTGCTTCTAACTGTACCAACCAGACTCTTGAGCCAGATTGTGGAGAAAGATGGAAGCTACTGGAAAAGCATTTCTGCTGCAGCCAACTGCTCTCCACAAGGAAAACCAGGCAAGTGCTGCAGAGGGGATGAGTTGCCAAGTTAGGAAAGGAAGGAGTAGAAACCAGAGTGGGTATGGGTAAATAGCAGGGCAGGGGTGGGCATCATCCCTGTGGGCAGGGGTGAGTATCATCCCTATGGGCAGGGGTGGGCATCATCCCTGTGCGCAGGGGTGGGCATCATCCCTGTGGGCAGGGGTGAGTATCATCCCTGTGGGCAGGGGTGGGCATGGTCCCTGTGGGCAGGGGTGAGTATCATCCCTGTGGGCAGAGGTGGGCATCGTCCCTGTGGGCAGGGGTGGGTATCATCCCTGTGGGCAGAGGTGGGCATCGTCCCTGTGGGCATGAGTATCACTGTCTGAGCTTTAAGAGATAGCACCTTCCTGTCAGCAGAGAACACAAGACACATCTACCATTTACAACTTTGGATTCTTCTAGAAAAGTCACTTTCACGGCTTTTTAATGTACGAAGGCAGCACTTGGCTGCCATGTCCTGGTTCAATGATAAGACACAGGACATGTTCAGCAAACAGTTACTGAAACAAAATTTAAACACAGCAGCTACTAAAGACGTGTACTCAAATTTGATTCTACCTTCATCATCAGATTTACAAACTCAAGTTTTTGTTATATTCATTGTTGACAAGGATGCAGAGGAAAGGACATTCTCGTATGCTATTAGTGGAAGCATAAATTAGTATGATCACTTTGGAGGACAATTCGGCAGCCGTAGGGGATGCTAAGAAAACACATTCTCTTACAGTCTCTGATAAATATACCCACAGAAACAAAAGGTTATGCCTGGAGATGTTTACTGGAACAGAAAATCTAAATGTTGTTAAACTATAGCGCATGAGCACTGTGGAGTACTATACAGTCATTCAAAATGACATGAAGATGTCTTTGCACACTGATAAGCACAGACTTCCAACATCTGCTGCTGAGACTGTAGACTGCACAATAGAATCCATGTGTTTCTATAAGCACAGACGCGTGTGTTTATGTTCACCTGTGCATTTGTACATATGTGCTGGTACATTATTAGAATTCAGCTTAAAAGAGTAAAGGATGCAGGTTACTTCTGACCATCTGGAGTCTGGTGTGAATACCACCTGCAGCCCCAGCAGGAGTCAAGGACCAAAGAGGGGGCAGCATGAGCTCTTCTCAGTTTGTGCTGCTGATGTGCTGGGCACAGAAAGTAACTGGGGCTTTTATGAGAAATGAAAACATGGATGGGGTAAGAGTTAAGGAGACAGCGGGCACACTGTAACACATCACAAAGAACACATCACAAAGAAGCAGAGAAAAGACTTCAGCCATAAGACAGAAACAGGAACCCCAGAGGCTCCACGGGCATCTAAAGACGGGATTCAAGGATTTTAAATGATGTTTAACAACAGCAAAGACAAAAGGTCCCGAAGCTGCAAATTTGCCTTGGGGGAGGGTTTGCTTCGTGCAGGGAGACAACCAGAAAGGAATTTCCCCTTAGTGATTGTTAACTCAATAACAAGGAAATTGGAACCTTGGCATACAATTAATTTTTTTCACTTTCTAAAGGTTAGAGTGAACAAACACTCCATTAAAAAAAAAAAAATCAAACTGTTATGGTTCATTTCCACACTGCTCTCAACTTCCCGAGAGCATTCCTTCCACTGTTTTCTTACAGTGGCTGCTCATTATAAAACCACCTGAAAGCTCTCAACACTGCCACCTGAAGGGTCTACTGTTCTCCTAAGTCCAGGAGACCTTAGCGGGCCAGACCTAAGAAGTGTGGTAGCTTTCAGTAGTAACAGTGACGTCACCTGTCCCAGGCAGCGCTCTCTCCGTTTTTCTCACAGGTGAAGCAAGACGCCTCTGTGAGCATCTCTGCAGACCCTGAACATCTACTACCGAGGGCAGAACACTGGAGCAAGATGGCAGCGGGTGTACACATGCTGCCCCTAGATTGCTGAAGTCGACTGGCTGATTTGTTCTCAGTTATTACTGAATCTTTAGTCAGATATTTGGCTTTTCCTCCAGAGCCGCTAAAGGCAGATTGCAGTTGTTAACATCTGTAACAGTTGTTAACATCTGTAAGTAGAGAATGCACTAGATATTTGTTGTGGTTTGAATCTGAAGCATTTCCTAGGGCTCCTTTTTTTGCTGGAGTTTCCCTGGGAGGCTGCAGCGGAGGGTGCACCCAGTAGAAGAAGGATTGGACCTTGGAGAGGTGTGGGACAATGGGCCATACAAGAAACCTTGGTAAGGTTGAGAGGGTACAGAGTCCCCAGCACCCAGACACCCACCTGAGATGGTAGGCAGTTCCCTGTTCCGTACCAGATTCCTGGCGTGGAACACAGGCCACACTCCCCATATAGAAAACAGAGAATTCTCCATTCTAATGAAGCATCTAGAGGCCCTGAGGGTTTAGCCAATTAGCTTCCCTTCCTGGACATTCCTTCATGCAAAAGGTATTTAATCTCTGAAGAGGTAGTACATGCTCACTCTTTCACAATGAACAATCAATAAACAGCCTGGAACTCAGGATTGTCTCTTTTATGAAGAACCACCATGGGGAGCAGAGAGAAGGCCTTCATCTACAGAGCTGCGCCATCTAAGTCCCCCACAGAAGGCCCATCCGTTCTGATACTTCTGTGCAGTTCCCAGCTGTGACTGGGTTCCCAGGGAGTCAGGGAAACCCAGCTTTGACCTCTCTGAGCAGTGTATCAGGGCTTCCCTCGAGCCCAGCACCTGATAATGGGCGGGTGTAGGGCAAATGCAGTCTAGCATCTCTGCATTTTGCTTGTCCAGGGGGTGTTTCCACATTCCAGTGGCAGGTGAAAATGGGGAACCACAGAAATGATAAACCCAACCCTTGGCTTATGCCGCTCTTTCTCTACCCCTTGGCCCACCATGATTGAGTGTGCTCACTGCCATGATCTAAGCTGCTCTGCCACGCCTCCACCGCTGTAGACCCCAGCCGTGTAAACTATGAACCCAGAGAAACCTTTATTCCCCAAGTTTCTTCTGTCAGGTATTTTGTCAAGAGTGACATGAAAGTAACTAACCCAAATATGTGTTGGCTTTTACATGGAGTTAGTCATCAAATAGAATACTTTGTAACACCTCTCAATACAAAGTCCCTAAGACTGCAAATCTCCCATCAGCCAGAGATGTCCAACTCTGTTAACACAGATCTACAGTCAAATGAAGAGAAAGCAGCAGCATGTTTCTGGACAGAGTCCTGGGTCAGAATTCAGAGGCTCTGGGTGTAAGAGCTGTGGATAGTTAAGGGCAGATGTATTTGGCCACGTGTAGTCATGAAGATGTAGTCTGAAAGCTGTGAGATGCTAAAACAATCTTCACTATAAAGATAAGCAACAATTTCCCTTGTCGAAATGATGCTGCACAAACATCTGTTTGACTCTGTTTCCTTACCTATGAAACGGGACAAGCAGTCCCTTCATGGATACAGGATGGAAAGAGAACACAGATAAAATGCTTATAGAACAGAGAGCAACTATTCAAAAAACACTGCCTTGGTCCAAAGCTACTGTATTTACTAAGTGGTTTGGTGGAGTCCCAGTGCTGGGGAGATTCCACACATGAAAGAATTCACAACCATCTTTTGTAACATAACAGATAACCACAGCAGGATGGTGGGGGTAGGGCTTACAATATACAGATGGACAGCCAGATACAAGGAGCAGAAGCCTGACTCCTCTGTCTCTCACACAGGAAAGACTTGCAACACACCCCTTGCAGTTCCTAGTCACCCAGACTGCCTGATGCTAAAAGACAGTCCTTAGGAAACACAGTGGGAATCCCAGAAGGTACTTGGGCAGCCTGGACTGACTGACTGACTGACTGACTGACTGACTCACTCACTCACTCACTCACTCACTCAGTCTCCGCTCTGCGCTGCTCTTGTACAAATGTCGTTTCAGGAATTATGAAGCTCATTTCTGCTATTTAAAAAATTGGACCAAGTTTGTTTTTTGGGGGGCAGGGTTTAGGGGACAGGGTAGTTCACCTCCGTTTCCCACAGAGGGGGATGTCAAGTCTAGACATTTCTGGGATACTGAACCATATTTCTCCTAGTTGGGTTTGTTATGGGCAATCCGATTTTTCATTCAAATGTTTGAGTGTCAGGATGTATTTATCCTAAAGGATAGATTTGCTCAAAATTGTATCGAACAGTATCTAAGGAAAACAGGAGAAAATAATGAGGATACTTTTTGAAACAAGTTCATAAGGATAAAAGGGAGATAATATTTTTTAAACAAGTTCATAAGGATAAAAAAAAAGAGACCATACTGAATTATGTGTAAGTCAAAGAAATGGAATTTTATTAAAGTCATTCAAATTAAGTGCTAATAAAATACTATCAAGTAGCAGCCCCCACCCCCACCCCAGGACTACCCTAATGGCTGGAATCACTCCTAATCAGTACATGGTTAGGATGCAAACAGATGCAGGAAAGGTTTTTCAATCTCCTCCTCGAGCAGGTTACTGTGTGTCCCAGCAAATGTGTTTATGCTAGAAACTTGCTCTAGGTCCCCCTTCTTTGTAGACAAAGCAGATTTACCCAGCAGAAGTACTGAGGCTCGTGAATGAATGAAGTGTAAACGGACTGTCTCTAAAGAGAGAGACTGCACTGTCAGATGGCAGCAGCCGACGGCATCTGGATGTTTGGGGAAATGAGTGTTTATCCTCCACGCTATCACAAGAGCTTCTGTCTCCGCATACAAAGCAGGGGAGAACTGCTAAATCACATACCGAATGGGTCCCTGAGTGAGTGGGTGGAAGAAAGTGCCCCCCCTCCTCCCACTTTCCTTTCCCCTCAATGTGGTAATCTCTGAAAACCTTCCACACTGGAGAACCCAAGAGAGATGCCATCTGAGGTCCCCTGGTTGCCCCCAGCCCCAAACACCTGAAAAATATCCTTTACCGGCCTGTGTCCCCCATCGTGCCTCACATTTCCACAACCGCACAGAGTCTGCAAAGAATATCAACAAATGTCATCTGGGTTTAGGACCATCTGTGAGCAGGAACAGGCAAGTTCTTTGCACTTAAGTAAGTGGGGAGGGGGAAGGGGCAAGGAGGGAAGGGAATATTGCTCAGTCACTGAAATGGAGCCAGAAGTAAGTAGGCTTAGAAGAACAAAGGAAAGGCAGCTGTGAAATATTTCCCAAGCACAGAACTTAATACAACACACAGTTAAATTAACTGGAGCTTATCAATAAGTCTAGCAAGGCTGGCTTGGGTGTTCAGGGATATGCTCGACTCCCCCCCCCCCGAAAAACTGGGGTCAAAAATGGGTGCTGGGTACCTGAACCCGAGTCTTCATGACTGTATATCAAGTGCTTTGCTGACTGAGCCATTTCCCCAGCCCCAAATATGCATTGTGAAATATTTTCTCCCATCTGTGGGATTTTGTGTATTAGAGAGGAACAAACCTCATACACACCTAGATTTTACACACATACACACACAGGAACTGCTGAAGAAAGAGTAGCCAGCAGTGAGAACTTTGGAGACATTCTCAAGATGTTCTCTGGAATGTCTGATGTTTTTCCTCCCAAATCTAGTGCATTCAACATAATACCACAAACCTTTATTTAACCTCTATTAGGTATAAAGCATTACTATCTCCTGACCTGTGAATATTTTGTACTTTGAATAAAACCTAATAATTAAACCACCATCGAACAAAGAGACAGACATGGAGACATGGATACACTGTTCCCATCCCTGATACCTTCACAAATATACTGCCAGTCCACCTGTTGAGGAGGAAAGTCACTATGAAGGACCTGCAGTGTCAGCAAGATCACCATGGAAACAGCAGCCAGTGGTGCTGGGTTCTGCTCGACTCCTGGTAAAATGATGGGAGATCCGAGCCTCCCTCGGGAGGCCTGTGCAAGGAGCCTAGACTGATTAGAAGACTTTCTCCTGTGGAATGCACAGGGGAAAAGAGCACTCTCCTTTAAGGACTGGTCAAAGCTCAGATGCAAAACAGAGAAGAAAGGCTCTGACCAATGTAATGACTGGCTGGCCTGTTCTTGAGCAAACAGTCATCAGAAATAGTTCAGTTGTCGCCTATCGAAAGCCATTAATTAGGTCACTGCAAGGAGTGGTTCCCAGGCACATCAGACCAAGTGCCAACATCACTGTCCCACTTGGGGCCAGTGTTCATGTGATACTACACACTCTTACCCTCTGTGACATGATATGAGAAATCGTGTGTGTGTGTGTGTGTGTGTGTGTGTGTGTGTGTGTATAGGAGGGGGAGGTTTCAAGGTAAAGTTTTCCCCTGGCTTCTCTGTGTATCCCTGGCTGTTCCAGAATTCACCCTTTAGACTAGGTTGGCCTTGAACTCACAGAGATCCTCCTGCCTCTACCTCCCAAGTGCTAGGATTAATGTCATGTGCCACCATACGTGGGTGAAAGTCTTAATTTCCAGCACAACCAAGCAAATGAATGCCACTGGAATCGAACATGAACCAGTGAAAACACTGATATCTTCTCAGAATCAATGCTGTCCACCCCCCACCTGATAGTAAGGGCATTGGCAGAGGGCTGCAAGTTATGCTGGGCCTATGGCAGATCATAACTCAAGTGACTTTGGTAGCACGGTATCCACTCTAAGGGGAGAAGGCATCCCACAGACACCTTAGTCCACCTTCAGAACCCAGGTGTGAAAATAATACATGTAGTGTGATCTTCAACAATTTGTGTCAATAAGTGTGTATGTGTACAATTCATTCACATATATACACAGAACACATAACATACTAAGATAACATGCCTAAATTTTAAAATTTTAAGACTGTCAATAAAAACAGTGGAACTATGCACAATTTCTATTCTGACTTGTATTTTCTCATTTATTTTTTTCTTTTCAGGCCCCTGAGTGTATTATGACACTTATGCATAGCACTTAGGTTTACTGGTTCTGGCAAGACTCTTTCTTGCTTTATATCTACTTTTTATCCATATGCCCCCTATAGCTCTCACAGACACTCAGCCCAGCATCCTGTCTTTAATACATATATCTTTCCTGTGGGCACTTAGAAAATATGTATCATTTTGTGTGCATGTATTGAGCTTGAGGAAACAGGCCTTCACTCTGTGGCACTGCTTCTCTTGCTTGCTTCTCTTGACGCTATACCTGGGATCTGTCCACTCTGAGCAACGTCCATCTAGTCATTAAGTCACCGCTGCTTACATTCACCTACTCAGTTGCCCAATGACACCACAGTTACCTGCAAGTATCTCCTCATCGCCACAATAAGCCTGTGAAAACATTCCATGCTACATGGAATTCTTACTCCTCTTTTCATCTCTAAGAGTATCACAGGTGGGTCAAGGGGCTCTGACTAGCCTGATATTTGCAGGTGGTGCCATAAAATAGCCTCAGTAACAGAGAGGGTCCTAGACACACTTGGTATAATCCAACTCTCTAGTATGCCGTACAAATAATAAAACTATGATTTAATTTGTATTACACCCATTACTGCTGAATTGGCTTATCTTTCTCAACGTCCACTATTGACATGTTTTCCTTCTTGGGGCGGGGCTTCACTCTGCAGCCCAGACTCTCAAACTTATGATTCTTTTGTCTCAGCCTCCTGAGTGCTGAGATTGCAGAGGTGTGTGTGTGTGTGTGTGTGTGTGTGTGTGTGTGTGTGTGTGTGTGTGTGTGTGTGGTGTGTCTTGATGTGCATGAGTGTCTTGATCATGATATCTGAAGTTGATGGCCCTTTGAGTTTCCTCCTCTGTAGACTGCCAACTCCAATCCTTTGCCTAAATTTTCTACAAATCGTCTGCATTGCTTTAAAAATAGTTCCCCACCCCATGTGGAATCGGATGAGTAAGACAGGCAACAAGAAAACCCACACTTGAGAACAGATGGTTATGCATGCATCCTCTGAAAATGGCAGGGACTTGAGAGTCAATAGTGAACTTGACAAGTTCCCTATTGTGGTGACAACATCAGTGGTGCAGCACTGGGCACACTGTCTGTCCAGGGCAGCAACTGATGATGTCACATGGAGTATCTGCTGCAGCACTGGGCACATTGTCTACATTCATCAAACACCTCTTCCCTCCCCCTTCTAAGATTTACACACACATGCGAGAAAGAAGCAGCATGAATTATTTTGTTCTCCCCTAACAGACAACAGGGCAGCTTAGAGGAACAGTTTAGTGAGAGAGGTGGGGCTAACTCTTGTGCCTTTGGCTCCACCCTTCTTCCCTGCCTTGGAAGCTGACACCCTGGCTCTCCACCTCAGCATCCTACCTTACTAGCTATTTGGTCTTCCAAAGGGAAAGGTCACCCTCTTTGAACCTCAGTCCGTCTACCAAATGGGGTACCAATGAAAGACTGCATTATGGATCAACCACTCCGTGGGAGCCACGTGGAACAGGGCCTGGCACCTAGGTGGTGCTGAGCTTTAGTTGTGCAACACCACTCTCCACAAAGTCACAATTTCTCATTTTCTTCTATCAACCGGAGGTCACATTTATCTCTATGAAACCTCAATGTACACATGAGAACCCACCTGTCATGCCTAATAGAAGTCAATACTCTGGGTCTGATTCAGTCTCCTGGAAATGGTGTGTGGCATCAAAACTTCATTGTAGCTTTAGCTGTGAATGCACAAAAAGTGGTTTGTATGGCTCATGCTGTCCCAATGCCCAAGAACAATGTCTGAAACAACACAGGTCAGATTAAGGCTACTGTATGGTTTGGACTGCGGTGTTTTGGTTATATTTTTCTGGCTGGTATTTATGTCAACTTGACAAGAATCAGTGGCCTGAGAGGTAGGAGTCTCGATTGGGAAAAACGCTTCTATAAGACTGGGCTCTAGCTAGGTAAGATTATAGGGCATTTTCTTAGTGTAGAAGGGCCCACCCTAATGTGAGTGGTGGCATCCCTGGGCAGTGGTCCTGAGTTCTATTTGAAAGCAGGCTGAGCAAGCCAGTAAGCAGTCCTCCTCCACAGCCTCTACGTCAGCGCATGGCTCTCTGTTTCTGCTTTGTTTACCCTGACTTTGAGGATAAACAATGAGATGGAATTGTGAGCAAAAATAGACCTTCCTCTCTCCAAGTTGCTCTGGTCCTTGTGTTTCATCACAGAAAAAGCAACTCTAACTAAGGCATGTATTACAGAATTTTCTGCTCTTAGAGAAACACTAGCCTGTATTGAACAAACAGTATTTTAATTTTTAAATACTGCATCATTCCCCGGCATTAAATAATGTATCAAATTAGTGTGCCCCTGGGTTGCCTTGAGTCCTGGGATTAGAAACAAGTCACCTCGGTCACCCAGTATTTGCCTGGGTTCTGGGGATCCAAACTCTGGTCTTTAGTGCTTGTGTGACAAGTGTTTTACCCACTAGGCCATTTCTCCAGCCTCCCAAACTTAATTCTTATGTAAAAATCAACAGCCCACCCACCCATGCAGAGTTCCTTTCCTTAAATAGTAAAACCATATTTATATCAAAGAATTGTTTCAAAATAAGTTTCTTTATGAGTTATTAGTAAATATCTGTGCAACTATTTTATATACTTATATTCCTTGGCTTATAAAAAAAAAAAACATTTGCAGGTGGCGAAAATTGGGGGGAAAAATGAGAAACCCTTCTATAAAGTAAAGAAGAAAAAGCCAGTGGGTGAATAATCTGTGTGTATGTATTTGCCATGCTTAAAATGTATGTATCCTTTTCCCTATTCCCAATGCAGTGGTGGCCACTTCGAGATACATAGGGTAGAGCCTGATAAAAATAAGTGCGAAATATTAAAAATGGAGCAAAAACAGCATATACACATATCCATAGAATGAATGCATTCATAGATACGAACACCCAAATTCAAATGCTAACCAAGGAGAGTCTTGGTAATGATGAGAGAAGGTGGGAAAATCTTCAGCTCAAAAGGAATCGGGGTAAAGATGGAATCAAGGAAAATCAGGCACCAAAGTCAGAGCCCTAGGTTCAGACACCAGCACTGCTGCTTCCCGTACTTTCTGGAGAAACCATTTAAACACTGAATTTCAATCTCTCCCACATAAACACGAGACTGCTCCTCATCTAAGACCCTTACTTCAAGATGGCGAATGTCCCAATGGTAAGAGATCACACATGCTTTACACTGAATTTGGAAAGTCAGACTGCAGAGTCAGCCCAGAGCTCAGACGATCTTAATTATCTGGGGGACTGTGTATCAGAGCAAGTGGTGAGCACACATCCATGATCCCAGACCCCCATGGAAGGAGGTCAGCGCCAAGCTCGGCAGCTGAGCCAGAGAACTGAGAAAGGTCTATGGCCTGATTTCAAAGCCTTCCACACTGAGATGCCTTAACAAGGGTTTATTAAAAATATGTCCCCTAGACCTGAGGCATTGTCTCACCCAGGAATATTTAGTAGGGCAAATTTTGGGGGCTCTGAGGCACACGTCCTAAATCAGGAACCCCAAGAACAACTTGGTTGTCACAATCCCTCTCGGGAGGCGGAGCTTTACCCAGCATCTGTACCCAGGCAGAGTTTAGAAATCGTCTGTTTTAAGAATCACAGGGTCCTTCAGGCCCTGCTAGGCCACAGTTCACACCATCCTCCGGTATTAGAGGGGCAAGATGTTGGTCATCCAACAGCACCGAGCACTGCTTCATTCTTCTGGGGGTTCTGACCAGCTCCCAATGCAGACACATCCCCAAAATGACTCTCACTGGATGTGTAAACTGATGGGTGGGCAGAAGCAGAGGCTATAATCCTCTTCAATCAATGCACCTGAGGGTGTAAACACGATCCATGGTAGGACAACCGGGGAGAAGAAACACTTCCCCTCAGATACGTAGCACTACAGTCTCCTTGTCATGCCTTCTGCTTGGTCTCAGGAGTTATAGCTACGTTCTCAAACAGCCATTATTGCTGTGACTACGTCTCTTCCCAACCACATCCCTACATCATCTCAGACAGCACAGGCTTTTTTGTTTTTTAGATTCATTTTACATCTTTTAACTCCGAGCATGCGTATGTATGTGAGTGCAGGTAGCTGTGGAGGCCAGAAGAGGACGCTGGAGAGCAGTCGCTGGAGCTGGAGTTATAAGTGGCTGTGAGCGACCCCACGTGGGTGCTAGGAACCACTGCCCTCTGCGAGAGCCTCCAAGCCGCCTCTTCAGCCCCAGAGTTTGATATTCCATTAGGATATTTTGGCCTCTTCAAGGTCTTCCTTCTCAGAAAAATTTTTTTACATGACTGATGTCAAGGAATAAAATGACAAAAGAAAAAAAAATCTAGACTAAGTAGTTAAGCTTGGTTTTTTTTAAAAAAAGGGCATTATAGCAGAAGCTAAAATACAGAAGACATGATTAATTAGCGGTGTCAGGGGTTTGTAAAGTTCCTGTCTCCACTTAACCATCCCTGAGAGGAAAAACCTATAATAACTACAAATTGCAATTGCCAAAGACTATGCACATGTTTGCAGATGTGTGTGCACGTACAGGCACTCGTGTGCACAAAGGCATGCAGACACATTCACACAGAGGCATACACACAAGGTGAAGTTCTATCAGGAGAAAGCATCCCTCTGATCATTAGGCAGAAACTTCAGCTCCTGCCGAGTGTGAGGACACTACCCACCACACGTTATTAAAACCCCAATTACCGAGAATATAAAGCTCACCAAACAATGTCTATGGCACAGATTGACTTATCTGTGTACTTATGAATCCGCATAACGGTGGCCTTTCTCATTTTTCCCCTCCAATTCTTCAATGTCTTAGAAATTAAAAATGTCTTACAATGACAAAGTAATGTCTTCCGCTGAGACTCTGGACAGCAGTTAGCAAACAAATATTTACTGTGACTAATAACAGAGAATACAGTTTCCAAGGAGCATGTTTCCCTCCCACACTTGTCCTATTCTTTGATTAAAAAAAAAAAAAAAAAAAAAAAAAGGTGTCAACCTATTACTCTGTGCTCTTCTTCAGAGATGCAGGCTACCTCAGTTTTGATGAAGACATTGCAACGGCACATGTCTAGCCCTAACTAGAACAAACCTTCAAAGCCCCCGCCCTGCCAACCCTCCCTCACTTAACAGGAATTTAATGTGAAATCCAAAGACTTGCCAAAATCAGACAGCTCTTGTTGGTCTAGTGAGAACTAGCACTTTCCTGTGTAGATGCTCAACCCACTGAGTTTTCCACTGCTCCAGTCTGTCTCTGAGGTCCAGACAGAATCAACTAGGCATGAGAGTCTGTGATCTGCAGGGCCAGTGCACCCATGACATAGGAAGGTCATGCTCGGAGACAAAGTTCCTGTCAATCACCAGCCCTTAGGAGGGTCAAGCAGAATAAAAGAGCCTTTCTACAGACCTCAAACTTCCCCTCACCAACAAGGAAAGCGTTCCCTTCACCCATTCACTCTTCCCAGACAGCAGAGGCTTAGAAGCCATAGCTGTTTGCTGACAGAGTTCTGGAGAAGCCTTCCAAGCCTAACGTGCTCACGGGGGCTCTCCTTGACTAAAGCAGGACCCATCACTCTGGGCAAGCAACTTGATGTCGAGGTCTTGCTGGCAATATAACCCCCACCCCTTTGAAGCCAGATCCAAGTTTCCTGCCACACACTGTCCCTGCAATGTCTGGGCTGTCTGAGATCTGACCGTCAGGGGCTCGCATGCTGTTCGGTGGTAACCTCGGATCTGTTTCTGGTACTCCTCCAAGGGTTCTTAGTTCTAAGTTTATACTGTTGCTTAAACACAGGGCTGCTCTGGATGGTCCAGGTGTGACTCCAGGTGGCAATGCCTCTGTCTCAGCCTCCCGAGTGCTGAGATCGGGATTAGAGACGTGTGCACCACCATTTCCCTGCTGGAAACCTGGCCTGATCTTATGCAGTTCTGTCTGAATGCTGGCACTAGGTTGCTCTACACAACTCAGAGAATGGTAAAATAGGATTCCCGGAACGGCAATAAAAAGGTAATGCACACATTAAGGTTTTCTGGCAAAAAGGAAAGAAAACACTCAAGATACGGTATTCTCGGGGAGGGGCGTTTAATTCTTCAGGGGCTGTTCTCCAGATTCAAATCACGTGGAACGTGGGATATCTGTAAATACTCCAGAAGCAAGAGCCTCTCTGAGAGCCGGGTTTTCTAAGCTCTCTACAGCTCTAAGGCTCTTAGTGCCTCTTCATACCTACAGAATAAAATACACAACTCCTAGGCGGGCAGGCTTGTGATTTTAACCATCAGTTGAACACCATTTAAATAAGACTGCCCACAGTCTATACTGCATTAGCCATTGACTTGGTGTGAGATAAATCAGGCCACAGCTTTGCGACTTTTGAGAGCAATAAACCTTGAGCGTGTAGCACAGCGGCTCTGGGAGAGAGAGCTGAGAGCAGCCGAAATGAGTGGTTCCAGCTCAGGATCCTGAGTGGGGTTCCCACGCCGAACAGACCCACAGGCATCCAAAGACTTGACTTTGAAAAGCTTGCGTCTAAGGTAGCTCCCGCGAGAGGGTCGGGCGGTAATGCCTGCTGAGGACCACTCACAACTGAATAGCACCATGTCTGCACTCTGCACTGTTCCATTGACCACGCAGGTCACCCCTACACAGCTGGGGAGGATTCTAGAAAAGGGTGTGGCCACTGAGAGGCGGGGCTCTGAGAGGACACACCCAACCTAGCATCCATAGGCTGAGTCCAATCTCATGGTTCTGCCGTGTGGCTTTCTTAGGTGTGTCTGTCCTCTAACCAGCGTGAGAGCTGGCGAGAGGGGGCTCTGTCCCCGCTGTTGCAGCACAAGAATCCGATTTTGTCAAAGCCTTAGCCTTAGCTCTCACATCTGTACCACGATTACTCTAATCCTGATCACAGGGTGTCACTGTGAGAATGAAATGAAATCCAGTACAGGAAAGTACTTCATACATCGTGAGTGCGTAAAATACTTCCCAGGAACACCTGCTCTCCGAAGTCTAACTGTATGAACATTTGTAAAGCTGTGTCTCTATTGGGGAGCCCCAGTTTTTCAGTCTGCTCTCTGACTACACTGTGAGTGTCCCTGTGCAGCCTTTGCAGATTCCACACTGGTGTACCTGGTTTACCCGGCAGTCACCCCTGAAGGGCAGACACTTCAGAGTACACAGTAAAGATTTGGCTAATGGAATACCCAGCCTTCAGAAGCTCCTTCACCCTCAACCACTCCCCAGAAAAAGAACCCCCCCCCCCACACCCACACTGTCTATGATGAGCACATAAAGGGAAGGCTGACTTATTCTCATGTACCCAAAGCACCTGAAGTCTGCGGCAGAGAGCAGGAGTTTCACTTTCTCAAAAGTTCAGGTGCTAAGAGCCAAAGGCTCTGGCATAAATGATGTTTTTCTGACAAATGCCTGCCTGCCTGCCCAGCTTTTCCTTCTGCCAAAGAGAACACGTGTGTGTGGGGGAGTCTGGAGTAAATGTGTAAAGACAGACTTCTTAATGGTTTAATATCTATTCACACGTGCCATGGTACATGTGTGGAGGGAGGTCAGCGGTCAGCATTGGGAATCAATGCTCTTCTACCCCGTGGGTCCTGGGGATCAAACTTGTGTTGTGCCCTTGGCTGCAGATACTTTTATCCACTGAGCATCTCATTAGCTAATGAAGCTAGAATTCTAAACACAAGCTCGCACAGGCACACACACACACACACACACACACACACACACACACACACTCACCTGTGTGTTCTGCTAAGTCAACTACTCAATATAGATGTAGTTGTAAAAGATCTTTGTAGGCAAAGTTAAGCCTAAGAATGAGTTGATTTTGGAGATGGTAAGATTGCCAGGCAGGAGTATGTGTGTCCCAACACCATTATCTGAGTCCCAAAAGCAACATTAAGGATAGCTAGTGAGAGATGCCCGAAGGGAGGGAGTCGAGGAGGCAACAGCAGGAAGAGAGCTGGTGAGACTAAAAGCATGACAGGAACTCGGCCCAGTGCTGCAGGCTCGGCAGATGGAGGAAGGAAGGCAATCCAAGGAATGTGGGCAGCTTCTGGAGGAAAATGACCCTTGCTGACAGCTGGCAGAAAATGCGAATCTGGGCGTCCCAAACACAAGACGCCAGATGCCTCTTGCCCATCTGGTGACTCTGTAGGCATGCCTTCACCTCAGCCTTGTGAAATCTGCCCATTTGTACCAAGAACTATGGGTACGGCCATCAGTATTGGGTGGGGTGTGTGTGAGGGCAGGCAAGAGTAGGGGGAGACAGAGAACAGGGGTCGGGGAGATACAGACAGACAGACAGATCTATGTATTTCTGCATCATAAAGAAGCCTCCTTTGGAAACAAGGACCGAACTGAAGAACCGGGGGAGTATCTTCTGTCTATACAACGGCTGGTGTATGAACTTCCATCTTCAAACCCAGGTGCCTGCCACACTGTTCCTGTCCTCGGGTGTCATCATGCAAATGACAGCCTCCCAGGTGGCCAGAGCCTGGTTTCTCAATAAGACCAGAAGAGCCACAGCTACCCCATCTGATAATGTTACCTTTTATATGCTCTTAATTGGGCTACTCCAGCCGTATTTGCCTAATGTTCGCTCCCGAATGGATGGTATTTTCCTATCTCAGCTACTAGACACTCGGCCCTTTTATCTTTTGCCTGCTATATATAGTTAATAAACTCACTCTTTCAAAACTGAAATAACGACTCCCACGGATCACTCTCTAGACAATACAGAACAATATTCTAAGGCAGACAGATTTACCCTTCACAGTACCAGTGTATGAATGAAGGAGAGATTCAACCAGAGATGTTAGCCTTATGGCACCCACACAAGGTTGAGCCCTTCTTTCATGGAAAAGGGGTGGTTCATGAGGCCCCACCCATCCCTGAAGGAATATAGATAAGTGCTGGGTGGGGGAGGGGCTTTCTCCAATGATGGAGACACTAGTCAGTTGCCCATATTCCAGTAAATGACATCCTACCATTGCTCAGGAAAGTCACTCTAATTAAACTCAATGGGTCTCATCTACACAAGCTATGAAACTAGGAGGTAGACATGTTGGAAAGGAGAAGGGATCTCATGAAAGAATATAGTGCACGAGACAGGGGGATGAATAGGGAACGTGACTAAAATACATTATGTGTGTGTGTGTGTGTGTGTGTGTGTGTGTGTGTGTGTGTGAAATTATCAAAGAATAAAATTAAAAATAAGAATTGATTATAGCAAACATTACAATTCACTGCATTTCATGTAAGTTATATTTAATAAAGAAGTAAACACAGGGTACATTAAAGTCTTAGAAACGATATGGCATGTAGACTAATACATCGATTATTATTTATATTTTTGGTCACATTCCAATGGTGACCAGCCCATGCATCAGGGTGCTGTGTTCAAGGGCTCCATGGACAGATGACCGCTCAGCCAATCCTAATGACAGACTAAGCCCCTCTAGTTGGTCCCGAGTAACAATGGCAAAGCTGTCATAGTGAGGAGCACAATGCTACGGCCCTTCGAGTCGATCTGGCAAGTAGCTATTCAAATGTCTATTACCAACGAGAAACATTCTTAAAGGGTTACTGATGCTTCTATTTATTCTAAGTCAGACTTCCAAATGCACTGCAAAAGCTCTGCTCTGCACCATGAATCAGTCACAGCCTCCTCTTTGTGTGATGAGCTATTAGCGTGGATCTATAAAAATGAAGTACCGTTGCTTTAGGAGAGAGACAGGGTTTCCTATTCAAAAGAGCAGCCCCAGCACCAATCTCCCCACAGAGCGTTCTTGCCCCATAAGGCAAATCACACATGACCTCCACTAAAACATTCAGTCTGGGAACAACTGCCATCTATGCCCTATAACTAACCTCAATTTACTCTACATTCCTTTATCTCATCCCTTCTGCCCTCCTTTCCTGCTCATCCTTCAAGGGCACCCTTAGAAGAGCCTCTCCACTCTGAGTCTCCTCCCTCAAAGGCCTCCACTTCTAACCTCAGGAATCCCATTTGTAAAGATTCAACATAAGGCTTTATAGCTTCTGCCTGTGTGCAAAAGTCTTGCCTTCCCTTCTGTCAATCTTACCAGCAAGACTAGCTGGCCCAGAGCCCCCTTGTCAGGGTGGGGCCCTGGCACTGCTAGCCAGCTGTCCTAAGACCTGTCCTGATAACAGGAGTGCAGTTACCGTGAAAGCAAGGAGTGCAGCCATCCTCCTGGTACCTGAGCTGATGCTATTAGCATTTCTTCACTGTGTGCAACAGCCAGAAAGGGGCTGCAGGGCCACCTTTTTATTGGTTTTTATTTGTTGTTGTTTTCTGGCCCAGCCACCATCTGGTCCCAAAGGACCATACCAAAGGCTATCAGAATGCCACAGCTTCATGACATTTTTTTAAGAGCCAGCATTCAAAACAAAACAAAACAAAACAAATAAATAAATAAAACAAGAATCAAGAAAGGAAAGAGAACAATATTCTCTGAGCTGGTTCAAATCAGCATTTTGTTCTCTCAAATGAGGGCTGAGCATTACGCCAAGCCACCACCTCTGGTGTGGTAAGGCAGGGTTTGAAAGGTTGTTGGAACAGACTCAGCATACAGGGTTATCACTTAGGAACAAGAAATGAGAACCACCCACGTGTGGGATGGTAAGGTAGCAAGGACTCCCTCGGCAGCACTGAGAACTCACTTAGGTCTGGATTGTGAAGGTCAAGGAGACACAAGGCTACTGTGGATTGCTGTCTATACGCAGGTGAGGGCCGGCAAGGCTAGAGCCTGTGATTGGGCAGCAGAAAAAGAAGGCGGGCTGAGAGTTTGAGAAAAGGGACAGATAGAGACAGAAAAGACAGAAAGACAGAGAAGATGGGGGAAGAAGAGGACAAACGATGTGGCTTTGAATAGCCACAGGTAGCTATGAACACTATAGAAGGGATAGAATAATACAGGATGATTTGTCTCATCTATACAAGGTGGGCAGCTTGCATAATGTCAATTGGCTCTGAGTTCATTGTGTGGGCGTTTTGTGGGTTGAGAATTTACTGATATAAATCTGACTGATAAATTGCAAACCTCTAGAGTTTTGATTTTACTGGGTTAAGGGGACTTGTGTCAGCTAACCCCTGGGGGTGGATGGCTGGGAATGTGAGCAGGTTTCTGCAGCGAGCAAACATTGAGTTGGTGGTTGCAACATAGGGTTAGCCATAGAGGTGGCAAGACCGCTGGGGTCGGAGCATTGCCATGGTAGTGTGAATTGTTTGGCTACGGGCAGAGAATACGGACCAGAGAGAAGATAGACAAGCCTGAGTCACACACACTTCTGAAAGTGTCCCTTGCAGTTAGCCAACAGTGACCCTTGCTAAGAGAAAGTCAAGTAGATCCAAGGTCCTAAAGCAGAATGATCCTCCGTAGGTCTTCATTTCCATTCACAAGTGGACTTGAAATGCTCCAGACAGGTACAGTGCCTACCTTTGCCAAGCTGGAGATGTAGCTCGATTGGCAGAGCACTCACCTGGTGCACAGAAGCCCTGGGTTAGACACCCTGTAACTAGGCAGGGCCACAACCATCTGTGGTCTAAGTGTTAAGAATGTAGCGGCAGGATGATCACAAATTCGAGATCCTCCTCCGGACAGACTTCAGTCTAAAAGACTTGGATTTCTCCAGTTATTTTGTTAATTTATAAAACAAAGCAGACCAGACCCTCCACAGCAGGGGTGCAGTAAAGAGTGGCCCAGCAGATCCACAGAGATGCCTAACCACACTACAGGGGACACAGGCCTCAGGGTCTGGGTCAACATTAACCTAGCTGAATGGGATGTACTGTCCCCTCCAGGGTAAGACCGCTGACTGCTTACTGGAGCTCACTGATCAGCTCTCAACAAGCAAGGCTCTGCCCAGCTCCCCACAGTGTGCTGGGACCTTGTCTAACAGAAAAAAAAGGAGCTGGAGAAAATTCTCATTCCCTAAATTTAATAAACTGCTCAAGTGTTTTATGGGATATGAATATCTTTCTTACATTGAAAATAAAGAGGTTTATTGAAGAAAGCAGTCATATCTTGTAGCCTGCAGGTATGGTATGGGCTACCTTGAATCCCCCAAATGTCTGTGAAACTTACTCCCCCTGCCACTCCCCCAAATCACATTCTCCTCCTCCTTCTTTTTGAAGTAGGGCTTTTGGAAAGTGATCAGGACTAGGAAGGGTCACGTGAGAACAGGGCCTCTTTGATGACATCAATGCCTGTGACCAATAGAGGCAGAGAGACCCGAGCTGACACAGGCCTGTTCTTGTCAAGTGATGCCCTTCTCCACCAGCTGGGATGAGAAGAGCTCTTGGAGGTTGAGGAAATGCTCTCGTGTCGCTCCCTTCAACTTCCCAGGCTTCGGAAGCACGGGTAAACAATCCTCTGATCTTTAGAACTATCCCAGTCTGGGGTGTTCGGTTATAAGACAAGCTATAAATAAGCAGAATCCAAGTTAGAAGTTGTCGGACAACTATTAACACTCTTGCCACTGCCTCAGGCCCCACGCTGGTGTGCAGAGGTTTTATTAATCTTCACGCAAATTTACAAAAGCAATTTTTAAAGTCCACCTTACAGACGGCAAAAATAAAAACCAATAAGAACTCTTGAGTCTTTCGAAGACTAAAATATAAGAGTTGACACCAGGTATGTCTAACTTTGGACAGAAAAGTTAGGTTGCTCTACCAGCTTCAGAGAGGCAGGGGTGGGTCGCAGCAGGACCTCAGGACATGCCAGTAGGCATGCCATCCTATGACCACTGTCTCCTCAAGGTCAGACCTGGGAATTCCTGCCCTTGACTTTCACACAAAATACCTTTACTAAGCAATCCTAGCATTCTCTTCCTTCTCTTGATTTTAAAACGCAACTTAAAGAAATCAGTGTAAACGTTTAACCAGAGAAAGGACAGCACCAGTAAAATACGGAAACCCTTGATTTAGGAAACATATATGTTTCTTTTCCAGAATAAGGCTCCACTCTAAAAATAATGTTTTTGAAGGCTGACTTTTTGACAAATCACAAATGGTACAGTGATCCAACTCAAACCTTTCAGGCTTTTATAAGATGTCCTAAAGATCTATGTAATCTAACCTGTTCTGTTTTTTCACAAAAGGAAAAAGAAAAGTGGTGACAACCAAAGAAAGAAGAACTGGTCAGAAAGTACAATGTGACATCTGGAGATGTCAAAGGGACAAGAAGAAAAGATGCAAAAACTAACAGGGCTTCCGATATGTCACAGGGACTACAAGGAAGAAGTTCCCAGTAGCCAAGCTTGCTCCAAGTAATAATATTGATTGATTGTTTGATTGATTGATTGATTGATGGATGGATGGATGGGTTATATAACACATTGAATGGGTAAGGACTCATGCATACAGGTAGCAGGCCTAAAGCAAAACAAAACAACAACAAACACAACACAACAGAGGACAGAGACAATCTTTCTATCTCAGTCACATTCTGTCCTTGCGCCTCTGTTGCCAACCTGTGATCTGTCGCCATGTTCCGTCCTCACTCACTTCCTGCTTTGAACTGGCCTTTTCCACAATAAAAGCCAGAGAAGGGCATGAGTGAGCCCCACAGTGGGCAGTGCCTTCAGTGGTGGCAGGGAGGATGTTACTCTTTGCACACCCAGGACTTTCTGACTACAAGCTGGAGGAAGTGGATAAAAAGGAAGGAGAACAAGTCACTTTATTTGGGGAATTTCGAATAAGGGAGAGCTAGAGACTCTTCGAATTTCACACTGGCTCGGTGGCACATTTTGTTTGTGATCTATATTCTTTCAATGTTGGCAAAGTTCAATATATTGTAGAGTTGTAATTAAACAAGGAAGGGGAGAAGAGAGGGAGATGGAGAAGAGGAGAGAGGGGGAAGATAGGGCAGATGGACAGACAGACAGACAAACAGACAGACATGCGCACATATTCCACAGAGGCAGAGACAGAAGAGTCAGGAGGTGCTCCTGGCAGTGAAGATGAAGGCAGGAGGCAGCCAGAGAACAATGGGAACAAGCCCAGCTTCCAAAGGATAGTCACAGTGCCACTGGTACCATGGATATGACCTGAAGATGCCCTCTTTGCCCTTGAAGCTTCAGTCTCCCAACTAAAGAAGTTGATCTCAATGAACTTCACCCTCTGCAACCTCTCACTACCTTCCTGAGCCCCAAGTTCTTGTTCCTCACTGGGTTGCTGTGAGAACCAATGGGCTTATCTCTACTGGGAGTATCTGAGGCTGTGCACAGTACGTAACAAGCAAAAACCAAATGCTAGATCTCACATTATGGCAATGGATACAATGACTATAACCTCCATTACCTGTCCCAGAGTGTCTCCGAGAGCTAACAGTTGCTCAGGAACGAGCCTTCTGCTTGCCACTGCTGGTCAGTATTATTGTCGTGACAGCTCATGCCTCTCCCATTTCAGGAGAGATGCCTGCCCGCAGCACACACCCCCTAAAACCACACCAGGATGCTACTCCTTGCGGGTAAGAGAAGTGAGACATTTATCATACGGCTTTCTATTCCCACGGGAAATTAGGAACGTATCCAAACGGGGAGTCAAGCATAAAAGGGAAATCTGCAGGACCACACCACTTCAGGGAGGCGACTGTGGTGTGCACTCAGTACAGGCGGGCAAAGCTGGGTCAGGTGGCTCCCTGTGCCCTTTTCTCTGCTTCTCACCTAGATAAAAGTTTCCTAATCAGTTTTTTTTTTTAAACTTACAGGAAAGGGTGACAGTTGATGTAACAGCCTCAGTCTTTATGATGCTGAGGGACACTGAGGTATACAGGTAACAAAAGCTCCTGGCTACGTACTGTATTTCTTTTACATTTCTTCCAGAAAGGGGGGAGCAATACCATCCACACAGAGAAAACCCCACCTTTATGTCCCCTCAAAATTACCCAGCTGTCCTGTTCCTTTCAAAGTCTCTTGGCAAGCTGCAATGGCTGTACTTAAGAAAAAAATAATGCATTACTGTATATAAAAAAAAATCCCTTGAAAGATCATTGTCTTTGGGTTGCCCTCTGGGCTAGGACTATCTAAAAATAAAACACTGCTTCAGAGAATGAAAGGAAATAGAAATCTCCCAAATGAATGTGATGTTACAGGAGGATTGAAGAACACAGAATTATGGGATGCATTTCTTTCATGGATGTCCACTTTTAGCTCCAGCCTCAAGTCTGGTAGGTCTTGGGACAGTGCTGAGCTAGGGAAGCTAGTCAGTACCATCTGAATGATAGACAAGAACAGAAACATTTAGAAAGGGGTAAAATGACCCACTGCAAGTCCACTGCTGTTTTAAGTCCTTGGGCCATGAACGAGCCTCTCTGTAGAGGTAGTCACTCATCAGATTTACTGAACCTGCTTGTGAGATGCTAGGACAGTCTTGGGGATGAGAAAGGAACACCCCTAGTGTCCTCACAGTTTGTCACAATACAGGTACAAATGGGGGAGAAGGATCATACCAGAAATGGCCCAACCAGAATGTAGAGTACAGCAGGGTAAGAAGAGGCTGGCCCAAGTCTGGTTCCACCAGAGACAGGGCAGTGGAGCTGGAACACACGGACCCAGGGCAAGTAGACTATGTTTAAAAGCTGGGACCACTGCTCCAGGGTCCCCCGGTACATTATTCAACCCCCAGCTTATTTCTCATCGTAAAACTGATATTTTTGAAGTCACTGTTTCTACGGTTAGTCTGCAGTAGGTGAGAACGTTATGTACAATGCTTAGAATGGTGTTTGGCAAGTAAGTGGCCACATGATATATTGTCCAAACTGGGACATTCTTGAGCATAAAAGGAAAGGGTATAAATAAGTACCCTGGGACAAGAGGAGAGATCGGGACTGTATGAGGCAAATCAGGACATTCGGTCACTCTGTGCATGCACACACAGTTACTGAAGGATGCTAGCCAAGCCAAGGAGCAAGTGGTACAAGGGAAATGATAAACATAATGACACAGGGGCAGGAGACCATGACCAGTCCAAGGAGTTCATGGTCATTTGTTGCTCACTCCCACAGAATGGCCTCCCCTTCCCTTCAGACCACTCCGTGTAACTGGCAGAGCTGCGGCCATCTCTATGGACCATTAGACCATCAGCACAGACAACCCTGGCTTTCGTCAGCAAATCAGGAGCACCAAGTATGCACTCAGCATGCTGGGAGGATGAAGACCACAACAGCCGTGAAGCATGTTTCCTAGAGAGAATTTTGCCCAGGGTTGTCAGGCGGTGATAACAAGGAACCTAACTATACCATTTCCATGGGGAAAATTTGAATGTGAAGATCCAACGTGCTATTTGGAAATGGATCTTCTATTAGAGTGATCGAGGGATGATGTCAATGTCATTATAAGAGGAGACATTGGGGAACTTGGAGAGAATTTCATAAAGCTTGCCTTCTCTGAGGTTCATAGCAAATGCCCCGAGGGCACACCCTTGGAAAGAGTTACGGCAAAGGTGCAGGACGATAGTTAGTTTTAGCATCCTACCCTTATGAATTAATTATTTAAAAGCACCTAGAAAACTACCCACAAACCAAAGAATTTTAAATTAGCATATGGACCTCACACACTCATTGCTACTTAACATAATGTATCCCTACTCTAAAGCACTGAGTGTGAACAGCTCGGGCAAATGCAGCCAACACTGAAGTGTTGTTATTCTGTGGGTGACTTTAGGGGCTCTGAGCAATGTGGCTCAAGAGTCTCCAATCTGGGATACCCTCTGGAACTTCTTTTTCGAGTGTGAAGCAAGTTCAGCAGCCCACTTTACTATATAGAGTTCTTCTTTGCCAACTAAATTTCTACAGGCTAGTGGTAAAACCCAGGGTCTGCTTCTCTGGGCAGCTTGCAGCCATGGCCAGAGCAAGAAAAGTGTCTAGGTGAAACTTGGGTCTTACTGACATCCCTTGAGCTTGGACTCAGAGGTACCACTTCATTTCTAGAAGGCTTGTGAGCAAGATGCCCACTGTGGGCCCATACTCAGACCCAATCTGAAGCTTCATGTCTGCCTGTCATTCTCCCTTAGAATGGTCTTATTGTGGGGTCCCTCTTGCCTTCGAAGACCCATTCATTAGCTCTTACCTGTAGTTCCTTATATGTGACTAAATGTTTGTGTCTCTCCTACCCCAAAATGCAATTGCATGTTCAAACCTAACCCTCAGTGTCAGGTACTCAAAGTTGAGCTTACTGGGAACTTCTTGGGACATTAGTGTCATTATGAAAGGGACACTAATAGAGTCCCTTTCCTATTTCTAAGGGGTAAGGCATGCAATGACATAAAGTCACCCGATGAACCAAGGAAACAAAATTCGTTAGTGCTTTGATCTCAGAGTATTCCCACACTGTGGAAAGAAAACTGCTATCCATAAAACACCCAGCCTCAGGTAGTCTACCACTACAGCCCCCAAGGCCTATGGTACTTGCAAAGTGAAGACAACAGAAAAACTTTATCCATCCCCAGAAGGCATTGAGAGATTTGCAAACGTCTGCACGATCCTTTCCATGCATGGAGCCCCAGATGAATGCAGACCACACCGTACACACAAGCCGTTTTTCCTGGGTGGTCTGGAAGACCCTCTTTTAGAGATGGGAACAAATGCATGTGGGTTGGAGAGTCCTGGTAAGACAGAGTCCGCAAGCCTTCATCTTCTGCTTTGAAAGCACCAGCTCTGGCCTTCATCCTCCGGTCGTCCTCGTTAACTACATGACTAGGTTTCTGGTGTTCAGGTCTGTTTCCCTCTCTCATTTTAGCTGCTGAATGTTTTTGAGAAACAGTATGTCTTAAATACCTGTCAGTTTTGAGCAGAGTTACATCAAGGCTTCAGTATCTAGTCTATTTGTTGGATAAATCACTTGAAAAAAACGATTATAAACTTTCTTCTTTTCCTAAAAGGCTCAGGGATGATATATGTGTATACGAGAGAGACTTCACACGTGGCAATGAAAATTGTCTTATTTCATGCAATTATTCTGATTGAGTAGACAATTTCTGATCTTAAGACTCTCCCAGACAAACATATCTCAAATTTCTAATTATTTCCTACTAAGCTGTATTTATGTTTCTGTTGATTAACCACTTAAATTATTAAGTCCCTATAAATAATTAAAATTTAAAAAGATAACAAGTAAGTCTTTGGCTTCCCAGAGGGCCACAGTCTTCTGTCTATGGCTCTGACATTTCTGGACCTCCAAGCTTAGCTCTACCTAATTCTATCTGACTTGGCCACACAGGTCTGCTCTACAGTGCAGGTGCACCTGATTGCTGGTGGGGGAGGGGGGGATGGACGTCACCTTACTTGGGGGAAGGAGCCTGCTGTTCTAAGACTTGAGAACTAGAGAGGGAGGCTGAATAAGTGTAAAATATGTGGCTCTCCCGAGGAGCCTAGAAGGGTGGCTTCCTATGGTCCACAAGAAAGCAAGTTGGGAAGATGAACACAGAGGGCTAAAAGTGAAACCCATGACCCACACAGGATGAGCTGTATTCCCCACTTTCACCCAATGGCACAACGTGATGGCAGGTGAGGCCCCAGCCCTGGATGAAGAGCTATAGGCAATAAGGGACTGATGGGAGGGGAGAATGAGTCTTTTCCAGGGATGAGCTCTCTCTAGTTGACTAACCCAAACCAAGTAGACAGCCCTCCATACATGCAACACCACAAGGGCACAGCAGTTACAGTATGCATACATGTAAAAAAAAAAAATAAAGGCCTGGAGAAAAGAAGGGGTGAGGAGGTGGGGAGTGGGAAGAAGGGGAGAAGTTAGGGATGGTGGTGTGGATGGTTGTATTTTCTGCTCCCTCAAGAGGGGTACCCTGACAGGAGTAGATCACGTACTCAGGTGATTTCAGGTGAAATCTCTTAATTGGTCAAATAAAGGCTAGAGCCTGTGATTGGGCAGCGGAGGGGAAAGGCGGAACTGGAAGTTGTAGAGAAGGTAGAGCAGGAGGAAGATGAGACGGAGCGAGACAGAGAACGGAGAAAGAAGAGGAGAAGGGGTGGAAGACAGAGCAGACCTATGTGGCCTGGAGGAGCCCCAAATAGTAATGGATCTTATAGCTGGGCAGTAGAGTGGTGTAGTGGTAGGTCTGCCCAGTCTAGGTGTGCAGCTTGTAAATACCTTACCTGAGTTGTGGGTTCTCTGCACAGGCATATTGGGGTTGGAGGTTTACTGATAGGAATCTGGCTGGTATAAATGTAAGTCTCTACTATTTTCCTTTCACGAGGCTAAGAAGTTCCAGGAAAAACTGGTTTGGATGGGCTAATGGGGCCAGACGGCTACTTAGAGCTAGCCATGGGGGATGGGTGAAACCGCTGATGCTGGCACCTAGCCGGATTTATTGTGGATTATTAACATTACACACTACAGGACGGAATGAGGTCGGGGTGAATATGAACAGAGTCCACTGCATGGCATTCTCAAAGAGCTAATAAAATATTGCATTGAACTATGCTGTTTAAAATTTTAATTATGTGTATTTATATGTGTCTGTATATGGGTATGTGAATGACTGCAAGTACTCAAAGAGGTCAGAGGAGAGTGTCAGATACCCTGCATTGCAGGCGATGGTGAGCTAAGTCACTTGGGTGCTGGGAACCGATCTCACTGGGGTCCTCGAAAGGACCGGCTTTTAACTGCTGAGCCATCAGCTCCAGCCTGGTTCTGCCACTTTTAACCAAAGTTCAGTTCCCAGCGCCACCTTGCTACAGATTTCTGTTCAGGGAACTTTCTCAAAGGCTGAGGTGAGCTTCTACAGAATTAGGTGCTCAGGACACGGGACACGAGGAGCCACCTGGCAGCGCTCGAGGTTGGCTGCTGAGAACGCTGCCAGGGAGGACACAAACCTCTGTGCCCTCCGAGAACAGCAGAGCTCACTCTGCCCGGGAACCTGGACCTTCTGCTGAGGAAGCTGGTCCAGAGGACTTGAAGCTGCCTGGGTTCAGAAAACCTTCTGAGCAAGGGCAAGAAAAGCTGAGCATTTCTGTGCCTGTCTCCCCAGTTTAAGAACTTTGTGGAGATGAAATATGGCCCCAGTGTCCCTCTTGAAGAAAAGAGTTTGCCTTTTTTTTTGTTTTGTTTTTTGTTTTGTTCAGGAATGCACAAGATATGCATCCTTTTCTCCGGGGATCAAGTGAAGAGAACAGACAATTGGCCCTCTTGGGAAGGACATGCGCTCCTCTACTGTGGGCTCAGGGAGCATGTGTTTGCCCTACTGCGTGGCATCTTCTCTGCATCACATGGCTGGCCACTCTGGACACCACTGCAGTCATTCCAATGAGAGAGACAGGGAAGTAGGGCAAAGACAGAGAACGATGAAAGGCCCAATTCCTCTCTCTCCAAAATACAGGGTAGGACCTTGGTATGTTTACCCTGCAATGTATAAACACAGCTGCCTGGCTGCACTGCCCCAGCATAGCCACACAGGCCCAAGCACCTCTCGCTTCTCAGGTCTTGTCCAAGCCTTATTCTGACTGGCTCAAAAAGTGAGGAACCATGGTGGCTCTGCACCATGGGTGTAGCTGCCCTTGGGCTCTAGTCTGACCTCCTCATATGCAGAGACAGAGCACCAGTCCAGCCTTCAAAGCTCTGAGGACACCATCCCTTGGCTCTGGTGTGGTGACTCCATTCTGATGTCTTGGCTGAGCTTCCATTTCTTCTCACTGGCCTGTCCTTCGATCTGGATCTGTAGAGAAGATGCAGTTCCCATAGCCTCTCCCCATCCTTTGATGGATTTGCTACCACCCTCTGCCAAGGCCCTCCTCATGGTTTACCCTGAAAACCTCTCATCAGCCTCTACCCAAAAGAGAAGGCCAGACAAGAACCCAGGTAGTCCGTTCAACCATTCAGACTCTATTTGAAGTAGAAAAACTGAAGGCAATAGTCCCAGGTGGAAGAGCAGGGCTATGGCCTTTGTGGGAACAATAGCCCTGCCTTCCGCTGTACCCTGCTTCTCTAGGGAACCTTCTCTTAGTTTTACCTTCTGTTTCTTTGTGATCTGCAGTCCACAAAGGCAACGGTGGGCTGGGCTTACACCTTAAGCTAGTAGAAAGTGATATAAGAAAGAAGAAGCTATTTAAAAGTCACTCTAAAGGCTCAGCTTCTAGGAGACTCTGTGGCGGTTTGAAGATGCTTAGCCCAGGGAGTGGAACTATTAGGAGGGGTGGTCTTGTTAGAGGGAGTGTGCCATAGTGGGGGTGGACTTTGAGGCTCCTACGATTAAGCTCAGCCCCATGTGGATCAGACCCTCCTCCTGGCTGCCTCTATATCAAGATATAGAACCCTTGGCTTTTCCACTACCATCTGCCTGCATAATGCCATGCTTCCTGCCATGATGATAATGGACTGAACCTCTGAAACCGTAAGCCCCAATTAAATCTTTTCCTTTGTAAGAGTTGCCTTGGTCATGGTGTCTCTTCATAGCAATACAACCCTAACTAAGTCAGACCTTGAGGAGGTTCCAAGTTCCATCTGCAGCACAGCCCACCTATATGAACAATAAGGATGGTATGAAACCCATGACTCCTCAGAGATGAAAAAAGCATGCAGGGCTATGCAACAACAGACATATTCAAGCACTGTTATTAATACTTGCCCTTTGTAAAATGTTCAGTTTAATGAGGCACAAGATATAAAAGCTTTCACCCATGTACAATCCTCTTCTGCTGGATTGAGTTCCCAGGACTCCAGAGCAATGTCTCACATACTGGGCACAAGGAGAGCCTCCTAGTGTGGCTGAGACAGGTTACAGAATGTTCTAAGTGACTAGAGAGGAATGGGAGAGGGGAGGATTGGCAGTGACCTCCGAGAGTTGTCACATTATAGAGGTCACCGGAGGGCCCCTGGAGACACAGGACACAGGAGAAGGATTGGGAATCCATCACAGTCCACCTCTATAAAAGTGGACACCACCCTCCTACACTCCTAAGAATATGTGCATGTTCTGCTTGGGATTGCCACCGACATGTGACCACCAGGGGGATAAGATGAGAGGCTCTGAGTCAGGGGAAAAAAGTGGGCAAAACATAGCAGTGGACCTGCCCGTGGATTCCAGTCACTTAGAAAAGATGTTTTCATAAGGGCAAGGGAGGAGATGGGTGGGAGAGGTAGGTGCTATCAGCTTAATTTCTTAGAATAAATTAATTGTATTTTCATGATCACAAATGATATATGCCAAGTCAACAACTCCAAAATCACAAATACGTAAAGTACTGAGAAAAGGCAGGATCAGAAAACAGCATACTTGGGTGCATAAGAGTGAGCTGAGTCCAGTTACATTCCTGGACTTCAACTAGACAGACGGACAGACCCTGGACTGACCATGTTTCACCCCTGGCTCAGAGGTAAAGGGACAAATGTAGGAGAGGAGCCAGGAAGGAGTCATATGTGCATCTTAAAGGAGGTGCAGGGCCGCCCTGCAGCACTGTCTCCTTCCCATCCTCCTGCCTCAGCCACGGTTACCTGCCCAAAGGCTCCTCCTGGACTACTACAACCAAAGGTCACTCCCACATGCCTCAGCATCTCAGTGCCTGACGTGTGGACTTCTCCCCCATTTCAATCCAGCCACGTTGTAGATTTTCCATCTTAATATCGTAAATAATGCTGCAGTGAGTGTGGAATATGGCCATATATGCAACACACTGACTTCAAGTCCTCAGGATGGATTTAACCAGAAGTGGCTCCCTGGGTCTATTTTCAGCTCTAAAGGCACATCCACAGTTTTCCTTTAGTGGCTGGACTGGCTGACATTTCCACCAACAGTGGACAAGCGTTCCCTCTTCTCTGGGGCCTCGCCAATCCTTTCCATGAGAGCAAATGGGTTTCTCTCTTGAAGTGCTTGAGTTCTGCACCTTAGACACTAACCCATTATCTTATGTGTCATTTACAATGTTTTTTCCCAGCCTGTAGGTGGCTGTCTCTACTGCCCCCATGCTGTGCAAGAGCGTTTAGTCTAATGCAATCCATCTGTCTGTCCTTGATTGTGTTGCCTAAGCTTTGTGGGTCTAACTCGGAAACATCACTGCCCACCCACTATTATTCTCACTATCTCAAGTCTGACATTAAACTCTTCCATGGATTCTGAGATTTTGTATGTAGTGTAAGAACACGACTGTATTCTCTTGGATATAGCATTGGGTTTCTCGAACATCATTTACTTAAAGGTCTGCATTTTATTGTCATCTTTGTAGAACACAAACTGACCCTAAATGAATAGGTTCTCTTTGTATTCCATTGTCCATTGTATCCATTGTAAAACCAGCACCATTCTGCTCTGATTACTATAGCTTTGATTAGCATATACATGCATGCACATGCATACGCATACATACACACAATGTCTTTTAAGTTTAATTATGTGTATGCATATGTATGTGCATGAGAGTTTGGGTGCCTGAGGCGGTATGGGTGAAGAATGGTGTGTTCTCATACTAAGGACAGCATGACAGACATCCCTTCCACACAGCCAGGAAGCCCCACTCCTCATGTGCATGTCCCCAAAGGCAAGCTCCATCTCAGCAGCCTGCAAGTTTCAAACCTTCATTCGTTCTTCTGCATATATAGCCATTGCCTTTTCTTCTCCACTCTCAAATGGTAAGCTGTTGTGTGTTATGCCTGTCCACGAGCCATCTTAAACCCTTCCTATAATGAGTTGTATCCAAAATAGATGAGATGTACACTAGAAATAATAATTCGGTAATGTAAAACAGATTGAAGAGATCATCTCACGGGCAGACACACAAACCACGATAGAAGCCTGGACCAGATGGCAGGGAACAAAGCTGGTGGCTGTCCTGATACAACGCTGGTTAAATTTCACACTCTCAGAAAATTGTTGTTTTGCAGAAAAGATGGATTCAACTAAATCAGAAAGAATCTAGTGGGAGGTACCATGTTCCCGCTGCCACACAGAGGAAGGTAATCGGAGGCTAAGTATATATATAAGAGGAACTGGGGTCAGAGCAAGAACCCACAGAAACTGTGGTGCTATCTCAAAGAGCCAATAGCTTAGTGTCTATGAGGACGGTCTGGAATCCTTATACTTAATTCAGGAAGCTTCCAGAACAGTCTGTTTCCTTGTTGAACCAAAAGGGGCAAGCATTAATAACCCAACAACTACAGCAAAAAATTCTTACATGCGATCCCCACCCACTCCAAGTCTGAGAAACAGCTGAACCCCGTGGAAACAGGCTCACAGTGGCATTTCAATTTTCACTTTTAAACGGTTATTTTTGTTCCTAGAATGCTGCATACAAATACACTCATGAGTACTTGAGTGCCGAATGGACAGGTTTTTTTTTTTTTTTTTTTTTCTTTAATTTGAAAAGAACTGGCCCAGTTATGAATAAAACAACTTGTTGAGAATAAGGTCAAGGGGTCATTTAATAAATGCTGCACACAAGTTCTTAACTAAGCAGCGTGGGCCTGGGAGTGTAGCTCTGTTGGCAGACTGCTTGCCTAGGACACAAAGGCTCTGCAACCCTCTCGGGCAGAGCATGAAGCAGGTGTGGGGACATACCTATAATCCCAGCACCTGGATGCTTAAGGCTCAAAAGCTGAAGGTCACCCTCACTGTGCAACAAGTCTGAAGGGCAGCCTGGGCTCATGATGACATCAATAAAACCAGCAATACAAATACCGTGTTAATAATCTCTCCCTTCCTCCCTTCATTTCTTTTTAGCAGTAAGGAATGTTTCTGGAAAAACAGAGGCAGGGAGGCCTGGAAGGTGGGCAGAAAGAAGGAAGGACAGATGGATGGGACTGACAAACTCAGTTGCTCCTGCATTAACTGTAGCTAAATGATGTACAACACTAGGTCAGAGGGGAAGATTAGGCTTAATCCACTGTAAGAAAGAGCACGCTGTCATTCTATAATTTCCTGGGATACATTTGATTGCTTTCTCTAAGAAACAGAAGCTGAAAAAAGCTGACGAAAGCAATTATATTTACAGTAAAGCCACTTCTAAACCACCAGCAAGGTGTACAACAGTTTCGTCAGTTGAAATCCACCCTAGCCAAAGTCAGGGTTACCCTCAGCATCGAGGAGTAACTCCATAGGTCAGGGTGGGTACTCAAACACATGCATATATCACAGCCACACTGTGGCCCACAGAAACACAGAGAAGTTAACACAGAGACAATTTAACTCACTTTGCTCAAACACTCGCTGGATCTACTGTCAAAGACTGAGTAGCTGTGGCTTTGTCATCCCGAGTTTCCCAAATTTGAGATCACCTCCGTAAAGTCACCAAGTAAGACAAAGGCCTGGCCCCGCCTTCTGGAGTATCGGGCTCCTGCCTGATACAGGCCTGATTTTATTTTGCTGTCTCCAGACTTTTAGGAGCTTCTAGGAGCATCCACAGCTAGGAAGAAATGTCCGTGCAAAGCTCTGGCTAGGATGAGAAAGTTCAGTAAGCCAACCGTGGCTGTGGTATTTACGGGCTCGGCAAATGTCGGCTAGGACCAATGTCTTGAACACCACTTCAGTTTCACTCTGTCTCCCCAACTTTTGTCACAAGCTGTCATTTTCCAGAGCAGACAAGGTGTCCTTTTCTAGTGGCTTTTATGTTCACCTCTGTTCCTTTATGCTCTTTCACAAATTGTGACTGAGACCTGAGAAGTCCCCTGACGTCCAGTGCAGACCTTACAAGTGAAGCGTGACTACAGGTCACATGAAGTGACATTTCTGAGGCAGAGGAACAAGAAGTAAAGTTGGGTCCCTTGTAAACCTTTCCTGATTTTGTTTTGTTGTTGTTACAGCCTCTTTGGGACTCAGCAAAGTGTGACACAGAGAATGAAGACGCTAGAGTCTGTCTATGGCAAGATGTGAGGACCTGTCTTGGAGTTCCTTCTCAGTTTTAAAGCCAACACTCACAAAGAAGGAAAACATCTAGTACTTCTTGGGAGCCTTTCCTGGGCTAAGCAGCCAGTGGAGTTGAATAGTTGTCAGGGTGGCAGAGGTGATCTCAGGCATCAGGCACACAGAGCTTCTTGGGTAGAGCTAGGGGGGCACCACAGCTCCTGCTCCCCACTTCAGAATGGCTTACATTATAGTTTTCATCAGCCCCCTCGCGTAGCAAGTGGGGAGTGGAGAAGCAAGACAAGGAAGGTTCTGAATGAGGCAAGATTAGTCACTGAAATCCAGCCCAGTCTAAGGGCCAAGGGTCACTGTCTGACTGACGGTGACCACAGAGCTGTGTCAAGCCAGAGGGCCTTCCCTGACCTCTACCATGCATGGTTCTTCCCTGGGTAACAGGGAGAGCTGTTGGCTGAAGCCAGCTGCTCTGTGGCTGCAGTTAAAGTGCTCTATAAACTACGTCAGGCCCTTCCAAACAGGAGCCCAGTGGGAGTCCCGGAGCCCTGAGCATTACCCACACTTTCATACCTACAGCCCTGGCAGTGTAGGGAGTGGATCCCATCACTTCTGCTGACAGGAGGCAGTCTGGGGCTTCTCTGCTGTTTGTCAACCCTCAGCCATACTCACCACAGGGTCCCTTGTATTCTTTTCCCTGGTCCTATTTCTGGCCCTTCCACAGTGCCTGCAGCGCCTGGGTTGCCTTCTCTGGGACACTAAAGGTCACCCACAAGGTACTGCCCCTTCACATCCTTCCTGAAACATCTCCCTAGCTTCCTGTCCTGACTAAAGCTTGGCCTTTCCCCAAGAACACTTGCCCACTCCCTAAACCCCCCACCAAGGGCTCTTGAGCAGCAACTTTTCCCCCAATTCCCTGGGCTGTGGAGCCTGGGGGTAGAGTAGGTGTCTTCACTGTGTTTTGTTAGCACATCCAGACCCACTCCTCCTTCCTCTTATATAAATCCCCAGTTTTGAGTCATGCCCAATCGGACTTTCCCCACCCACGCCCTCTCATTCTGGGTCCCTTGATGTCACTCTGCCACATGCCAGTGGCTCTGACCCCAGACGAACTCAGAATCACACTGGCTTCCAATACTTTCCTCCAAGGTCACACACTGACCCTTTCCTGCAGTTCCTCCAAGCCAATGCCCAGCTGCCATCTCCTGTCAATTTGCATGACAGGCTGGCCCTGAGACCCCTGACCCACTGACCCAACCCTTTTCACTGCCCCTCAGTTGCCTCGTAATGGGCTTCGCCTTGTCAATCACTTTAAATTCCAGTCAATTATCACAACGCTGCCCTTCCGCATGCTTTGTGCTCCCTCCCCACTCTAGTCCACTAAACAAAACCAAAACCATTAACTCAACCTTCCATCCGTTCACATGTGGGCCCAGAGGGAGAAAAAAAAGGCAACTCTGTGAGAGTCCCCACTATACAATCAGAATCTTGAACTCTGGCAAAACTTTCTCTAAAATTCTCCATGCCTCTCTCTAGATATACAGGGGTGGTTCATTCTCTGCAGAAATGGACTGACATTAACCAACATCACAGGGTTTCAGAATAAGACAAATTTAATTCTGTAAAAGTGAATTTTATATAAGGTGTACCTTCAGTTTCTCAGGGGGGACATATGTGTCATGAGTGAGACAATTTGTCCAGAGTCCCCTTGCATAGATTCTTATGGTGATATTAAGAGAGAACACGCAGCTGAGTGCACACAACTGAGTGTGCACAGCTGAGTGTGCACAGATTGTTTCTCCTGTGGTGCTAGGGCTAAAGCCCCCCACCTCTGACACACCATTAACTACATCTCTAGCCCCCTTCACATGCCTGATTCATACTGAGCCAGGGTACCGATGAGTCATCCAGGCTGACTTTGAGCCGTCTCTGTAGTCCAAACAGGCCTTGGACTTGTGATAATCCTGCCTCAGTTTCCCAAGTAGCTAGGATTACAGACCTATCCCTAGTCTTCAGAACCATCACTAACCTCCTCTCTTTAAACCTATCCTGAGTTTTAGAAATGGGGCTGGTGGATAACGGCCCTGAATAATATCCACTGGCTACAAATAAACGTTTTATTCTCTGAGTCTGAGACAATTAAGACAAGTTCAAATCATGGAATGAGATGAGAATGAGTCATAAAATTTAAAAGGCGTCCGCACTGCTGTTTGCACGTTGGGTAGACAGGTTATGACTCTGTAAGGTCGAAAAGTAATATTCTGTTGCCAGAAACGCTCACACCAGAGAATGGCACCTGGGGCTGAGAATGACTACGAATGGATTTTATTTTCAAGGCAAATAGGTACCCTTTGCTGCTGGCAGATGTGTTCTCTGGCTTCCTCCCCAGCATTTCCACACAGAGGCCTCGGTGTCCAGCCCACAGAGCCAAATTGCGGGTTCTTAGGGTGCCTAATGAATCGCCAATGGAGAAAATTGCTAGTTCCCTTTAAAGATAAATGCCTAGAGTGGCAACAGGACTCAGTCAGACGGTGCAGTCAGCGACCCATTGTGCCCAAACTCCTCCTCTGGTGTGAGGTGCTGATTTTCCTCTCCTATCTGCACATATGTATACATATATATATATATACACACACACACACACACACACACATATATATATATATATATATATATATATATATATATATGGAATAAAGGTGGGTATGCATGGCAAGTGTGTAGTGGTGTGTGTGTGTGTGTGTGTGTGTGTGTGTGTGTGTGTGTGTGTATTCCATGCTGCATGAGTAGAAGTCAGAGGTTCTCTCTTTATACCATGTGGGTCCTGAGGATTGAACTCAAGTCACAGGCTTGATGGCAGGCACCTTCAGCTGCTGAATTAAACATGCTCATTATTTAAAGATCAAACCACACACAAAACCAAACATAAAACTCACATGAAAAAGACACAAACTTCTGAATATCCTCTCATACACTTACATATAGGTATATATATATATATATATATATATATATATATATATATATATATATATATACCATATATACATGCATACATACATACATACATACATTTATAAGCATCTTCACACTAATGGTTTCACATAATTTATGTAGTTCTACTATCAGAATTGCTTTGTTTTAATAACATGCCATGGATATCTACCCACAACTCTCATGTCTCAGCATTTAACAAGCCTTCCAATAACGGCTATTTAGGTTATATCTAGATTTTTCTCATCAGAACAAATCCTGAGTGGGCATTGCTGTCTGCTTCTTTGTAGCTACATGATTGTCTTCCCTGGACAAACACAAGAAACTGTATTGTTGAGTCCAAGTGCATACACATCTTACAATTATGTATTTGTCAAACTGTCATATAGCCACAGTAATACGTAACAACCCCAACATGACTGGATGGCCACTGTCACCAGCACCATGCTGATAACATTTATAACCAGTGTCAACATATTCACCTGTACTTGCGTGCTACAAAGATTAATAAACATAACTCTAAATACTATAACCATCTCTTCCATTGTTGTGTATGGTGATATTGTCCTACAAAAAGCATTTTCATTCATGTGGTTTTGTGTGGTTGTGGTCTATGTAGGAGTGGTGTATACAGGTATGTGGGCATGTGTGTACTCATGCACAACAACAGAGGCCAGAGCAGGACATCAGGCGTCCTGCTCTCTCCTGCTTTCTGCTTTATTCCCTTGAAACAGGGTCTCTCACACAATCTGGAGCTACCCTGTTGACCAGCAAGGCTATTGGCCAACAAGGGCCAACAATCCCATAGAGTCTAACCATCACCTGCACATAGATCATAACTAACCATCACCCTGTATGAACAAATGATGAGGTCACAGCCAACCATCACCCTGTGTGCACACATGAGGATGAGGTCACAGCCAACCATCACCCTGTGTGCACACATGATGAGGTCACAGCCAACCATCACCCTGTGTGCACACATGATGAGGTCACAGCCAACCATCACCCTGTGTGCACACATGATGAGGTCACAGCCAACCATCACCCTGTGTGCACACATGATGAGGTCACAGCCAACCATCACCCTGTGTGCACACATGATGAGGTCACAGCCAACCATCACCCTGTGTGCACACATGATGAGGTCACAGCCAACCATCACCCTGTGTGCACACGTGATGAGGTCACAGGCACATGTAACCATACTCATATTTCTTTTTTACTTACCTGAGTTCCGGTTCTGATTTCATGATTCCTCAAGTCTGTACCCACTGAGACATCTCCATCCCTGAGGTTTTAATTATTATATTAAATCAGAAACTTTTCTCACATAGTTTTGGTTTCTATGACATGTAGAAAGATTTCAAACTTTTTAAAGCCTTTGATATTTTCTGATAAGTGCCAGCAACATAAACTTCTCTATGATCAGAATGTTATTTGAGAATCTTACCACAAAATGCCCTTAAATGTAGAACTTCCGGCAGACAATTTATTACAGCTCAGAAACTCATTAGCCAGATTAAATATTTAACAGCAACGGCAATGAAGACATCATTGTGTGTGATCCTGAACAAATCACATTATCCATACCTGCCACGTTTCTCTGCATGGGGATGAGAAACTCATAATACATGACACTCAACACATGTATAGGTCGGGTCAATCCTCCTAACACCCTGTCCACCCACTTCACCCCATCCCTGTACCCATCCACGACGTGGGAGTCACAGGAAAAACAGTTTTTGCTTCAGTTTGTGCCAGGTGCCACGTCTGGTTGAACCCACACATATACATAGGCCTGTAGAATTAGGAAACAGTGAGAAAACTTTCCCTTTCATTATTAAGCAGCGAGCCTCCAGGCTTGTTTCAGAGAGCCTCGGAGTTTACTCAGTAGCTTAAAACCATGGAGCTTCCTTTGTGCTCAGCACCTGCTTCTGGCCACTCTTGATTTCTATATATCCCAGATCTTCAATGTTATCACCCAGTAGAATAGGGTTTAAAATAAAACCCTAGTGATATGGGTAATCAGGGGAAATGGATACAGGGAAGTAGGCTTATAAGAACTGTTTATACAAACTGATAAACCAGATCCTATAACTGCTCTCGGAGGAGGGACCAAGACATTAAACACTGCTTTATGAGCAACATGGAAGGAAAACACTCAAGATGTTTCTTGTCCTCCTCCTTCTGGGCTGCTATAACCAAGTCCTTTAGACAAGGTGGCTTCTAGAGGCTGAAGTCAGCTTTAACTGTCACAGCCTAGAGCCACTTGAGAAGAAAGTCTCAGTTAAGGGATTTCCCAGACTAGATTGGCCTGTGAGTGTGTAGAAGACATTATATTGACTATTACTTGTTGTAAAAAGGTCTAGCCCACTGTGGGCAGCACTAACCCTAGGCAGATGGTCCTGGGATGCATAAAAAGCAAGCTATGCATGGGATGATGAATGACAAAGGCACTGTCTCTCTATTCATAGGGTTCCTACTATGATTTTCCTCAAAGAATGACTGTGACCTGAACTGTGAGCCAAATAAATGCTGTGCTCGTCTATGTTGCTTTAGTTAGAATATTTTTTTCACAGCAACACAACAAAGACTGGGATAACTGTCATCACGGTCACGTTCTAATGAAGGTCCTCTTATAGGTGGCAAGCAGTTGTCATATTGCTGTGTCCTAAATGGTAGAAAGGGGGGGGCAAACCAGCCAGCCTCTGATCATGAGGGCAGTAATTCTGAGGGCCCTTCCTCTGGACATCATCATGCCAGGGCTTAGGGTTTAGCACAGTTGATAATTAAGACAGTGACTGCTCGTGAAACAGCCAGCCCATAGGCCCGGATGAGATGAGATTCAAGATGCCAGAGTACTCACACTACCTCCATGAAACTCAGGTCAGGATAGAGATATGTGTGTGAGCTTCCGACTGGCCTTAGACAAATCATTTCTTCCCCTGGGCTGGTAAGCATCAGGTTAAACATCACAGTCTCATAAAAACCCTCCTGCTTCTAGAGGCAGCTTCATGGTGTGGGTCTCTGAAGCTGTCAGTACTTAACACTCTAATCAGATTCAAAAGCTGCTCTCTGTCCCAGCCATTTGATGGCTACCTTGGATCCTTACATTGTGCCAGACACAGACCTAAAGACAATAGGGATGGAGAGATAAAAAGATGAAACTCATAAGACAATATTCTTTTTTTTCTTCTGAGGCTGGACTGAGATATATTTGATCTTAGACAGACAAGCAGACAAACTTACAGACATACCATGCCCAGTGTGATAACAAAGACAGGCATCTCTAGGATTCAGTGCTAGTCTGCTCTATATAGTGAGCTCTAGGGCTAGCCAGAACTACATAGCAAGACCTAGTCTCGAAAGAGGAAACAAACAACACCTGAATATTTACACAAGTATTTTGCTCATTTACATACTGAATGAAATGTACATAAATATTCTTTTACGAAATTATACCAACTATACAAAAAGAAAACATAAAATAAAAATAGTACTAAGCAATTTCATTGTCTGAAATGACAAAATTAACTCTGGATATCAGTATTTACATTTTATTCCCATCCCATTCTTTTTGTTTTCAGTCTTATGATATCTACCCTTCCTACAAAACAATTTCCTCTCATATGAAATACATCATGATCCTGTCAGTCAAGGAAAATCTTCCATATCAGACCCCCAACCTCTAGACATCTTGCTCAATCTCTTTGGACTTGATCTTTTCTCCGTCAAAGTTCCTTTTTAAAACTCCATTTTATAACTCTGGCATGTGAGACTTTAATTGCTCTGTCACAGCTTTCTCTTCTTCAGTCAGCAGAGTTAGCTCCAGGTTTGTGTGTTTTTGTAGTTCTTGTATCATGGTCATTGTCTTGTTCAAAATAGCACAAATGCAGCTCTTGGTCTCTTTTTGCTCAACAGACACTGCTTTAAAGCGTGCACATAAAGCTTGATATCGAGACTTTATTGCTGATAATTCCTTTAAAATTGCAACTGCATTTTTCTCTCCTGCTGAATGTGGGTGATTAATCTTGATCTCATATTCCAGCCTATACTGAAGGTAATCCAAATCAGAATCAGCTTTCTGAAATTCGGGTTCCAGCCTCCACAACCCAGTTTCAGGCGACTCCAGATTGCGCCTCACCTTCTAGGCCTTCGGTGGAGAACATTAATTACCCAGTAGGTTTCCTTCACTCTCCACTCACCATCAGTTCCAGCTTATCGACCTCTGCCTCCATATTGAATAGCTGACATTCCTCAGACCTTTTTTTTTTTAAAGATGTATTTATTTTATGTACACAAATACAATATTGCTCTCTCCAGACACAACAGAAGAGGGCATCAGATCCCTTTACAGATTGTTGTGAACCACCATGTGGTTGCTGGGAATTGAACTCAGGACCTCTGGAAGAGCAGTCAGTGCTCTTAACCACTGAGCCATCCCTCCAGCTCATAAGACAATATTCTTAACACTACGATCAACAGAATATTCCCAAGGTGTGTTTAAGTGTTCATGCATGTAAGGACATTTATTTCTCTTCAGTTCTGTGAAGGCTTGGGTCTAATTAGATTAAACCATTTATGAATCACTGCCTATTTTGTTTGCTTCACAGGGACAAAATTATTGCTAAGAATATATAAGAATTAGCTTTTGTTCCTGTCCCTCCAAGAAGTGAGTCTGCCTAAGGAAAAATAATATGTTTTCAATAACTGGGAAAGAGTCTAGAATGTTCCTAAAAATGTTGACTTCACTAGTGTTATGGAGAATCCAAGGAGCTGAGTGACCTTAATGGTTATGAGCCTAACTCACAATCTATGAGAACATACTATACAAAGCACTGACCCGTCTACCCTGTGGACAATTAGTCAACTAGTGTGAGATCAAAGGAAATAAACCTCACTCAATGACAGGAACACTTCCAATCTGAAGTAGGACTCATGGGGTTCTAGGTTCTTCCCAGGGTTACATAGTCCACATACACCACATTCATACACCACACCATATACACATACATGAGTAACCAGAAGGGTTCATTGAGTAGTATGCACAAAAGGCCAAAGGATGCAGAAGAATTCAGTTGTAAAGACATCTTATCTCTCACACTGGTGTGCAGAAAGAGATGATTAATTCAGTAAGAACCACCATGTATCTGAAAATGCAAGCCCATCTTAATAATAAAGAACAAAGACCAAACCGGAGAAACATCACAAACAATACGTCGTTACTGCCTGGAGTAGAGAGAAGGAAAGCATTTGGTACTTGAGAGTAATAAGGGCGACAGAAAAAAACAGTGATGAGTAAGAAAGGGGACAGAGGGAGCAGCTTTTATGAAACTCAGATTTACAAGGCTGGACCAAGGGAGGGCGAGGCAAAGAGCGATGTTTCAAACAGAGCGAACAAAAGAAACCCTGATGTGCTGTCGGCTGGGCAGCGAGACAAGGGCAGAGCTGCCAGCCCGGCACTGCACTGCTCAAGAACGCTGGCAGGTACATTCATGCTAAATGTGTTATAATCGAGAATCGATAGAGGCAGCGCCAGCCTTGAATAGACTCCAAGGGCTTACCCAACCCAAGCCACGCCGCTAATGTCATGTTGCATTTTATACAATGGTGTTTAGAATAAAAAGTACTACAATTGGGTCCTGGAAAACATCATTTTAAAGAAGTATATCTGCCACAGACACTTAGCTGCTGCCTTTGCTATGAAGCAAAGACTCTTCACTTGGGCTCCTGAGGCAGCTATGAGGCAGATGAGAATCTGAAACCTCTGCCTTCATTATGTAACTCAGGCAAAAGGCACAGAGATACATTTTTGTCCTTGACCTTTATTCCTGACTCACCCTAAAAGGTGAAAAACCTTGAAGGACAGACAACTCCCACACCCAAATGACAAAAATGACCCAGGAGACTGCACCCTTAGCCATTCACTGCTACAAGTGAACAGCTCATCCCAGTACCTCACAGACCTGAGCTGGACCACAGTGGTCAATGATGGGAAGAACCACACCACAACCAGGACTACTTAATTACACATACCTTTTATCCTCTACTTACACTCAAACCTTGTGACCCTAACCTAGAAATGGACGTGGGGGTTCTCAGATTTTCTCTGTTGTTCCCTTTCCTGAAGTAGAAACACTAAACCATCTCTGTTTTTCACTATTTCCTATCTCTTTGACTGGTTCATTAGAAGCTCTGGGACACAGCTTTTATCATAAAAACTCCAGAGATATTTTTTTTCCCTGCGATGACAGCTGTTAGACCAACATTTAGTTTTCATGATAACTCTCATCTTACATGAAAGGAAATAGACATTTTGCTCTAAACTGTACAGACTAGCCATGGAATTGTCAGTTTCTAATGTAGGCAGATAGACAAAGACACCAGGAGAGTCCGTGAGCAAACTTTTAAAGCTCATAGGTAAAAGTCAAAGCAAGCATGAGTTTACTGACAGGGCTGGGGGTCTGGAGCCCTCTCACAGGAATATGTGCTTAGGGACACTGTGTGTAGGCAGTATGGGTGGTGATGTCAGCCTCAGCCCTTCTGCAACTGTGACTCATAGTAACTTCATCAATAAGCACATACCCAAATCACCATACCAGTCAGACAGAAAACAACCACAGCTTCCATGATCACAAACATTCTACAATCATAAGTATTGGAGTCAACCTAAGAAGGCCGAGGGACAGTAAACCTTCTGCCCAAATTCACATTTCTAAAATCTGATAAACACACGACACATTACAGGTTTATTTGACCAGTGTGTCGAAGTCTATAAATGTCACACATGGCCACTGAAAAGAATGTAATATGACATTCCAATGTATGGAAGACAGAATACGATCAAGAACCAGCTGTGTCCAAGGACAAGTTTGTGTGGAGAAAAAAAATAGGAAGACAGCAGAGGACACTGGGTCTACCTGTAGAGAGCCTTCATGCCTAGTCAGGAGGCACTGTCCAACAGGCTAAAACCACAGAACTATGAAACAAGAGTTTTCTCTTAAAATTTACTTAGATTTTTTTAAAAAAAAAAAAACTAGAGATAGAAGGAAGAGGTGAAGAAGCACAAGAAGAAACTTTAGAAAAAGAAAAAATACAATGTCACAAATAAATTGTCCCAAAGCACATATGAAGAGGGACCAGAAAGATTGTAAGATCCAACAGTCGAGCACAGGGGCAGAACAGTGTGTTCTGGTCATGACAGGCCCACTACACTCATGGACTCAGAGCATCTACAGATGCCCGCACAAGGCCTGTACAAGATCAGGCCAGTCAGCATTCCAGCACAGGTGGGGAAAGGTTTCTATTTCTAACTGAGGAGTTACGGAAAGTTGATGGCTTCTGGGAGAGGAAGAATTAGTTTTCTTTAATGGTGTGGCCCCTGGGTAAGTCAACCATGTGCTAGTTGACAGCCTTGCAAACATGGGTTTGGTAACTCAATGGGATAGTAAAAGAAATAAAAGAAGGAATGAAGTTAGAGTTGAGGGATAGGAAGGAGTGGTTAGATCTGGGAACAGTTCAAGGGGAAGTAGGAGGATAAGTGAGATCAAAATGTGTTGTATGAAATTCTCCTAGAACAAAACCTCACTTTTTAAACTTCAGGGCTATATTAATATGAATCTTTGGAGAAAAACATAACACTTACTGAGTGGAAGGCTTCTGAATAACATGTTATCATTAAACAGTCAGCAAATGCTACACTAATATAACACCAATGAGTAAATGTTGCAGAATGCCCCATTGAGTTCTTTCCAATGGCAAAGGGGCAGACACCATGTCCAGAGGGAACACACCCATTGCTGTCAGTCTGCTTCCTAGTCTTCCAGAGCTGCTCTAATGGGTGTGTTAACAGGAATGAGTCGCCAAGAGGGCAGCCAAGCTTCACTTCTTTTAAAGCCAAAGGCCAAGACTCAATGGTAAACTCAAAGAAAAATGCTGAGCAGGTTCTAGTGTCTCCTTCTGTGGCTCAAAGGAGGGGTTGGGTTCTTCCAGGCTGGAGGTCTCAGTATATGATACTTGAAGAAGCGTCTACACCCCAAAGTTCCCTGGGTTAAAACTCCTGGGAGCCTCATAACGTTTATGACAGGAATGGAGTCAAAGATTCAGGAGCTTGGATACTCGTTTGGTGTTTCAGAGTCTCTTTACTCCCTGTAGAGAGCATCTGTCTTCACTGTCATTACAGCATCTGCACCAAGGGGTTGAGAACTGATTCCCAAGTCTATGAGAACTCAGGTAACATTGTTTTATTTTTGCTATAAAAATGGCAGCACTGCACACATTTCAGTTACTTTATTTTTAGTTTATGCTGCAAGATTAATGAGTCCTTAAATCTTAAATAGACTTTAGTCTTCTGGTATTATTTAGTACCTAAACACATGCATGCATGCATGTGTACACACACATACACACACACACACACACACACACACACACACACACACATGTTTTCTTTAAGAAGAATTCTATATATTTCTACCTTACAATATTTTTAATTCAATAAATGGGACAGAGACCTTCCCAGAGTTGGAAGATAAATTTGAGCAATTAATTTAGATCTGTTCTTTCACCTTGGCAGGCAGCAGCTGAGTGAGAAACCCGACTCCAGCCACCCTCTGAGTACTTATGACATTCTTTCTCCAGCCAGCACTCAGGGAAGCCCTGCTGAATCCCCTTTCTTTGGATTCTTTTTCAACAAAAGCTGTGTCCCTTCAAGAAAATACAGACCCTCTGTCCCATGATCTGGCTTCTTGAAGAGAAGTGTTAAAGAGCCTTAAAGCAATTCCACGGAACGATGGGTTATTTGTACTGCCCCGGATCACTTCGCTCACAGCTGTGTGGGTCCCAATGGAGCTGAGGCCATCCTTGCCCCGATGGAGAATCAGAAATAAAGACTGAGCCTTCTTCCATAGCGGAATGTATTCCCTCACAAAGCCACTCAATCGCTGGTACCAAAGGAAGGAATGCTCCAGGGTCAAAGCTTGACAAAACACACTGTCTAAAAAAATTAAGCCTGTTTCAGTTAAGCTAGTCATTCCCCACATAACAACACTGTGTGTGGTTTATTTTTAGAGTCAAAAGGCAAGTTATTTTCGTTTATCAGAGCTCAAATCTTACACACCCAGCTGTTGAGTAACACTTGTCAAAGATGTCAAAACGTCTTTCAACATTTAGACAGCCACCTAGCTATTATTCCTGGGGGACACGTGGTTAGCTGAAAGAGTCACATCTGACAGATGCAAAAGTGAAAAACAAAAAAGCATATCTATACAGAAACCACAACTCTCATTTCCCAACCCTAATAATTTCCTCAACACTCTGCACCATGAGACACTCAGACTCCTGGAGAAAAAAAATGGAGTCATACCCCTTCACAATAGCTGCTGAGGATGTGAACTTTCTCCTGGATAATCCTGATTCTTTATTACAGCCCAAACACCATATTTTTTTTTAATTCCAGCTAGGAGTGGAGAACTCAGGGTCTATGAACCAGAGAAGGGTCTCCTGTTGAGTCAGCCTACTGCACAACCTGGGTCCCGGTGAGTTGCAGTAAGACTGTCATCCTCACTATAGCCACCTATCCAGAGCCACAGATCTTTAGACCAAGAGAGAACAGCAGCACCCCTAAAATTGCCAGTAAGGAGAGACTGACCAGCAGGGATGATAGTCCCTGTAGGACTATGAATGAGTTTCTACACCACTATAATATATTCCTTTTATCTTTTGGGAGCTGGTCTATATCAGTCATCAATTCAATGAATAGATTGAAGAGCAAGAACAGAAGGACCAAGAGAATCTCAGAGAGAAATGTTGAGCCAAGTTTATAACCAAGAGGTAGAACATGGTACAACCAACTACAGTCAGTGTAGACAAAGCCTTGAACTATAATAGGCTAAGAGTGTTCTTCCTGCTCCTCCCAGAAGCCCTAACTGCACAAGGTCTGGCAAGGCTAAACCTTCATCTTTAGAGGACTTTCATTCACCTCTACCCCCTACACACCTAAGCTCATCTCTCCAGCAATGCTTTTCTTGATAATAAATATTAGAAATTAGTTAGCACAGTGACTTGACTAGAACAGTATGGGAAGGCAGTATGTAGGGATGCTAAACAACTCACAGTATATTAGAAAGCTCAACATGGTAGAGAATTGTTTGACCAAAGAAGCTAACAGCACCCCTTTCTCCTTGAGAAAACTGGGTCTCTTCTAACAGTCAGGGCAGACAGAAGTGGAGAGAGGAAAAAAAAAAACCTAAAGAGAAAAAGACATAAAATCCCTATAGTTAACAAGGAGCTTCCTAGAATGGCCAGAAATAAAGGAACATATCTCTGTTACCAATTATCTCCAACATCTGTACTACAAATCCCCTCTAAAGCAGAAAGAAAGTAATGTAAGATATATAGATGGGGACAGAAAATGCTGAGGGAGAGACTAACCACGTGCTGAGCAGACTCTGGGTAAACCCACCAGGCTGCACTCGGGATGCAAAGAGAATGGAACCTGGGGAAGAGTTGCAGACGTGGGCTGCACAGGAGCAGGCTGGAGCAGGCTTAAGGCTAGCTTGCCAGGTCCTGACTGCCTGCAGATGAACGGAGCACTGCTTCATAAGGGTGTGGGAGCACACTGTCTAATGTGGACTGGTACCAAAGTGGGAATGAGGAAGACGGTAGCTTCGTCTTGCTGGTGGGGTGTATCTGTGGGGGGGGATTCAAACCCACCACCATCTGGCAGGCACCTCAACAGGTAAATGGACTGAGCCAAAATGGCATCAAGGATGTTCACCCTTGTCATTCCTGCCTTTAAGTCATAAGGAATGGGGCAAAGTGTTGTCTTCTCTGACTACTTCCCATGAACTTTGGATATAGTGCAGGGCAGGGGAGGCTAAGGGATGATGGTAGCTCCTTTGGTAGGGATACCATCTGGTGGTAAAGATCTGTCACCTCCTGGTTGGTGAAGGACTGCATGTGCTCCTGTAAGAAGTCAGAGAAACAGCAAAAGAGGCGTGGTCCAAAGCTTTGAGAATGAGAGGGGCTACGAAGGTAGCAGCCAGTGGAAAATGGATCAGGACAGTTGGAAGACTATGAATTTGGAGTTGCTAGTCTCGTTTGGTTGTTGTTGTTGGTTTTGCACATTCCTTAGCTTAGGTGCTCCATCCTGAACCAGGAAGAAAAGTTAAAACAAGAGTTATGAACATTTTGTCCTTCCCGGAACAAGAAAACCGTCTAGAGCACACCCGTGGCAGGCCTTGTCATGGCTGTTGGAAAGACTGATGACTCTGTCAGGGTTGTTAATTACAAGATTGAAATAGGTTTGGTAGACTTGAGACATTTTTCATTGGCAAGCATTAAGTTCAGACTTGACCATCAGGTCTCCTCTATTACAACCTTGTGGGGAACATTAAGAGATGAAGTTAATGAGGAAACACATTTTAGTAGCACAGTTAACTTAAGTTTTGATTAGTAAGGGGAAATGTGCATGTAAAACTGGCTGGACCATGTACCAGAGCTCCACAGAAGAGTAAGGTAACTGTGTAATCAGCGATGTGTGAGGGAAATCAGTTAAAGTCAGCATCCAACTGAAAATGTAATAGAGGAATAGAATCCTATTGGGTTCTTTTATGGGATTATCTAACAAAGTCCTAAGAACAACACCCAGATATCTTGAACAATTTCCCAGACTTGTGAGTTCAAAAACAGGAGATCTGGCGTCCTCGTTTAATTATGCAACACAGGCAGCTAGAAAGACACACCGTATTGTGGTAAGTACTGTTCCCGACAGAGATGGTGTGTTAGACTTGGTAAGTACAGCTTGTAGGTTTGGCTTCAGTGTTTAATAAGATAGGCCTGTAGCTCAGCTGTGGACAGACACTGCAGTGCTGAAGCAAGCCAAGGTAGGTCTTGTTTTAGATCTGGGATGTATGTATGTACATACCTAAGTATGTATATAATCAGGAAGAGAATCATTGGTGAGAAATAGTTGTCCAAATAGCACCTCAGATAACTAGCCATAATGCCTTAGGACTACAGTCCTTTGAGCTGTTACAGAAACACAGTGGCCACTTTAATCTTGGTTACACTTTTCTGTTGGGTGGTTACGAACACATAGGTGGCCAAATGCTTTTGGGGTTTTTTGTTTGTTTGTTTGTTTTGTTTTGTTTTGTCTTGTCTTGTAAAGGCCAGCTGAAGATCTACTTTTCAGGACCTGTGAGGAACCTCTGGATCTTCAAGTCTTTCTTTTTTTATTGCTGTCCATCTATGTGAAGATAAGTCAAAGAAAGGCCCTGCTTGACCAGGCTTGGCATCCCACTGAAGCAGTGAGGGACCCTTCCTTTATGTCCTCTTCATACGCAGGATGTCGGTTAGAATTCACTGTGTAGGGTCTCCATGGCCCTGAACAAGAGATCATTGACTTTCCAAAGATGCAGAACATTTCTCCAGTTGGCCTACAATCCTAGGGCCTCACTGATGAGGGGGAAGTAGTCTCCCTTTTAATCTCTCTGGCCACATTAGAACAACCTCCAAGTATGGTTATTAAACCCAGAAGATGAGCTACACCCATTGGTATTGTTGACCACTGAATAATATGTTAATAGCCAGATGTTTTTTTAAAATAAACTTTGTCTAGATATATATTTTAGCCAGTTATTGAAATTTCTTTAACTTAGACCTTGGAAACTTTAAAGCCATATGTGTTATCTTTAAATCTCATGCTCTATATAGTTTAAATAACTTTCTCAGGCTCTTATAACGTAGAAAAGTATTTTAGCTCCCCCCATTCTGCAAACATACATTCATCTTAATCTTCATAAACAAAACTTTCTTGACTAAAGCAATTTTGATCTTTTTATCCTTTATAACAGTTTTTTTCTTAATACCATGAGACATAATAGCATCTGTTGAAATTTTTTTCTCCCTTAGGTAATCAATGCTTACCTAGATCTGGTGCCAAAACTTAAGATCCTCTTAGGGTCCTTTGGGCAGACAGAAAGCCCTCTTTTCTCCCCATGGGGGCCATTCCTTCAGGAGCAGACATTCCTGAGATCACTATTTTGGGCTAAACACCCACCATGCTGGCCCTATTTGGAGGCTTTACTGGGACTCTGTAAGCCCAGTCTGATTACATCCCCTGCTCTCCCCACACCCCCTCCCCAACCTCACTCCCCTTTCCTTCCCAGACTCTTTGATCTCCAGACTAGAGTTCTCTTACCACACACTCAAATTCTTTGGCACAAGGTATATTTTCTAGGTCAGAGGAGCCCAAACAGACCCCAGAAGCCCCAGGAGGCTTTCTTTCTTCTCTTCACCAAATCAGAAAACCTGGACGTTTTGGGAAACCCTTATGTTTGACTCCGTAATCCTCTGAGTGTTGCAGCATAGGGAAAAAAATCCCTAATATTTAGGTTCATCTTTCATCTTCTCTCTAAGCCTGGGGCAATGCCTCAGGTGGCAGAATCAGACTCCTTACCAGTCATGCCCATGCTGCCCAAATCCCTTCAAATCTAAAACCTGAATATTCATGTTATGGGCTCTAAATTGTCCATCCGGGTGGATACTCCTTTGGCCTGTCTCAGGACAATATCAGAAGTTATTCTTAAGTGAGCTCCAGTCCCCCAAATTTGCTTGGCTGCCCACCCACATCTGGCTGAAGTGGCCTCCGTTCAGAACTTTTGATCTCACTATTCTCACTGCTCTGAGCATCCTCAGATGAAACAGCAAATGGGCTAAGGCACCCTGTGTACAGCAAACCATCTGAGGTACCCTGTGTCCAAAAAATGGTCTGATGTATCCAAGGTTGTTTTGCCTTCATTTTTACCCCTTTCTGGAACTCCTGTCCTGTATGCCAAATCCTCCTTTGCCTCCAAAAACCTGGCACCCAAATCCAACTCTGACCCCCAACTTCAGCTCCTTGGCTTTCAATCCCACTCATGAATCTCCTCCCCACACCCCTCCCCCAACTTCCCTATCCCCATCTCTCAATCTTTATAACTCTCCCCGATCTAACTCCAACTGACCTTTAGCCTCTCATAACTTGGACGCACCGGTCTGAATAGACAACCCCTCATCCATCCAGGCCTTTGCTCTTACCCTCCCCCTCCTCACACCCAATCCCAGCTAACCATGTTCCCATTATATATCATGGCAAGAAGGGATGGGGCCACCTGAGTCCATGTGCCTTCATACTTGTGGAAATAAGTGTTACAGAATAAAATTCTGGATTGTTCTTTGATCATTTCTAGAAATAATTCCCCTGGATAACTCAAATCTACCCCCTCACCTGGAATAATATATTTTATATCCTGATCTCTACCCTCACCCAACATTAAAAGGACTGACTGCATTTGAATATAATAAACTCCAGCAACAGAATGACACTTCCCCTCAGGAGAGAAGGCAGTCCCTTTCAGGGATCAAAATTAGAATTATCAAAACACTGGCGTTTCGACTCACCATTACATCTGAAGGTAATTGTTTAGCTGAGGGCGTGCACAAAATGCCCATTCTATAGTTAACCTTGATGAACAGAAAGATGTCACCCAGAGAACTCCAGTGAGAGCCCTACTCTTTTCTTAAACCACCTTGCCAAGGCTGTCAAGAAACACAGCAATGTGGACATCAGCTCTCCAGAGGAGACTCTATTACTTCAGGGTCATGTTAGGTCAATCCGCCCTCAGCGTTAGATGAAAACTCCAAATTAAAAAAAAAAAAAAAAAAGACCTTTAACCCCTCGAAATGAACTTCTAGATATGGCCCTTGAGGTATTCAACAACAGAGAGGAGGCGGCCAAAAGGGAAAAGGAAAGAGACCGAGAAGAAACAGGAAAAGAACACACACCAGCTTTCAGGCCCTGGAAGCAGCTCTCACCAAACTCCACCAAACCAGTCCACACACCACCGGTTGTTCAAAGAGAGCAGGGTCAGCCCCACCTCCTTGTTTTTGATATAATCAAACTGACTGAGGAATGCCCTTAACCTACAGTCACCCACTAGACACAGGGCCCTCTTTTCCCTACTCTGAATGGCATGGCCAACCTAAACTACTAACAACAGCAACGAGAGTCTCGGGTTCACCATGAACCAATCTACATCTAACTTGGTCTACCCACTTGGCGACACAACCTTCCCCACTCTTTTATATGACTGCCAACACCTACTTTCACTGCTAGGCTGAGATCTCTTATTTAAATATAAACTTTCTATACATATCTGGCTCCCTCCAAAATATTCACCATATTCCTCCTTAGCCTGGATTTGGGTGGGGTCCAGACTTAAGCTTCCACCCTCAGTCTCTTATCCTTCATCAACCCTCGGTAGTCTGTGACACCCCAAACACCCCAAGAGCTGCCCATCACAATCCTATCCTCAAAACCTTGAGAAACTTTTCTACTCCCATCAATTCAGGACCAGGATCTTCTCACCACACACACCTCAGCTATAGTCCATCACTGAGTAGCTACTACAAACAAGACTTCTTACTCCCATCAATTCCATGACAGCCTTCTTCTCAGTGCCACAAACCCCAATGGTACTTATTGATAGGTCCAGGATCTCCAACAAAATCAATGAAGCCATTGTCTCACCTTCCTTGTGGTCAGTAATGCACATACATACATACATGCACACACACACACACACACACACACACACACACATGCACACATCTCTCCTCTGTCCCCTACTCTTCTTGCCTTCTTTCCCATGTTCATGTTTGATCTTAAAGATGTCTTATTTATTACCCTCCTGCACCCATCCACCCAGACTTTTGTGCCTTTACCTGGGAAGACCTGGACACTGCATACCCAGCAACTCACTTAGATACCCAAGGATTCTGAGATAGCCCTTTCTACCTCTGACAAGCCCTACAGAAGAACCTCACCAAATATATTTGTCCTCTAGTTTTTTTCTCCAATATGATCTCTTCTTAGGCAGGCCATTCCCACAGAGCAATCTCCAGTACTCCCATCCCATCTCAACCCTCTGGCCTCTTGGGACTATGAAGTCTAATGAGATAAGGCCCAGACCTGCCAATCCTTGGTCATAAATCTGTGCCTCTTAATCTCATAAAAGGGGAAAACTGTATCCCAAGCCAGAGTAGAGAAAGTCTTGGCCTGCCTCCTTTCCCAAACTGAATATGAACTGCTTACATCAGACCTTTATAACTTCTTCCATATCTGGTTAGCCAACTTCTCCCTCACTACACAGCATCTCTACGAGGTCATGAAGAACCACAAAGGCCCATGGAAGAAGTACTACTATCCCCACCCCCACTTCTCTCATAAACCTACTCAAGTCTACCCTCTTCCTGTGCCTCTACCTAGGCCTTCCAGACCTACACAAGGCCTTCTATCTCTCCCTACAAACTAACCAGGAACAGAGAGACCCTTGTGATACTGTGCTGAGGGGGTAGGGTGCATACCGTCCCATAGCTTCTTTCTCCAAACAGATAGAGTCACCAGAGGCTGGCTGCTCTTCCTCCAGACTGTAGCTCGCCTGTCCCTGCTTGTCCCAGGGCAATCAAAGTCTTCCTTGTGGCCCCCTACACATCCTATATTATATGCTCACTCAAGGGCCTCATGAGCCATGACTGATGTCTAATTATATTGGGACAAGGTTTGATTACAGGAGAAAATGAGATACTTTGGTTTGACAATGTCTCAGAGTCCCAGAGTTTGGAGGTCAGAGAGTAGGTGGATACCGAAGATGGGTGGGAGATGAAAATATAGAACCAGTGGATCCTGTACTTAGGGTGAGTGAGAGGCAAAGTCCTGGTGGAAGGAAGACAAGAGATGGATGGCATCCCTAAGGTCAGTGGTGCCCCAGAGGAGCACAGCCACCCAAAGATAGAAGCAGAAGGTGGGTCCCTTCTACGGGTACCTGGGCCTCAGAATAAGTAAGGAAATCCACAGAAACAGGGAAAACTCCCATTTGGGTTTAACTCATTCAGAGACTAGGACCACAGTGACATTTGAAGGAGCCAGGAAGGAGAAGTGACAAAATGGTGGCTCAACCACCAAAGAGGGATACCATCCTAAGGATTAGACAAAGTAGAGTTTCTCCTAGGTTTGGACACCAGGAATGAGAGAAAATATGCTGGGGAAAATGAACCAGGTGCCAAGCAAGCTTTTGTTAAGTCCACCGGGCTGCTCTCAGAACAGAAAGAGAATGCAGCCCAAGGAGAGTTACAGAAGTGAGTTTCATAGGAGCAGGAAAGGGGCGGGTTTGAGATGAGCTTGTCAGGTCACGGTGGGCTGCAGATGGAACATTGCTACATATGGGCATGGGAGCAAGTGGTCTAACGCAGCCTGGTGCAAAGTTGGAATTGAGAAGAAGCCTTCACACTCCTGGGAGAGGTGTGTCTGTCACAGGAATCGATACCCACCTTCTTATAGTCAATCAATCCATGGTTGGACTGAGACAAAATGACTTCCCCAATGTTAAGCCCTATCAAGTTAGTAAGAAAGAAAATCACCTTTGTATGCAGATGAAACAGTGACTATATGAGAACACAAAGGAGAGAAACTTCCTGGAGCTAGTGAACAGTTACAGCAAGGTTGCAAGGAACAAGGCTCTACAAAAAGATCATCACCTTCTAAGACATCTTGAGTGAATAGGTGCACACAATGAAATTTAAAAAACACATAACTTAAATCAGCACCTCCCAAATTGAATACTTAGATCTACACCTTAAAATATGTATAAGTTTATAAGGACAACATCCTAACTCTGACCAAAGAAATCTAAGAACAATGAGAGAGAGAGAGAGGTTCCATACTTATGGACTAGAATATTAGATGTCAGCTACTCCTCCATCCACAGACTAGTATGTTACTTGTCTCACTGTTGTGACGAAATACCTGGTAGAGGTAGTTTAAAGAAGAGAAAGTTTATTTTGGCCTACAATTCTAGGGGATACAGCTCATTGTGGCAGAGAAGGCAAGTAGCAGGAACATCTGTATCCAAGGTGAGGAAGCAGAGAGAGATGTATGCTGATTCTCAGTCTACTCTACTCATTCGGTCCTGGACCTCAGCCAGTGGGATTGTGTGACCCACATTTAAGGCACCTCTTTCCACCTCAATTAACCTAATCTAGGTAATCTCTCTCACACAGGGCATTTTGCTTCCATTGATTGATTGTAAATCTTATCAAGCTAACTATCAAGGTTCAACACCATCCCAGGCAAATTCCAAGGAGGTCACGTGTGGCTATCAATAAATGATCAATATTCATACCAGGATGCAGAAGAACCAGAATGGCTAACTCAGTATTGCAGAAGAACAAAAGTTGAAGGAATGATGCTGTATGAATTAATGACTTGCTATAAAATTACAGTGGCCAGGCGGTATGTACTGGTGAAAGACCAGGCAGAATCAATTAAAAATAATGAGCCCAGATATAGACCCACATAAATAAAGTCAGTTGATCTATAACAAAGGCGTAAAGGCAGGCAACACAACAAGGCTACACAAGTATTTCCACAAACAGTACTGGAACAGTCAGAAACCAGCGCACAAGTAAACAAAGGAATGCAGGCAAGCATCCTGTACCTTCATAATCAGTGACTCAACACGAACCACAAACTTAAATACAGAACACTACTAAAGAAAGGGGATGAGGGTAAGCAAAAAACCTACAGTGACCTTGAGTAGAACTATGGCTTTTTAAAATGCAAACTCAAATCAAAAAATCTATAAAATAACTGATCAGTAAAATGTCATTAAGATTAAAACTATCTGCTGTCTGCAAGTCAACATCAAGAAAATGAGGAGGTAACAGTGAGAAAGTATTTTCACAGGACATTTATGGTAAAAGACCCGAAATATACATATGCCTTTGAAAGTAAATAAGAACTCAAAACCTAATTATAATAAAAATGGCCAGAAAACTTTAATAGACATTTCACCAAAAAACAATGCATACATAGCAGATATGGTCCATAGAGACCAGGGATGTATATCAGAAGCACATTACCATGTATGTTTCAGGGTGACTCGGTCTAAAACCCTGACAACAATCAGGTTGGAGAAGAAACACCACACAGAAAGTCAGTACTTGCTGATGGGAACGAAAATGGCACAGGGTCCTAGAAGGCAGTCTGTCAGTGTCTTACATAACAAAGAATTCTGACAAAAATTACCCACCATTCACCATTCTTTGCCTGTGAAGGCTCATGGACCTTTATTGATAATGGCCCAACCTTGAGAACATCCAAGATACCTTTCAGGAATTGAATAGATAAATAGTTCTCTCTCTCTCTCTCTCTCTCTCTCTCTCTCTCTCTCTCTCTCTCTCTCTCTCTCTCTCTTTCTCTCTCTCTCTCTCTCTCTCTCTCTCACACACACACACACACACACACACACACACACACACACACACACACACACAATGGATAGAGACTTAAATGGGTATATACTGAGTGAAGGAAGCCATTTCAAAGGGTTACCTATTGTGTGACTCCAACGGCATAAAAACCAAAACTTTGGCCATAGACCAATGGCTTCTAGTAGTTTAGGGGTGGAGGAGGAGAAGAAGATTGCATAAATAGGACATACAGGGGTTTTAGGGCAACAAAAATAATGCCTGTGATTATAATAGTGAATGGGTGTCACCACACATTAGTCCAAATCTGAGCAATGTAGAGCTCCCAGACTGTAATGTAAGCCACTGTCTTGGGGATAATTCTGATGTAAATATAGGTTCATAGACCATACAGAATTGCTGCTCTGGTAGGGACTGTACCAACAGGACAGATACACATATGTAGGAGGGAGAAGGATACAGATCTTTGTATTTTCCTCTTTACATTTGCTTCTACCTAGAACCACTCAAAAAGTCTTCACACACACACACACACACACACACACACACACAGGGGTTGGGGAGAAGCACTGTGTCATCTTCCCAATAGCCTGTCACCACTAAGGGGGTGAATGACCCAGAGAACCAATCCTACCCACCCTTCCCTTCCAGCCACCTTACTAATGGCTCACAAACTTCTCACTCAAAATCCCTCCATCACACCAAACAACCTTGGGCTCCGTGGCTTTAAATTACATCTCTTTAAAAAAAAATTTCTTTATCTTCCCATCTTTTCATTTGTTGAAATGAAATGTTCTGAACAACTAATATTGGTAACATTAACAGGTCATATCAACAGAAAAACCATCCGAGATGCTAAAGGATGTGATCACTAAATCGTGCTGTCACAGATTGGCTGAAAATTTTGTTTTAGTGCTTCTTTGAGGGATAACTCCTCAGAGGATATGGCTTGTGAGTCAAGACCCTCTGATGAGACACTTTCCTGAGCTAAGTTGGGGCTTGGAGGGAGAAGAGGTGAAAATTCTCTTCTCATTCTAGATTTTTTTTTTTAACAGAACTATAGGCAACATTAAAAAAGCCAGGCTGCAACAACCTTCTCGGCTGAGGGTCCGGCAGAGAACAAACGGACAGAGACTGCTTAGCAGCCCCAGATTACAGGGAAACACTTTAGAAATGCTGTGTTGCGTTGTCAAAGAGACAAACCCATGGTACTACCTGTAGCAGGCAGACATTGCAGCAATATTTAAATAAAAAAAAATCAGCAAGATACACAAATGTCTTACTTGAATGGAAATGTTCTAAAAGAATTCTACATGAATTGATATCTTTTTATAATACAAGTGCACCGTCACTACAAATGTGGCTTAGTGACATACAGAGAGCCTATGAACGAAGGCAGCAGTGCCCAGCAAAATGCTCTCCAATGAGGGACTTGGTACATATCTGTACTCTCTGAGGCTGTAGCCAGAAACCACATGTGGCTGTGGTGCACATGAAATGTGGCACAGTCATATGAAGACCTAAGCTAGAAATCTAAATAACTGAATAATCACATAGCACTAGTGGCTACTCTTGGGACAAAGTTGAGGCCATTTTAGGAAAAAGACACCACATATTAGCATGAGAAAAAAAAAAACATACACCTGTTCCAAGAGCTTCGAAAATGCTTTCTCTGACACAAATATATATCACAGCCATTCAAAAGGACAATGCTTCTTCAGCATTTACCTTGGGACCTTGTTGACCATGGGGTCCATTCTGAGAGATTTGGATCAAAAAGTAGGTAACAAGACACTAGGCCATGCTGATGACTGGCCTGGAGACAGAACTCTGAGTATCACTAGGAAAAAAAATCAACTACAAACACTGGCCAGCTCCTACAAAGACAAGAGTTATACTTGTCAAGTCTCTTTTTATGGAAGACACTCATTCTTCAAGGCACACACTCTTTCCTAAGAATTCTTCTCTCTCTCTCTCTCCCTCCCTCCCTCCCTCCCTCCCTCCCTCCCTCCCTCCCTCCCTCCCTCCCTCCCTCTCTCTCTCTCTCTCTCTCCCTCCCTCCCTCCCTCCCTCCCTCCCTCCCTCCCTCCCTCCCTCCCTCCCTCTCTCTCTCTCTCTCTCTCTCTCTCTCTCTCTCTCTCTCTCTCTCACACACACACACACACACACACTAGAAGCTAAAGAAACCAGACTGTCTACAATGGCCTCCCCACACTAGATCTATGTTAGAAAACAGCTGCAAATTTTACATGGGTTGGAAACAGAGCAAAGGGAACTCAAAGGAAGCTTCAACAGTTTACATCTAATCCCTGCAGTGGCTGTGTCCTATGGTGGGACTGAGGCTCTTCACTAAAATAATGAGGTGATTTCGGACTAGTTCAGAATTATGGCTTCCTTTCACTGCTCCAAGATACAGCATTGGAAAATACCAAGGAACACATGCCACATGAAAACATGCTATTTATCACTCCATGGGGGAGGGGGCGGCACTGGAAATATCCCATAGTTTCAAAGAAGAAAAGGGGAAGAAATGCAAAGGTTCTAGAACAATGGTTGTTTCTCTAAGCAGTCTCTATATGACCTGCAAAAGTCGATCTGGACTGTCAGCCACTCAGTAGGAAATTTTTGTCTTGGTGGTTACCTCTCTGTGTCCTTGGGTCTAATTAGATGTGAGTCATTTTAACATTTAACATTAAGAAATCACCCTGTCAGATGCAATTTCCATGACTACTCTTTGGAACAGCCATCTTTTTGCCTTGTGCCCTCTGTTGGTCCTTAACTTGGCAAAGGGAAAGCTTTCATCCAGAATATATTGCTGCAGGAAACTAGAATGAAAGCATCGTCAAAGGAACTCAGAGCCCCAGGACTGTGTAACTGCCCACATTTCCAGATTCACCCTTCTTTGACTCCCATTGCTCCCCCTTTAACTCCCACTGCCCCCCTTTGACTCCCACTGACCCCATTTGACTCCCATTGCTCTCCCCTTTGACTCCCACTGAACCCCTTTGACTCCCACTGCCCCCTTTGACTCCCACTGCCCCCCTTTGACTCCCACTGCCCCCCTTTGACTCCCACTGCCCCCCTTTGACTCCCACTGCCCCCTTTGACTCCCACTGCCCCCCTTTAACTCCCACTGCCCCCCTTTGACTCCCACTGACCCCCCTTTGACTCCCATTGCTCCCCCCTTTGACTCCCACTGCCCCCCTTTGACTCCCACTGACCCCCCTTTGACTCCCACTGCCCCCCTTTGACTCCCACTGCCCCTTTGACTCCCATTGCTCCCCCCTTTGACTCCCACTGCCCCCCTTTGACTCCCACTGCCCCCTTTGACACCCACTGCCCTCCCTTTGACTCCCACTGCCCCCTTTGACTCCCATCACCCCCCCTTACTGCCATCATGGTGACTAGGAGAGATTCTTGGGCCCTAAGTACCTTGTGAGATAGTTATCACTTAGCATTTAAGGAAATCCTGATCCACCACACAGTACCACCATGCTTCCTCAGGTTGAGTTACTACAGTATGCCTATTTTAGAGGCAGGGAAACTGAGGGCAGGGTGGAAACCGGGTAAATTAAAGCTCAGCCCCGAAAGAAACTCAGAAAGTATTAAATCACTGGATTCCTTCAGCTATGGCAATGTTGTCTGCCAGGAAACATTTCACAATACCCAGAGACCTTTTGGATGGTCATGGTGGCTTGGGAAGCTACTGGCATTTAGTGGGGAGAGGCTAAGGGTAAGGGCACACTATAGATCTCCCACATTGCCTAGCAACAGCCCACACAAGAACCTCCTCATCGAAATCAATCCTGCCGAGTGCACTGGCAACTCTCAGGGCATGTTTGTTTGTTTGCTTGTTTGTTTGGTTGGTTGGGTTTTTGTTTCTTTTTTATTTTTTGACTCATTATTAATGGCTAAAGAACAGCTGCCTCCACAATTTGACCCTTGTACAGTATTTACCCAGAAACAGGCCAGCCAATTTAGGATTGGATATAAAAGGATATAAAACACTTGTAGATACATTCAAAAGAGTGGCTATCTGAAAGCCACAGATTAAAAAGGAGAGTAGCCCCACGTTAAGCAAAACTCTCTTAGGGGTAAAATTTGACAAGGAACATTCATCCCACCCTCGACCTCCGAGCCCTGGTCTGTGCCAGCTGTTCTGCTGGACTCTTCTCCAGACGGCCCGCATCACAGCTGCGTCTCTCCCTGCTTCACCCCTGGTCATGTGCGTCACTCAAGAGTGGCGAGGATGCACACTTCCGGGAATCTCCAGGGATCCGCAGCCCTTAATCGTCTATTTTGTTCAGTAAATTGTATTCATTAGCGAGCCACATGAAGCACAGAAGGACAGGCAGCCTTTCTGGGTGCCCACAGTCTAGCAAGGCCTCAGCGTTTGAACCTACAGGCTGAGAACAGTTCTCCCTCTGGGTTAAAGCTTAATAACCATGGAGGATGGTGGGGGGATAGTGGGGGGGATGGTGGGGGGATAGTGGGGGGGATGGTGGGGGGGATGGTGGGGGGGATGGTGGGGGGATGGCGGGGGGGATGGTGGGGAGGATGGTGGTGGGGGATGGCAGGGGGTGGCAGGGGGATGGTGGGGGGATGGTGGGGGGGTGGTGGGGGGGATGGCGGGGGGTGGCAGGGGGATGGTGGGGGGGATGGCTGGGGGGATGGCGGGGGGGGATAGTGGGGGGGATGGTGGGGGGGATGGTGGGGGGGGATGGTGGGGGGTGGCAGGGGGATGGTGGGGGGATGGCTGGGGGTGGCAGGGGGGATGGCGGGGGGATGGCAGGGGGGGGATAGTGGGGGGGATGGTGGGGGGGGTGGTGGTGGGGGATGGCAGGGGGTGGCAGGGGGATGGTGGGGGGATGGCTGGGGGTGGTGGGGAGGATGGCGGGGGGATGGCGGGGGGGATGATGGGGGGGGAAATCCTACTACTTAACCATTCTTAGCTCTGCTTGGAATAGTATTTCAAGGAATCTGGGTTTTGTTCAAGTGCAGAAACTGAAGAGCACAGAGCTTTCTTTCTTCCCTGGACCGCCACTGACTACCTCCTATTAGTCTTGATTTTTTGTTTTCTTGCCACAAAGCCAAAATTGGTTACCAAATACTCTGTAGGCACATCCAGGGTACCAGCAACTACAAGCAGCTGAGTGGCTAGGTATGTGGCTTCCAGAGATATGAGAAACTATGGAGTGGGCAGAAAGCTGCTACGGACCACCACACCAGGGACTTCAGCTCTGACAGGCTACTTCCTCCTGGGACGGCAACTGGTGAAGGAAAAGTTTGGTGAATGATTCACGGACGAGGAGGATGCCGGGAAGGGACCTCCGAGCAGACTATTTGCAAAATGATATGGCTTCAGGGAAAAGGTCTCACATTTTCTCTACTCCACTCCTACAAATCACACTCCATACAAATAAACGCAGCAACTGTGCATAGAGACATCCCCATGCACAGAACATGCCCCATCCCTTGGTCACCGTTTTTCATACTTCTTGGTTTATGATTTGAATAAAGAAAGCTTTAGAGGCCTTTTTCAGACACAGTGTCTCACTGCGCTGACTTCCAAGACTCTGGAGAGACAAGAGCATCTGTGGTTCAGCAAAGCCAGAGAAACAGGGAGCACATTTGCCTTACCCTGGAGGAGAGGGTGTGGAAGCCTTCAAACGCTCTTACATCCTCGCAACCCATCGGATCTGCTGCCTTTCACCACCTGCTCACTTCTGCATGCTGGACCACAGCTAAGCGATCTGCCAAAGGCAAAAAAAAAGAATGAGGACAAGTGGCCCGATTTATAGACGACTCCATCCCCAAAGCTGTTGGTCATATGAATTTGTTACAAGCGGACACCATGCTTAACACGTAGACCCCAACCTCTGGTATGGTTCATACTCAACACAAGAGGCTCTCATATGCATCCAAGACAGGTGAAAAGTCAAGAGAGATAGATTTGATGCAGAAACCAAAGTACTCAGGATACTGCGGATCCTACATCTTTATAGTATAATCTCCGAGCCCCCCCCCCCAACAAGGCAGTGGGTCTCAACCTGTGGGTTGTAGCCCCTTTAGAAGTCAAAGTCTTTGGAGGGTCATATAAGATCAACAGGAAACACAGATTTTACACTATGGTTCATAACAGTAGCAAGTTATAGTTATGAAGTAGCAACAAAAATAATGTTATGGTTCGGGGGTCATGGCAGCCTAAGGAACTGTATTAAAGGGTCACAGCATTAAGAAGGTTGAGAATCACCACAAGACTGAGAACACAACAAAAGTGACCGAAATTTGGCCTTAGACGCAACAATCTGACTTTGTTCTCTAGCATATGATTTTCTCTCTCTTCCAGTGAGCTAGGGATGAAACATAGGAAGGACTTGCAAAAGTATTTGGTGTGCATGTCTGCACACACAGTCATATGGATAGATATGCACGCTAACACTGCCTCCCAAAACGGTACACACTTTTCCATTTATCACTTTTGGTTGGCTGCTCCAAGTCATGCAGTCATGCTTAACCCCACGGGCTGGGTATGAGCTGGCCAGGCTTACTCCAGTCCAATTAAGACGGCCTTGGGTTTAGACTAGATTAGAGCACTTTGAACATGAGGCTTCACAGAGCCCTGGTCACTTTACAACTCTGGATCTCAGCTTTCTCTTTTGGCAAACATTGCACCTCCCTTACAGGATCTATTCTGTACAAGACCCCACAAGTGCTTCTCAGACCCTCCTGTGTATGCGAGGTTATCGGAGCAGCTGGATAAAATATAGGTTCTGGGTTGAAAGGTCACGGTAAGGCATGGCATTCTGCAACGCTAACAAGCCTCAGGACAGTGGTTCTCAGCCTGTCTCCTGTCAAGACCCTTTAATACAATTCCTCATGTGTGGTGATCTCAATTATAAAATTATTTTCATTGTGACTTCACAATTGTAATTTGTTACTGTTGTGAATCAAAATATATACCTATATACAGGGTATGGGATATGTGACCCCATGAAAGGGATGCTCTACCCCAAAGGGGTTGTGACCCACAGGTTGAGAACCACTGTCATAGAGGATCCTGATGCTGCTGTTCAATAGCTATTCTGTGGAGAGAAGAGAGACATGAGGGGAGATGTTGGGGAAGAGACTGGGAGAAGAGGGGGGAGGGGCAACTCTAGTCGGGATATCATATATGAGAGAAGAATAAAAGAAAATATAAAATTAGAGAATAGTTGGCAAACTTCATACACAAAGTAATTCTCACATATAAGGATTTTTTCTGATTCTGATCAGAAAAATTGTTTCTGATTCTGCCTGAGCTTCCAACTTGCAGCATTTTAAAGATCTACTTAGTCTGGATACCAGATATAATGACATAGAGTCACACATGTTTTAAAGGTTAGAACTTAAAGGGTCACTGCTCCTTTTTCTCATTTGAAACAAACTCGGGGAGGTGATGGGTTCCCCTCCCCCAACCAAATTTCATAACAACTTAGTAGCAGAAATTCAACTTTAGAAGCAACAATTTGACTTTGTGCTCTAGCATATGGTTTCTCTCAATAAACTGAGAATGAAAAATACTTTTTCTTTCACTAAAGCAAAAACAAAGACCACTCTGCTAGAGCCAAAGAGGCAGCAGAAAGTTGGCTTCTATCAACACTGGGCCACTGCAGTAAAAAGGCTTAGCAAGATGTCACAGGACAGGATCTGGAACAAAGTTACTTCTCACCTGACCAAAGTGGGAATGGATCACAAAGTAACATCTGTGTAGACTCTGGTAACAATGGGAATGTTTATTTCTAATCCAAACAAACTCTGAGTTACTCTTATTTGAAAACAATTAGAAAAAGGAAGTATTTGTGATCCCAAATAGTTAGGGAAAATGTGGTAATTAGCCACAGTGCATCTTGGGTACTAATCGAGACAACTAGTGACATTAAAAATTCTACCACTGAAGTCATTTTACATCTCTAAGATTGTGGTAAGCCTTGGAGCTTAGTAGTGAATGTGGTAAATGGCAGCTCATAAACAAAAGGAGTGGAAGTCTACGGTTCATGCCAATCTGTGACTGACTGGGAAGGGGTCTATATAAATGTGTGCCTATAAATCTTTAATGACTTATAGGTAGTTGAAGATTTCGAGAGGTGAAGGACTCACAAGGCTCCATCCCTCCCTTAGGATCTACAGGCAGTCAATGATGGCTGGAAAGGGAGAGGCATTTTCTTCAGTGGTATAGCTATGGGTATGTTTCTCAGGCTTCTATAAATAACCTCACACTCACGCAGCTTTAACCTAGTTACACACATGCAAACACACACTCATACACGCATATACACTTGCCCCACCCACCACACACAAGCCTAATGGTGGAAGCTAGGATTAACTGGGACAAGGGAAGGGATCATCGGGAATTGAAGGTAAAAGTGAGGATAAATACGATGAAATACATACACATAGAGAATGTTTCAATAGACTCCATATGTGCACTAAATATGTGTCAATAAGAACTTAAAAAAATCTTCATGCCATATATCAGAAAGGTAATGAATACATGGACCTCAAATTGGAATAATGAAAGCTGAGGGTCCCTTAGTATGCATGTCAAAGTTAGTAAAGCAATAGGAACTTAAAAGTATTCTGGTGAAATTAGGAGGGTACTGAGAAAGAATTGGTAAACAGAAGTCAGCACTGGTGTATCCATTTTAAAGGTGGGTAAAGTGATGTGCTTTGTCTCTTCATTTTGGGGTCGATTCTAATAAAGGTTCGCTCTCCCTAAATGCTCACACCTCCCTTTCTTCGTTCCATTCTCAGCTTTTTGCCCATCATTCTGTCAGTTTATCAATCAAGAATTCTCCCTTTGGGGCTGGGGAAATGCCCTGGATGCTAAAGTGAGTTCAAGCCCCAGAAACCACGCAAAAACCTGGGTGTGGTGGTTTGCACATGAAACACCAGCATCAGGAGGCAGAACCAGGTAAGTTCTCTGGGGCTCACTGGCCAGATCACCCAGCACACTCCTGGAACTCCAGGCCAATGAGAGAGCCTATCTCAAAAAAGGGGGTGAGAAATGATACCCCGAATTGTCCCTGGCCTCTGTGCATTTATGCATCTACGTGTGTTTGTGCTCACTCACAGACACACACGTGGGTGCACACGCTTACATTCTCCCCTTTAAACTCAGGATAGTGATGTGTAAGCACACACATAATATCAGCATTTGGAAGGAGGAGGCAGGACATTCACAACCTCAAGGACACACCAGCCACACAAGTTCAGAGCAGCCTGGGGTGCCCGAGACCCGTCCTGACAGAACAAGACAAAACTTCACTTTTCATTTGTCCAGAGCTGCTCTCGACAGTCAAAATCTTATCCCACCTTTGTGCCACGGGCCCATATGACCCTCTTCTCAGAAAAATGACATAGAGCTAAAGACATAACTCATGAGGACTTGAGTTCAGCTCCCTAGCATAGGTGGCGCATGTCTCTAACCCTGCCATTCAGGTGGCAGAGTCAGAGAGATCTCTATCTAGAGTTTGCCGTCCAGGATTCCCAAATCGGTGATCTCCAGATTCAGTGAGAGACTCCGTCTCAAAATCTAAGATGGAAAGAGAGGAACACACCCAACATTCACCTCTGACCCCCACACTCATCCTGGCCCAGCTCTGTAGACACACAAACACATACCTGCGTGCACACACACACACACACACCACACAACACAGGCAAAGACATGAAATTATAGAGACAAATTACATAACACATACTCTTTTAACCATAAAGACTTGGGGAGTCCATGGACCTAGTTTAAGAAACTCACATTGTATTCTAGGATTAAAAAGAAGAAGAAAAGTTTTCCCTACAGGAAACAGTATTGCAGAAAAGAGAAAGAAGGAAGGAGCATAGACATACAGTAAGGAGTACAGTCTGACAAAGAAGAAAATGCTAAAAAGAAAAGCCTATGCCACTCACGCTGTGACTTCCACCGCACATCAGGGAGTTCCCCCTGAGAATCTCTCTGGCCCAGCCCTGTATACACAGCACTTTCTGTATCCTTCTGGTGATGAAGGGGGCAGTGTGGGGAAGGGAAGCAGTGCCTGGGCAGGGAAGAAGCTCACTTCCCAAGCTGGGGTTCTCATCCTCCGGAGAGTTTTCTGCCATTAAGTCATTAAGTCTTAGCTCAACTTAAAAGGTGGGAAAGTTAATGCCCCCAGGGGTTCTTTCAGCTCTGACACTCGGACTCTAACTGAAGTAACAGTTTCCATTGAAGAACTTCAGCCAGGTGTCTTCTTATCCTAGCATCACATCAGGCACACACCATTGGCATGAGCATTGTCTGAAGGCTTCAGAAATTCCGTATGGGAAATTACCCGGCCAAAGACTTCCAAAGAGATTTACATTGCATTCACTTGTCAGATCCAGTAAACCCGAGAAAAAAATAACAGCCAGTAAGACAGATTGATTTAGAGCCACAAAATGAGGCTGTCTCACTGGGATTTTAGAATTTGTTACTGATGGAAAAACAAACAAACAAACAAACAAACAAAGCCATCTTATCAGTTGACTTGAAGAGACAGGAATCAGCTCAAAGGAGGCCTGGCTCCCGGAGGCAGACTTGGGCAGGATCAGAGCTAAAACTTTCCCCTACACTGTGACATCTCCATTGCTGGCTAAAACACCTGCTTTCCTTGAGTTTAGTGTATTCAAAAACCACATAAGAGAGCAGTTTGTAACATAGAACAAATTGTTATGTCAAAACTGGAAGGTGTATGAACAAACTCCGGCAAAAAGTTTTATTATTTTTTTTAAGTTTGAATTATTTATTTTTTAAGTTCGCGTTCTGCGTGGTTACTTACTATGAACGTGATGACCATCATTAGCTCAGACAATCTACCAACACATGTTAGAAATTGTCAAGTTTTAGTAGAAGCAGATGTAAAACAGTTTGACCTTCTGTGGACAGTCTTGGGATATAACGGTTTCACATTATTTTCACTAGCGTGGCTACCTTCAAAATATGTATTATTGACAACAGACTGGGCTTAAAATCACATGCACCGCTCATGGAGTCAGAAAGTTAAGTGCTCAGACCTTATCATCATCGTCATCATATTTACCTGGGAGATAACCTATCAAAACCTACACCAAATCCACATTGCTGCCGATCGCTCCATAGTTAGCGCCTCTTCAGGAATTTCCAGAGGCAAGAGTGCCATCTACTGGCAGGGAGGGAAAGCTGTAGGTGACAGGTGCTAAGGACCGGAAAGACCGGCATCCTAGATTTTTGTCTTAGCTGGGCGCACCACATGCATAACTAACACAGCCTGAGACCCATAAGCTCTCTGGGAGCCTCTGTCACATGAACATGGTCCTCTGAAAGCCATCCGAAGGCCAGCCAGACTAGCTGATAATGGAGGAGCTTTGCCTGGGAACATCTCTCCATCAAGCCGAATCCAACCATCCCCGGCTCTCCTTTCCACCACAGATGAACTTACCCAGAACCCCACCTGTGGCAGTGTAAGCCAGCTTTATATTACAGTGCACACCCTGAGGAATTCTCCCAGGCACCGGCCAGGGTGAAGGCGCTTACACTTATACAATGTGACATAGATCTCCTCAAAGGGCATGACTGCTTAGGCACGCAGGTCTCGCTATAATCTCTCTCCTTAGTCCTTCTCCTTAGATTCACCGTGAGGCAGAGGGCAGGGACAATGGAAAGAAAATGATTCTGTGACTGTCTTGAAAGCAGAAGAGGCTTTTTATTCAATCAGAGGATAAAGCCCATGTCTTACAGGTCAGAAGAGATCCACTGCATACCTCAAGTTGAACTAGGGCTGTCAGTTTTTCTGTTGGCCGTTTAGACCCTAAGCAGGGTTTTGTTTTTGTTTTTTCAGCCTCTTTGAAATGGCTGACCCCACTCCCACCGGTTAAACACACGCCAATGCCCTCTTCGTATCTTATATGAAACTTACATGCAAAATGGCATCTCTTTTCTAAAAGCAAAACTGTGTGCCTTTTCTCAAACTATGCCACCTCCTTTGTCCTCAAAATCCTTTCCCCTTCCTAGTGTAGATCGTCTTTCTGTATTTAAGTTGTCCCCACTAATTTGCTGTGTTTCAGCCTATCAGATGACAATCTTGATTGTGCTTTATTGGGGGACATCTGTGGCATCCCCACTGTGCGTCACAGCACATTCCATTCTACACTCATCTCAGGAAACCACCAAAACTTTCCTCCATGCTGCTGAGAACCCCGAGTTTGATTCCCGTTGATTCCCGTTGTCTTAACAAACGGAAGGGGTGCCTTCTCAAAACAACAACAAAACAGGGTTTTGTTTTAACTTGCCCAATAAATTGAAATTTTCAGCAAGTAAATGAATGTCGTGTAATTCAATAAATTAAACTGAATGTTTTGCTGGCACAAAGTACGGTTGTTTTAGATGCCTAGGAGGATAAAAAGAAAAAAAAAAAAAAAAAAAAAACAACTTCACATAGGGAAGGAAGGGTTTTACAGCAGGATCAGAACGTCTCCAAAGGGTCAGTTAAAGACTAAGTAACCTTAAGTTCTGAATGGATTACACTGAAACTCGGGAGCACCTTAGACTCTTCCTGGCGATTAGCTGAACCAGTTTTACAACAGCAGGTGCATCAAATGAGTTAACCAGTGGAAAAACTCACGGGATCTTTTAAGTTCCGCCATAAGATGTCTCACGTGTCGTTGCTACTGTGTGTTTAGGGACATGCTTACTCCTGGAGAACCTGCCTTTTAAGCACCACATTAAACTCCTAGACCCACCCTCCCTCTTGTAAAGGATTCAAGGGAGACCCCCCCACCCCCATCTCTTCTGGCAGCCAAATGGTCTTTTTTTTTTTTTTTTTTCCAAAACGTACACTTAAGCAAAGAATTAGAAAGTGCATTTTAGACCCCACCTCCTTTCTCCCAATACTGCCCTCCGGACAGGCTGAAACTAAGTACCCTCTTGGATAGACCCAGAAAATCACAGAACCCACCCCCACCCCGCGTCTTGAAGAAGCATCTCAGTGCGCTGTCTGGTCTGCAGTTCACTGCAGGCAAATTCCCTTACTATTTCCCAGTCATCAGTTATACTGTTTCTATAAACCTTTTTTCTTTCTTTCTTTTTTTTTTTTTTTTTTTTTTTTTTTTTTTTTTTTTTTTTTTGGTGACCTGCTATAATTGTTTTAAAGGGTAAAAAAATTAAGCTTTTTAAGGCATCTCCGAATTCTCTCCGTAGACTCCAAGCGTTGTATTTCGGTGAAAGTCTGGGGTGAGGGCAGGGTCGAGATCCAGCAGAGACAGGGTAGCCTTCCCCAGGGCACCCTTCTCTGGGCAGCACAGGCTCGGTTCCCCAGTGATGCTCGCGCCCGCATCGAGACAGAAGGATGGATCATCAGATGCGCTAGAAATTCCGCTTCGCTCACAGTCGCCGGGTTAGTTCGGGTCTCAAGGGCTCGAACCAAAGTGACACTATACGCTCCCCCCCTCACCCCTTTCGTTCTCCCATGCGACAGGTCCCGCTGCATGGAAGCCACCTTTTTTCCAGACCTAGTCCAGCGCCTTTGGCGCCCTCGCGGCGCCTGCGGAGCCCTTCCCCTGGGGAGGGGACCGGTGGCGGGATCCCTCCGGGGAGGGAAACAAAGGCGGAGGCGAAGCGGCCAGGTGGGCAAAGCCCCTTCGGGTACGGCCGCGGGGAGGATGGCGAGGTGTCTCAGAGGGTGGGAAAAGGGAAACCAAGGCACGGAGGCTGCCAAATGCTGGGGCTGCTTCCTCCCCAACGCAGGGCTCCCGGGGCAGGCGAACCCCGAGCCATCCCCCGCCGCTCCCCAGGACCAGGCATCAGAGGGACCGCCCCACTCCGCTCACCTCGGGAGAAGCGCTCCGGCTCCCTCCGACGGCTCCGGAGACAGCCCCGCCGCTCGCGCACGCGCACTCGCGCTCTCGCTCCTTCGCCCCTCCGGCCCCCGCGGGCGCCTCTCCGACCGGGCTCTGGCCCGCCCCGGCCCTGTCCGTCAGCGTCCGCGAGAACCAATCGTGTCGCGTGGACGGCCTAGCGCTGGTCACGTGGCCTCACAAGCCAATCACCAAATTGCCCTCGGCAAGCGCCTGGCTCCGATGTCCCTGGGGGTTCGGTTGCTACCTTGTAGAGTGGGTGCGAGGTGGGCACAAAAGGCTGAGTCCCTTATTTCTGCAGATGAGTGGGGTCCAGTTGATCAATCGCCACATCGATTGGTTTCTCAGGTCCTAGCTTAAATAAGAATCACCTGGGAGTCTTGTTAAAGTCTGGGCTGTAGCCCCGAGAATCTGCATTTCTGACAAGCCCGCAAGTGGGCATGAAGCTTTTCCTGGTCCAAGGCCATGCTTTAAGGAGCACTATCAAAAAATGATGTGGCTAGCCCCTGCTCCATTTGCTTGCAAGACTTGACTAGGTAAGAGAGAAACCAGCCAAGTGGTTCCAGCCTTGTAGAATCTCAACAGCCTGTAAATAAGACCCCATGGTTGAATTCAGAAACATCTTAAAAATCGCAGTTCTCAACCTATGTGTCCCGACCTGGTTGAGTTCTGCGACTACATATACTTACATTACAATTCATAACAATAGCAAAATTACAGTTACGAAGTAGCAACAAAAACAATTTAATGGGGGGAGAGGAACTGTGTGCAACATTAACGGGTTGCAGCATTAGTGAGGTTGAGAACCACTGTTCTAAAAGGATGGAGATGTATGTAACTTAACGCGTTGGGCAATTTCGGCATAAACCACAGAGGTTGAAACAGAATTTCCCCTGAGGGTTTTTGAAGTTATCTAGATAATCCTTTGTTGTTAAGTCAAATAACCAGTGCTGTTGCTTCCTCGAGTTTGATGTGAATGTTTAGGCTAGACAGTTAGCACGTTTGCTGTTCATCATGGCCAAGTTTATTACTCAATAATGTCCCAAGATAGTTCAAGAGTACACACACACACCACACCACACAAATTCTCCTTATGTAGTCTAGGCTGGCCTGGAATTTATGATCCCCTCTCAGTGTCCCAAGTGCTGGGATTATGGGCTTGCTGTACCATGCCCAGCTCTCAAGAGCCTTAAATATTAAGCCTTCCAAATCCCCCTTCTACCAGCATTCCTGGCCAAAAGATAGGGACATGTGCCAAGTACTTTTGTTTTACTCTTTGTAGAGGCGAATGCCCTGCCACCTGGAGAACCTCGCCGTTGTCTACATGGCGGGTGCCTCTGGCCTCTCAGCCAGGAGTGAGACCCACTTACCAGTCTCAGGCATCCTTTATCATAGTCCTCCTGTCAGAGGTGACCTAGCTCAAACTTCAGAGTTTCAGGGAACCCAGAGCTTACACAACAATGGTCCAGTGGTCCTGGACAGAGAGGAGTAGGGAGATGCCTAAGCCAGAAAAGTAGGTAGGCCTCCGAGATTCTTCTGCTAAGATGAGACCCTGTGTTCTGTTGCATGTCACATAGCTTTTCAGAAAACAAGCTGAGACCAAGCAGCTGGGAGAGTCTGACCAAATCTGACCACAATGTTGCACATTTCATAAACTCCATGGTTTATATGATTCATACCTATAAGATAGGTTACCTATAAGAGCGGTTACATTTATGAAGTTTGCCGCTTTGTTTTGTTGAGACAGTGTCTCAAGTAGTCCAGGCTGGCTTTCAGTTTTCTTATGTAGCTGAGGATGACCTTGAACTTCTGAACCTCCTGTCTCTACCTTCTAAGTGGTGGGATTACAGGCCTGAGCCAACTAAGTCCATCTTAGGCTCATTTTTTAACAAAGAAAAAAAAATAACAACTCGGGATCATAAATCATTAATGACACCAGCATGCTGTAAACAGAGGGAAGTTTCCACATAGTTTGTGAAAATGGATTTTCCAAGGCCAAAAATAACTCATAGGTAATGAACACCACTAAGGCTATTGAATGGAACAAATTGGGACTTCAAGTTCACAACCAGGAGCAATTTCAGTAAGATGACTACGTATTTTGGAAAGAGCCTATTACCTCTAGTTAACCACACCAAATTGATTGGCTCTCTAGTGATAATGTCACCTGTTTGATGCCTTTTAACTGAAACAAATTTCTCTTTGGGATTTACAGAGTTTTCTCTCCAAGGTTTCCCCCCTAAGTACACAGCAAATGCCACCTAGGACAGTGGCTAAAGTGCAGACTTCTGGGGTCCAACAAGAACTTCCTCCAGCTTGTACACAAATTCTGAACCCAGTAGTTGTTAACTTTGAGCCCAGGCTGTCCCTCCACATATGGATAATCAGCAAACAAGCGTGCCTTTAACTCAAACAGCTGTGCTGTTCATGTAGCTTGCTCTACTAGCTAAGTAAGGACGCTGGGTCTATTTGTAAGAATTCTCAATTCTCTTCACTGGAGTTTTATCAAATTCTGTTACTTTGGGAGGACCAGTGCCAGAGTTTTTGAGCGTGGTTGTCACCTAGTTTATCTGTGGAATGGTATTTGCCACAGTGGTGAGTGACCTAGTTTTTAGATGAATCAGAGGTCCCCTCAGAACACTCAACAACCATCTTGCTGGTAATGGACTTTATTTGCAGCGTCAGAACTACAGACACCCTGAGTGTGAGCCTCCAAACTAGCCCCCCCACGACGCTTTAAAAATATATTTCACAGCAACCAAGTGGGAGAGAAATTTTCTCGCCCTTGTAAACTTGTAACTCTATCTATTGGGGGGACGTAAGGACAGTTCTAACAGATATTCAACTAGCATGGCTGATGTAAACTTTGAACGATAGAAAAGAATTTCTTTTTCTCCCTGTGGGCATCATCATTATAGAGAAAGGTGCAAAAAAGCAAAGGGATCCTTGCTTGGGGATGTGAATTTGAAAAAAGAAGGAGAGAGAGAGAGAGAGAGAGAGAGAGAGAGAGAGAGAGAGAGAGAGAGAGAGAAAGAGAGAGAGAGAGAGAGAGAGAGAGAGAGAGAGAGAATCCACACTACCACCCACTTTCCTCTCCTCATTCAGCTTGCTTCCTAGACACAGCCCAGCTATCCTATCTCCGGCCATGAGTGTGTTAGCATGTGATAGGGGTCAGATCAGCTCAGACAAGGTTCTCTAACCCGGAAATTGCTCACTAAGAGATTTACGTATATTGGGAAAAGAAGAGATAAAGTATAAACTACCCCACCCAGTTGCCAGCGCCCAGAAATCCACATTTGCTTCATTGTAACCAGAAGCCCACGAGTGTTTTTTATCAGCACTAATTGCATTTTTATCTCATGATAAATAGCTTTTCCAAACTTAATTGCCTTCATTCAATAAGTCCCACAGATAAGACAAGAACCTAGTTTCCACCTGCCATCTGAGTCCAGCCAGGATAACAAAGGTTTATCTGCATATCCATGTTTTAATAACAGCACTTCTTCCATTTATTATGAGTGTGTACACACCAAACACAAAATACTTTTGTAGAAAGGTTTAATTTTTTTAGAACAAATTTATGAAACATAAAGAAAATCAACCCCCTGGTATGTTTTATAAAATATTTTGACATTAAATGCATTTAAGTAAAGTTTATTCTTATATACCTACTCTCACTCTAGAAACATAAATGCCATCAGAGCCCCCATGACCCTCCCATGACAACAAGAGATGTGTTAGGTGAAAATTGCACACTGCCCTGCTTAGGCATGGAAAAGGGGAAGGTTTATGGAAGGGAATATCAGATTACATGCATGTAAGACACAACTTGGTGTAAGTAGACAACAATTCTTAATGAATCAAAATGTTTGTAAGTCCCAAGCTGATAGAAGAGAAAAAATAAGAAGGCTAGGATCCCACTCAACACAATACCTGTGTTTTACAGTGAGGATTTGGACACAGAAAGCAGGTCCCTTTGAGAAAACAACAAGGGTGATTTGGCATACCAATGAGGGGAAGCCTCTGGTCGCACACATTTGGCAGATATATGGAATATTAGTGTTGCCATTCTGGGCATCTTAGCTACCAAATCTTACGTGTGTGCCACAGGTAAGGACCAAGCCAAGAGTGCTGACTCTGATCAGTGAAACCAGGGAGGGCTTACTCTAAGAACCATGCCCGCATCCAATTCCACAGAATTCAGAAGAGCCAGCCCTGAACTGTTACTCACTGAACGTCTTCCCCCAAAAATCATATTCCAAAACTCCACATCCTACCCCAGAAGTCAAGGCCTGTGGGACACCATTTGGATGTAGTGGAGATAGACTTTCCACAAACAAGATAATGTATTAAAACTGTGATAACTTAATAATGTGTGGTCCTTCTACCTCTCGCACAGTCGACTTGCGCTTCGTAAAAATACAGACAAACATGGTGGTCTGTAATCAGACGCCGAGCATGCCAATACCTGCCTTTCAGTCTCTGGACCTCTGGGGAAAAAGAAATCTGAGGTTTCTAGGCCATCTGCGACGTGACACTTGGTTATAGCATCCTGAAGGGACTAGGACCCCAGCAGTGGGACTGGATGGGGGATGTCCTATAAAAACACAAGAGTGAGTGCACCTGGGTAGCAAATGCAGATGGAATCAATTAGCAGCCCAGTGAAGAGAGATGAATAAAGAACAGAATTTCAGGATAGGAAGTGTATCACCTGCCACTTTCCCCTCTTCCTGTCTGTGTTCAGTCTGTCCTGGCTCTGAGCTCTCCTAAGCTGACTGAGAGTGGAGTATGAACTCTTGTTGTCTGGCTAAATGCTCACTTTTCCACACACTGGATAGTCAACCGGGGCAGTTTGGCCTTTGGAAGGGGCGGGAGTGGCGGTCATGGAATGGGAGCACCTGACTCCTGTAATTGGTAACAAATCATAATATGAAGTAATTTAAGTGACGTAGACAAATGGCAGCTGCTATCAAGTATCTTCTCCAAACGTGCATGGCCTCTGATTCCTCAATTCAGTGTGACTGGTATCCCACTTCAACCAAGCAGAATTTTCACACCTCCCCTCCCCCTCATCACCCTCACCCTCGGTGCCTAGCACAGCTCTGATGGACAGCTCCACCTGGTGTCACTCAATGTCACCAGTTTCTGTCCACCATAAAGCAAGTTCTATGTGATGAATTTTACTTTCAGTACTAAATAAAGCCATGAAAGATTTCCCGAAAACACATGGATTACTCAAAGTCTCAAACTTTTCACTTGCCTTTTTTTTTTTTTAACACATGCATGAAATCCATACCATACTTGAAGGACACTGTTCATACTTATGTTTCTAGGGCATTTTAATGACTATGTCTTCTGGACATCTGAGCTGTAGTCCAGCCAACTTGACACCCCTAGGTACAAGAACTTGGCATCATCTCGGTGCTCAGCTTCTAGTTAATGATTCCTAAAAATTCTCAAGACAGACTACTGGCCAAGGATGGATTTCATGCATGTGTTCACCCCCATTCGGAGACACTTCTAGATCCTATGTGGTGACAGGAAACAGACTATCTGGCGAGGACTCCAGGCCAGGAAAAGAGATGCAGTTGCCTCTAGGGTTGTTGATCTAGGGAAAGAATCTTCTCCAGGTTCTAGGGTGGCCCCATTGGTGCCTCAGAAAGGTCTCCTTACATCCCCTCTCTGAATTCTGAGCACGTGGTCCCCAGCCTTTGCTGTGACCTTCAAGGACTACCTTAAGGCAACATTTTAAAAATCTTCATGGGGGATGCACATATAGAAGTCAGAGGACCACCTCAGGTCTTCATCTCCCGCCACATTTGAGGAAGGTTCTTCTTGCTGTTTGCCGTTGTATATATACCAGGCTAGCTGAATCATGAGCTTCTGGGAATTCTCCCGACTCTGCCTTCCATCTTACCTCAGGGGCATCAAGATCAGAAAATACATGCTACCATCATAGTTTTAGAGGGATCTGGGGTCCTCATCTTTACATGGCAAGAACTTCATCCACAGAGTCAGTTCCCATCCCTAGGCCCAGAGGATTAACATTGACGCTGGAGCCTTATCTTCTAGTTGGGGAGCTTCAAATAGCCTAGAGTGTGCAGCTCTAGTTGTTGGTGTGTACTCACAGAACCTGAGTCCATTTCCTTCGAAGTGTGGGAAATCCTGAGGCTGAATTCATTCATACTAGAATGTTCTTTGCATGGCCAGGCTGCCTGTTGCCCTGACATGGTGCTTGTGAGCTCCTAAAGTGTGGCTGGGGTGTTTCTGTGCAAACCTGATCTATAGCCATCCCTTTGCTAATGACTAGGGTGTATGTAAACTTTGATTCCTCTACCTTCTGTGACTCTCCAAAGCCAGGATATTACACAGAATCTCTGGTGAATCGACCTGAACTGGAGTCTTCTCTCTCCTCACCATTTCCACCCAATCACTCTCTGGCTCATCACCCCTTTCTAACGAAGCTCCACCCACCGAGGACATGGCAACAGTTGGAATGCCACATCCCATCCCCATCCCCATCCCCAAGTCTTTGTCTCTGCATCTGCGGAGCCCATCTCTCAGTCTAAATTCAGGTCTCTGCTCACAAGATTCCTTGGCAAGGAGCACTTCTTTCTGATCCAGTGAAACAGAGCTACCCCACCCCCACCCACAACTGTTATCCTTTACCCAACCTTTCTCAATGGGGTTTCTTGAAAGAATGAAGCCCTGCAGGAAACAATATCAGTACCATTTTCTTGCGTCTCCCAAGGATGCTACACAGCTGGCAACAATCTCATTACATAGGACAGAGCCTGGTTCTCGCTATACACAGGATCCTGAGGGCGTTTTAGTTTAATTCCTCAGTAGAAATGGAAGAAACTGGCTGTTCTAAAGTCTTGGTCTATGCAATTTTTTAGAGGAAGATTTTAAATTATATAAAATAATGTGTTAATTATCACACTCTTCATATATTGTTTTGTTGTGATTCCAACCCCATTTCTCATTCCAGTCTCTCTCGATTCCTCTGGACTCTTACTCTCTCTAGTAGTCTATTTTTCATAATGCCACATGTGTCCCATCATCCTCTTTTCCCTTCTCCCTGGTCCTTATGACATCTTTTCCCCACTTACATTAGGTGAATTAACTCAGACTCAGAGAGACACATAGTACATGTTTTCTGTTTATAATTTTAATATTTATAAATGTGTGTATATGTGAAATGAATGGAGATGGCTACCCCACTCCTGGTACTAACTTCTATCATAATTGGGATTTTACTGCTATGAAGAGACACCATGACCAAGACAACTCTTATAAAGGACATCATTTAATTGGGGCTTACACGTTTCAAGGTTCAGATCATTATCATCAAGGTGGGAGCATGGCACTAGAGGAGCTGAGACACCTTTTTTTCGGAAGGCAAGCAGAAGGCTAACATCCTGACACACTTCCTCCAATCAGGCCACACCTACTCTAACAATCAGGCCACACCTCCTAGTAGTGCCACTTCTTGGGTCAAGCATATTAAACCTACCACATTCCACTCAATTTTCGCTTTGTTGCAACCCTTCTTCATCTTTCTACGATATAAGTGCATGAAGTTTGGTTTTGGTTCCTTCTCATCTCTAGGTTTCAAAACTGGTATATAGTTGGCATTCCAAAAAAAAATTCTTTTGTAAAACTAAAAAGCTGTCTCCTCAGTTAAAAAATCATGCATACTGTTTGGTTCCCAGCCCTCATTCAGGTAGAACACAAATCCATATAATTCCAAGTCCAAGGGAGACCAGATGCCTCTGGCATCCAAGGGCATCTGCACTCACATGTACCCACACATGGGCACACATATCATAGTTAAAACTAATAAAAATAAAACTTTAAAAATATTTGTTGAATGAGCATCACAGGATTTGTCATATGTTTTGTGAGTTTTCAATTATCAAAATTATTCATGTTAAAAGTTCTCTATATGGAAAAATGTGAATTATAGGTTACTTAAGAGGAATAAGAACAGAAAATACTAAATGGAATATGAAAAACATCCAGATAATGGCAGCTTTAATTATCCAAGCAAGGTATGGCTGAATGCTCCAGCAGTGAGGTGGAAGTGGGTAATGGGGTAGACATTAATAAATTGAGAAGGTTGTTCTGAGTCTCATAGGAAAGAAAGAGAGTTCTATCCTAAACAGTAAAGAAATGAACCCCAGAGAGTACTGTGGGTGAACCACAGACTGAACAGTAATAACATAATTACATTCTGCAGCCTCATGGGACAAGGGAAGCCAAGAAATGAATTCATACTCATTTAGGGTTTTAAACGGGGAAATATGATAAACGCACATCTCATTTAAGAGACCATTGAGGTAAAGGACTTCAAAAAAGTCAATATCCCACAAGAAAGGTCTGTTTACTTTGCCATTTGCTTTGCATAAGAAGACTATGCCAAGGACTAGAAACAAGCAATCTTTGAGGTAAGGGCTAAGAAGAGAACCGCTAGGACCTATAAACTGTCAGAGAAGAAAAGTAGTTCACCCCACCCCAAACTGGCAGTTCATGGGAAGACAATAAAGGAACCTAATCAATTATAAATGAGGAGAATAATTAGGACAACAAAAAAGACTCGAGGTGCACCTTGCAAGTGTCTCCAATGAAAGAGGCCGTTTTAACATGCTAAAAGAGTGACGGCAGCCAAAGAATCAAGAGCATCCTTTGATCTAGGATGAAGGGGTTTGTTCAAGACTGGAAATGAGCATCCTTCACATACTGAAATTATTTGGCCCCAATTAAAACATTAAACAACTAACAGAGGCGTCCTTTCCTGTGACTTCCCAGCTAGACTTAGTTGGTAGGAATAGAGGTATATGGTACTTCTCAGAGCACCTCACTAAAAATTGGGATAAAACCTGGATGGGCAAACAATGGGCACCAGACACAGGAATCCACAACCTACTTGGGTGAGTGACTTGTGTAGGTAAATGTGCAGCTCTCTCCCATGTGTGTGTTTGTGAGGACATCAAAGAGTTGATCTTCAATATTCAATTTAACCTCAACAGAGGTTTTACGACTTTGACTAAGGTAATGACTATTTGATTAGGCCTGAGAAGAGTTTTAAAAACATTTATTCATTTGTTTATTCACTTCATGTGTGCATGTTTGTGCATTGTGTTCGTGTGTGTGCGTGTGTGTGTGTTCAGATGACAACTTGCAGGAATCAATTCTCTCCTACTACGTGAACTTCTTAGGATGGAAGTTGAGTCATCAGGCTTGGGAGCAGTACCCTTACCTGCTGAGCCATCTTGCCTACCACCTATTAAGAATTTTATGTGCATGTGTTTTTTCCCGTTTTCTTATCGCTTGACATAAACTACTTGTAAATTTATTAGCCATATAGTTCAAGCTATATTTTTTAAATGAACTGAAAGCTCAGTACATAATAACCACTTAAAAATGCTATTTGCTTTTAAATGGATGCTTTTCAGTAAATAAATATAAAACAATAAAACACAACTCTGTCTGTTCCTCTTTTTTTCCTTTGGGCTGAGCTTTCTCCTAGAATTTTATCAGCAATTTTAAGCCATCATAGCCACAATTTTTTCCACACAGAATTTCCTATGAGCAAGGGGCCAGAAACATGACCCTCGTATATTTTGATAACCAGCTAGACTTAAGAAGTCCTTCTGAGAGATTCTTAGAATAGCCAGATCCTAGCAAAGATTTTTCTGTGTGTCATGTGTTTTTCAAATATTATTAAAATTACAAATGAAATAAGAAGCATTCATTTTTCTCTTTGCTAGAGCAATGGTATTATGATTTCCTGTACTTTCCATGGCTTCAAAGACAGTCCGAAATCCAGGGTTTAAGCACCTATGGTCCAACATTTCTCTGTTCTGTTGCATGCCCTCACAACGTATCTGCTTTCCATTAAAACTTCAGACTGAGATGAATATATCTTATCTCACATACAAAGGAGCTTTCAGGGCATCTGCTGAGCTGGCTCAGAAAGAAAAGTCACCAAGCCTGACAACCTGAGTTCAATCCTGGGAGGAAAGCAACTCCTTAAAGTTGTCCTCTTGCCCCTACACTGGACCTGTGACACACTCAAACATTCAGGGGTATGCACACACACACACACGCACACACTCACACACACACACATGCACTCTTTCTTACACACACACTAAAATTAAGTGTGAAACACATTTTACTAATATGAAAGCTAGTTTTAATTCTCAACATGACACAACCTAAAATCATCTGGGAATGGAGTGTCAATGCAGAATCATCTAGATTTGGTTGTCTGTGACTTGGCTCTGGTGTTTATCTTGATTGATGGGAAGACCTGCTCATGGTGGGCGGCACCATTTCCTGTGCTGTCAAAGGGTGGAGAGAGTGAACGGAGCATAAGCACACATGTATTAGTGAATTGTTCTCTGCTCTTGACCATGAGTATGACAAAACCGGTTGCTTCAAGTTCATGACACCTTGACTTCCCTGAAGTGATGGAGCCAAATAAATTCCTTCTCCCTTAAGTTGCTTTATTTAGAATAGGTTACCACATCAACATGGAAAAACAGATGATTAATTTTCTTCTGGAATGAGTTTCCTCCATAAACATCATGATCGCTGCTAAGACATCACACCCTAAGTCTAGGTTTCACACTCACTCACACTCCTCAGGATACCATGGCCCTCTAATACGGTCAGCATCACATGGCAAACATCTTTCTTCTCGACAGCTTGTGAGCTCCACTAGACTAAGTTCTGTGAAGGCAGAAACTATTTCCCTGTTGCCCGTCACTGCATCCTGACTCTGAGAAGAATGTCTGGTGTTCCATAAATGTACATTCATTAAATAAATGCTTTCATTCTCCTTCCACATCTTGGGCATCTCTGCTAGTATCCCTCACTAAAATAAAAGATCACCAGTAGCTAAAAGTTAGGTCTACCATTAGTATTTCTTTTCCTTTCAGGGATTTTCATTCTTGCTGCTAATATGTATATGTATAAATATTTAAACTTCCTCTCCCGTTAAATTCCCTTCCCCATTACCACATCTCTTCTTTTTGCCTAGCTAATTATAGTAAGGTAGTCAAACTTAGATATTCATATGCGATAGTAACGCATCCAGTATTGACAAATGATCTTCTGTATACACTGCTAACAAGAGTACCAATAGCTATAATGTCCCGACAACCACACAGAATCCATGTTATTCCTAATACTCCATTTCTCAAATCTCCTAATCTTAAGGAGAAATGTCCTTGATAGTGATTTTATTTCTGTGCCACCATATCCCATATACTTATAGAAAAATAAAGCAGTTTCAAACTCGAGATCTCACTGGACCCACCCAGAGAGATTTTGAAACAAACACATAGAGCCTTGGTCCTGGAGTTTCTTGATCAGTATATCTGAGAGATCTCCTGGCCAAGAATAAGCTTCTGTTGGGTAACATTGATGCTCTGGCCCAAGGAGTACACATTAGCATCAAACTATGGTGTCAGAACAGCGTGTTTAAATGACAAGTTAACAGCACCAGACTCTTAAGAGATGTTAATAAATAACCCCAAATCTGGGGGCAGAAGAAATTCCTCTTCGATTAGTTATGGCCAAAGAAATCAAAGTTAGCATGTCGCTCTGACATGACACCACAGCTCTAACGATGTTGAGTCCCATTGAAAAGAAATCTATATTTTTCTTTCCAAAACAGAGATTGGCTACTGAAATTCAAGGAAGCTGAGATGGCTCCGAGGATGCATTCCCAAAGAGCAATGTGCCCTCTGGAAGAAGGAAGGAGACTTATAAGATGTGGGAAGTGGAAAACTCCTGAGATCTGGGAAGTATTTTTAAATTATGAGGATAAGGGAGTGTTGGAGGTTAGATGCAGTAATGGTTGCTGAGGAGAGGCATACACACACACTTAAACAGGAATCAGGAAAGTTGGACTTAAAATGCAGTTTGACCTGTATATATTTGTGTACATGTTGTAGGTGCTCTTGGAGGTCATCAAAGAGCCACGAATCCCCTAGAATTTGGAGTTACAGACAACTATGAGCTGCCATATTGGTGCTAGGAACCATATCTGCACCCTCTTCAAGAGGACCAAATGCTTTTAACTGCTATCTCTTCAGCCTCAAAAATTGGCTTTATTTTTTTATTACTATATCTTGGGGCTAAACAAAGCATATTTATAAATCAGAATTGCTCTTGGCTAAAGAGATCAAGTCTGATCCCAAAATCACCAAAGCTCCTTTCCAAAACATTGGCACTTGGTCCCTAGCAAGAGATGCAGGAAGCATGGCTTCAGAAAGCATGGCAACATGCCGTTGCTGTGGGAAGGTCTGGATGCTACTGGAAGATGAGACAGAGGCTGCATACACATCCTCAGGGAAGAGCCGCTCATGCTTTGGAAACTAGATGCAAGAGAAATCTAGAAGCATATATCTGTTTTCTCGTTTTACCAGATCGTGACTGATCTTTAGAGGTGTCTGGGTCAAGGCAGTAGCCTGAGAATTATGATGTGTGATTGTGATGTAACTAAATTAAAGGACTGTGGCCATTGTGCAGAACTCATTGTGATACAACTCTCATTTTCATGTCTATGGCTAATTTGAGAAATTAATTGTATTCCTTGAATCCTATTTTAATTAAAAGATTATGCTCGGAGTATTTTATACATGTACACAAGGAAATATGATCACATACTTCTCCTATTTACTCCCTCCAATACTCCCCAGATTCTCTTCAATATGTCCCTCTCCCAACTTCATAACATCTTTTTAATTTTCTTTAAATAGCCAAACTAAATGCAATGCTAACCATATGTGGGGCTATCCATCAGAGCACGAGCAACTTACCTAAGTGGCCACAGCCCTAAAGAATGATTCTCCTTCCGGGTAACTACTAACTTCCAATAGCACTTCAGATGGGGTGGAGCCTCATAAGTTTCTTCCCCCTCCCATGCTGGAAGTTTGACTGACTTGATCTTGAATTGAAGTTATTCTTACAAAGACAGAAGAAAAGAATCTGTTAAATATTATACAACTGGTAAGCTCTGATTAGATCTTCAGCAATACCCAGAAATGCCCTGAAATCTTCCACTTATCAGCCAGAAATGTCATATGGTTTACTCTAGCTGCAAGAGATGCCAGTAAATATGTTTTAACCAAACACATGGACTCAGTTACTCACTGGCTGTACTACCTCCCCAACCACTGAAAATTGGACTTCTCTCTCTCTTTCCCTCCCTCCCTCCCTCCCTCCCCCGTGTGTGTGTGTGTGTGTGTGTGTGTGTGTGTGTGTGTGTGTGTGTAGGAAGGGTATTATATACCAAAGTCAGAGGAAGGTGTTGTCCTATTCTATACCCTAACCTTATTCCCTTGAGACAAGATCTCTCAGTGAACCTGGAGTCCCAATCAACCTTTCCTTCCTTAAACTTTAATGGCAGGTATTTTTGTTGAGGCTATCATACAAGTAACTAATACAGTAGAAAACTCCACTATATAAATTGACTGTGAATACATATACTAGATTTAGCAACTTGAAATAGAAGGTGTCAGTTAAATTTGAATTTTAGATAAATAATACATGATTTTATACTTGGGCAAATTGCATGAAACATAATGATACTAAAATATATTTACTTCCTGCTTATTTGCAACTCAGATTTGTCTGGATGTCCTATATCTCAGCTGGCCGTCCTAGTAGGAGCAAGACTATTCATGGTACTATGGAATCAGATGTTGAGCCAGTACCCAGATTCTGTAGCTACTGACTTTAACCACTGGAGACTTTCCACAAGCCTCTAGTCTGAAAATAGCTGTTCAATATTTTTGGAGACTCATCAATCAATGCAGTTAAGAGCTGAAGAATTTTTGTAGCAAAATACGTTTTTCATATGTCCTGGAGCAAAGACCCCCCTGAGAGTGGGGGCACATGGGTAAGTTCCAATAGGCTTCTTAATCTACAGAAATTGTATAGGAAATGCTATGCCTATGGATGGGGTTTTTGTTTTGATTTTTGTTTTTGTTTTTGTTTTCTGGATAGGAGGCCTAAAGCTTTTGTCCCACTCTTAGGGATAAGTCAAGAAACTCCAACCCATGACATAAGAAAACCTCTTCCCAGATCCTGGCTATTGTTCGGGGGGTGGGGGGGAATAAAAGTAGAAACACCAATCATGGAGCAAATGTTTTTGATTCTTTCCTGAAGGAAAAAAAAAGGAATACAAGTGAGAAAGAATCCCTTTAGTTGCCAGTTGAAAAATCAACTATAAAACTAGATATTACTCAAAAGTGTTTTTCTGCAAAGCCATCTAATTACAGAAATCTCTCACTGGTTTCTCATCCTCCCCACGGATGAGGTTTTTCTCCTTTAACTCTCAGGCTGTTTTTCAAAGCAGGGAGTTGATATCTCCATCTTTCCTTTCCACCTCCTGCCTTTTATGACCAGATTAAGAGGTTTGTCTATTAGACACTCCTTGGACATGACACTGTCACCTCTTAGGCATCTTGATCATTCATGTTGCTTAAAAATAACTTCCAATCACAATGCTCTGCTCCCCATTTATATTCTGACATTTAACACAAACTGCTACAACATAGAAAGCCCAGGACAGCTGAGTTGCTTAATGTAAGAAAGTGGTACCTCCCAGACCCCTCGCTCCTTTTCGGTTCACAGCAAACTGTAATGGTCTACTCCTTGAAGCACAGTTCTCTCAAAGTTTCTGGATCCATAAACTTATAAGTGATCCATTTATTATACCTTGGAAAATTCAAGTCACAGTTGCCCCGGAATGTAACAGACTCTTCCCTTAATGATGTCCTAGTGTGGTAATGCTCAGTCTACTATGAGCATCTCTAAGATTCTATTAATCCCCACTCCCTGAACCCAGTTAGCACCTTGGCTACACCACAGAATTATATATGTTTAATAAATAAATTGGATGAAGAGACAGAAGGTTGGATGAGTAAGTGGAAGATGGATGAAAGGAAGAAAGGAAGAATGGGTGGATAACGGATGGAATGCAAGACTACAAGTAGCCTCCGGTAGGGGTAGTTAGGGAAACAATGTCACTGTTTCCTCTCTGAAGGGCTTTCCGCTAGAAACTCAAAATGTAAAACCAGTCTTCCTTTACCCTTAGAAATAAGGAAATGGGGCTAGAAATTTCTACTCTATTCCCAAAATCTTTGATTTTGAAATTTTTGTCAAGTTTATTTGGGAAAAAAAATGGAATCAGAAGATTCATCTTGAAATTGTGGGTAGGGGTTGGGGAGATGGCTCAGTGTGTAAAGCATGCACCGAGAAATTGTGTAGACTACAGTTTGAAGCCAAAGCTTAGGTACAAACCTAGACAGAAGTAGCCCTTATCTACCATTCCAGCACTCTTAAAAATGATGGAGTACAGAAAATGCCTAGAAACGTGCAGGGCAGCCATCCTGCTTACACAGAGGTAAATAACAAATGTGAGGCCTAATCTCACACACGTGGAAAGAAAGAATCTGAGGTTGTCCTTGACATGTGCACACAGGCTGTGGTGTGTGTGTGTGTGTGTGTGTGTGTGTGTGTGTGTGTGTGTGCATGCACATTTTTACCCATCTTATCATGACAACTAGACCAGAGCTCAGGAGCTAGAGAGCCAGACACATTTCTAGAAGGCTCTTTTCTAAGCTGCAGCTTCCCAGATGAAGACGTTTTAACTTGTGTTTTAATAAGTGCTGTTTTAAGAGGTTTTAAAATACATGTGGTAACAGGGGAGACGCTTGTGTTCCAAGCAGAGAAGCATACACCATAACAAAGGCATAGGGTAAAATGACTCATTCATGACAGATCAAATAGGCTTGCAGAACAAGTCAAGAAGCTGTGCTCTCTGGCACCTGTAAGTTCCTGTTTCCCGTTCCCATCCTGGGGTTGGGTACATGCCTCGGGTGGTTTGAGCTTTGTATGTGTAGAAGTCAATTCAGCCGTTGTTTCTGACATCACGAGAGTGAGGGCTATTTTAATTACACAGGACTCAGAAGCCATGTTGTTTCAAACTTCATGAGTCTGACCCTGACTGGTTTATTTTAGGCTTGAGCACAGTACAATCCAGTGAAAACTACTCTTGTGATGTTTAACCCAACCCTGCAAGTACAACAAAGCTTTCTTAAATCTCATTGCGGAGCAAAGTAAGCTAAGTACAAATCAAACATGACCACACTGAAGTTCTTTGACAAGTACCTGTGATACCTTCAGTAAAGGTGGGTTCTATAGACTGAGGGAAAAAACAAGTTTCCGGGAACAGGTCCGGAGAAGGGTCTAGTGATGGAAAGTCATGCATACAGCATAAAGATCATCAGGCTAGAAAGCAGCTGTTCCAGCCCTCTGGGCAGAAAACAGGTTTTACATCCCTTCACTTGAAGGATCAACTTTGTGCAGAAAGACCTCTGTGCTGCCTACAGTGGAGTTTTCTATGCCTTGTGTGTGGATGGGGATGATCCAGGGAGCTCCAGGGTATGACCGGGGCCCTAGTCCCAGGATGTCTGTCTGGGAATCTATTACCCCTGTCGATAGGTGTAGGATTTCTCCTGTGAAACCACATGAGGCTGGCTCTTGAGAAAGGTGATAATGAGTTCATCTTGAATGACTCAGGCTGTGTATGTGTATATGTGTGTGTGTGTGTATGTGTGTGTGTGTGTGTGTGTGTGTGTGTGTGTGTGTGTACAGAGGTCATACAAAACCTGTTTGCCCAAGGCTTTGCTGCTCCCCACCCCCAAGTAAAAGGAAAGGTAGAATTACATGATCCAGGGGCCATTTTGTCAAATCTCTTTCTCTCTCTTTTTCTATTAAAATTTATCATCCAATTAGCAAAATGTAAATAACATAAAAATTACATCTTAACACCACTTGTAAGAAGGCAAGTCTGTGACACCAGCGTTACTAGGGAGTCATTAAATCCGTCTATTTTGGTAGAACCAATTTTTTTTTTTTTAAAGAATTTCTGTACAAATTTTGTGATCATGTGCCCTACTCCCTCAGCTCCTCTCAGATCCTCCTCACCTCCCTACCATAAAATTTCTTTCCCTGATCGAATAAGGAACAAAAGCCTAGAGAGGACAACTGACTTGTCAAGGCTGCAAAAATGAATCGCCTTGTGTCCTTAGCGCATGCCCAGATCATTCACTCGACGGCAGGGATGCTGAGTCCTCAAAGGCGAGATGGCCGTGACCAAGTCTGGAGCAGGGCTCCGGGAGCCCTCCTGACCTCCAGTCAGCGTGCTGCCCCCTCCCCCCTCCAAACCTCATCTCCCTTCTCCAGCTCCTTCCACCAAACATCTGAGGTTTCCTTGCATGGAGATGAGAGTTTCACACAGACAATTATCACCTAAAAATGCTTTTCTAAATTGGTGTGTCTGGGAGTGTCGCATCCATTGGCTGCAATATGTCTTCACACCAGACTCCGAGAGTTTGTCGGTTGAGAACTGAAGAAGCTACTTGGCCACCATTTCCAGTTTTTAGCTTTTTTTTTTTTCTACAAGTAATTTTTAGGAACTCCATTGATCATTGTAGATTATCCCCAGTCCTTTAGACACATCACAATTGTGTGACCATGAGAAAGTGTCTAGGTCATAGCAGAAGAAATGGGTAGTAAAGGTCACAGTTCTTAGAATCTTGAGACCCTGTGTCAAAAATTAATAAAAGCGTTTGAAGAACGCAACTCTACTGCAAACCATCAGGATCCCAGGGCTTGAACTCAGGTCATCGGGTTTGACAGCAAGCTCCTTTATCTGCAGAGCCATCTTGCTGGCCCTTGATTAGTTTTGGCTTATGGTCTATTTTGCCAGACATTAGAATAATGGCACTGGTTTTTATTTCCTGGTCTTAGCTACTTCTCTAAGTGTTCACTCTAAGTCAATGAAGGAGATGTTAAGTGTCCACTTGCTTTACATGTTCTGTATCATTTTTTTACCCCACTGGGTCTCCCAACCAAAGGATGCTTTGAATTCTGCCACCTTTTCCTCATTGCAAATGTTTTATGGGAGCCATTCCTAAGTCTAGATCTTGGTGACATTTCACAAATAAATTCCCAGCAGTGCAAATGCTAAACACACTGTAACCGAGCTGCCTGGATACCGCTGAATCGTGCATCAGGAACTGGGCGGGGTTTTCACTTTAATGCTGGTCCTATCAGCAACCTCATTTCCACAGGCCCCTCCCCATTGCTAGCTAGCATTGAGCTTTTCCATTTTTTTGACCACAGGGGAAAGAATGGTAACTTGTTTAGATTTTTGTGTATTTAATTACAATGTTTAAGGCTTAAAAAAAGAAAACTTCTCAGCAAATACATTTTTGGAATTCATTTCAAGCCCCTTTTGAATTAATGTAGGTTATAAAAAATCCTATATATTGCATTTATTTAAATCACTGAAAAAGCAGCTTCCCTGCCACTAACTCGGCAGTTTTGCATCCTAGCCACATACTGAGAGACACCTGAAGTGCTTTTCAAAAGATACCTTTGCCTTGATAGAGTTTAAAAAGCTCCTTAGGTGATTCCCACAAACATAGCCAGGACTGAGAACTGTCGCTCCAAATGCATTATAGGGGATATTATAAATACTACTCTCGAAAGGCGGAGGGTTCCTGTATCCAATGGTACCCAGTGAATGAGCAAGCATTCGGCATCTCTCAAGCAGCTTTTAAAACAAACAGGAAGGGTATAGCTTAGCGGTCCTCACCCTTCTTAGTGCTGAGACCCTTCAACGCAGTTCCTCACGTTGTGGTGACCCCCCAACCATAACATTATCTCATTGCTGCTTCATAACTGTAATTTTGCTACTGTTATGAATCATAATACAATATCTGCTATGTGACCCCTGTGAAAGGGTCATTTGATGCCCCCAAAGGGGCTGTGGCGTACAGGTTGAGAAGTGCTTTCTGGTCCAACATTCTTGGTGCTGAGGTCACAGCCCCCTTGCTCAACCTCCTCCTCCGCTCCACCCCCGCCAACATGTCAGCAAACAATGAGAAACTCACACTTTACAAGTTAATAACTGATATGCCCAAACCAAAGCGCGTTAGCAGCAGAGTGGTACTTGATCTTTTTCTGATCAAAGGCACGAGCGCCGCTGTGGCAGGCTGTGACCGTAATTGGTGCATGTTCTCCTAGATGATGGAAAGTATAGACCATCAGCAATGAAAGCCACTGCCACCCTGCAAAGGAGGTCCTTTAAAGTTTGTCCGCCACTCTTTGGATTCCCTGGCTCCTGTGACAAACGTGTCACAAGCTGTCATCTTTCTCGTTGGAGCTAAACCACGGCGGCTTCCTCTGCCAACTCAGCGCAGACCTAATAGAGAGAAAGCAGCTGGGAAGGGACCCAGCTTTATTGATTCAACTTGAATTTTCCATGATATCAGAAATAGGCGAGATGAAAACCACCACGATAACTTATCAGATGATTTAGAAATCTGTGTTTGCCGTCTTTTCTGCATTTTTCAAGATTACATTGGCAAATACGTGTTCAAAAAGCAATGTCTGGTAACTGCACACAGTTATGCGGTGATGATTTGGTACAGGTGTATAATATAGACTGACCAAATCAGGCTAATTAGCGTGGTCTTGGCTCAGACATTTTTCATTACTGTTTCATCCATTTGCAGAGCTTTGAACTCCTGTTTCTGGCTCTCTGTGGATGCGTAAGTTACTGTAAGCTATGGACGGCCGATGAACACACACTTGTATTAACACGTTACTGAGAAGCAGTGGTAATGTGAGTGGAGAAACAATCATCAATTCTTACATTTCAGTTCTTTCTGGTTTTTCAATTCACATTCACTTTACCTAGTCTCTCACGGAAGAAGATACTTTTTTTTCCCCCTCAAGCAAAAGTTGCTGATAAGTCTCAGAGCATTGTTCACAATGGCCAGGTCACAGAACCAGCCCTGCTGCCCACAGACAGATGAGAAAATAAAGAGTATGTTTTATATATACATGCACTGCAATTTAACTATACAAACAATGGAGTCTTGTCATCCACGGGCCAGGGGGTGGAACTGGAGGTCATCCTGCAATCCAAGAGCGGTCAGACTCAGAATGACAGGTATTGCATGCCTTCCCTCCTGTGGAACCTGGGACTTACACAAAGACATGAAAGTGGAGGGGACTGTTTGGCAAGAGGAAGGGGACAAGGGGGGACAAGAAAGGGCAATGAGCTGCATACAAAGTGTGTTGTACACATTCATGAAGATGTCACAATGACGTCCATGCTGCCTGGGTTTTGTTTCTGCCCCTCACCCACATTCCTCTTGTGGACATTTGCAAGCCCTGGTTGGTATGTCATTTCCTAATTCCCTACACTTGTGTAATCCAACTCAGATGTCAAACTCCCCAAAGACATCAACGCCAGAAGACAATCTTAGTCAATGTGCACTGCTGCAGTGAAATATTGCAGACAGGGTAATATTAATTTATCCTCACAGATGAGATCTTGATGTAGAGCTAATTCTAACTTAGTTTGGCTTCAAAGTCTCAATCTTCCCATCTCCGACCTCAGTACTGGGATTATAAGCCTGTGCTACCATACCTGGCCTAGTTAATTTATAATGAGCAGAATGTGTGTGTGTGTGTGTGTGTGTGTGTGTGTGTGTGTGTGTAAATCTGTGAAAGTGGGGAATCCAAGATCAAGTGACAGCAAAACTAGTTTTTCTGATTCTAAGATGACACTTGGAAGCTGTGTCCTCTTTACACGGTAGGAGGCATAGGATGAAGAGGCATGGGAGGGGTCAAAGTCCTCTTTTATAACATCATGGCTGACACTCCCTGAGGGTGGACCCCTGAACACCTAATCATCACTTAAAGGTCTAATGTCTTGCTATGGCTATAGCAGCAATTCAATATGCTGAGCTTTGGAAGAGATAAACATTCACTCCGTAGTCATGGCAAGCCATGTGTATTTTAAGCCCTTAACTCCAAGTAGTTGTCACAATAGTGACTGAACAGACTAAGGTTAACTTCACTTTGCAAACACTTTACTTTTTTTTTTTTTTTCTTTTTTTTTTTTTTTGTAAGATCTTTTCATTGCCCCATGTTTGGCCGAGCTAAACTAATCCTTAGCCCCACATAAGACTCTAGTTCCTAACTTTTAAAGCTAAAATTATAAATGTGTGTGTGTGTGTGTGTGTGTGTGTGTGTGTGGCCATGCATCATTGTGGTGCATGGAAATTATGAAGAAACTCTCAGGAATCTATTTTCTCCTTCCATCCTGGGATGCAGGGGTCACACTTGGGCTATCAGGCTTGCACTGCTGAGCAATCTCCATGGCCCTAGTTTTTAATTTTGCATTTGTAGAGCCTGTCTTTGGATAGAAAAAAAGTCCATCAGAAGGGTTTTCAGAAGACTGGGCTGGTAATGGTTCAATCTTTGAAGACCTTCAATGGTCCTGGAGCCAGAGAGGAGCTAGCAAGTGGGGCCAGAGTTGCTGATACCAACAACTCTTTTTTAGCAGAGTGTATTGAGCCCAAATAGACTTAGAAAGCTATTTTTAAAAGCCCTTCATTCTGTGCCTGCTTTATATGGCAGACACTAAAAATATTAATAAGTAGAAACCGTTCTGATCCCCGGACGTGATGAGCTTTCAGTTTCTGGAGCCCCCAAGGTGACAGACTGTCATGGAGAGGTTTGCACGCTCATAGCATCCAACTCTGAAGAAGACAACACTGGTATTTACAAGTCTTAGCTTGGCATTTAACTGTGTCAAGTCGTTCTGTTACGCTGGCATCTCTAAAATAGCCTTAAGAATAAATAATTTACAAAAGCAGATTGTACTAAGTGTCACAGAGGCTTCTACATAAATGCCTTAAGCCCAAGAGGGAATCAGCAGTGCTGATGAGTTCCTCACAGTAGATTTCTTCCCCGAAACTTCATCCAGCTCTACTGATACAGGTCTAAGGGCGGTAAACAAAAGGATGTTTTGGTCAGCAGGGTACCAGCAAGAGAAACACTGCCTGAAACAATGGTGGAGACTTAATCAAGGAAAACAAGAGTTGGCAAACAGACTTGTCCCCAGACCAATTTTACCAGCCCATCCTTGCCAGGAAAGCCAGGTGCAGTACCCGCATGGCTTGAATAAACCATTATAATAATTATAAATAGAAAGCCAGAGCAAGGTATGAACCCTCTAGAAGGAGTTTGGCAGTGCTTAATGAAGCTGAGGATGCTGACACTCTCATGACCCAGCAGTTCCGTCCCTAGGTGCACAGCCTGCAGAAGTGCATTGCTCCTGTGCTCTGCTGGACCGCAATAAGAGAATTCAGCACATTCCTTGCAAAAGCCCCTAATCAGAAAGAATCGAATGTCTGCTAATAAGAAAGCCCATAAATAAACAGAGGCACAGTCTCAAAAAAAACAATACAATTTAACAAACAGCCACAACATGGTGAATGCTAAAGACACCATTGAGTGTGAATGTTAAATTAGGCACCATTGAGTATACTATGTCTAATTGGCCATGACTATCATGGTGTTCAGAAATAATATAATTAGTTGGTCAAACTATAAAGAATAGCAAAGGTGTGGATGGCCATTTAGAATAGTAGAGGCCCAAAGAGAAACGGTCTCGTAGCAAGGAGAGGCCCTGATATTTTCCCACAGTCTGTGAGGCTGTCTTGTAAACATTTCAGTATAATTGTAACATTTTTTTTAAGAAACAAAAATAGGAGAGATAGATTTTATGTCTCTTAGATTTTCACTCCTGTGTTACCAGGAGAGCTAAACAATAAATGGTTTTGTATCTTCACATGAACATTGTTAGAGGAGAACCATCGCTCTCCGAAACTCCTGCTGACAAAATGGTACTCAGTCCTGTTCTCTAAACAAAGTCATGGCACGAGTGAACAGGAAAGAATTAGAATACAGAAATTTGTTTTTTTTTAAACCGAAATCAATGTCTTTGATCTAAAAGGAGAAGAATAGAAACAATTTCCGGAAGTCACTACCTGAAAGCTGTCCAGGGATTTTTATCTCTGGATGGTTGCAGGGACCGGGAGGCCTCCTGTGTAGTCTTTTCTTTCGGCTTAGCATCTCAAACTATTCCCTTCCTGTGTCTGACCTCCGTTGGGTAGGCCACAAGCATGAAGTGTGGAGTCACTGATCTATCCCCAGGCCTAAGAAATGAGTCCTCGGAGCCCAGGATCCCAGAGTGCTGGTATCTTGGCGAGTGCCCCTGGCAACACTGAGACCCTGTTTCCTTTTCTCCATTATTAAATTGGGGTCATGGCTGTCATCTTCTGCTTTGCTGTCTCAGCACACAGATTCATCATTCCAAGGCCAAGAAATCACTTTGTTTAAAAATGCCTACATCCATGAGTAAACTTTCCTACATTCACGATAGTGTTCATTTTATTTTTCCATTGCACTAAGTCACCAGGACCACTCTCATGTGAGTTTATACTGTACTCAGAGCATGATCCCCTTACACCCAATGGCCATGTGAGTTTATACTGTACTCAGATAATGATCCCCTTACACCCAATGGTCATGTGAGTTTATACTGTACTCAGATAATGATCCCCTAACATCCAGTGGTCATGTGAGTTTATAATGTACTCAGAGCATGATCCCCTTACACCCAATGGCTCTCCTGCTTCCCACCTCAATCAGTTCCTTTTGTCCCCCAAATAATTTTGATTCTATTTCTTGTCATATGTACACATATGATATGTGTATACATATATATGTATATGTGTGTATATATGTACACACACACACACACACACACACACACACATATATATATATATATATATATATATATATATATATATATATATATATTCTTCTCTAGCCTTATAAATAAACTTTATTCCATCATTAGGAAGCTTTAATTTTTTAACCTCTGGTTAATTGGGGAAGTTTTATTTTTTTATGTATAACTGAAGTGACTTTTCAGGCTCTTTCCATTTTTTCCTAAATGCCCTGGGATTTGGAACTATTTGTTGGGTGAGAGTGAGCAAAATGGAGGAAGGCAGAACATGTGTGGAGGGGCACGCTGTGTGGGTGGTTGCTCTTTGAACTTGAAAGCCTCTGCAGTGTACTGTGAGGCCAGAAACCATGTCACTTCCCAACTGAGAATGTGACTTTTGACTCTGAACATCTTTCCCTTGCTCTTTATGCATCAGATAGAGAGAGAACTTTTACCTCATTTCTTCTAAGATAAAAGTTCTCATGTCAAACAGGGAGACATTGAAGGGAAATAAAACCTAGGCAGGCAGAGCACATAGAAAGAATTACCACCCCCAACTACCCCTGATACTTTAATACAGAGTTAAGATATTTAATCTATTAAAGAAAGGGCTCATGGATCAAACTTCCACAGACAACAGACCTAGCATTTGCTTTCTGTCTACACTGGTCTTAAATCATGGACCGAGAGGATCAAGAGAAAATTGTGAATAGTATTTCACCTCAGAAACATGCACACAGACAAATAGCTTTACTTACACTATTAGATGATTTGTAGATTTGCTCTTGACCAAGATGGTAGAAGTTCTGCCTCCCTTCCTGTATTGCTGAATTTATGTCTTTTATTGTTTCCTATTATCTTCAAGATTTTCCCTTAACAGACCCTATTGTGGCAGCCCAATTTATAACAGCAAAACAACCAAGAGACTCCCCAAAAGGTCCACAGATAAAGAATGAACTGCTAAAGAAGTCATTTTCACACAGTAGAATAACATAACAACGAAAGCAAATCCGTCACACTGCCCACGGAAGCACATGCCGCATGAAGAACACCAAGTACCCTGGAGTTTATTCTCGGAGTGATAATTCATGGTAGTGCTTAGAGAAGAGAAAGTCTGTCATAGATAGATAGACTTCAAGGGTGCAGAAAGGGGGACAAACAAACATTTGCTGCTGGAGTAATTCAGGCAAGAAATGGCATTGTCTTAGACCAAGATGATGGCAGTACAGATGCTGAGAAGTACTTTGAAGCTACAGCTCACAAAATGGTTTGGATGTCAGTAAAAAGAAATACGAAACAGGTATGAAAATGAAGACGAGTCATTGTTTCTAATACGAATAATGCCACAACCATATAATGATGTTGCAAAAAAAAAAAAAAAAAAAAAAAAAAAAAAAAGGAAGAATGACAAAGCTAACAGCTTCAGCGGCCCAGGGACTGCAGTCGTAATGGAAGTCAGAGTGGAGACTCAGGACACAGCTGTCTCCCCTCGTCTCAGGGGAGGATGCTTCCTAAGGTTCGTGTGGATACCCGAAGCCACTGACAATGCAGATCCTAGTAGGGGCGTTTGTTTTCCTGTACATATCTATGCCTATGATAAACTTTAATTTTTACACCAGCCACAGTAGTCAGTAAGAAAATTAAACAGTTATAGAAATGCACTGCAATAAAATTGTGTAAACGTCATTCCCTTTCCTGACAATATCATACTGTATTGTAGATACGAGCAGCTTCAGTGTATGATAATTTTCTTTTTCTTCTAAAGTAGATCGTGTTCAGGGTTCCCTTAAAGCAAACACTTTAGGCCTTCTCTTCGTCACATTCCAATTGTTACTCTTACCAACCTTACGCTTTGTGTCATTTTTAAGCCAAGTAAGGGCTCCTTGAACATAACCGCCTATACAGTGAGTGAGTTCATCTGTAAGTAAGATGGCTACTGAGTAACTAACGTGAGGGTAGCCCATATCATGGGAACACTCTGGGAAAAAAAAGAAAAAAGGATAATCCATAGCAGGTAGAACTGGGAAGTATGCCGTGTGGATTTTACCATGATACTCAAGAGGCGTGCCGTTTACCTACTTATTTCTGTAACTTTCCATTCAGTATGTTGAGGCCATGGGTAACAGAAACAACAAAAAGGAAACCACAAACAGAGAATGACTATACCTACACCATGCTCCTGTCCATAGCTAAAGGCTACAACTTTAAAAATAAAGATCTTGGGCTGGAGAGATGGCTCAGCGGTTAAGAGCACTGACTGCTCTTCCAGAGGTCCTGAGTTCAAATCCCAGCAACCACATGGTGGCTCACAACCATCTGTCATGGGATCTGATGCCCTCTTCTGGTGTGTCTGAAGATGGCTACAGTGTACTCATATATAATAAATAAATGAATCTTTAAAAATTAAAGATCTGATCTTATAATATGAACTGAACTGAGTTTCTTAATTTCTACATGGCTCCTATGAACAAACTATTCCAGTCCCCTTAAATATTATGTGGGATGGGTTTCTCCTCTCTCTGTGTCTGTGTGTCTATGTCTCTGTCTGTCTATCTCCCCACCCCAGCTTATCTATTTATTTACATCCCAAACACTGTCTCCCCTCCTGGATCCTCACAGAGTCTCTCCTGCCATACTCGTTTCCTTCTCCTTTGAGAGGGTACCCTCCATGTCTACATCCCTCCCACCCTGGCTCATCAAGTCTGCAGGAGTATGTGCATCCTCTCCCACTGAGGCTAGACAAAGCAGCTCTGTTAGGAACCAATTTCCACAGTCACAGTCACGCTACAGCTTTAGGGGACAATCTTCCTCCAGTTGTTGGGGACCCACATGAAGACTGGGCTGCACACCCACTGTACATGTGCCAGGCTCCTCGGTCCAGCCCATGGATGCTCTTTGGTTGGTGGTTCAGTCTCTGAGAGCTCCCAGGGGTCCAGGTTTGTTGAGTTCGTTGGTCTTCCTGTGGAGTTTCTATCCCCTTGATGGCCTTCAATCCTTCCCTTAACTCTTCCAATGTCCCCTACCTCCATCTAATGTTTGGCTGTGGGTCTCTGCATCTGTTTCCAGGGTGGGGAAGAGCCTCAGAGGACATTTTTGCTAGGCTCCTGTCTGCAGGTATAACAGAGTATCATTAATAATGTCAGGGGCTGGTATTTGGGATGGGTCTCAAATTGGTCCAGTTATTGGTTGGCTTCCATCTTTGTTCCTGGATTTCTTTGATACAGGACATGTTTTGTGGGTGGGTTAATGTCCTCATCCCTCCACTGGGGGTCCTGCCTGACTACAAGAGTCAGCCTCTTCAGGTTCCATGACCCCACTGCTGGCAACTTGGCTAAGGTCACCTGCATTGACTCCTGGGAGCCTTCCCATCCCAGGACTCTGGGACTTCTTAGAAATTCCCTCTACCCCCATCCCCAGAAGCTGCAGATTTCTGTTCATTCTCTTGACTCTCTTGTCTTTGCCCACACTTGATCCTGTCCCCCATTCCTTTACCCCTCCCCTCACTCACCCAGTTTTCTCCTTCCCTCTGCCTCCTATGACTATTTTATTTCCTCCTCTAAGTGAGATTTAAGCATCCTCACTTGGGTCTTCCTTCTTGTTTAACCTTTACACATCTTCACTTACCCTATAGCTGACAGAGGGCTAATATCAAAATTATGTATAAAGAAGTTAGACACCAAAATATAATAATTTAATTTTAAAATGGGGGTACAGAGCTAAACAGAGAATTCCCAACAGAGGAATCTCAAATGGCTTAGAAGCACTTAAAGAAATGTTCAACATCCTTAGTCATCAGGGATGATACAAGTCAAAATGACCCTGACATTTCACCTTATACCAATCAGAATGAAAACCATTAAAACCCCAAGTGACAGCACATGCTGGTGAAGATGTGAAGAAAGGGAACACTTCCACATAGCTGGTGGGATTGTAAACTTTAGAAGCACTCTGGAAATCAATCTGGTGATTTCTCAGGAAATGGGAAATAGTTCTACCTCGAGACCCAGCTATATCACTTCTGGACATATATCCAAAAGATACTCTACCATACCACAAGAACACATGCTCCACTATGTTCATAGTAGCTTTATTCATAATAGCAGGAAACTGAAAACAATCCAGGTGTCCCTCAACTAAAGAATGAATACAGAAAATGTGGTTCATTAATACAAGGGAATACTATTCAGCTATTAAGAACAGAACATCATGAATTTTGCAGGCAAATGGGTGGAGTTAGAAAATATTATCATGAGGGAGGTAACCCAGACCCAAAAGGAAATTCGCAGTTATGTACTCACTGATAAGTAGATATTAGCCATAAAGTGCAGAATAGCCACACTCCACTCCACAACAGGTTTCCTATTATTAGAATATGTTATCCAAATGAGACCACTATTATTACTTCTTGACAGCTTCTAGAGTCTCTTCAAGTCTATTTTTATTCATGGTTTTTACATAATTACCAAACTAATTTACTATGATTATCATTTTTAAAATATCAATCGGCTATCACAATTGCTCTTTACTTGTGTAGTGTCTAGAACTGAGCTATGTAGATCCTTCAGGTTTCAGGTTGCTGCCCAAGAGAAAGGTAGAGCAGATGTAGGAGAAGAAAAGTTTCAGATTTCTTATCTTTTAACAGTTTTATGCAGCGTAATTTCCCAATGGTAATATTTAACAAAATAGTTCACCTTCTAAAATATGCTAGAAAAAAATAACATGAGCCAAGTTTATCTCTTCTGTGGGATTTTCTTGTCTCCAAACTGAATTTTATTTTCCCTGCCTCTGCAGTATTTATTTTTCTTTCCAGGTGGATATTGGTTAGGAATAGATTCTCTATAAATGGTTTTCAGTGACACATATGAATTACATATAATAATGGTTTATGATAGTATTTTTATCCATGTAAATATGCGTTTCAAGCATAGATCTCTCAATTATCCTCTCTTCACTTTACCTCCCCTACAAGCTTTTTACTTTCGTGTGTGTGTGTGTGTGTGTGTGTGTGTGTGTGTGTGTGTGTGTGTGTATGCGCATGTGTGACTCAGTTTCATTAGCTTGTCTGGAGGAACATAAACACATTACCAGTTACTATATCACAGAAGATAGTATGTCTTCCTCCTCCATCATTTTTTTTTATTGAATATAGATTCTTAGAGAGTGACAGGTCCCAGCAGAGGCCCAGCTCTTCCATGACAGGGTGTCAACAGGCCCTGTCTTGTGCAGATCCTGTGCAGGAAAACTCTGCTGTTAATTCAGTCATGCAACTGCCAAGTCATGCCTGAAGGTCAGCAGTCCACACTGCTTCCTCTCTTTCCCCAGCTCTTGTAGTCATTGTGTCCTTTCTCCCATGATGTTCTGTGACTCTGAGTGGATGGACTTAGATGTCCCACTTATGGTTAGGCACCTAGTAGTCCTTTACTCTCAGTACCTCAGTAAGTTGTGTATCCATGTAGTTACTGCTGACAGTTACATGAAGAACTTTCTCCAACCAAAGCTTATCTCAGGAGCATGAAAAGTTATTTAAAAAGTAGTTTGGTGGGTGCATCACAACAGCAGTAGTTTCCCTCCTCACTGGCTTTTGGATGGCTTTACAGTACAAGATATGAATTTCCTGCTGTGTAGTATTATCAGATACAAACGAGAAAGCAGTTGGCTACTCCCAAAATAGACTGGCCACTGTTGTCCTAGTGGGCTCATCTTGCCTGGCTGGTTACTATTGTTACACAGAGGCTCCACAGCTAAGTAAGATTGTTGAAGTCTATTCTCCCACAGTAGACCCTATAACATCTTCCAGGACTACAAGATAGGAAGCTGATATGGATAAATCATTGATAGACTTGATCAAGGTTGCATTTAATGCATGATGCTGAAAACACTAGGCTTTACATTCAGGTACAATGGAAGTCACTAATAGCATCCCATATTAAATGACTGTTGTGGTTTGAATCTTAAATGTTCCCCATCAAGTTCACATGTTGGGTTTTGTGTTTGTGTTTGTGAATGAGCGGCTATATCTGAAGAGACTGGAGCCTTTAGGAGGTAAGAGTCTGGCAGTAGATCGATAAAGGTGAGCCTTTGACGTTAGAGCTGACCCGAATTCCAACATGTCCTTCCTGCTTCTTGATTTTCCGTTTCATTGGGAGTCTCTGTCACATTTTCTGGTCATCATCAACTTTGCCATGCCTTCCTCACCCTGATGGATAGAAACTTCTGGAACCATAAGCTGAAGTAACCCACCAACACGTGTGCATACACCCCCCCCACACACAAACATACACAATTTGTTTCTCTCATGTATTTTGTTCAGAGTGACTAATACCAAATTTTGGGTAATAATCAAAATTAGTACCAGACATGTAGAATTATTGTTGATATTATTAAGCCTGGCCACGTGGTTCTTGGGCCTTTGGAACTGGCTTGTGGACATCCTGAGTGAGGTATCCCAGTCACAAAAGAACAGACATAATATGCAGTCACTAATAATTGGATACTAGGCCCAGAAAGCTCTGAATGCCCAAGAAACAACTCCCTGACCATATGAAGTTCAAAGAAAGAAAGGAAGGAAGGAAGAAAGAAAGAAAAGGCCAAAAAGTGGAAGTAAATTAGTCTTTCTTAGGAAAAAAAGTGTATAGCACCCTCTCAGAGTGGGGTACACCTAGACCTTAAATCATTAATAATCCAAGAGCTAAGAATGTAGCTTTGTTGCAATTCTTGGTATTTAAAAATCATTATGTTTAATCTATACACACCAAGAAAACTTTGACTATTTCCATGTTACGTTTTGTTTTACATGTACTTTATGCTCATTGTAACTAGTAAGATTTCAATGTGTACTATTGAACCTTTAAAAAAAATCAAGTATGGACAAAAATATGTTCATATAGTTTTATGCAAAAATGCTTTTAAAAATCTGTACATGTATCTCTGTTTTTAAAAATAAAGTTGTTTTAAAAAAGAGAAAGCATCTCTAGGAGTGGATTAAAAATGATGCTATGGTCCATTACAACAGAGTTGATTTGGGGAGCTCAGGAGCACCCCAGATTCACCCCTCTGCCAAACCCAGAGACTTTATGGAGGTGCTTCTGCATTTAAAGTTGAGGCACAGAAGAGTCTTTCTGCTGTAATTTTGACAGAAGCATGCAGCCGCCACGGTCTCTGCCTTTCCTTCCTTCCTACTTAAACCAGCATGGTTCTGTCCCGGTACTTTTCAAATTCTCCTTGATAATTATCTACAGAAAGTCCCCTCCCCACTAGCATACATACTGCCTTATTACACACACTAACCTAGGTTGAAAATTTTAGGTAAACTTTGAGTGTCTATGTGCACATGTCCTCTTATGTGCAGGTATGGGTTTGCGTCCATGTATGCAGAGGTCAGAGGTCGAGTCAGATGTCCTCTGTCTTCATCTTATTTTTCAAGCCAGGGTTTCACAGAGAACCTGGAGCTTGCCACTTTAGCTAGACTGCCAGGCAAACAAGCCCCAGGGATTCCCCCATCTCCGCCTCCTCAACGCCAGAATTAAGAGTACACCACCGTGCCTGGGATGGTAGGTTCTGAAGATTAATTTGGATCCTCATGTTTGCAAAGTAAACACTTGCAGCAGTAAAACACCCGCTCTCCAGCACCTTCGCTAACTTTTAGAAGTGGAATATGCATATAGAAATGTGTAGGAGGAGTTTCCCTAATTGTTTGATTGGCTAAATAAAGACGGCAGGATCTAATTTTTGGGCAAAGATATGAGGGCAGGTTTTCTAGGTCCCGGAGAGGAAGAGAGCAGGAAGGGCAGGATTGGAATCAGACCAGGCGGTGAAGCAGATAGGAAGCAGCAGATATGTAGGTCTCTCGGGGGCACCGATAGTTTGTAGCAGCCACAGGCGGCTGCAGAGGCCAAGGAGGGTGGGGCAGGATATTCTTTGCCCCAGTCTTTGAGCTATCTGGTCAGTTTTAAAATATAAACGTCTCTCATGTTTTCCTTGCATGGGACTAAAGGGAGCTGGGTGAGACGGCACCAGCCAGAGAGCAAAGACTGCAGCAGCTTGGCGATGCTAGCCCTGGGATCTGGGTGAGATGGCCATTGAGGCACCGGGCAAGGAGCAGGCAGAGGCACGGGAGCGAGACCAGGGTGGGCATCGGCAGCTCGGTGGAGCTAGCCATGGAGCCAGAGTGGCAAGAGAACTGTGTACCTGAGGAACAAATGCAATTGCACAGAACAACACAACTGTATAGCTGTACCTAGCACCACCAGGTAGCGTTTCCGGTGCCCTACAAGCTCCTTTTATTCACATCGACTCCCAGCTCCCTGGACCCCTGCCGCAACATGAGTGGTGGATTCTCTATGGAATGGAAGTTCGTGTTCAGAACTCTATCTTCGCCAGTATCCCCGAGCCACAGTCAAGGTTGCACGGAGCCCTGGTACCGCCATCTGTCCCGGAAGTTTGCCTTATTTTCAGGGAATAGGATGCCATCCTGGGGATTCCCCTGAATTCAGTGGAACATGATCGGTGAGCAAAGACAAAGGATGAAGCATCAGCTCTGATGGAGACCTTAAAGATAGAGCACCACTCAAATCCCATTTCTCTCAATCTATAGGGAAAAAAAAAAAAAAAAAAAAAAAAAAAAAAAAAAAAAAAAAAACAAACCTGTGGTCCAGGGAGACAAAGCTTTGATCGCATAGCCAAGTAACGAGGCTCAGGCTCCTAACCCTTTCTGCTACACAGCAATGTCTGACTCTACCTTCTAACTCATCTGTAGAGGGGAGAGCAGACAGTCCAACTCCCTTACATGGGGTGCTATCCTCACGAGAGGAAGGGAAACCAGCGGTTTTCTCCCAGCCAAATCCACCCCTTTCCCTTGAGTCTCCAAGAGTTTCTGAGGACAGTTTGATACAGTTTGATAGAGTGTATTTGCTGTCTCATTAACTCAACCCGTTGCACTTCCTGAGTGTCTATAGAATATCCATGATGCGTTTGGTGTCATTCTATCTCCCAGAGGCAGGAATGCTCAGTGGTTAGAACAAGCCTGATGACTTGAGTTCATTTCCCCAGGACACATGCACACTGCGGGAGGAGGGAACTGACTTCCACAAATTGTCCTCTGATAATAGAATTAAGAAATAAGACATACGAAAAATTACATATTGAAGGAGGTAGTGGCTGGAGTTCTGGGAAAACAACCAGAGAAGAGAACACAGGGGACAAGCAAGGTAATACCTCGCCAAGGTGGTGGCCTGCTTTTAATAGTATACTATTCGGGACTCTGTAGAGGAAGACCAGTAGAATATAAAGGTTAGAAGGTTCCTTGGATTGGCTTACATGGTTGGGTTAGGTAGTCCAACGATGGGCATGCAGGAGAGGCAGAGACCCTCTAGAGGCCGCTCCATTTAAACAGCTCCATGTCTCAGCAGGTCCAACCCAGCACTGCTGGCCTGAAAGCCCCCTGGAAGGTCAAAGAAACTGACATCAGATGGCCGGCAGATGATGGCAGCAGCCACAGACCCAGCAAGGAAGGTGACCCACTCAGTCACACAGCCTTCTGGCTTCCCTCCATCACCAACCCCATCAGCCTTGATGGTGCCATCTGTCAATCATTACACATGTGAAATGTTCCCCGCCCCAGGCTCATGTGTTAAAGCTGTATGCCCCATTGGGGAGCTCTAGACACTTTGAGAGATGAGGACTAGCTGGAGAAAGTAGGCGTCTAGGGTTAGGTCCTTGACATTATCTTGTCACTGGCCCCTTCTTGCCTTTCTCTGCTTCCTATTCATCAGGCACATACAGTTGCCATAGCAATGGTTTGCTGATGCCCCTGGGTCCAAGGACCATGGACTGAATAAATGTAAACAAAATAACTGTCCTCTCTTTAAGTTGGTTCTTTCTGGTATCTGGTAACAATGTAGATAACCGGAGTGGTGCAAGTGGATAGAATCCAATTCTGGAAGTGACTAAAGGGGTAAACCATGGAGGTCTCTGGGTGGAGAGCGCCCCAGCAGAGGAGCCAATATGGCTCCAGGTGGGTGTAGCATGGAGGGAAAGCAGAAGATGGTAAAGAAGCATCAGGCAGACAAGATGTGCAATCTTGTGGGCTACCACTAGAGCTCTTTCTGCCACATGGAAACAGTGGAGCCCCTGAGGGTTTAGGCTAAGGAGTGCTAAGCTGTGAGTGAAGGGCTACCCTGTGAGCGATGGCTAAGTAGGAGCACTCTGCCAACTCTATTGAATCGTTTCTAAGAGGGCCGACATGAAAGTGTGATTCGTGCTAATTATGGATTAGGCTATCATGGGGTGGAGTAGGAAGTCGGGATGAATCCTGTCACATTGCAAGCATTGAAGGGGTTAAGTTGGAATTCATTCTGGTCTAAAGGAATTTGATGGCTATAAAAATGCGTGAATGTAAAATAACGCTGAGGTTCTTTCCTGGGGCTCATATGTTGAGGAGCTGGATCTTGTCCTGAGTGTGAGCAAGGATTACCACTGTATGCTGACAACTGTATGGGTAAGGGACATCCGGTGGCCTTTGAGCTAATTCATTTTCTCCCTGGTCTTTGGAATGCCCAACTCCTTCATAGACCTGCCTCTCATGCTGTGAGAAACTCACATAACAAAGGAGTTCCAGCAGATGGCTCCCACAGAACCCACCCAGCTCTTAGTGACTCCGGTCCCAGCACGGGAAGGAAGACAGAGTTTTGGACATCTACCCAGCTTTCCCCTCAGTGCCATCCTCTATAAAACCCACAAGAGTGCAAGTCTTAGATTTACCCTGTATTAGGAGGATCACAGGCAATTTCTGTGGAAATTTCTCTGCCAGAAACACTTAGACCATGGCTCCAAAGATATTTCACAGAGAAAAGAACAAGATTGCCCGAGTCCGCTGGTCTTCCTTTAAAGTTTTCATGACTGGGTCAAAAATAAATGTTGGACAGTGGGCACCATCAGAAAGCTCCGGGTGCTGCTGCTGAGACCTCAGATGTGGAAGGCAGTTTCCTCTCCCATAGCAAAGGGCAGTGATGAAGCTGCAAAAGTGGGCTGGGCAGAGAGGAGCTAGTTGGAGGAGAGCCTGATGGAAGAGTTGGAGGAGAGTCTGATGGAGGAGTCGGAGGAGAGTCTGATGGAGGAGTTGGAGGGGAGTCTGATGGAGGAGTTGGAGGAGAGTCTGATGGAGGAGTTGGAGGGGAGTCTGATGGAGGAGTTGGAGGAGAGTCTGATGGAGGAGTCGGAGGGGAGTCTGATGGAGGAGAGCGGGTAAAGCTGATGTGTGCCCACTCTACCGATAAGCAGGAAAAGGTGGCTGGCAGAGGAGATGAGTAAGTGGAAATCTCACCCTGGCTTTGAATTCTGAAAGGTAGCTTCCCCTCATCAAAGCAGTGATGTGAAACAGATGACACAGGTAACTATAATAGGGCCCAGAGGACTTTAACAGAGCTAGACGGAGAGCCCTGGATTTGAGGGCAGCCGGAGTTACCTAATCTACCTTGCTTCTTTCAGAATTTGGAAGAACAAAAATAATGTATGTTACTTATCAACAACACATCAGGAAAAAACAGAAACACGTGACTTATTAGCATTTATCCAAGGGCTCCTGGACCACACACTGAGCTGAACAATTTATATAGACCATTGTTAGCTGTTTGCTACATCTTTTCCGGTATGTTTATTTTCTTACATGCTGGCTTCTTCCACAGCTTTCTCTTTAAAAGAGCATCCTGTCTTAGGCTAGAGAAACACCCTATGTGGCCAGAGCCGGTTCATCTGGTATCCAGGGTATCTGACAGCGCCTGAGAATAGATGGCCCTCTGGGTCAGCTTCTTCCTAATGACTGAGAAAGGCGGGAATGTAAACACCCTAGGAGACAGAATCTTCCAGTTCCCTCTGCCTCTGTGAGGTTGCTACATTCTGTGTGGTTGAGCTAAAGTCAAGCCCCAGGCTTTATGGCTCACTCCCCTCCGCCTTCCTGTCTCTGCTTGCCCTGGTTTCTGAAACAGGCATTCTTTTTTCACTCATGAAATATCCTGACAAATGGTTTCCACACTCAGTTGATTTCAGAGTTTGCTCTAGTGGGTTAGCCTAAAACAGGGTCTAACACAGTCTCCACTCCCACCCCCATGCAGCAGAAAGGGTCAATCCCATTTCAGAGACTTGGAAACTTTGGCTTTGAGTGGACATCAGTATCTAAGACATGCCTTGGCTTTGAAACTTGTCCTGACTGATTTAGAGACACAACCTGTCTTAGGCTAACCTGCAAGTCCCTTGGCATGTTGACTGGTCTAGCCTGGGCTCATACCAACAGTGAAGTAAAGGTGGTCTTTATCATGCTGTCTGTTGAAACTATAATGCAGTAGAGTAAAGGTAAGCCAGGTGCTCTGATGCTCTTCTCACTGAGGGCTGGAGTCTGGCTCTGCTCCTTGAATCTTGGCTGACCTACAGCAACCATGACATACAGACTTGGGCGGTGTGATCTGAAACTACCTTTTGCTTTAGTGTTTCAGAATCCTGAATATCCATGTGATCCTGCAGGAAGGCCCTGATAGCGACTGAGCAGTTCATAAAGAGACCAAGATGCCTAACAGCCCTTTGAGCCATCCAAGCTTGGGCTACCACATCACAGAACAGAGATGGGTCATTTCCACCAGGCCTCGTCTGCGTTCCTGACCTACACAATCCATGATCAGAAACCAGAGGAGTTGTTTAAATGGCACTAGATTTGGATAGTTTATGTATTGGTGGATAACTGTTAATATCCAGACACACAGATTGGTACCCAAACACCTGGGGTGTCTACAACCACCAGGACTGAGCATCCTCAGCATCTCCACACTGCCCTTCCCTTCTATCTGCCTGCTTCCCAAGCTTCCTCACCCTGGCCTTGAACTTGGGGAGATGAACTTTTTCGAGTATCACCCACTCCCATTTGACTTCTAACAGGAAAGTCTATCTGAGACAGGGGACCACTCTTTGGGATCAACTAGTCCCATATAAACTTGTTCTGAAGACCACGTACCCTAAGCAACAGTCCTTCTCCTCTGCTTTCTAATTACCCTATAGATTATGTAGCCATTATGACAGGAACTCCAGCAGCAAGTTACCTCGAGACATACTTTCATCTATACTATACAAACATGTCCTTCCTTTCTAATGCTGCCATTCCTCCACCTTAGACCAGACACAGCCTCTCTAAGCTTCCCATCCTAGCTTCTGACATCAGACGGATGTCTCGTTTTATGGCCTCACCAGGCTAATGCCTTTCTGGGAGGGCTGGCTTTCTGTGGCTCCCTGTACACACCCATGCTATAAAATCACTCCACACACACCACACACATACTGTAGTTCTCTTCTGGAGCACAGACACAGGCAGAAAGCACCGTGTAGGCTGTAGGCTGGGAGCAAGGCAGATCTGGGTTTACCACATGGGTGACCTTGGACAAAATATTTACTTCTTGAATCCAAATTTTATCTCCATACAAAATAAAGACTCCCATGTTACCTTGGACAGTTTGTGCTGAGGATCAAGCTTAAAGAAGAAAGGCAGTAACTGATATTCTTAGCCTGAAAACTTTGTGGATAATTCATATTATTTACTTCTATTTGAATTTAATTGGTCTGAGGCAAAAATTATGGCCCTATAAACAGACAGAATATGGAATTCTATCAATCACTACACCCAAAGTAAAAGATTGCATTATTTTGAGTTCACGGGAAAGTGAACACTTTGCAAACTACCTACTAAAGCACACAGCACACACCTTCTCTTGTTGGATCCCAGCCTGCCAAACAGGCAAGGCTATCTCATGCTAGCCTGGCAGGCTTCCTCCAGCTATAGTCTGAGGTCATCTTCTCCACCTTCAAAAAAGCTTTTAAAGATAAGTCGGCAAAAAAGCAGGTCTCGGCTATTTCCACAGTCCACCCAGCAAGCTGGGGCAAGATGAGCCTCTTTCATCTTAAGGTCCCTGTGACAGTCAGCAAAACCAGGCCCCTGGGTCATCACCAGGAAAGAGAGGAGCCTGGATCCTGGGTCTGGCTGAGGTTGCTGACCAGTATTAGTGGCCTCGGTAGCCTGGTTCTACTTGATCTGCTCAGCACCCAGCATCCGAGTTTGCTTTATCCCATTGCTAAGATCTAAACACACACACATACACACAACTTTATCTAGGGGCATCAGAGCCCAAGTATTCATCTCTGACCCCCATCTCTATGAATCACTTTTCTCATTGTTCTAACAAAAAACAAGGAAAGAAGGAAGGAAGGAAAGAGGGAGGGGGAAGAAGGGAGACAGGGAGAGGGGAGGGAAGAAGGGAGGGAAGGAAGGAAGGAAAGAGGGAGAGAAGAAAGGAGGAAATAAGGGAGGGAGGAAGGGAAGGAGGGAGAGAATGAGGGATGGAGGGAAGAAGGGAGGGAGGAAGGGAGGGAGCGAGGGAGAGAAGGGAAGGAGGGGAGGCAGTGAGAAGGGAAAGCAGGTTTGTAGTTCCAGAGATGCACTCTCTCATGGAAGGCATGGGAATGAGAATTGAAGTCGGTCACATTCATCAGGAGGCAGGGGGAGATGAGCACTGTATCTCAACACCCTTTATCCTTTCTCCATTTCATTCAGTCTGACTTCACAGGAAAGTGGACAGTCTAGATGGTCCTGCCCACGTGCAGCTCTTCTCTGTTTAGTTAAACCCATCTAGAGACACCTTCACAGATGCACTCAGAGATGTGTCTCCTGGGTGACTCCAAATCACATCAAGCTGACCGTGACGCTTAACTGTCACATCATCTCAAAGCACAAAACCAAGATAGCTGACCAGGTGTGTTGAATGGATGGGTGTTTATGAAATGAATAGGTGTTTAGAGTGCACAGGCTAGCTCTTGTTTATGAAATGAATAGGTGTTTAGAGTACGCAGGCTAGCTCTTGTTTATGAAATGAATAGGTGTTTAGAGTGCACAGGCTAGCTCTTGTTTATGAAATGAATGGGTAAGTTCCTGAGAGGTGATGGCTCTTAATAATAGAAGCATGGGAATGCTGGTTCTGAGACCACTGAAGGGATCAGCAGCAGCAGCAACAACATGGTAAGTCAATTTAGTAGCAAGGGGGAAGAACAAGCGATGGCTACCAGAAAGTGCCAATCCATGTGGGTCTTCCCACAACCATTAAAACAATTTGGACAGTTCCTTCATGGGAATCCCTATTCAAATGATACTGTGTGACAAATCCACATTTAAACTAACCATAATACATGAACATATATCAGGGCTGCCATTGCTGATAGACCTCTGCTCCAGAGCTGACCCTGTGGTTTTGTGCGTGTGTGTGTGTGTGTGTGTGTGTGTTATGTGCTCACATGTGTGTTGCAAGAGCTCACTGAAAAGTAGTTTTTACTTCCTAGCAGCAGCCATCTGCAGTTCTGCCCTGGCCAGGCACAATGGGGACAAATCCTTCAAAGAAGACAGGCATCAAAAGTCCCCACATCACAGGGCTTCCAAGTCTGGAGGGAGGTGTACACGTGTGGCTTCCAAATCATATGACTTTCTTTACAAAAGAGTCAAGTCTTCCACACCTTCAGTAAACCGGGCATCTGGGTCAAAGCTGCCTGGCTGGGAAAGTGATCCTCATTATTAACTAGATCAATCAGGATGTAAACTCGGGAGACTTTGTTTTGACATGGTGGAAGTAGAAAACCCTCCGAAGTCTTCTGGTCCAACGCCCCCATTTTAAAAGAAAGAGAAGCCCACGTATGAAGGTCACACAGGAAGTGAATGAACAAGAGCAGAACCAGAAGCTTCTATCTTTTGAATTTTTTGCCATAGGGCAGCGTCTACTCACCCACCAGCTAGACAGAAGCACCCCACTCTGTATCTGTCGCCTTCTTGCCTTTCTCTGGTGGATTCTGCGGTTCTGCATTATCATCCCCAGCATCGCTCTGGCTGTAGCACCACAGTGCTCTGCTGATAAACGTTCACAGAAATGAGTTTGTTTTAATACGAACATAAGCACATGTAGTAGTTTTAAAACGGATTTGGCTAATCCCGCCTTATTCCACCTCATTACAGTGAGTCACTGGGGTCAAACTTGTGCATACTCAATGCGAAGAATCATCTTGGAAGTTGCTGTCTGACCTGTGAGTCAAGAGAACATATACACAGCACCCTAACTAGTCCCAGCTCTACACCGTTCTTCAGCTCCACACTAGGCTAAATCTCTATATTGGTATGTGTCTTTTTGGATTATTATATCTGTATTAGTCAGGGTTTCTGTTCCTGAACAACCATCATGACCAAGAAGCATGTTGGGGAGGAAAGGGTTTATTCAGCTTACACTTCCACATTGCTGTTCATCACCAGAGGAAGTCAGGACTGGAACTCAAGCAGGTCAGGAAGCAGGAGCTGATGAAGAGGCCATGGAGGGATGTTACTAACTGGCTTGCTTTCCCTGGCTTGCTCAGCCTGCTTTCTATAGAACCCAGGTCTACCAGCCCAGGGATGGCACTACCCACAATGGGTTGGGCCCTCCCCACTTGATCTCTAATTGAGAAAATGCCTTACAGCTGGATCTCATGGAGGCATTTCCCCAACTGAGGCTCCTTTCTCTGTGATAACTCCAGCTTGTGTCAAGTTGACACAGAACCAGCCAGTAAATTGGCCCCTTGTCAACTTGACCCATAAACAGATCAATATTAAGCTTCAACCCTTACTTTCTAGTTCATCCCCAAGATCTAGATAACCTTAAGAGTCCCACAGTCTTTACCAATTCTTACATTTTAAAATTGTAATACCTTTAAAATATGCAGTCTCTTTAAAAAAAAAATCAAAGTCTTTTTACAATTCAACGTCTCTAAACTGTGGCTCCTTTTCTTCCTTCAAGAGTGAAAGATATCAGGGCACAGTCACAGTCAAAGCAAAATCAATCTCTAACCATCCAGTGTCTGGGAATCCAATTACAAACTTCTGGGCTCATCCAAGGGCTTGAGTCACTTCTCCAGCTCTGCCCTTTGTAGCACACACTGTGTCTTCTAGGCTCCAGCTGCCTGTTCTCCACTGCTACTGCTGCTGTTCTTGGTGGTTATCTCATGGCACTGGCATCTCCAAAACACTACTGTCAGTCCTGGGACACTAATTGCCACTGAGGATGCACCTTCACCGATGGCCTTTCATAGCCTCTCACAGTGCCAAGCTTCAGCTGCTCTCCAAAATCCCTTCATTCCTTCCAAACCAGTACCACCTGGGCGACTCTTACACATTACCAAGTCCAGCCACAGCACGAGATACAATCTTGACTATCTCTGGAACACAACCTCTTTGTGCTCTCACCAAACAGTTCCCAGAAGATTTTACCTCAGTGATGCTGGTCTCTTCTTAATCACCATCAATTTCTTAGGTCCAGCTGACCAGCATCAATAATCCCAGTAATGCAAAGGTTTTGCTTTGCAATAGCCCTGATCAAAGAGTCTTTAATCTTCCCTCTGAAATTTTACAAGCCAGGCCTCCATCTTCTGCACTGTTCTCAACATTATCTTCCAAGATCCTACTGAACATCCCACAGAGCTCTTAACATCCCAATGGCTCTTCTAGCTCAAAGTTCCAAAGTCGTTCCACAGTCCTCCCCAAAACATGGTCAGGTTGTCACAGGAACACCCCACTATGCCTGTACCAATTTTTCTTAGTCAGGGTTTCTATTCCTACACAAACATCATGACCAAGAAGCAAATTGGGAGGAAAGGGTTTGTTCAGCTTACACTTCCATATCGCTGTTCATCACCAAAGGAAGTCAGGACTGGAACTCAAGCAGGTCAGGAAGCAGAAGCTGAGGCAGAGGCCATGGAGGGATGTCACTTTTGGTTTGCTTCCTCTGGCTTGCTCAGCTTGCTTTCTTACAGAACCCAGGTCTATTAGCCCAGGTATGGCACCACCCACAATGGGCTGGGGCCTCCCTCCTAGATCACTAGTTGAGAAAATGCCTTACAGCTGGATTTCATGGAGGCATTTCCCCAACTGAGGTTCCTTTCTCTGTGATTAACTCCAGCTTGTGTCAAGTTGACACAAAACCAGCCAGTACAATATCCTGTAGCTTAATCTTTCAGGTCTTCTTGATATTTGTCTGACCACCAACGCAGCTGCTATATTCAGCAAGTCAAGGGAACTGATGTCAAAGTTATGTATAAGAAGAGACTTTTGGTGCAGAAAAACAATATAGCTATTTCTAGGACAGAATCTAAGGTGTGTGGATCAGTTTATGAATGATCTTGTTCTATTATCTACCTGAAGGCATATGTTGTGCACACAAGTCAGACATGTCTTCATTATCTTTAAATCAATGAAAGAAATAACAGAAATCAGCAAAAATGGAACCCTTAGCACACAGTTCACCTCTGTTCTGAAGGCCTGTTGCACTTGAAGCTAAATCTGGTCATTGGATCTTAGGCCTTCATTGGCTCTGAAGCAGCATTTCCAAGGCAATAACCCTTCTCCCTGCAAGTTGTACATTTCACCTCTTTCCTTACTCTCTGGTTGGTTCCTCTTTGTGCTTTTAGCCTCCACATTTGAAGTGACCTAAGAGTCAATCCTTGGTCTTCTTCTCCTGAGTGCATGTGTGAGTGCAATTTCTATGTGTGTTGCATGTGAGTATGTACATGTGTGTATGTGTGTTTGTGTTGCATGTATTTGTGTATGTGTATTGTGATGCACGGTAAGTGTGTGCATGCACATGGGCAAAGGGATGCATGGTGTAGGTGCAGCCATACTTAGCCATATGGAGGCCAGAGTAGGACACTGGAACACTGGACAGCCTTCTATTGCTCTTCATGACTTCAAGTCAGGGGCTCTCAGCCAGAAGCTTGCCTTTCTGGATAGGCTGTTGTTCAACGTTCACCTGTCTTCACACCACGATAATGTAGTCACAGCAAACAAGTCTGTGACCCTCCCTGATCCTGGAATCATCAGCCAGTATTGGTCCAAGAAGGCAAATGGAGCAGAGACAACGAACTTGCGGGATCAAATGCCCTGTAAACACATGTGGTAATGGTGACCAGCTTCAGGGAGGAAGATCAACTTTACTTGGTGTGATTCAAGGCTTTTATGGTTTGGGGGATGGGGTCAAAAGGTCATTGGCTGAAGATGTACAATACTGAAATGCCTCATTAGCATGGGGAAGCATTCCAGGAATCTCAGGTGCTAGCCAAACGTGTTCTAACTAAAGCTATATGACATTCTACAGGTAGAGGTGTGTGTAGATTAAGGGTAGAGAAGGGGAAGCCCTGCTAGTAAAAGGCACCTAGCTTAGAAGGATATTTGGACAATGGAAGACTTTGACCTTAATTAGCAAGGCAACAAAGTCTGGCCTTTGTCATGAGTGTGGAGGATTTGAACTCAGATCCTCATAGCTGCATAGCAACCTGGGGTTCTTGCATGTTCTAGAATATTGTCTAACTCATGGTCCTCATGACTGCAAAACAAGAACTCTTAGGCACTGAACCCATCTCCGCAGCCCCATCCTATTCTACAATTTTGTACATCCCTGGCTCCCTGCTGCTCTTAGCAGGTCACTGGCTCCTCACATCATGTCTGAAGGCTGGTCCTCTCCTTTGAACTTCCAACTGAGGATTCAGTGACCTATTTTGATTTCCACGTGGGCATATAATGGCAGGCTTCAAATCGACATGGATAAAAGTGAGTTCTATTCTTTCAGTCATTCGGGTCACATCCACGGGAGACAGCTTTGTTTACCCTCACTCTATGGTGGACAACATTCTAGGACATGTGGGAACCCCAATATAAAAGGAGTCAGAATTCCTGAATAGGCAACAGCCACCCAGCAAAGGTGAACCACGAGCCACTAGACTGCTAATAAGAAAGGCTCTACACTGCAGAAGCCGCTGTGTTTTTGGGCTTCCTGGTCTCAAATATCTTGTTTATTCGGTGACCTAACTAACACAGGAAATAGAAGCTGTGAATGTAGACACTGTTCTTTTAATAAGTCTGAGTATGTGAGAAGGAGAGAAATAAATGTTTGCTGAAATGTTTTACTGCAAAGGTGAGAAGCCTGGCTCCAGGGGGAAGCTGTCTTCATGTGGTCAGCTCCCTTTGCTCTGACACAATCAATTTGCTGAATGTCCACCAGGGAAACCATGCCTCCCAGAAACCTGAGGCAGAAGCTAAACTGTGCTGGGATTGAATACTGAATTCCAATTTCCATCTCTCTCTCTCTCTCTCTCTCTCTCTCTCTCTCTCTCTCTCTCTCTCTCTCTCTCTCTCTCTCTCTCTCAAAGTAATAGATACAGTCAAATTTAAAATAGTGTATAGGTGACCTAGTTGGAGAAAGTACCGGTTGAATTTTGAAATTCTTTACATTTAATTTTTAAGGAAAATTCTCCCTGTCTGTCTGTCTGTGTGTCTGTTTCTCTGTGTGTCTGTCACTCTCTGTGTCTCTGTGTGTCTGTGTGTGTATCCCTGTTGTCTGTCTCTGTGTGTGTCTGCCTGTCTGAATTCATGTGTTTCATTGCATACATAGACACATGAATATGCCCGCGTAATATATGTGTGACAATCAGAGGACAAATTGAGTGTACGATCTGATGTTTCCACTTTTTGCATGAGACAGGGTCTCTCAGTGACCTAGAACCTTACCATGTTTGACAAGCTGGCTGGCTGAGGATCTTCCAGGGATCCTCTTGTTTCTGCTTCCAACATCACAGACCCTCCATGCCTGGATTCTTATGTGGCCTCTGGGGAGAACTTCAGGCCCTTATTCGCATCAAAAGTAGTGACTTACTGACTGAGCCTTCTCCTAGCTCTGAATATTTAATGCTTAAGCAACATTCTATACTGAACCACTGATGCTCAGAATTCTCTCTGATAGCAAAAGGGGCATGAGAGTACTACGTCATTAAAGGGTTGGGATAATTTAAAAGACCAACAGCTCTCAGTTCTTAAGCTCTTAAAATACTTCTGTTCTATGCAAGGACTGTCTGCAATTGTTTCCTGAACTGCCCCTTAGTGGCCTGAACTGAACGAATATGGCTTGGTCTCCTATAAGATTAACTTTGATGGTTTGCCCTTGACTGGCTGGTTACTTCTATTAAGACTCGTTCATAAAGATTAAAGTTGGCAGGAACTGTTGAGTTGCACGTCAAAAATTGAAAATGGCTGAAGCTTTAAAAAAAAATGGATCCACATTTATAAAATACTGAAACCCATTCTTCATACATATCTTTGAATCAAATGGTTTGACCCTCCAAAGATTAGAATACGTAGGAAGCTTGACCAATAAAGTTGTGAAAAATCTCTAAGCTCTACATCCAAAGTAAAGGTTACTCTGGATTTTAGGGCACATTAAATATTTTAAATGGACACTATACAGGCCCCATTAAAGAATTCTGTTTGCAGAAATGGCAGGTGGAAGTCTTATTGAGAGCCCAAGAACCTTGGTGATGGATGTCTAGGCTGGGTACTTAACAGAGCTACAGAGTCATGGACAAAGATCAAGTACAGAGATTACAACCATGAAAGCAGATGCCTTAGCCTGTCTTTCAGGAGAGAGAGGGGTGAAGGGATAAAGGAAAGTATAGAACCAGGGTTTGAAGCAACAAGGCAGATGACTTTGAAGAGCTTCTTCCATGGGCAGGACATGACAAATATTTGCTTAGAGCCTTCCTTCTCTTCTGGTTTAAACACACTTGCCATTAGCCTAGAAAGTTTGCATTAGTCAGGGTTTCCCAGATAAACAGAATCAATAAGAAATCTATTTCTCTAGATCTCATCTTTTTTAACCTTTTATTTTTAACAAGAGACTGAACTCAGGTTCTTGCAGGCGCTAAACAAGCGCTCTACCACTAAGTGACATCCCCAACCCTTCTCTGTTTAACTTCAGACACTTGTTCTAAAGAGCTGGCTCACATGATTATGGCTGCCAAGCAGTCCTGTGATCTATTATCTACAAGTGAGAAGCTCAGGAAAGCTGACGATGTAATTCAGTCTCAGTCCAAATGCCGGAGAACTGGAGAAACTAATGTTGTAAATCACAGCCCTAGGGATGGCAATGACGAGAAAATGTTCAAGCTGATGCAGTGAAGCAGGAAATGAAGAACCAGTTCCTCCTTCTTCTACCTTTTGTCTGTTCTAGTCCCTGGTGACCAGAGTGAGGCCCACCCACATCAGAGAAAACAGTCTACCATGGTGAGCCCTCCCGCTCAAGTGGGTGCTAACCTCATCCAGAAACACCTTCACTTTAATCTGTAGCCAGACAAGCCAGCAGATAGATGTCTATCACATGTCTCTTGATGAAGCTGTAAAATGGCCCCAGGTGAGACGCCCATGAAGAGTGATGGCAGGTGAGACCAGAAGAGGTCACATTATCAGCCTGGAACCATGTTTTCAGAATCAGTAGACTATACAGGTACATCTACCCATCATCAAAGAAAGGTTGCCTGCTTCTTACACTTACCCATGTGTCTTAGGTATGGTTTCTAAGGCTATAAAGAGACACCATGACTACAACAGCTCTTATAAAGGAAGACATTTAACTGGATCTGGCTTACAGTTTCAGAAGTTTGGTCCATTATTGTCCTGGTGGGAAGCATGGCAGCATGCGGGCAGACAAGGTTCTGGAGGAGCCAAGAGTTCTACATCTTGATCTGTACTCAGCAGCAGGAGACTGAGTGCCACACTGGGCAGAGCTTGAACATACAAGACTGCAAAGCCCACCCCCAACAGTGACATACTTCCTCCAACAAAGCCACACCCCTAAAAGTGCCACTCCCTATAATCAAGAATTCAAACACATGAGTCTTTGAGGTCCATTCCTATTTAACCCACCACACTGTGCAAAAGGGAGGAAAAAAATAGCTGCTTACCCCAAATTGACTTGAAGACATGTCTATGACATAAGTGAATATCTCACTGGAAAGGACTCCGCCCACCATGCTCAAGATTTACCTTGTCCATATGTAGCGATAAGTTCTTCTAGAATGACAATTACCTGGTCACTTTGGGTACTTTCCTTGTAATAAGGAAATGAAAATCTATGGTCCCAAATGGACTGCCAGTGAAATTATTAGAATTTCCTAATTCTCAACTGTTTAGTTTGTTGCTCAATCTCTCTCTCTCTCTCTCTCTCTCTCTCTCTCTCTCTCTCTCTCTCTCTGTGTGTGTGTGTGTGTGTGTGTGTGTGTGTGTGTGTGTGTGTACAGTGCATAAAAAGAATGATATGCAATGCATTTGGTAGTTTACATTTCTATTGTTTCAGAAAATTGGACCCAATACCTGATTTTGTAGATTACTAACAGTTAGGGTGGTCATACGTGGTTTTACAAATGATAGTTTGGGTTGTCAGAATGAAAGGATTCCTATAAATTAGCTCACTAACAAGTTAGGGACATTCTCTTGCTGGTTTTCTAGCTTTGACCTTTCTTTCTTCATAACGTGTCTGCTTTCTTTGAACTTTCCGGGTACTTAACCTGTATCTAAATGGTTGGCATCCAGCAGCCTCCTATGCTGGCATGGACTTGAACCTGCCCATGGATTTCTGCAGAAGATGACCACGTAGATACAGAATGGCGAGGTGGATGGGATGTGAACATGGTTATGTCAGGGCAAGGAGCTAGGAACAAAGTCACGATGTCCAAAGACCTCCTAGCAGAAGGTTCTAGAGAGGGGAAGTGTATGAAAGGGAGAAAGGAGAAGACATAGGAAGAGTCTTGAACCTGTTCCCCACGCCTCTGTTTACTTTTTAATTCTGCCAGCCTGGCTGAAGGACCACACTTCTCTGCCCCATTTCATCCCATTCAGAACTTTGCTGAGAGATTCTCTGAGTCCCCATAGCTCTATCTACCACAGGGATATTGCAAAGACCATTCCCTTTCTGTCTAGACTCTCCCTCTTGACAAGCCCAGCACCTTCTCCACCAAGAAGAACATTTTTAGAGACAAGAGAAAGTTGCTCGACTCTATGATTCTCTTGTCACACAGGAAGGAGAACATGGCCCTTCAAGAGCATGTGTCATCAGCTGTCTGTCTGGCTTCTCAGAACTCTTCACTGTGCAAAAAGAACATCAGGCTGCAGACACTACACATAGAGATACTACAACTCGCTCCAAAAGTTGACTCTCAGTAATCAGGAAGACATGTCCTTAGTTACTGATACATCCTTGTGAACAGAAATCTTGATAACAAATTAATGTAGGTGGGCTTGTGGTTTCTAAAGGTTTCAGTTCGCCGAGGAGGGCAAGACCCAGCAATTGGAATCATGGCTGCTGGAACCTGGGGAAAAAGGTTTGTTGATATGGCAACAGACCAGGAACCAGGGAATTCAAACAGTGGCCAGAACCAGAGGCAGGTGTAACTCTCAAAGACCCGCCAGTAGTGACCTGCTTCCACCTACAGACTCCAAAACCTTCAAAATGGCACGCCACACTGGGACCAGAACATTTAAGTCATGAGTCTGTGGGGACATGCCATCAACCCATATCAGAAGCTTGGGATACATTTAGCTCTTGGGAGAATTCAAACAACCAAGATCCACATTCTTTGGTATTTCTGGGACCAAAAAAAAAAATGTTAAGATTAAAAAGTCTCAGACAGGAGGTTTGACTTCAGTTATACAGAAACCCATATCTCTATAAAATACCCACTTCACATCAGAAAGGAATTAGAGGGTTGGTTCTCATTGGACTGCTATCCAGATACTTTGTTCATCTTCCGTGAACTTTCTGTGGTTTTCAATCTGTGGGTTGTGGCCCCTTGAGTGGGGGTCAAACAACCATTTCACAGGTTTAGAGAAGAGAAGAGACCAGAAGAAGAGAAGAGATTGAAGAGGAAACGAGACATTCATCCGGCCAATCCTATCAACCCCAGTGGAACTTCCTGTGTGTACCATTAGCTACATTTGGAAGGGCTGCCCACCCTACACCTGCCATTGGTACTGTGCAAACAGACTCAGATAACTGGGGTATTCTCTCAAGGACAGAGGGAGCAGACAACCAACAGCTACGGCTGTGAAGTCAGTCACAACACCAATAACAATAACCCACAATGCACTGTGCCTGTGGCTGCCAGGCCTTTATTACTGTGATCAATACCCAGGAGGAACAATTTCAGCGAGGAAAACCTGGCTCTGTTTTTAGCCTCTAGTTTAAGAGGTTTTGATCCACGATCAGCTTCTTCATAGCTTTTAGCCCATGGCAAGAGAAAAGCATGAAGAAAGGGCACAGAAGAGGCAGGCTGTCTACTGCACAATGCCCAAAAAGCAGAGGAAAAAGCAAAAGGGGCAGAAGACAAGAGACATCCAGGGCAAACCCATGTGATCTACTTCCTCCAATGCCATCATATTATGAATTGATCAAGGGACAAATCCACTGATTAGAATGATTACTTCCCAAAATACCCTCAGCTGGTAACCACACCCTTAGTATGTGAGCCTGTGGAGAAAATATCATATCTGTACCAAAACATGTATAATACACAGTAAGTCACTTTAGGTTCATAAAATTCTTGTATCATTCTTTATAGATGATACAGCTGCGTAGGGATGTGATTGACAGTACCAGCTCCGAGGTTCATACTCTTTCATCTAAGCCACACTAGCTTTAGTAGTTAAATAAAGAAGATGTCACAGAGTTCATTGGAGGTATGGATCCTTTCAGTTATTTATAGTTCATGGCATAAATTAACCGACATCAACTTCCTCAGCAGGTCTTATCAATGAAGCTCATATAAAGGAAGATGACACAGTGCCTCTTAGTCCAGTGAGAGGACAGAGGACTGCAGAATGCTGGGGTGTTCAGAGAGTTGACGCACCATCAGAAAAGGCTCACACTCACAGGGTGGAGTTGAAAGGTGACAAGCAGGGGTGAGCATTGGATAGCCAAAAACACAGAACATATGAGAGCCAGTCAAAGGTGTAACTAGGCTGTGATGGTTTATGTATGCTTGGCCCAGGGAGCGGCACTATTAGAAGGTGTGACCCTGTTGGAGTAGGTGTGGCCTTGTTGGAGTAGGTGTGTCTCTGTGGGTATGAATGTTAAGACCTTCATCCTAGATTCCTAGTAGCCAGTATTCTGTTAGCAGCCTTCAGATGAAGATGTAGAGCTCTCAGTTTCTCCTGTACCATGCCTACTTGGACGCTACCTTGTTCTCCCCTTGAGGATAATGGACTGAACCTCTGAACCTGTAAGCCAGCCCCAATTAAATGTTGTCCTTATAAGAGTTGCCTTGGTTGTGGTGTCTGTTCACAGCAGTAAAACCCTAAGACAGAGGCCAAGCTAAAAACAAAATAGACAATGAACAAAATACCCTAACACTAAGACTATTTTTTTCTCTAATTAAAAATGATAGTCATCTTTTTTGGGGGGTATCTCACTATAAACCCCCTTGAGGCTGGCCTGGCGCTTGCTATGTAGACAGGATGGCCTCAAGCTCCTAGTTCACTCTGACCCTGCCTGCTGAATGCTGGAATTACAGGAATGTGGCACCAACCCCGGCCCTAAAGTCATATTTTTTTAAACCAACAATTTTCATTGATTCAATCAATGCTCCCCACCTCAAAAAGAAAAAAGTTGCAGGGATGCTACGCACTCCTAGCAGGGAGCAGAAGAGTTTTCTAGGAGGTTTCTGGGTATTTCTTTTCTCTGGGGTCTTTTGTACACTCTAAATTTGAAGGGGACACAAAAGGTTTTATTTTGTTTAAGATGCTTGAGCTGCCTCTAGAGAGCTGCCCCTCCGAGGTCCATAGCTGTGGTCACAGTGGATTGAGATGCATAGATCTTGAATTTCAAGGGAATAGGGAATGTACTTAATGACATGTTGCTTTTTATCACAGCGTTTGGCCAGCAGTCAGTCAGCGGAGAGGAGCAGTAAAAAGAAACAAGAAAAAAATAAAACAAAACAAAAAAAACCAAAACATAATGAAGACAGTGTTTTCTTGAGGAGTCCTAGCAAAAATGGACAACATCTGTCACACCTGGAAATAGGCACAGCAGGAGCAATGAGTAAAAGAACACTACACTCCTGTTACAGACACACACATGTATGTACACACACACATACACAGGCACACATGCACACACACATACCTGAACATGTACACATGCCCCCCACACATGCACACTAATGGACACATGTGCACATGCACAGGCATACATGCACACACACACACATACACACATGCACAAATATGCATTCACATAAACACACACATGCATGAATGTGCACAATGCCCTCCTCAAGCACATGCATGGGCACACATGCACACACATATGCACAAACAAACACCTGCATGCACATGCACACACAGGCACAGAGGTACATATGCTTGCAAACACACACACACATACACACTTGTACTTACAACTGGTTCCTGGACATTTCGAGCACAGGAGCAGCTCTGATGACCCCTATGTCTTGGTGCTCTTGACACACACAGGGCTCCATCTTAACTCCTGGTGAGAACCGCCATCTAACTTCTGCCACCCAGCCTCGTCAAGTGCTCCAAGAGGAGGAGAGGGTGGGAGTGACACACATGGATACGGACTTCGTTTCTCTCTGGAGTAAAGGAACTTTGGGTAACATCCAGAGTTCCTTGTGTTATTTTGATTCACTTTTCCAGCACACTTTCAGAGTGGAAATTCACATTAGCACCCTTCCCGACTCTCCTCCGTAGCTCTCCCTCGACTTGGCTCTGACATACACGACTCCAGTGAAAGGAAGTGTTTGTGGATGAGATACAGAACCAAATGCTAATGGCAATCCTGAGACAGGACGGACGGATTAGCACACTCTCCATCCCTCACCAGACCCTAACACGAACAACATTCCTGACAATGTGGTCCATCTTATGAGGCCGGGCCCGATGGTGGAGAAAATGCTGAGCGGTGCCTGGGTGCTTCGAAACAGACATTAGATATGCGTTATATCTTTTGCAATGATATTATCATGTGCTAAAATGAAAATGTTTTAAAAAGGAGAAACCTTTTGGGATGCGGCAATCCTCTGCCGGTTACTCAAGTCCCGTGGCTGCCACAACTTCAGCTGCCAAGCTTGTGTCCTTACAGAAAGTAGATGTTAGCAGGGAAAAAAAAAAGATTCAAACAAAATTAATATGCATCTTTTAAGTACAAAATGGAGACGTTCTAGAAAGTACCAAGATCTAACCCAGATCTTACGTTCTGATCCCTTTGTTGCTGCTTTGAGGATATTGCCAGGGCTCTGGGACCTGGAGGGACAGGGCCTCTCACATGTCTAAGTTCTGTGGACTCATCATTTCTGGAGGGCTTTAATATCAGCCCTCCTGGACTGCAATTTAATACCACTATGTTTGCGTTCTTCCTGCCTCCAGTTCTGAAAGCGTCAGCAAAACGCTTGCATACTCCTCAGAAATGGTCACAAATTCCGAATTTGAAAAGAAAAATATGTTTTCTGGGCTTTCTCTCCTGCCCCTAGGTGGGAGGTGGAACACAAGGAGGCCTCACCATGCACAGATCCCACGTGTCGCTTGCAGAAGGGTGACAGACAATATGTTTCATCCATTTGGGAACCGAGGGGGTGGCACAACCACTAGCCTGCCCTTTGTGTTATGGGAACTGCAGGCTTTTACAACAGAGGCCAGAAGGCCTTTCGCTGTACCCCAAGATCTCCCAGATTGATTGGCAAAGGCTTCCTGGAACTTCCACAGAGATGCCACCCCAAAGCTTTTCTGGAGTTGTATTTGATCATGGCTCTTGGTTCTCGTGACCAACAGAACAAAGGGAGTAGTACAGCAGAAATGCAGTGTACTTTCTATTGCCAAACATGGTCCTCTCTAGAACAATTCTAGTAAAGCCTCCACAAAGAACTATACACCTATACTTTACATGATATAAATTACAACAGGTTGGTTACAATAAGTTGCCTAGTAGACATTTTAAGTTTATAATATCTACCACCACACACAGGTGCAGTTAACTCTCACCCACCCTGAAGACTCGGGCATACACATCATTTTTTAGGTCATTTCCTGTTGTGCCTGCACATTGTACTCTTTGTTCCTTTCTCTCCTCTCAGTTTGAAACAGTTATTAGTTTGATTTTTAAGGCTTCTGTGTAGCACACTTATGGCACTGAGGACCCTGTCCTGTTATCTTCACATTACACTGCTTATCAGACACAAACACACAGACACACACACACACACACACACACACACACACACTGATGGTTCCTGGCACTCAATAGATATTCACTGAGTATTTGCTGAATGTCCTGAAGAGCAAGGATTCATCCTTTTTCTTTTTCGGGAAAATCCCTTCATCCTATCTCTTTCTAGGAGACAAGGGCCGACAGATCTAAAAGTCCTTGGCCTGCCATGTATTGGTTTAGTGACCTTGAGAAATAGAATACACATATCCTCCCCATTAAAGCCAAGGGGAAGAGGCTAGAGTTTTCAAAGTCGCTTTTGTAATGACATCACCTTTTCACATAAAATTCCACGAAGCTCATGGAGAGGCCCGGCATGGTAAAGGGGGGAGATAAGTCCCCTTGGAATGAAGGTGTGTGATGCAGGGTATCCAGTGACTCTTGCACAGCCCCTCCTGGGCCTGCACGCAAACAAGCCAGCAAAGAACACATAGAAACTCCACTTTAAAATCTCTCAATGTTTAAGTAATCGTGCATTCACTGAGAGCAATTTTTAAAAATAGTCCAAAGAGAGATGTCATGTGCACATTCATTCACCCATCTTTCTGCATCGGGCCCATAAAACAGCACAAGATCCTTTGGAGAAAGAATGAGGGATGTACTGAGGTTTCGGAACTGCATGGGATGGGATGGGTGTGGCAGCCAGCACTCAAGAAGCTCGGGCAGGCAGATCTTGGTGAGTTTGAGGAAAGTCTGGCTGCGTAGTGGTTCCAGGCTAGCAAGGGCAACCGAGCAAGGTCCCGTCTCAAAAGCCAAAGTTATTAAGATGGTAAAATATATGCTTTGTGCTGTAAAAATCCAATCAAACGGTACAAAGAAAACCCTTGAAGATGTGACTCAACTAGAAGACGTTCCTCAATGGCTAACTACAAAATTCGGCCATTGCATGGATAATTTACGGTTGAAGCAGGGCGTGAAGGCACATGTATACACCAGAGCTGAAGGAAATATGGGAGTTTGAATCCAGTCACGACTCACGGTGAGGCACAGCTGATAGACAAGCAAGCAAGCGGTTGCATCTTGTCTGCTGAACTCCAGACATTAGCACTGGACAAACGTCTAGCACAAGTCAGTGTAAAATGCCGCCCGGGTTTTATGCTTCCCTTCATTGTGAAGTTTAAGAGACTCGGATCTGGCCTCTCACACGCGTGCTCCCCAGTGGTGTCTTTATTATTTTCGGTTTTCTTTCTTTTTTTTTTTTCCTACTAGTAATTCCCCGGTGACGTTTTACGATCTCCAGAAGTCGGTTTCTCGGGTTTACTTAACTCATCTTGATTTACCGGATGGTGGAGATGTATCTGTTTCCCTCCGCCCGCAGAATGGTCCTGGTGTTCTTGCCTTATTATATTTTCCATTTGTAATGTCACACTGGAGTGTTTATGGCCACACCGTGGCATGTTGGCTATGCGGGAATGGTCGTGGCCCACTGAGACTCTCTGTCTCTCTTCTGCTTGTTTTTTTTTTTTCTCCTAAAATATTTACACATAAAAAGCACATATAACGTTACATAAATTCAGTAGGTGTGATCATATCATGGGTTCTGATTGGAAAATGCAGTATTTCATTTTGGCTTGGCTTTCCCCTCCTATGTAGCTCCCTCTCGGTCTTCATTATCTCTACAGATAATGTTTCTCATATTAAGAGCCTACGGTACATACGATGCTGTAGCCTTTAATGCTCACGTGCTCCTAAATGAATGGCCACGTATAATATACAAGCATTTACACTGCATAGATGAATATAAATATATCCACAGAGGGGTTTGGTCATTACTTTGCAGAAATTGAAACCTGCTCATATTTTCAAATCTTGATTTTTCTTCATAATAACACCCAAGTGACTAGATAACATTTTATTCTGCTGTATGCTGTAATTTATTCACCCATTGCCTTGCTGATGAGCAAACCCACTGTTTCCATTTATTTTATTTAGCTCCTCTGAAAGAATGCGTAATAAACATGCTTGTATATGTGTGTGTAGGGGCTGTGCTTTTCTTCCTATGGGCACAGGCGTCTAGAAGAAGCATGTCAGTGAAAAATATTCACACACACACACACACACACACACACACAATTTAATAGGTGGCATCAGAAGACATCCTAATTAGTGACAGAGTCCTTGCCTATCACGCATGAGGCCTTAGGCTTACGTTCCCTTCTTCCTTTCTCTCCTTCCTCCTCCATCCCCCCTCTTTCTCATGCACAAAGGAAGTGTGTGTGTGTGTGTGTGTGTGTGTGTGTGAAAGAGAGACAGAGAGAGACAGAGAGAGAGAAAGAGACAGAGACAGAGACAGAGATGGAGACAGAGAGACAGAAAGAGCCATGCGTGGAGTAGCACAGTTCCTCTGCCAGGACCTTTCTAATCCACAGTACAGGCTACACCCCCCTCTGATTAGTTCCTGCCAGTCTGAAGCGAGTCTTTTATGAATCACTTTGAGATCATTTTCCCATATTCCATGGCCCATTTTGACCCTGCACTGTTCCTATTGAACTTTAATGTCCCCATCCTTTACCTTTTTGTTCCCCATGAGAAATCTCTGTTGTTTTGTGGCAAGCATTTATTCCTTGTCTATTTTGTTAATTGACTTTGCTTTTAGTTATTTTTAGGAATTGTTTATCTGCTGAGTGGCAGACAGATTGGACCCAGGGTATAACATTGCACAAAATAGATAAAATTCATTCTTTCGTGGATTACATGTTTGAATGGTGAAAGCTCTTCACAAATTAAATAAACACCATTTATAGCATTTTAATATGACCAATAAAAGTTTTATGCAGGCAAACAGGTCTGGCTTCTGGAACTCCTGGCTTTCTGGTTTTAGCTAACCAGGGCTCTCCTAGCTCCTGCCATGGACAAGGTTGATTCCGTTTTCTTGTACTCTTCTGCTTTTAAAGCATGACAGACATGAACATGATGAGCCCAGGTTAAAATTAAATAGTCACGGTGCTGGAGAGATGGCTCAGTGGTTAAGAGCATTCGCTGCTCTTCCAGCGCTCCGGAGTTCAATTCCAAGCAACCATATGGTGGCTCACAACCATCTGTAACTCCAGGCCTAGGAGAGCCAATGACCTCTTTTGGCCCCCAAAGACACTGCACACATATTGTCCACATACATACATAAGTACATACATACATACATACATACATACATACATACATACATGCAAGATACCCACAGGCATAAAATTATCTTGAGTTCTGAGATTGTATTGAATTATTTTGTCATGATACCATTAACTATTTCCTTTCTGCTGCAGTTCAAAGCAATGCTATTTTTTTTTTTTTTTTTTTTTTTTTTTTTTTTGGTAGTCTTTCGAGGACATTATAACACAGCAAGGTGAATGACTAATTACTCCACCAAATCACAGGAAGCTGCCATTTTGCAGATAAAATGTGGTTGAATGCCAGCAGTTACACATGGTTTAATCCACAGATAAGAAACGAAAATGAAATATTCATTAAAGGCAACTGCGCACTTGATACTGTGGTGTTGTTTTATGGATAGCGTTTCACTTGCTTTTGCTCTGGGAATGCTGTGAGCGCCACTTTAAGAGAGGACACACTTGTGGGTGTGGATGCTCACTCTGTTAGTGGCTGAGATGAAGAGCTTGGGTTAACCTCACATGATTGACAACCAAGTGCATCCTCTTTGAAGCAGTCTCCAGGGTCTTGACTAGTGCTGAGGACTTTAAAAATAGTGCCCAGATTCCCCATCTAAAAGAGCCTCTGAGTCAGAGGCTCCCAGGAAATGGGTGAAGTGGAATCTTTTCCTTTTCTTTCTTTTCTTTTTTTCTTTTTCTTTCTTTCTTTTTTTTTTTTTTTTTGGATATAAAATAGAGTTTATTTAGGGCATGGGAGGGGGAGTTGAGAAAAAAGTAGAGACAAACTCTCACACACACACACACACACACACAGAGAGAGAGAGAGAGAGAGAGACAGAGACAGAGACAGAGACAGAGAGACAGAGACAGAGACACACAGAAAGACGGAGAGAGATATGGTATTCGGTGTGACCTTGTGGTTCTCACTGAACAGCTCTGCTTTCTCTCTTTTGTACAGAACATCGTTTTCAAACTACTGTTTCAAAGCTCCGGGCCCCCTTTCTTTTTCTCATTTTACCTCTAACTCAGACTAATTACAAAGAAATGAATATTTTATCATCTTTCTTATGATAACCCGAGGCTATTGAATCTTGGGGTTGGAGCCACTATTTAATTCCATCTTATAAAAATGCTATTAAAAGTGATTTTCTTCATCCATAAAATACACATGAGTATTTGATAAAATTTCCTGATATTTAAACTAGGAGGTATGATTTTGTTCTCAAGAACCAGTTACACTGGGACACTATTAAAAAAAGATGAATCCCTTATAGGCACATTGATTAGGGTTTCATTCTCCCTTCCTTGTGATTGCTTTTTAATTAGTTTGTTCCAAAGCCTCAACTTGGCCTCAAATTCCCTCTTCTTCTGTTATTGGAATGAAACCACTCTGACCTGCCTGTTGTATAATCATACTTCTAGGTGTTCTCTATCATGAACGCCCTTAATCAAATGCCAGGGTAATTGTTAGCATAGGGTATCTTCTTCCCTGTGTGAAACCCGATGAGGGTTAGTTAGTGTGTCCCACATAAACATTTCTGCCTCTCTATACACCTTTACCAGCAATAGGCAGCCCTCAAAAAAAAAAAAAATAAATAAGGACATCATATACAACAGGGGTCAATAAATAAATAAATAAATAAATAAACAAACAAACAAATGTCAAGCATATGAGAATTCTTGTTCATACCTCTCTGCAAATCAAAGAGCTCAGAGGCATAAATCACTCACAGAGCGGGGGTCTCAGTTCCATCTATCAGGAGAAGATAAGGTCCTGTGTGTGTGTGTGTGTGTGTGTGTGTGTGTGTGTGTGTGTGTGTGTGTTTGTGTGTATGTATGTGTGTGTGTGTTTGTGTGTATGTATGTGTGTTTGTGTGTGTGTTTGTGTGTATGTATGTGTGTTTGTGTGTGTGTTTGTGTGTATGTATGTGTGTTTGTGTGTGTGTGTTTGTGTGTATGTATGTATGTGTGTTTGTGTGTGTGTGTGTGTGTGTGCACCGTGTTTGTTTGTGTTTGTGTGTGATGGCAGCAGTTTATCTGTCTCATTATCTGTCTCCATTCAGAGCTCATTCTCTTCTTAAAGTGTCATAAGTGTGTGTGTGTGTGCCTGTGCCATGCACATGTCCAGTGCCCAAGGAGCCTGGGAAATCATTTCATATTCCAGATGGTTGTAACTGAGTTCCAGATGGTTGTAAGCCACCATGTGGGTGCTGGGAACAGAATATCAGAGTATACGGTGGCCAGCTTAAACTCTAGGCCAGACTAGGGCATGAGTGGTCCAGACATTTGGTTAACCGATATTCTATTTGTGTCCCCTGGGGGTGAGCTTAGGTAAGTTCTTCTTCTGAATCAACAAACCAACAAGAAGACATTGCCCACACATCTGGGTGGACCTCCTCCGAGGCTCTTCCATGGAACTAAATTTATTTGAAGATAACAGACAGTTGTATATGGAGGTATGTAATCTGGGATGGGCTCCCCATAGATCACATTCCTCCAAGCAGAGTAAGGAAAGGGGGGATGCTTTTTAAAACTAAGAGACTCGTATGAACTGCTTTGAAATCAAAGGTTTCTAAGGTTAAAGGTCGCAGGGGTTGCTACAAGAGTTGGTCCTGGCTTACTGCTAGGAGAGCCCTGACTCAGCGCTCCACACAGTTTATTTGGACTGACAGTTGTGAGCAGGTTCTTGTGATGAGTCCTTAAGTCTTGTTAAAGTCCTTCTTAAGTGACATCTTTTGTCATGGTCTAGGCTGAGTCCACTCTCTTACATTGACAGAGGCGGATGGCAACAGAAAGTGGAAAGGAAAAATTAGAGCTCACTTGACTTGAATGCTTTCAAGCTGAGACATTGATCTGAATTCAGAGCAACACTTTCTGGCTGCTACGTTCCTTAGACTTTCAGAGGCTGTGGGACTTCTCCGGCCCCCACAGTCACATGAGATAATTACTTATGCTAAATCTCATGTGGTGTCTTATTGGCTGTTTCTCTGAAGGACCTTGGCTCTCTAGCCCGGTCTGGTCTTTTTGTCTTTATTATGCAAAGGATAAAACTCAGTCTCAAGATGGTAAAGGGCCAGGTTCAAGTTCACAGAAAAAAAGCAGCTAATCTTGGATGCAATGGATCCCCTTGGTGTGTGAGATTATGCTCTTCATTATGAGTTCGATGTACAGTTTTAACTGTCACAAGCACTGCACTGGTCTCCTGTGAGGGCGTGGGCAGGCAGCTGCAGCTTAGTAAGAACAGCAAACAAAGCAAAGTCTTAAATGGTCTTAGGCTCAAAGTCATACAGGAGTATAACCTAGGTCTGATATTTTTAATTGGTTATTTTTTTATTTACGTTTCAAAGGTTGTCCCCTTTCCAAGTCTCTGCTCTGCAAACCCTCCATCCCATCCTCCTCCCCTTTGCCTCTAAGAGGGTGCTCCCTCCCCCACTCACATCTCCCTATACTGGGGCTCAATGCCTCAATGTGGAGACAGGACCAAGCACGTCCCTGCCCACTGATGTCAGATAAGGCCATCCTCTGCTACATATGTAGCTGGAGCCATGGACCCATCCATATGTGGTCTTTGATTGGTAGTTTCATCTCTGGGAGCTCTGGAGCGTTAGGTTAGTTGATATTGCTGTTCTCTAATAGGTCTGAATTTTAAAAAGCAAAAAATTGGTAGCAATGTGGAATAAGCATTTTGTGATATGGGAATTTGGACTCAAGCCATTGTGCCGTCTTGTATGGACTCTGTGGAAGGTGTGATGCCCCGTCTCTAATGGGCCTGAAGTCTCTGCAGATTAGTGGGGCTGCTAGTAGGGAAGAAGAGCTAGACAGGAAGCAAGAACAAGAAAGGAAACCTAGCCTCGCCACCCTTCCCTGAGTGCTTCCAGCTTTGATGACATATAACGATGCCAAAAATGCTTGTGCCTTCTGCCGAGCTGCAGCACATACGCTGGGCTTGGGGACTGGAGGAAGGGAAGAATGAGATCTGGTAGAGCAGGAAAATGACAGCGGTAGCTGTGGCCCCTTGCCAACAAGGTGAGCCAGCCAGTTCGTGTCAATGTGCTTGGGCTGAGGTAAGGCACAGTAACCTCTGCTAACCTTGCTCATTTGTTTCTGCTCTTCACATCTCAAGCAAATTTCTCCTTGGCCAACCCTCCTGCAGCGTCGCCCAGGAAAGGGAGCATAACAGATAAAATTCTGTATTAGTTAACTGTACAAAAGCAACAGAGGGAGACTTGGGTGGGAGTGGATAGCCTTAGACCTCTACACAGCACACAGCTGCACTGCCAAATTGCCTATCTGCTCAGAAGCCCTCCATCTCTTGTCTTCTGCTAATGGACTATGCCCCCAACTGATTGGGTGGCAGACATAGGTGTCCCTGTCTACATTAATTATGTTATTATAGAACACTGTGCCCAAGGTCAACCTAAAGAAGAGACCTTGTGGCTCATGGTTCCAGAGGGATACAAGTCCACCATGCCAGGAAGACACATCAGCAAGTGGCACGGCATGGCACTGGGAACAGGGAGCTAAGAGCCTGATGGCATCACCAACAACAGCCATGAGGGGGGGGGGAGGGAGGGAGGGAGGGAGGGAGGAAGGGAGGGAGGGAGGGAGGAAGGGAGAAGGAGGGAGGGAGGGAGGGAGAGAAACAGAAGTTGGGCAAAGCTATATAATTTCAAAGCCCATTCCTAGTGATGTAATTATTTAATCCAGGCTGTATTTCCATCCCGAACAGCACCACCATCTAGGGACCAAATCATCAACTATCTGAGAAATGGGGCACCGTTCTCAATCAAACCACCATGCCTATCTTGGTAGACCTTAGCCCAGTCTAGAAAGTACTAAGACTCAGGGTATGAAATCTGTAACCATGGGAAGCAGGTTTGACATGAATTAAGTCATCTTAATTACACGGGAGTTTTAAAGACAATGGTGACAGCTGATTCTGCTCACATTTTGGGGGAATTAACTGTCTAATCTCTACAAAAGCCACTGAAAACCACCTGCGAACTGCACTCTGCTATTTGCTTAAAGTTTGCTTATATTTCACACAAACGCTTTCTAGACTAAATTTGTAAGGAAGTCTATAATGCAGAAAAGCTCCCTCTGGTTCCAATCAGGAGCTTTTACACGATATTTAAAAACTATAAGCAGTAAAGTGATGTGCTTGTGTTTTTATCTTTTTAAGGGCTCGTAGGTCAAATATTAGACTACAAGGCAATCGTTAAGACTGGTTGTTGGTAGGTTTAGTCATTTGTAAAAAAAAAAAAAAGTTCTGGCGGAGACTGAGCCAGGTAGATGGATTTCAGTAACACTCTGGAAAATAAATTATTGAGTTTGGTGATGAATTAGGGATGAGGTGAGGGAATAAAAACCTTTCTAAGAATGATCTGATGGTCCCTAGCTCACATGAAGAGATGAACAGAAACTGGATGCTTCGTAGGAAAGATCACACCACAGGCCAGTTATGGATACTCAAGATGTTAAACTGAAAGGGGGGGGGGGGGCTTCAGAGCTCCAAATAGAGATGTCGGTTAGGACGTTGAATAGTCTAGTCCTGAACCTTAGAGGGAAATTTTATGTTAGGCGTAAGTTTAGAAGTTAAGCATGTATAAGTGGCAATCAAAGCAATAAAAGGGAAGACGTTCTCTTTTAAGGAGAAAAATAACGTGAGATATAGACAGATGTATATGTAGATGTAGATATGCTGGTAGATAGTTTACACTTCCTTTACATCTTGAGGGAAATTCTCCCTCATGGGTTGGCTATTTCCCCTACCCACTCATGAAAGGTAAAGCATGGTTCTAAGACATCAACACTTTATAGACTGCCATGGTATGTAGGGACTCTTAAGAACTTATTGATTTGGTGGGGACAGTGACAGCAGCACATATGAAACAATTTGGACAGGCAGGGTCTCCAGAAAGAATGCCCCAGTGAATGTATTCCCATGGTGCGGCTGTGATACGCTCTTGGCTAACTAGCATCGACTGGATTCACAGCGGTGTCCGCATGGGTCTGTGCTAGGTCCTCTGCGTACACTACAGGTTACAGTTTGGTACCTTGGTATTCCTGTGGGACTCCTGAAAGTGGGGGATGTCCCTGACTCTTTTGTTTGATCTTAGAACCCTTTCCATCCTCCTACATTACCTCATTCTACCCTGATATAGGGATTTGTGCCTAATCTTATTGTAATTTGTTATGCCATGTTTGACTGATATCCCTGAGAGGCCTGCTTATGTCTGAAGGGTGGGGATAGTGTGTTAAGAGAGGCCAAGTCATGCTTTCAAATAAGAACTTTATTTGTATAATGTGTATTGTGCTTTAAGTCTGTTGTAGAAATCGATACATTATGCCGTGATGATGGTACATGGTACATTTATATATCTGCCCCCTTGTTACTCTTTTAAAAGCTACAGTTAGCCTGAGACTCAATATAGTAACGTGCATTATTAGTTTAATCCGTTTCAACGAAATAGAATAGCAAGTCAAAGAAAATAACAGAATAGAATAGAAAAAAAATCAGAGCTGATTTTTTTTTTTTTTTTTTTAATGCAGCCACTATGGTTGTTATCTGCATGGAGTGCTTGTACTTGGTGGTGAGGTAAAATTATAGTAACTTAAACCAAAGATCACTCATTTCTTCTAAAGATAAAGAAAGCCTTCTAGCAAGTGTCACTTAACCCTAACAACCAGAAAAAAATGTATATAATCTACAATTTGCTAACTTTTCTGGAACACATCACAGAGGTGAGGTTTCCAGGTAACCAGCTAAGAGGAATGACAAAGGGGAAAATGTTCTTCTGAAGACAGACGGAACTCACCTCTGAAGAACCATGGGCGATATATAAGGAGAAGCCAAGGTAACTCAATTTTAAATAACAAGCAAAAGGGGAGAGTGGATACCTCCCAATAACACAGGATGAGAAGAGATAAAGACACATTTGCCTATCGTTGGAAACTATTCTGACTTGAGGCAATTAAGAAGTCTATTTTAGCCCTGCCCAATGTTATGGGCAATTTATTTCAAATAATACTCAGAAATACTCAGGCAATATAGTGTACATGTGATCCAGAAGAGATGTGCACTATTAAAAGCATTGGACACTTTGGGGGCTGGAGAGATGGCTCAGTGGTTACTGCACTGGCTGCTCTTACAGTGCACCAGGGTTTGGTTCCCAGCACCCATATGGCAGCTCACAACCATCTGTAATTCCAGTTTCAGGGGATCCAACGGCCTCTTCTGGCCCCTGAGGGCACTACACACAGGAGATCTGATGCCCGAGTCTCCATAGGCACTGCACGTGTATGGCGTGCAGACATACATATAAAATAAAAATAACCCTTTAAAATTAGCCACTAAATCCATTTCCTTTGACTCCATCACTAACAATGTTGGATAGTAATTTCTAAGTCATCCTTCAGGTGATCTTTCAGCTTCAGGTTTCTCTACCTCTTCTTCCTAATTAAGTATCATCAAAGTATTAAAACATTTTAAATTGAAGGCATCTTTTTCTAGTAATATGAAGTCATTTCTGAAGTTAGCAATTGTCTCTAAATTTATATTCTTAAAATGGAAGCCATTGATTCTCCCATTTAACAAACTGTAAGGGAGATGGTGTTGGGTAGCGATGGTATTATTCAAAATATAAATATTTATGTTCTATCGGGGTTGTTCAAATAGTCATCTAGGGCTTTTAAAAATATTGATTTTATTAGAAAACAAAGTAATTATTACAATAACATAAACAAGTTTCTTGTCATTTTTCCACTTAAGTTCCTTAAAAAGTAGAATATTATTACATGGAGATGTTGACTGTGTGCTATTATCAATGATTTTCGTTGATGTTTGTATCATTTACTTTTATGCCATTATGACCAAAATACCTGACAGAAAATTACTTCAGGAAGAGAAGATTTATTTTAGCTCCGAGTGGACAGGAAACCAAGAAAGAGTGTGACAGGAGTTTTCACATCTCTACCACTCTCAGGGACCTGTCACGAATGACTTACCCGGGGCCAGGGGTTTTTCTACCTGTGGGTAGCAGCCTCTTTGGCAAACCTCTATCTCCAAAACTATTTACATTAAAATTCATAACAAAAGCAAAACCACAGTTATGAAGTAGTAACGAAAATAATTTTATGGTTGAGGGGTCACCACAACATGAAGAACTGTATTAAAAGGTAGCAGCATTAAGAAGGTTGAAAGAACTGTGTAAACCCTACCTATTAAAGGAGCCACCATTGTTTAAAATGTGAGCCTTGAGGACATTTCAGATTCAAATCACAGTCATGAAGAAGTTAAATGTGGGATCTTCTGTGGCTATCTCTGATTATCTACTTCATTGCAGTATCAGAGTGGCCATCATTCCCCCCCCCAATGCAATTTTTTTTCTCTTTCTTCAATGGTTGGGTTAGTTGGCGGTTGCTCAGTGAGAATTTCATGGGCTTCCTGTGGACATTAAGGTAATGTCTCTTCTCAAATTATTTTATGAGGCTTGTCATATCTGACAACACCCTCTCCTGACATAACTTCCTTTATATGTCCAGGTAGACCTCTGAAACCCACACTCTGATATGTTGAGTTTCTTTGGTGCCTTGAATGGGCTGTATCCCCTCTTCTTTCCAAACAATTTAACATAGTCTGGGGGGGGCAGTGGATTCAGACTATAAAGTGAGCTTGGGAAGGTATGCTATCTTACTGTTTTGCAACATAAGCAGATGAAGAGAACCTTAGAACAACATCTCCCACCTAACCTAAAGTTTCCCAAGTGTTATTTCTGCCACATGCCTCTACGCCTTCGTATCTACAGCATATCACTGACCTGGAGTTCCACGGTGCTCTGGCCAAAGATGATTAAGATTGTCTTTGTAGGAAACTTCACAATTGTCTGGAAGCCATAGACCCCATCCCACCATGTAGGGTACATGAATTAGTAAGAGATCTGGTTCCAAGGGACATCCTGCAATATCCCTTAGACCCTTTCCTTAGACAGTTTGGTCCTGCCCATGGTCTCCAGCCCTGAGAAAGATTTCTACACAGTGCCAACCAAAGAAGACTAAACCTGAGCAGTGATATCAGAAGTGGGAGAGCCATTTCCCCAAACAGGCTAATTGGAAAGGCATGGTATAGTGAGAAACTGGATAGGGGACGAAGGAAAATGGACCCTAAAGATGACTTTGGTAACAAGCCCATTAACAAAGAAAGAGAAGGGAAGGAGAGCAGAGTAAATAAAGGATCAGTTATGGACTGCTTTAAGCTCCAAAGACAGATCTCTGTGCCGGGAAAGGGGATATCTATTCTGATGTGCTAAAATTACAGATATAAATTTTTTATCTGGGGTCACCTGGAAGTTAATAAATAATACTATGCGGACAGGATTATGCAAGCAAACAGACTGGAAGCCACTCTTGTGAATTTATTTCTTGAACACTGCTCACAGGTTGCTTCCTCTTTATTAAAATTCTAGCTCTTAATCTACTGCTAAAAAGACATGTGCCGTGTTCAATGAAGTGTTCCGAGAAGCAGCATGGGGTTAAAGTTCAGGCTCGAGCGGGGGGGTGGGGTGGGGGGGATGAGCTATGCTTTTCCTCTTTCTGGCCACAACAGCTAGATCCTATGTTGATGTGATGAACAGATGAGCAGCATGCTCCGGGTGCCCCTCTCATTGGAGATGTGGGATTTGGAGTTGGGCGTTTGCATGAGTGCCTTCTCACTCTCTCAAAGGTGCTCCTAGCCCTACAAAGAACCGAAAATGCATTATTCTACAGGGGAAAAGATGAATTTTGAAAGTGGCCAATTTAGGCACATGCCAGTATATGTTTATGACATTCAATGGAATTTCTGAACCATCCGTTAAAGATGAATACAAATAAAATTTCGAGAGCCTTGCTATGTGCTTCTGTGGTAAACTGTTGCTAAGATATAGAGAAGGAAGAGTTCGAACTGGAGATTTCTTACCAATTCTCAGAAGTCCATAGCGTTCATTTCTTTTTAGATTTACATATTCATTTTACTCCTTATGTCTGAGTTATTTTGCCTACATATATGCACGTATTGTGCCATACGTATGCACTGTGCCATTGGAGGCCAGAAGAGGGCATGCGGCCAGCTAGAAGTAGAGATTCAGATGGTGGTGATCTACCACATGGCTGCTGGAAGTCAAACCCAGGTCTTTTGTGTGAGTAGCAAGTGCTCTTAACCATCGATCTGTCTCTCTTGCTCTTTAGAGTCCCCAGTACTCTAAAGACAAATGTATTCAGTTATTTGACATGTCCTTACTCTTGACCTGAATGTGAAGAAATCTGTCTTTTAAACTCACGTCAGAGGAGGATGTCATATTACACTGCTCTGTAATAGGATAGTTAACCAAGGGTCTTTTCTCCTGGGAAACCAAGAAGGGAGGTCAACAAATGGATTTCTTTTCTTTCTGTCTTTATTTTTCCCTGTGATTTATAATTGTCCTACAATAAAAGTACATTATTTTTATTGAGGTAGGACTAGAACATTTTTTTAGCGAAGTCTATTAAAACCTCAAATATTAAGACTGTCAATATCCAGACATTGAAATATTGATTGGTATGTTTGCGTGATTGTATGTGTGCGTCCAGGTATGGTTCATACAGTGTGCATGCATGTGTGTATGAAGGCAGGTCGAGGTTTGATGTCATCATCACTCTCTACATTGTTTATTAAGACAGGGTCACTCGCTAAACTTACAACTTAGCAATTTAGATCCACAGTCTGCCCAATGAACCCTTCCAATACTAGGATTATAGGAGTGTTCTATTGTGCTTGGCTTTTTAATTATGATTGGGGGGGGGTGTCAAACTCAGGCCCTCCTATTTATAAAGAAATCACTTTCTTGACTGAGCCACCTCCTCAACCCCAACATTTAGAGTCTTTTTTTAGTGTAAAGAAACATCTACAGAAACATCGTGTTTGGTTAAAGGAGCCCTGCCTTTTTAAGATGAAAGAGTCCCTCCTGCAAGTTCAAGGTGTACATCTACCTTGCAGTCAGCACCCCAACCCCCCTGCCTCTTCCGAAATGGTGCTAATGAGAGTAGATTTCTATGTGCAAACCTATCTGGCCAGTGCATGCTTTTGAAGTAGAGTGCTTGTAATTACAGTTATTTTAAATATCCCTAAGCTTTAACAAGGCCGTCTCTCCCAGAAGCAAATCAAAGACACAGGACTCCAAAGTGCTGACTCACCATTCTCATTCATGACTAATAGCAAGAAAAGCGTCAACATGCATTTAAAAAAAAAAAAAACACTTTAAAGCCTGAAAAAGATCAGCTGTAATTGCAAGAATCTGAATCAGATGACTCCAAGGGGAAACCTAAGAAAAGTCAGAGAAATCACGGAGACCTTGAAGGCAGGAGTGAGTGTGAGTCCTCGCTGTCTGGCTTTAGATGTGGTTAAGGGTGCCCCACAAAGGTTCCTGTGCTGGTATCTTGGTCCCCAGTGTGGTTGCATTAAGAAAAGGGGAAATGTGTTAGAAGTGTACCCCAGCAGGAGGTGACTAGGTCACTGGGGACTTTGTTTTCTGAAAGGATTCCTGTCATTTTCACAGAAGCCCCGCAAGCTGGCCTCTTGTCCACCAGTGCCTTCTGCTCTTGCTCCTACCACTGTGATGTCATCCACCTTAAGAAACCCTCTGGAGTCATAAACTCTTTTCTTTCTTAGAAAGGCGGCCCTGGGTTTTGTTATAGTGAGAGAGCACGCCGGCAGTGTTCTTACCTGACGCATCTGCGACCTCCTTCACCTCAGTCTCTTCACTGGTGACATGAAGGATATGGCAAAGTGGCTGCAAGGATTAAGGGGTGTCACACAGCAACAGCGACACTCGACAGAGGTTAAAAGGAAACTAATCCCTAACTTGGGGGAGGACTTGCCATTTCTTACTCTCCTTGAGTATATATACACACACACATACACGCACGCACTTACACACACACATACACACACGCACTTACACACACACACATACACACACGCACTTACACACACACACATACACACACGCACTTACACACACACACACACACACACACACACATACAGGCACGCACTCACGCACACATCTGAAACTGCAAAGGCGAAGCCACTACCCAAGGGAACACAGAAGGCCACCTCTAGACTCAAGTTACTGAGTAGGCTGAGCTAGATCTGGTTAAAAGAGCAGAAATCCTAGGAGACAAAGAAGAAAAGCAATCACTTCACGTCTGATGTTTCTATCATGGTGGGCCACAGACCTTGCAAGTATACACATTTATAGGCAACATGTGCCTCCCAAACTGAATGTGCATGGGTCACTGAGTCCTTAGGGGATTCAAACCAGAGCGTTCTCAGTTCTAAGGACCACAGCCTCTCAGGAGGACCCAATAGAATGGGATGTGTTCCATGAGCAGCACTCACTTTCCCACAGCAGGGAAACGATGGGACCTCAATGGCCACTTACTAATGACTTCATTAATAAATATACAACCTGCCTATCCTATGCTGCAATGCTCAGGCCGCCTTCTATAGGAAGGGTGTGGTTTCTTACATTTTCCCTTACAGAGGTCCATCTACTGGGGCTGGTAAGACAACTCAGTGAGAAAGTATGTGCTGCGCAATCATGAAGACCTGAGTTCGATCCCCAGCAGCCCCATAAGAAAGAGCTGGGCATAGCATAGTGGTGGAGGTGTGAGCTTGCCATTGCCTGGACCTGGGGACACACAGATACCTGAAGCCTTCTGGACGGCCAGCCCCACCATGGCAAGATCCATGTCATGAGCGAGCCTGAATCAAGGAGACAAGGTGGTCAATGACCGAGGGATGACGTATGAGATGAACGTCTGGTACACACACACTTATAATCATATATAATCATACACACACATGCGTATTTTTTCTATGCAAACTTGGTTTCTTGTTATTATAATAAAGGACCTGATTGTAATTTTTCCCACATGGCTGTCTAAGGCAACATATGATGTTCATTTTTTAAAAGGATATTAATTTTTAAAACTGTGAAGACATTTACAAAATTGCTATTATGATTGTGTCTAAAAATTAAGATTTCTGGGCTGAATGGTGATATTGTGCTCAGTGATGCGAGGAAGGTTTTTTTTTTTTTTTTTTTTTCTTTCTGAACGTCACCTGTTGCCCTGAACCTCTATATATTAAAAGCAAAGCAAAACAGACAAAAAAACAAGAATGCCCTCTGTCACGGTAATTCATGACCAAATTTACATGGAAAAATATTCATTTCACAATTGGGTTTTGCATTAGAAAAATGTGAGGGGAATGCTTTTGTGGGCCCTCATCAATTTCCATAAGTTCCGATTTTCCGGATTCAAATCAGTTAATGTAATTGAGCCTAAAAGGGCTCCAAGCTGTGGAGGTATGCCAAACAGCTCGCCAAATCATACTTGGATATATTTTGTTTCTTTACGAGGAAATTATAATTTTTGACTAATGTGCGTGTGTGCACATGCGCGCACTCACTCCTTTATAAGATAATTGTGGATTTCTACTTTTTACATCACCAACATAAGTCGTTCTTTTATCCTGCCATTCCAGTTCCTGGAAATGCTAATGCCGCTTTCTATTCAAGGAGTCCTCTTCAGATTCTGCCAATAACACAGACTACTGAATACACAAAGACTGCTATTCTGCTCCCGCAACAGAAACCTGGAGGCGCATTAAAAGGGACGCAGACATTTCTTCAATGATCGCTTCCTTGGCGCCACCCAAACAGGTCTTAGAAGAATCTTCCTGACGATTTCATTTCCTGGGAGCTTCGCCATGCCTTCTGCTCTTGGCTCAGAGGAACTGTGCCAAGTTTGAAGAAGAATATATGTGTGAGGAACTGGGGGAAAAGTCGTTTTTAGGTTATCTGTTAGTAAGTTGTCTTTCCCTGGTTGCCGGCGTAGGGACTCGAGAGCCAGCTCCGTATCCGTGTGGTTCCATCCTAGAGTCCTCGGGACGGGTAGCCTCCACGGCGTTCTGAGAAGATTCGTCTCCTGTGGACTACAGGAGAATGACGGCCCACTATATACGCTGAGTAGGTTTCTCACAAGCAGTGAATGGTCTTGAAGGTTTAAGTGATTATCAGGGGCTCCATCCATCATGGGTATAGCTGGGTCTTCTCTCAAATGCACAGTACTGTGGAGTCTGCCTACTACCAATCGCTTGGCTCTGAAATCAGCCTCCAACTCTGACCTTTCGCTTCTCGTTGGCATCAAAAGGCCCCTATCCAGCCCCATTTGCTTCAGCTTAGACTGCCCTAGAAGCATGCGGACTGGAATGGGGAGGATATCTGGTTGGTGTTTGGGAGAGAAAATAAAGACAGAATCACTCAAGGATTCCATGAACTGAGGTACCCCTGGTAAAACCATGTTCTGTGAGGTTGCTTAAGGCGTCCTTTGGGAGCAAGGACCCTGGAGGAGATTATCTGGTATATAAGTCCTGTCTTTGACATTTAGCTCTGTGGGGTACAGTATGTTATTTAGCATCTTTCCAGCTTAGTTTCCCCATCAGTAAAACTGGACTAATAGCAGGGCCTCTGAGGATGCTCACTTAAGTGAACTGATGTCTATAATGAACCTCCAAGTGTGCTGAACACATTCTCAGGTGGTACCCAGGAAGAATTATGTCAAGTGAAGCGTCATCCCACCTTCTCAAGACCCCTCTCCCATCACTTGCTGGATCCCATTGATGTTCTTCCCAGACACCTCTCAGTCACGTGTGCCCTTCATTTGTCTCCTGGTAATAAGCTTTGGTCTGGAAGCTTGTCATTTCTTGCCTAATGCCTACGTACTGGCTGGTTTTGTGTCAACTTGACACAAGCTGGAGTTATCAAAGAGAAAGCCTTAGCTGAAGAAATGCCTCCATGAGATCCAGCTGTAAGGCATTTTCTCAACTGGTGATTGAGGGGGGAGGGCCCAGCCCATTGTGGGTGGTGCCATCCCTGGGCTGGTAGACCTGGGTTCTATAAGAAAGCAGACTGAGCAAACCAGGGGAAGCAAGCCAGTAAGTGACATCCCTCCATGGCCTCTGCATCAGCTCCTGCTTCCTGACCTGGTTGAGTTCCTGTCCTGACTTCCTTTGGTGATGTACAGCAATGTGGAAGTGTAAGCTGAATAAACCCTTTCCTCCCCAACTTGCTTCTTGATCATGATGTTTGTGTAGGAATACAAACCCTGACTAAGACAGCCTGTGACTTCCTTCCCAGTGATGTTCCCATACCTCTTGTTCCCATCCACCAACTCCCAGAGACATCATCAGACGATCTAACGGCATTATTTCCACTCTTCTAATGACTTCCCATCAAGGAGAGGTGAGAGCCAAACCCATGGCTTATGATGCTCCCGTTATGATCTTCCGGGCTCAGCACAAGAAGAGTACCTCCTGTTACCATGTGTTATTGCCTAGCTACCCCTTAACATGATATTTCCTGCCAACACACACGCAGGGTCCCCTTTACTTTCCTCATGCTTTCGCTCCATCAACCTGTCTGTGGTGAAACGGCCCCTGGCTCCTCCTGGGAAATTTCCTCACTTCTCTCTGGTAACTACGGTTGTTTCAGAGTCCTGCAGTGAAGCCACTTATCATGTTGTGCTGTAATCTGTGTTCTATGAGCTGCCGGAAGGTAAAGATGTAATCTTCTCACCTGATTCACTTATTCAATCACGACAAGTGATGTTTCTGTGCCCTCGATGTTCCTGCTGGTGCCTAGCTCAGAATGGATGTTTGTGAAGTGATTTATTAAGTAAATAAATTAATAAGGACATTGTCGTCGTGTGGGGTCTAAGTGTACCCCTTTTCTCAAGTTCTAGGGGGACAAAAAAGCACAGACTCCTCTTAGAAAATGGACAAGGTCAAGCCATTGACGTCAAGCCATTGAGATGGCTCAGCAGTAACAAAGAAAGTGTGCCACTAAGCTGGAAGGCTCATCTTCCATCGGAACCCACAACTTAGAGGACAAAAGTGACTCATAAAACTTGTCCTCTCACTTCATATGCACACGGTGGCATCACCTACCCCACACTCCCACCCCCCAAACTCCCATATGCTCCCAAGATCTTGTGTTAATTGGAAGCTATGCCCTTCAAATGGAGTCTGGAACCCAGCTGGTCCAGGACCAGCATATTGAGACCCGACACTCACCACAGGAGCCCTTCAGAGTTTATGCTAACCTGGGGCTGAGACTTGGAACCTACAAACTGATGGCTTGGTCTGACCCAGAGTTAAATTTCCTGAGGGGGCTGTCATTTCTCTGCATCTACATCAGTAACTTGCCTCGTCTGGGTTGACAAACAGCCAGGCTTGTGAATGTATCACCCCAGCAAACGAACAGTTGCCATAGTAATTCTTTTTCTAGGGATGTATTTGCACAGGACTTAGAATTAGAGTTGAAAATAGAATCAATCACTTATAAATAAAGAGTAAACACTATGGCCTCTCCTAGTCTAGCTGAATCAAGGAGGGCTTCCCCGGTGAGCAGACTGATTAGCAGATGAGATGGCAACTAGAAATCCACTGTAGGTTTAAAGACGTTATCAGATGCCTGGGGGTGGGGGGGTTACAGGCTTTCAGAGGTGACTTGACTTTATGCCCTGTTAGGTTGAATGTTTTCCCTTTTACGCAGACCATACAACTGGCAACTCAGTTTGACATCCTTCCTGGAGAGTCTGAGAAGCCTGCAGAGAGTTGTACTTCAGACAAACTGGTAAAGTCCCAGCGTGGTCCTGGGGAACATCTTGCTTCCAGGATTGCTCCTCGGCGGATGCTGCGTGATTTGGAGACTGCGGGTTCTCCAATGGGAGAAGATAGATGGGCATCCTTAAATGTCTTTTCTGGCGACATCTAATCCCATTCCTATGGGGAGGAGCCATCCTGACCCTTTGAAGACTCGACCTGTTTGCACTGAAGCATGGGCTGTTTCAGTTCATCATATTTATGTGTAGAACATGCATTCAAACCACAGTGCACAGAAACCGCACGCATGCCTCCTGCATGATCGGCTGACACAATCGAGGTCAACAGATGCAGAGCTTGAGGCCAGAGTTTGGAGCTGAACAGATCAGAGGACAGACTGCCCCTGTATTGTTTATTACTGGGTTCATGTCTCTAAATTTCTTAATAGTCTTCTCACACTTAAAAATGTTTCAATGTCTTAAAAAGTGGGGTAAAGGAGAGATGGCTCAGTGGTTAAGAGCACTGGTTGCTCCTCTAGAGGTCCTGAGTTCGATTCCCAGCAACCACATGGTGGCTCACACCACCTATAATGGGATCCAGTGCCTTGTTTTGGTGCTCAGATGTACATTAAGACAGAACACTCATATGCATAAAATACCTGTAGTGGCTGGTTTTGTGTCAACTTGACACAAGCTGAAGTTATCACAGAGAAAGGACCTCAGTTGGAGAAATGCCTCCATGAAATCCAGCTGTAAGGTATTTTCTCAACTACTGATCAAGGAGGGAGAGCCCAGCCCATTATGGGTGGTGCCATCCCTGGGCTGGTAGACCTGGGTTCTATAAAAAAGCAGGCTGAACAAGCCAGGGGAAGCAAGCCAGTTAGTAGCATCCCTCCATGGCCTCTGCACCAGCTCCTGCTTCCTGACCTGCTTGGGTTCCAGTCCTGACTTCCTTTGGTGATGAACAGCAATGTGGAAAGTGTAAGCTGAATAAACCCTTTCCTCCCCAACTTGCTTCTTGGTCATGATGTTTTGTGCTGACTAAGACAATACCTAAATAAATAAATCTTTAAAAACTGTTTCAATGTTAGAACCCAGAAGCTTCTCTGAATTAAAGCAAGTACTGTGTTCAGAACCGTAACTGGTAGCTATGAAGCATTACTCAATGACAGACTCATAATTTCCCTAGGTATTACAGTTTTCTATAGAATTATTAAGACAAATATACAATACCATTTGAAAAAGAATATATTAAATAATATATTTGAAAAGAGCTCTATATTTTAGGACCTAATAAAGCATGTCAATCACAGAGGTGATCTTTAAAACAACCACATAATCTTTATAATGTTAAGTCTTAATGCCCAAACCAAAGCATAAACCAGCTTTGTTCTTGCCTTATTAATTTTACATACATCTTCACCCTATATAAGCGGGATACCTTATATCCAACTGTTTGTTGATCAGGGTTGGGCAGTTGAAAGATGGAAGGATCTGAAGGGGTTTGCAACCCCATAAGAACAACAATACCAACCAACCAGAGCTGCCAGGAACTAAACCACTATCCAAAGAGCACACATGGATGGACCCATGGCTCCAGCTGCATATGTAGCAGAGGATGGCCTTGTTGGGTATCAGTGGGAGGAGAAGAGCTTGCTCCTGCCAAGGCTCAATGTCCCAGTGTAGGGAAATGTCAGCGCAGAGAGATGAGGGGTAGGTGGGTGAGCACCCTCATAGAAGCAGGGGGAGCAGGGATGGGAGGGGGGTTTATGGAGGGGAAACTGGGAAAAGGGATAATATTTGAAATGTAAATATATCCAATAAAAAATTTAAAAAGATTTTAGATAACTATGCTTCCTGAGCCTTCCAACCTCTCTCTTAGCTGCTTGCAGCCACCTTTAAAAAAAAAAAAAAAGTTTTGAAAACAAGTGCCTGTTCTTCTCGGCCTAGATCAATCAGGAAGTAGAAGAAAGAGCCTGGACACGGTGAAGACATGTCCTCCCTGCTCTCTGCTCTTATCTAGCCTGACCTGTCTAAGCAGCTGGGAGAACAGCTGTGTGTCTGGCTCCCGCTCCACAGGGAGGCTGCATTTAACAATCCGAAGGGAGTCATTTTCCACTGGCTTAAAGAAGTCTTTCTCATCCCCTGAAACACGTCTCCTGCTGCCAACTCCTCACCGGGGCACTGCTTCAGATTATATTCAGCCACGGTGTCTTCTCTACTGAGGCTGCCCAAGTAACTTGTAACTGCTGTCATTTAAGCATGAACCATGCAGAGAGCGGCAGCAAAGGCAACTTTTGGCACTACCTGTTCTAACCCGACCTTCTCATGTGGAAAGTCTGTCTCTGACAGTACCTTTTATGGTTTTTACTTATTTATCTTTACATCCCGCTCACGCCCCCCCCCCCGCCACTCCCTCCCACAATCCTTCCCCCTATTCCCTTCTCCTCGGTGCAGGTGGGAGTCTCGCTGTGTATCTCCCCATCTTGGCACATCAAGTTTCCCTCTGAGGCCAGACAAGGCAGCCCAGATAGAAGAACGTATCCCACGTATAGGCAACAACGTTTGGGATAGCCCCTGCTTCAGTTGTTTGGAACCTACATGAAGACCAAGATCCACATCTGCTACATATGTGTGGGAGGTCTTAGGTCAGTCCATGTATACTCTTTGGTTGGTGGTTCAAGTCTCTGAGAGCCCCAAGGGTCCAGGCTAGTTGACTCTGTTAGTCTCTCTGTAGAGTTCCTATCCCCCCTTGGGGCCCACAATCATTCCACCTATTCTTCCATAAGAGTCCCTAAACTTTATCCACTGTTTGGCTGTGGGTCTCTGTATCTGTCTGAGTCAGCTGCTGGGTAGAGCCTCTCAGAGGACATCCATGCTAGACTCCTATCTGCAAACATAACAGGGTATCATTAATAGACACAACTGTTTTTAATGCAAGTTCTCTCACATTACTATTGTAAAGATTCTGCATCTATACGTGTGCCTCTACATGTGTTTTAAAAGATTCTGGAATAGAAGAAATTATGAACACAGCATGGTAGTTCTCACACTTTTTGGGAGTATCAGAAGAACCATTTAAGGGTTATACAATAAAACCCTGCCTCCTCTTTCTCCTCTCCTATCCCAGTTTTCAGTCAACAGACCTGGTGTGGACAAGAGAATTCACCTTTCCTACAAGGTCACAAGTGTTGCTGCTGCTGCTGCTGCTGCTACCACCACCACCACCACCACTGCCACCCTAGGGAACTTATTCTGAGAATATAGTTCAAGACATGCATCTACTCTATCTAGTGACCCATATTCTGCTAGAGACATCATTGATAGCTGCAGTCAAACAAATCAGTTTTCATTGTGAAGCTTCTGACTGAAGACTACTTATGAATCCTCAACCACTACAGATGCTAGCCTGCCTATTTGTTGGATTTTTTTGTACAGACTTTTGTTGCCTAGGGAACAGACTTAGGAGACTTTCTTAACTGGAGTGTTGACCCTTTGAGATATTACTTCTTTAATCTAAAATGTGCCTTCAAGTAAGTAATTTACGTTTCCTATATCACTGTTACCAGATCTAAGAAACATAGACAGACATACAGACAGACACACACACACACTTACACACACACACACATGCAGACACACAAAGAAAAATACACAAATACGGATGTGGGACTTGGACCAGAAGTCCCACACAGATCTCTGGTCAGAGATGGGAGTGACTTCTGCTGCTTCTGCTGCTGGGTCCACCTTGTCCCCGTTTCCACCACTGCCACAAGGCACAGGGTCAAGCTGAATGGAGTCATCGAGAGGCTCCGCCATGGGTTGCAAGAAGCTTCAGGAGAGGAAACGTCTTCCCAAACAGCAGTGCTATCAGCTCTTAAAACAAAGGCTCTCAGATGGTGGAATGATTCTTTCACCTTTACTCTTGAGTGAAACCCCCATATATAAATACAGTTTTTGAAATGGTTCCGAGTCTGACAACCAGTACTTCCTATTGGCTTGGCCCGACGGCTTGGGAAGACCTTGTCTGCATATTTGGGGGTGGTTCTGCTTCAGCCTGGAGCTTACATGACCTGTGATCGTATCTTACTTGTGGAGGAGGGACTTGGAGTGTGGCTGACACCCCAAGGGGCAGTGCAGTGCTTATGGCATACATAGACACACACAGATACACATAGATATACATACACAGAGAAACACACACATATACATAGAATCACATATACACAGAAACACAAATGCACACAGAGATATACGGAAAGAGATTTTCACTGACACACACACACAGACACACATAAAACACATTTACACACACACACACATACACACAGAGTCCATGTACTTACATAACATTTTAGTCAGTGTTAAACTACATATAGGATGGTGACTTTTCCCATTTGCTCTTTGTTACTGTGATAAAACAATGCCCAAGAACAACTTAGGGGAGGAAAAGCTTTTTACTGGGGCTAATGGTGGCCAGCACATGAAGATGTCTCACAGCTCAACTCTGAGCCTAGATGGCCTGCTCAAATAGCCAGAGGGGTGTATGTGTTGGGGAGATGGACCAGTCACAGCCATAGACTTCCAGCTCAGCAAGGAAATTGCTCTCTATTTAGTCAGGTGGAAGCGGACACAGGGTTGTCCAGCACTCACTTAGATATAGGACAACCCAAAGTCTTGTAAGCCTGTTTCAACTAGCCGTTGTGGAGACTATGTGTTCAGGGACCCAAGAGATCAGCTCCAAACATTGTGTGATTTTCTCCATCTAGTGTTCAAGAAAGCTGTGGCTGGTTTTTCGCCTGGCAGTCATTAAGGTAGCCAGGGAAATAAAGAAGAACCTAACAACTGCTAACGGGAAGTCAAGTGGCTCCATTCCCCAACATCTTTGCTTGCTTACAGAGAAATAAACACCAAGAGGGCTTACAAGCTGGAAGTGGTTTTGAATAGAATTTTAGCAGGGCTTTAACCTTGCCCAGTGACCCAAGGGGAGTAGGTTCCGGTTTATCTGTCTCAAAAAGACTTGTATAATCCTTTAAGCCAAATCAGTCTGCCATCATATATCAAGTTAATTTTTCTCTCATGTGTTGTATGTGCATGTATGATGTATGTGTGTGCAGATGTGCATGTCTTTACACATGCAGAGGCCAGAGGAAGGCGCTGGGTATCCTACTTGATCACTCTCCACCTTATTCCCTAGGCATGGTTTCTCACTAAATCTAGCATTAGGGTGGCAAGCAGGAAGCCTCAGCCGATCTTCCTGACTCTAACCTCTATAGTGCTGGGGTTACAGGCATGAGTGTCATGTCCAGCCTTTTACAAGGGAGCTGGGGATTCAAACATGCTTGTGCTGAGTCACCTCACCAACCTCCATGTTTGTCATTTAGAATTAGATATCTTCTTTCAGGAGGAGCCCAGCAGAGTGGTAAGATCTCAGGCTCATGTGATACAGCCTCTGCTCTGTTCATATATATCTCTATCTATCTATCTATCTATCTATCTATCTATCTATCTATCTATCTATCTATCAATCTATCTACTGATAGATCTTAAGCTGTATGACCAGGACCTTACTACCACGAACTAACAGTGTTAGCCTCCTCATAGGGCACTCAGTTGATACTGCAATGTTAAAGACATTCCTTATTGCTTCATAGGCACACATGTGAGAGACACTGGCCACTGCCTAAATCCTTGGTCATTGCCCTTCTCAAGAAGATGCTTTGTCAAGGCTACACCTCTTTTTCCAGAGGCCATTTTCATCTGCTGAGTAGTTGAACATCTAGGAATAACTCTCAAGGACTACCTTAGCATTAGAGAGCTCATGCCGTCTGGGCTGATTGGTTCTGTCAAAATGTCTCCCTAAGATTGGCCCCACAGGCAAGACTGTCCAGTATAGTTAATTAATGATTAATTAATTGATTAATGATTGCTGTTGGAAGGACCATTGTGAGAAGTGTCACTCTTGGATACCTGGTCCTGGGAGCTACAAGAAAGCAAACTGAGCAAGCCAGGAAGAGCAAGTCAGTAAGCCCCATTCCCCCACAGCCTGCATTTCAGTTCCTATCTCCAAATCCCTGCTCTGGCTTTCTCAGATGGTGAACAGTGATGGAAAGCAAGTATGAGCAATGTGAAGCCCCTCCTTCCCAAGTCCCTCTAGACATGGTGTTCAGCACAGCAGTAGAAACCCTAACTCTGACCGTATTGAGTGGCTATGGACACTGTGGGCCAAGTTCAACCTCAGCCTAAGGCTGCCTCCTCCTGCTGCCTTCTACAGTTTCCAGCCAGGATCCATTTGTGAGAGGACCACAGAAGCAACAGCTGAGAAGCTCAAACTTCAGCCACGTAAATTAACCTTTGGCTCTTTTCTCACCTAGGAGGACAAAGACACACCTTGGGGTGTGTTGTGAAGACTAAGTGCTTCCCATAGGGACTGACTTGGCACCAGTCATTACTCTGTCGTGGGTCAGGAGGTAATGAAATACACCAATATCTCTTACATTCACACCCCTCTTCCTAAAAACACTACAATTCCTGGGACATACACAGCAGTGTGTTAACTGATTAGGATGGAAGATATCAAGCCTTTATAGGGAGTAGTGGGTTCTGTCTGAAGAATGAAGTCAGAGTAATCATTTTCACATAGGCAGAGACCAGTACCAAGAGAAGATGCTCAAAGATAGATAAGAACTCTGAAAATAAAAAAGACATAGAACCTACACACACACACACACACACACACACACACACACATACACACACTCACGCACGCATGCATGCCAAGCACTGGAATTAAATAATTTCATGGAGGAAAGGGGACACAGATATCCAGCCCAGGTATTGATGGTGATGTCTAGTAAAATCTAACAGACGTTTACTGCTTATTTTCTTTGTCCTATTTGAAATTATATTTACATTTGTTTTTCATTAAGAAGTGTTTTACTAGGGTGAAGAGTCTCATGTATTCAAGCTCACAGCTCCAGGGGCCCTTGGACATGGTGCTGGCATCTGCCCAGTCTCCAGCATCATGTGGGAGGGGGGACGTCTGAGGGAGCAAGCAAGTGCATGCGAAAGAGCCTGTCTGCAGTTTCAATAATGAGTGTTGATGTTTCTTTTTTTATGGAAGTCAAAATGTACACATTAGTAATGCATACACACAGGAGTATGAACATATAGCAACTAACACACAAACCCATTCCTGGAATATATGCTGCTGATGCTGGCATTTTGGTTGACTTGGGGCTCTTACCATGCCTGGCTTCATGATCCAATACTACCTTCCAGTTGGTTCTTTTTTCTCTCAGTCTTCAGTGGGCTGTGAGGTCATAAGACCAATGCACCAGTCACAACAGCTTATGTCTCCAAACCATGAGACAGCACACACTCTTTACATGTCCTCTCCCTAGGAACTTTTAGGAATCCTCAGAGATTTATGTTGGTAAACCAGCTGAAGAAGAATGAATTTGAAATATAAATAAATACTACCTAGACCCATCATTCTACAACTGTAGAATTCCAAGGACAAAGAACTCCTTAAAAACAAGATAGATGGCCAAGTGGTGGTAGTGCATGTCCTTAATCCCAGTACCTGGGAGGCAGAGGCAGGTGGATCTCTGAGTCTGAGGCCAGCCTAGTCTACAGAGTGAGTTCTAGGACAGCCCTGTTTACGCAGAGCTCAAAACAAACAAACAAACAAACAAAACCCACAAAAAAAAAACCAAAAAACAAAGAATGCAGAGCAGAGATGTCACCACTAACTCATGTGTTGAAGGCCTGGTCTTCAATCTATAGCACTGCTGTGGAGAATTTGGAGGTGCAGCCCAGCTAGAGGAAGTGGGTTGGTGTCTTTGAAGGTTCCTAACAGATCACTTCTTGGGTTGCCCCTCCCTGCTTTTTGCTTTCCCTGGTGTCAAAAAAAAATTCTCTAGTACAACCACTTATTACTATGACCCCAAGAGGCTCTTGACAAAACCCCTCCACTGGTCATTGAGAAGGAAGTGATATCAGAGTAACAGCACATTTGGCCCAAGACAGACCTCAAATGTGCTCGGGCACCAATCACCCTTGAGTCTTCCTTTCAATCTTGGGAAATCTGTGATGGTCTAGTGTGCATGTGTACCATATTGTTGATGAAGATAGACAAGTGACCCATTCATTCATGTCACCCTGCTGACACTCAGCCAACTGCTAATATGATGGTAAAGTTAAGCTAGAGAGCTACTTCCTATCAAGAAATAAGAATTACCCTCTGTCCCCAACTATGGCTTATGAAAAATAATGTTTACTTGTTTTCAACCATCAAATCTGAGGAGAGTTCATTGAACATTGAGAAAATAACTGATCCAAGTGTTCATACATAATAAATACACACTACAGTGCCTAAGACTACGGATGGTAGATAACATAGACATTTGGGATTCTGGTTCATAGGGATTCTCAGTGATGTCTCAATCCCCCTGCTCAGTGATAAGTCTCTTCTCAAAACAGGGAAGAGAGTAAAAATCAAGCATAGATGGGGTAGATGATCTCCAGGCCACACCCCTTACTGAGGACGTTAATATTTGCTGGGGACAGAAAATTTCAGTCATTCTTTTGTGAGGCTGTGGCCACTGCTATTATTCCAGTGCTCCAGTGGCTAGCCCTACACTCGTGTGTATACAAACAGCACACAGACAAGACTTAGTGAGTTATCTAAAAGTAAATAAATAGCTAATGCCAGTAGTCAGGAGGTAGGGCAAGCATATGGCTATGATTTGAGGCCAACCTGGTCTATGTAGTAGGTTCCAGGACATCCAAGGCAAAAAGATGGAAGGAAGGAAGAAAAGAAAGAAAAGGAGAAAGAAAAAAGGAAAATTGTAAGGAGAATTGCTGAGGGAGGATATGGGAATAGAAAGAGGGAGGAAATACGAAGTAGATATGATCATATTTTGTTGTTCAACAATAAAGAAAACTTTAAAGATACATAATGCAGGTTTCCAGTTTCAAGTCTGACATGTGAAGGGCTGAAAATGATCTTAACCTTAGAATAATAAAAAAGAAAAAAAGGAAGAAAAAAAAGAACACCTTAAAGAGAATTGCACTTGAGATCACTTACCCTAAACACCAAATGTGAGGGCCACACCCTGGTGGAGACACTTAGCGGGTAACTATGGTGTACAACTGGAGGGCTAGTATGAACCAGCATGCAAAATGAGTGGCCATATAGTATGACCTCACAGATTTCCACACTTGCAAAGATTTGACCCCTGGGCATCCTAGTAGGTTTTTTTATGGAAGGGTCTGAGAAAATCTTATTTCTCTAGTAGGACAGGGGAAATGTCTCTAGGCATTCTCCATAATGGAGGCTACTTCACTAAGAGAAAGATTTTTCAGTTTGGAAAACAGGCCACTAGGCCTGGCCTCTTGATCTGCATTTAGTCCTGAGAAGTCTTTCAGACCCTTCCGATTTGGATGGTGGAGCAACTAGTGCCCACATCATATTCTAGAAAGGTCTTCACTCCACACAATCAAAGTCAACTTCATCTGCTCGCTCCTGACATCCTCGTGGATAAACACCAAAGGAAGCTGCAATCTCCAGATGTTAATTTAACTCCTCAGACATTCTTTTGTTAAAATTGCCAGTTGAGCACATGGGGCGGACTGCAGGAATGCTTTGTCTGTACAAGACTGAATTTCCATTTTTCTCCATTGTCATCGGGTAATTTTTAATCACTGTTTTCAAGTTAAGTCTTATCATTTATGATTAATTACCAGCAACAAATAGTGCACATTTTCCGCAAACGGGAGTGAAGGCTTTGCTCTGCTGCCTTAATCTATCCCCTTAAGGAGAAAAGCTAGACTCCAAGTTGACATTTGAACTAAGTTTCCTGGAGGACTATTTAAATCTCTATCAACATTGCAGAATCGGTTCTAGTTTTCTCTACAAACAAACAGAAAATTGTACTCAGGTTTTAAAATATTGATTTATTTATTGTGTGTACGTGTGCATGTATGTATATGTGCTTGTCTGTATGTGCACTATATGCACACATATGTGACTGGAGAATAGCGGAGGGGTGTCAAATCCCTGGAACTGGAATTACAGGTGATTGTCATCTACTTCGTGTGGGTGCTGGGAACCAAACCCAGATGCTCAGACAGTGCCTTTAACAATGGAACCATTGCTTCATCCTCAAGTGTTTCGTCTTTAAAGGACCCGTTTTGGTTCTAAATATCCATAGACAGGGATAAAATTAAAGATCTATAGTCTCAGCAGCATCTGCAATCACATATTTATTATAACATGTCAAGAGACAACATCATAAACAACTAGCTCTAAAACACCTACTAAAAATAGATCTTTCCATAAGATGGAGTATTTTTTTTCTACTGAATATTTATGCAAAGGAATGTAGCCTGCAGTTAGGCAGCCCCGGTTCATAGAAACACAAAAGAAACACGTGTCAGAGGCAAAGTGATGGCGAAATTAGGAATTTCAGTTCGTTCAATGCAGGGATTTGTGTGGAGTAATTGACAGTTTTTTACAACATACTATTAGCAAATTGAATGTGTATGCTGGAACTTTCCGGCTTTATTTGGTTTGTGCCTTATAAATACAGTACACAACTGTATTTCTTGAGGCGCTAACTATTGGTTCTTTGTTCTTCAATCCTTAGGCCTCAGTTAACTATGCATTATTCCTTCTTCATGGGGTATATGTGTTTCCGTTTGAAGTTACGGGAGAAGAGGGTTGAAGTGAGTGGAATACAAAAGGTCCTGAATAAATGATTTTATCTTTCTATGTGGTATGTGTGCAGATGTGTGGGGAGGAGCATGCATGTACTTTGGGGTCATGAGTTTGGGGTCAGAGGACAGCCTAGCTCCTCGTCCTTGCCTTTCACCTTGCTTAAAACAGGATGTCTTCTTGTTTGCCACCTCATACAGTGAGCTATGTGAGCCATGAGCTTTGGAGATTCTCCTGTCTCTGCCTCCTCTGACCTCACTGTAGGCACACTGGGATTGCAGACACATGCTGCTGTTTCTGGCTTTACGTGGGTTCTGGAAATTTGAATTCAGGCCCCTCATACCTGTACAGCAAGTGCTTTACCCACTGAGTCACCTCCTATCCAGCCCTTGATATGATTTTCAGCCAGCTCCGCTTACTTGTCAGTTTCCACAGTCACATGTGTTTGTATTAAGCACTTAGTTCTACTATGAAAGGAAGAATGATGGGCTGAAGAGATGGTTCAGAGGTTAAGAGCACTGACTGCTCTTCCAGAGATCCTGAGTTCAATTCCCAGCAACCACATGGTGGCTCACAACCATCTGTAATGGGACCCAGATGCCCTCTTCTGGTGTGTCTGAAGACAGCTACAGTGTACATATATACATGAAGTAAAGAAATAATTCTTTTTTAAAAAAGATGGAATGTCAAGAAAGAATGTAGATACGTTTGGTACAATGCTTGGGTCACAAAATTGTCATTACAATAAAGTAGGTAATTCATGGTCCAAATGTTCAACCAAGTAGCACAGGCTACTTGCTCCTGTGGGTCCCCCAAGGGAAATGACAGTGACAGAATCTATCCTGGCAGTGCTGGCATGGGCTCTGTAACAGAACCCGACTGACCTGGTCTCCCCTTCACTTCTCCTGCTAGTTAACTTTGGTTGTTCTAGATCCTGCCATATAACCCTTCCTGGACTCTTGGCTCTTTCCCCTTTAGGCCTCCGGGGTAAGAGTGGCAAGAATTGCTGCTTAGGGCTAGTCTCTAAGTTGTTTCACAGTTTGGGCTTGAAATCATGGGTCCTCTATTCCTCCCATTATAATCCTCAGAATCTGACTCGTAATTAGGTCTGAAATGCTACGACCAACCTGAGAAAGTCAAAGGCAGTCGGGTGATTGCCGTGATAATCAACAGATGGAAGAAGAAGTGAATAAAGGAACCCTGGAGTTTCAGCAACAAGGACGATTTTATGGAAAGAAGCACGAAGAATTCAAGGATCTTCACAGCTCAGTCTTAGTCCTCATCCAGATAAGTCCTTACCTCCACCCTCCTCCTTCTTTGATGGTGGCTTAAACACACCATCTTACACACTACCATCCCATGAGTCAGCTCCAACCTCCTGTCCGCTCATGTCTCCACAAGACACTCAGATCCACAGAAAAAAGAAACTTGTTGGTCAAGGATGGGGTCACAGACCTACCCTGTTAGGGATAGTAGTCACGAGTGAGAGAATCAGGAGCCCCAAAGAATGGAGAGAGTTTGTCAGAGGACAAGAAGAACCCAGAAAACATGACTGGTGCCCTCTACTAAAAACTGACCTTGTTGCTGTCAATTTTTATCTTTGACATCAATGCGGGCTGCGTTAGCTACCTTTTCATTGCTGTGACCAAATGTTTGACTAGAAACAACTTAAATGTTGAAAGGTTGGCTCAGAGTTTTAGGGAACACTCGCATTATGGTGAAGAAGACCTGTTAACAATAAGCATAAGGCAGCCGACCACATCTCACCTCTAAGTTGAGCATCTAAGCACTACGAAGCCCCAGGGTCTATTGGCAGCTATCCACTCCCTCCAGCAAGTTCTACAGCCTAAAAGCTCCACAGCTTTCCAAAAACAGTTCCACCAACTAGGAACCAAGTGTTCAAACACATGAGCCTATGTGCCATTTCATGTTTAAACCACAACCCTCTGTCATTGTCCCCTTAGGCTGATGACCACCTTATGATGTAAAATGCACTTGGTCCAATTTCAAACACCCTCGTAGTCTTTTAACAGTCCCTAGTCTTAACTATTCAGAGTCAAGAGACTCAGTACTATCTCCTAACCCGAAACCCTGTAAAACCAAAATGTGATTTAGATATTTCTAATATACACACATTATTTTTAATAACGGCACACAAAGCCATTTCAATCCAAACGTGAGATATAGGAGGAAAGCAAGGAAAGATCAGAGGAGGCAAACCCCAGACCCCCTTGGCTCCATAGCAAAATCTGAACGCCAATGATTTTGAGAAGTTCTGCCCTTCAAGCTCTGCTATGTGTGACCCCCCCCCCCCATCTCTTAGGCTCTATTCTGTGTCTGCTGCTTTCCTTGGCAGAGCTCCCATAGCATTGGCCACCCCAGTGTTCTGAGCTCTTTTGTAACATCAGCCTCACCTTCACAGCCTCATGTGATTGTCTGTTGGGGCATCTGTGCAGTGGATCTGACCTTCTACACATTGCTGGCTCGCCATTTTTCTGAAACTATGGAGGGGGGAGGGGCGCTATGACTCTTTGCTGTTCTGCTTAGCATTCCAGCAAAGCCAGTATGATGGAGCCAAGACTTGCAAGTTATGCTGCCAGCTTGAGATGTAGCCTGACCCTTCTCATATCTGCAGTGACCTCTGTGTGCCTTCGTGGCTGAAACCAAGAAAACACTTTTCTAGGTAGTTTATTTAGAGCAGGGAACTTTCAGTGGTATTTGGGGCTCTCTTAGTTCCAATAAACTTGCATTTTCACAATTTGGAACCTTGGATGGATGAAATTTTGCCCTCAGCATGCATTCCCTGCATGGAGCACACTCTTTCTTTCTAATGGTATGAATATCTCAACAATTACAGCCACTTTTGCATCCACTTTGTCCACAATTTTAAACTTTCTCATGCTAGTTCCTTCACCAAACTCCACACTTTTACTACTCTTTCCTCACAACACACACACACACACACACACACACACACACACACACACACGCGCACACACACACACACACACACACACACACACACACTGCAGACCTGAATAAGAGCAATGAGAAATAGCCATGACAACCTGAAGACTCCCTTTTCAAGTTTCTCCACCAGATCACCCTATTGCTTTCTAACTCCATCTCACCCAAGCTCTCAGAACAGGAATGAAGCCTTTACTCTTGTGGAACTGTGACATGAACAGCTTCTAATCCAGTTCCCTCCAAAAAGTTCTTATTTCCCTTCTGAAACTTTAGGACCCAGGCCTTCAGTGTCTGCATTTGTCTCAGAATTCTAAGTTTACAAATACCTACCAGAACAACCCACTAGTCTCTGCTTACAGCATTCTCGAGGTTCTCTAGCCCACAGCTCCAAAACTTGTGAAATTCCTCATACAAACCAATCCAAAGTCTCCAAGTCATGTAATCAGATTAATAACAGCAATGATCCCATTCTTGGTTCCAATTTCCTGTATTACTTCTCTCATTGGTCTGAATAAATACCTGAAAAGAAACAACTTAAAAGAGGAAGAGTTTGGGAGATATGTGCTAACCTTTGTGGGAAAGACATTAGTAGACAGAAAATGAAACAACTACCCACAATTCATCCATAGTCAGAAAACAGGATTGATAGGAAGTGGCTGTCCTGGCTGTAAAAGCTTAAAGCCCTATCTACTTCTGCCTGTGAAACCCATGTCCTAAAGGTTCCATAACCTTCTAAAAGCCAAGTATCCAAATGCACAAAGCTCTGAAAGACATTTAACATTCAAGCACCAAGGGCCAACTCAATGAATTTGTAGACTCTCTTAGAATGAGTCTTTGCCTGCAGAATAGACTTATCTTAACATCTGCAGTCAGTCTGGTGCCTAACATACTTTACGGAAGCGAAAATGCAACTGTCAGGTTTGTTTGTTATTCAAGTTTCTCTGACTGGCACACATTTCCCTTTTAGACAAACCACACGTCAAGCAAACAGAAGCGTTATCTGTGAGTGTGGAATTAGAACCCTGGATAGCATTTGAGTGCTGTTTTTCACAAAGCAGGTGCCCCAGGCATGAGACATTCCGAGAAGTATCTTTCTACCAAGACGTTCTGTTGGGGCTGCTGCTGAACCAATCTGAAGTACAGTTTGTTCCCCTGGGATTGGCCTATGAATAGAAGCAGGGAGGAAGTAGGGAGGGGCAGGGAGAAAGCTTTACTGTAAGGTTGCTTTGGCAAAGCCTTATAACCATCCACCAAGGAGCTCTGGCTCATCCCCTGTCCTTCAGAACTGCCTAACGTCAGGCTGAGGTCACCAGGCCTCTGTGCTCCTGCCTCACTCAGCCACTGGGTTTGAGCTAGGAATGGAGAGGTACGACCACGAAGGAATAGAGTGACATGACAGTCTCATTTGCCACACTCAACCACGAATGTCTCTCCATCTCCACCTAAGGCTTTGTAGTCTGTAGGTTCTAGTTTATTGACACAGTGCTTCTCCTGTGACAGAACTTGTCTGACACTCTCCTCTTATAATGTTCTTTTTCTATTCACACCACCTAGCTCCAAAGGACAAGGTACAACACAATTGTCTAAAACTTCCCATCACTATATGCTGATGATAAGCCCATTATCGGATGAGGCTGAAGAATTGCCGTGAGTATTTTGAATGCTTTTTAATCTTCTAGACACACACGGTCGACTTCTTTTTACTGTCCCTATGACAAAGGATCCGACATGGGTAGATGGCACCACACTGTCTCTGAGATGACTTTGGTGGCAACAACCAGACATGGCTGTTCTTAATACTACTTTCCTTTTTCTCATCCCTCCTCCCCTTCCTCCTCCTTCTCCCTCTCCCCTCATATCTATAAGTTATAGGTGTTTACAACTAACAGATTGTTTAAGAATGTACTAGATCTTGGGAAAACCCTAGTTTGGCCTGGTTGTGTCATGTTCTTTCAACTGAGACAAATTTTAGGCTGGACACTGTCATCACCCTTAGATTTAACTGAACCAGACAGATAATAGAAATAAACAGTGCTTCTAATATCAACACCGAAGAACCATGAGTAAGATGCACGTGAGTTACAGTGGCAACATTCAAGAAATGCAGTTGATGATGTCACTGTCAATGTGATAAATGTGGTTATTTTATTCTTTGTTATAAAAATCTGCCATAAAAACCCAAGTTACAGTTGACATGTTATTACTTGGTAAAGCCATTGTAGGAACCTCTAGGCATGATTCACAGCTCGTGTTATTCATGGGTCACAGAGGAAAAGGCTAGAATTGGGAGTGTGCATCTCAAGTTACTTTCAGTAATCAAATTACTGGCTGTAACGCATACATATGTGTATGCATGCGCCAAAATGTAGGCCATTTGAGGGGAATATCAACATAACTGAAATCTATCTTAATTTCGCCTTATGTAAGGTAATGTCTAAGAAATATTTCTGCAATTGTTCTTATTAGCCTACCATCATGCATGAATTTTTATGTGACACTCACTCCGCTTCTGGACCCCTTCCTTGCCTGCCTTTCCAAGCCTTGAGCCCCCTGTTGCCTTCAATTTCTCCTGCAATTCTCTCCCTTATGATAAACCCATTATACCTTGGAGCAAACATTCTCTTCTTGGAAATTGCTTCTTTCCAGTTGGCAGCCCAAAATGTAAGCATCCTAGAACAGAAGAACAGCAGCCTGGCTCAGTCAGCCAACACAGTAGCCGTTAATCAAGTTTGGGGCCCATAAAACAGTAAAACATGCATGTTTAATTTTTTAACTTCCATATTACTTCATAAACACCCCCATCAAAGCCTATAGGTGGCCCATTTGTATAATAGGGCTGAGGGTTTGTGTTTGTGCACAAAGGTTTTATTTCCTTGAACGTGTTCAGTTCTGGGAATTCAGAGAGCTGATGCAGACTGTTTGGCCCACTCCAATTAAGTGGCCTGGACAGCCAGGGCTCAGTTTCAGCTGTGTAAAATTTGGGCCCCATTCAGTTGGCTTGCACAGCAGAATAATAGAAAAAAAATTGGTCTGGGCATCCATGGTGCCTTTTGCCACCTGCCATCTCCGGCAATCAGGCGCTGAGGCTGCTGCTCTAAATGTAGTCCCCTGCATTGAGTTGTTTCTTGTGGAATGTGGAGCTATGATCTTTTCCTTCTCTTCTCTATTTCCAGCTAGTCTGTGTGATGTTTTCCTCTTCAAAAATGCCCCCAAACTACTCAGCACAAACTATTCAGGACAACTGATCAATCTGTTTTTGCCTTGAGAAATCGTCTAAGGTTCAAGGGTCTGAATGAGACTATGACATAATGTGTGTGTGTGTGTGTGTGTGTGTGTGTGTGTGTGTGTGTGTGTGTATTTGTGTGTGTGTGTGTTTGTGTGTGTGTGTGTGTGTATACTTGTGGGGTTGAGGGTACATATGTGTGATGTGTGTATGTGGTGTATGTAGTGTATGTGTGTGTGTGGTATGTGTGTCTGTGTGTGCATGAATGTGTGCATGTGTGTGTGTGTGTGCATGTGCCTGTGTGTGTGAATGAATGCATGTATGTGGTGTGAGTGTGTGTATTTATATGTGTGCACGCATGTGCATTAATGAATTATGAGGTGTGTGTGCAAATGTGTGTTCTGTCTATGGAATCTTTATCTTGTTCTATTTTGTTGGAGCTACACAGAAAAAAAGACCTGTCAGAAACAACAATCAAAGTCTGTCCAAGGCTCCACAGCTGATTGGGAATGAGAACAGCAGTAGTACTTCCTAAACTTTTAGACCCTGAAATAGTCCCTCTGATTCACGTCATATAAATTCCATCCTAGCAAGGACACTCCTTCTCAGGCCACATGACACCAGTTTAGTTGTTGTATTTTTCCATTACCTCCCAAATCAAGTCAATCTCATACCAGGCTAAGAATCTCCCATTAATATGTAACGGTAGCAAGTCTCTGTCCTGTCAACTTCTAGCTCACTTGAGACATATTGGGGGGAGGCAATAGCGCTCTAATATTTCTGGTGCATTGATTATGACGGTTCTGCATTGTTTCCCAACTTTATTTGTCAAAACTCACAGCTCTAGTGTGCATTCATTCAAAGGACTGGGTTTTTATTTTAGACAAATCATATTTTGGTAATTCTAGCTTTCAAAGAATGATTCAGATTGTACATTGTGGTCATATTTACATGGAATTCTAAATCAGTGTTCACCTCCCACAAGGTTCTGAGCTTCATTACCACTGGTCTTTTGAACTAGATCAGTCTCTGTGGTGCATAGGTACTTTGGTAGTAGCAGAAGACTCAGAACTTTAGTAAGACCTATGCTACTTGTTTCCACAGACATCCTGAATCTCTTAAACAATTTGAGCCCTGCAAACATCTTTAAAAGATTTACCTTATTTTTAATTATGCAGATGTGTGTGTGTGTGTGTGTGTGTGTGTGTGTGTGTGTGTGTGTGTGTGCAGATGAGGGTAGAAGCCCATAGAAGCCAGAGGATGCTCTGGAGTTGTGAGTTACAAGTGAGTGGGAGCCATACGGTGTTGATGGTGAGAACCGAACCTGTGTCCTCTGCAGAGATAGTGCACTCTCTTACCTGCTGAGCCATCTCTCCAGCCCTGAACTTACATATCATAAGTAAATTACAAGGTGACTATTGGACATGCACCTGAGCAGCAGAGACACCAGAAGCCCCTGGCTTTGTATGTAGGCTCAGGCACATACCTAATAGCAAATGATGGGAACACCAAGTAGTGCCTATGGCACACCTATGGTATTTCTAAATGCTATAGTAACCCAAAGAGGATTCCAGGACCAGGACACTGGTGATGGTGACAACAGTGGCCATGCCCTAGGACACCGGAGGGATTTCATGTGGAGCAGTGCTAGAACCCACAGGGGAAGAACAGCTTGCCTGTCCCCAGAGCCCAGCCTTACATCATCTGCACAAATGTTAAGTTCACAGTCCAAATATCAGGGTAGAAACTGCTGGCATTCTGGTGGTAACATCTTTAAATAAATTATTAGAAGAGTTATTTTATTTAATAAGAGCATGTGGAGTGGTTAAACCACGAGTCATTTCCTGAGGGCACTAAATTTCAAAGAGTTTGGATGAAAAGCTATAACCTAGTAGCAACCTTGGGAATCAAGTGTTCGTGGGCTCCAATATAAATATGAAATTTAGAATGCATTATGTTAGGAGAACAAATTTCATGTGAAAGTGCAAATAAGCCAGACTATGTGCTTGTACATGTGTGCACATCTGTGCATGTATATATATGTATATTCACCTTCCCTTGTGTGCATGCACACATCTGTATGTGAATGCCTTCCACTACTGCTTTTTAACCTTACGTATTGATATGGTATTTCTCACTTGAACCCAGAGCTTGCCAATTCGGCTGATGCAGCCAGGCAGCTTGCTCTGGGAATCACTGTCCCTGCCTCCTGAGGACAGTGATTACAGTAGGCTTACAGTAGGGTTATCCAGCATTTATGTGGGTGGGAATCTGAATGCCAGCCCCCACTCTTACACAGAAAGCTTTACCTGCTGAACTACCTCCTCACCATTTTCAATGAGAAAGATCCCTTTCGTTTTTGTTAAATGAAGATGCCTTTAAAAGTAATGTTCCCTTGTAATCCTTGAGTCAACTGTGACAGGTTGTTTTAACATCATTCTAAATTATGTATACCAATAAAGCCACTTTTGGTTTTTACATGTGTAAAGAAACCCTAAGATGGATGCTATACATTCATATTTAGCTTCAAATTCAGACTTAGGTTAAACTAGTTTGTATAAAGAACTGAATTCTAAAGCAATTTATTATATGTTTTTACAAACATGTATGTTGGTACACCATATGCATGCAGTGCCCATGAAAGCCTGAAGGCCTACACAAAAAGATACAGATAACTGCTTTGTGGATGCTAGAAATGGAACATGGTCCTCTGGGAGAACAGCTAACCACTGAGCCATCTCTCCAGCACCCAAGTTCAGTCTTTACAGGTCAGTTGTTCTCCAACTCTAGATGTATTAAGATGTGTATTTTGAATAAATTTATCAGAAATTGGTCCGAATGCTGTCACAGCATTAAAATCACCCAGTTTGGGTAACGGTTCCTTCAGATGACTCTCCTCAGAGTAAGAAATTATCAAAAATTATCTGTAGCCTTGTATTTGACAAGAGTGACTAATGTTACTTTCAACTACACCAATTGGAAATGAAGTCACTGAAAGTATAAATTTTGATGACTTGATAATTTGTATGAAAGCAAATTAGAAAAAAAATCTACCGATGAACCGAGATCACATTAACAAGGTAGTATAAATGGACCACATAATACAAAATTATGACACCAAACTATGTCTCTATAATCTATGAAGTACATGTGTACAAATGGCCACTACCATTCCTGGTGTTTTATAGACTCTGAGGGTAAATAGAGGCTTGGATAGAAAATTTTGAAAATGATTTTTATTTCTAAACTCACAATTCACTCATCAATATGTCTGACACAGTCCTCCAAACTGAGCCCAAGTTGGGCTTCTTAGAATGATTGCCTACACATTTCTCTATCAATCTGAGACCAGAATCAACATTTGTCAATACCTTGAACACAAAAACTGTGGTTGGCAATTTAATTGCTTATTCTGGTAAGTGGCTTATACATGTCTAGATCACTCTTTTGAAACTCCATTTGAAGATAGGCTCATGAGCAAAATCTTTTAGATCAACTACATAAACATCACATCTAAAGTCGGGAGATCATAATGGGGACGTCAAAGCATTCCAGTTGGCTGGGATGCGTCTTCCTATACTGCTCCAGAGTTATTATCATTCTTTATAGTCCTGGCAGAAACTCCTCTGCAAATGACCATGAACAGTGTACACAATGAGCCCTTTAACCTTTGTCAGTCCGAGAAGAAGCATCCCCTAGAACATTCACCTATCACCTCTCTGAAGTTATGGCCACTAACGCAACTCAAACTACTGACGGCTTCTATGTGGTTGCAGCTCCTTACCTGCATGGCTGGTACTAGAATAGTAATTCTAGAATGTCCAGCTCTAGAATGCATAAAACAGGTCTGCCTCTCCTCCTAAGGGCCCAATGACAAACCAAGGCACGATACCACCAACGTTCACTCTGGAGAACCAATGGATTGATTGGGCTTCCTCGCAGAGCATAGCTGGGTAGTTACTCACAGAGATGTGGATGTTCCTCCCAGGAAATGCTGCATCTGGAAAGTCTTTACTTAGCAGGAATGATGGCTTCCATGTGGCTGTATAGATGGAGCCTCTTTCCTATAAAAGCCTCCCAATCTATATAAGCTAGTGCCTCTCTGAGGCCACGTGCAATTAAAGCAGCACAGCATATGGTGGTGGGGGAGGGGAGTGGCTATGTATGCAGGTGGCTGTACACAGGTGGGGGTCTTGAGACCCGCCCTGCCTCTCTGTGAGGGGATAGAAATAGTCAACAAGCCCAGCTGGGATGATTCGTTTGCAGATGGGACACAGCTGAACACTCCAAGATGATGGTTGCCAGACTCAAAGGAGAGTCGCACACAACAGTGACCTAAATGCATCCCTGTCAGATCGTGGCAAAAGCGAGTCTGTCCTGAGATGTCACCCTTCTGCCCAAATCACCTGGATGCTCAGGAATTCCAGGATGACACTCAAACGGCATGAACTCGTCCTCTGCCACCTAATAAACCCCTCAAGCTCCGAGTTGTATGTTTCTAATGCTGGCCATGGTTCCCCCGTTGCCTCTCGAACTGTTCTCATGCCTCATGTTGGTCACAAAGCCCTCCCCCTCCAGATGTTGGTTCTCTTGCTTGGCAAATGCCCATGTGCTGCTACTTGAATTCAGTAAAAGAGACATCTTTACACTTCTGAAGCCTTATGGTGCACCCTCAGGTTTCCCTCATCATGCCCCTTTTTCCGTGTAGCAGCATTTACTTTTCATCCGCTGGCCCACGGGCTGAGTTTAATGTGTCTCTGCTTTCTCCCACCATGCTTCCAAACGCTGGGAGCAGGCTCCAAACACTTTGCTTTCCCCTGGGAACCCCCAGGGCACATCTCTTCACTTTCAATACTTAGTGATTCATTATTTTGAATCCATGGAGGAGTTTGCTGGACTCTCGGATGACCTTGAGTCATGACCTTGTAGGCATCAGCTGAAAGGCGCCTGCCTATAACTTCTCTCCTCCACTCCTGTCTGCAGCAGAGTCACTTGTGTCTCTTCACTCCCTGCTTATACCGAGGGTCCTTTCAGGAGGACTGTAGGGAGCTGTTTGCTGCAGGATCTGCTTGTCCTATGGACCAACTTCTATTCTCTGAACCCATCAAATCCCAAACACAAGGGCATCTCAGTTACAACCACCTGCCTTTTTTAGGCCATTGTGTGTATCTTCCGCAGGTTTCCATGGAGAGAGTGGACAGGATATGTCTGTGGAAAGCCTACTTCTTGGGCCCTGGACATCCCACAGGTCTGGGAGGAGACAGGAGGATCTGTTCCTTGCATGGAAAGGTGTGGATTAAAGCTCCTTCTGCTTGTGAGTCACCTTTAGATGAGCTTCTCCTTCATGGGGTAGATGGTCCTTGGCATTTCCAGTGGACACACTCCTTGTCCTCTCTAGAATATGACGACACTTGTCAGCCACTGAGGTGGCAGAGAAGGGACAACTTCAAATGTTGTGATACCAATTTGTCTCTCCTCAGGGAACAGATAAGCAGCCTTTTCTACCTTGTGTTCCTAATGTCTAGCACAGAGTACAGTGACAGTAAAACTTAAAAACTATTGACTCACCTTTATAGAACATGGTGGTTTTTAAAAAATAAAATCACAAATGATAGAATAGTTAAAATCAATTTAAGACATCAGGGAGTACTTATGTATATGGAATCTGCCCTCAATTATGGGTTCAATTAACACCTGTTTGTCTCTAAAGAGATGCACAGGTATTCTTCTTTATTTTTGATTATTTTATTCTTTCATTTATTTTTGGTACAGAATATATTGCCTCAAAATGGCAAACTGATAGATTTTGTAAAATTATCTACCACAATTTTAATACCTCCCCTCAAATTAATAGTAATACTCATACTGGGCCAGTCTAAACTTAATTTTTAAAACAAGGATTTTAGGTCTATGTTAGCAGCTATGAAAAGTTAATTTTCAAAAGTAATGTTCAGAACCTTTCATGTAGAAAATGATAGAAAATAATGGGATCTAATTTTTGGCTGACGGGAGAAATTTATCATGAAAGTGAGATGTAAGAATTGCCTCATGGAAGCCAGAGGCAGAGGGATAACTGGAGTTAGAATCATGGGCGACCCAGAGGATGTGGGTCTGGTGCAATGGCCAAGTTCATTGTCCTTCGCCTGCCCTGTTGTGGAGTTCCCTGCTGAGGTTTGTGGACTGTCACATCACCGGCTTTCCTGCCCTCAGTCCTGCTTACTGGGACTCTCAGTCCTAAGTTCCCATCTACTCAGGGCTGGTTGTCACCATGGATACAAGTGAGAGAAGCTGTTCCCAAAGGTAGAGAAGGGTAATTGGACCTCTAAAGGAATAGATATGCAGGACAGATTCCCAAAGACTTACCTTAGGGAAACTTCCATCTCAGAGTCTTGGCAGTTGGTCCAGTTATTAAAACTGACATCACCCCCTCTGCTACTCTGAAGCGATTTCTATTTTATCCAAAGGTTTGTAGATCTCCTTGCTCCATGGAAAAGCCTCATTATGAAACTTCCTGCTATTTATACCACTGGGTTCAATCCACGGTGGCTATTCCCCTATGAAATAAGAGACAGGAAACAACAACACAACATCTCCAAGTATAAACAATCCTTACCATCAAATCTGAAACTCAACCAAACTCCAGATTCACCGGGCTTCTTCCCTGGGCTGAGCCATTAGAGAGCTCAGCAGGAGTTTAATCAGAAATTATTTTTGACCCAGAGAAGAGTAAGTCATTTATTCTTTTTTTTTTTTTTTAATTTGAGGAGAGATGTATAATATAAGCATGTGGTCAATCTGGCAATGGTGCTAATCTCGTTTAAATTAAATTAGGCTCCCTGACTATTAAACACCACTAAGCAGGCTCCTTTTTCACATGGCCATGTTAAAGCCTGCACAACAACCCTGCTCTGCCTCCCTGGCGTGTTTGTTCACACTCCTTGTGTTCCTCTTCAGTTCTCAAGATTTCCAGATCTTGTAGACCATATCATTCTGTTCTGCACCAAGTTCCATGGTCTTATAAATATTAAGAACGTGATGGAGCCTTGAAAAATATCCAGGTAGTTGAAGATGAGCGCAGGGATGCTCTCCCAGCAGAGTTCAGCCCTCTATTAAGCTTTCCTTGGTTATTCTCAAGCGAATGTGACAAGCATGGGTGTTCTGAGGTCTGAGTTCTTGGGTACATTTTAGGGACATGCCTGGCTACGAAGAACTGCTTACAGCATAGGAAATGCACAGTCATGACCTCACAGCAGCTATGGCTGCCTGCTCTCATCCTGCACAAGATTGCCTGTGTGATGGGTGCAGTGCTCCTGGGGCTCTCCAAGGAGAGCTCTCTGGCTGTTGTTGGTTGCTGAGATGAGGGGGTTAGGAACCAGGGCAAGAACACTGTCCTCGGTGCTAAAGTCATGGTAAGTCTCCGTGCTCCAGTGGATAGCTCCACACGCATGAAGATTGGTCCTTGTTAAACTCAGTGGGTCACAAACCAGAAAGGCAGGAAGACCTGAAGAGCTGAGGTAGTGCGAGTCTTGAAGATCTGCATTAGCAAACCCAGCTAAAAGGGGGACACAATGGGGACCTGAATTAGAAGGCCTAGCACTGGGGAGGTAGAGACAGGGTAGATTCTGAAAGTTCACTGGCCAGCCAGCCTGTCCAAAATTACCAGCTTCCAATGCCTCAAGACATTAATGTTGATAGACGTAGAGGAAGATGGCCCACAACCTTCTCTGGGTGTACATGGTTGTGTGCACTTGCATAATCACTCACATGCACACAGGGGGGAAGAGGTTAGAAAGGGGTTTGGGAGGAAAGAGGTATAGTTGGAAAGAGGGGATAAGTGTAATCATAATACATTATATGCTTATGAAATTTTCAAATAACCAATTTTAAAATTTCAAAAGAAACAACATACAAGTTTGATGAAGCAATTCTGCATTTGCTTTTTTCCCCCTATTTGTGCCACGGACAACAGGGACAAACAATTATAGCATAACACGTGTACCCCTGAAATTGGCTAAATACGGGGTTGAACACACAACACAAGCCCCCGGGGTCTCCCTGCTGCTGAGCACTTGGCTACCTCATTGGGAACGAAAATAAATATCCATGGAGCTGAATGCTAATCCTCTCAGCGTTTCATTGGCACACCTCTTTGGAAAACCACAGCATAACCAGTCATTTCTATGGCAGGCACTTCTACATTCAAGTCAGACAGCAGTTCTCATTACAGCAGATTAAAGGCGCGGAGGCAGGCAAGGGGGCTGTTATTTGGGCACTGTGTATGATTTGATGCTATGATTGTTGTCTCCCCCAGCACCTCTCTATGTGCAGCCCGAGGCCCTTTGGGACGTTGTCTGTAGTTCTTTCTTCTAACACATTGCTATCTTTTTAGCTGTAGGTGAGATCATGTTGACCTATTTATATTTACGGGACATCTATTGCTCTGAAAATCCTTGGTAAGAAAGCATCACACGAGGACCAGGGACCTCCCTAAAAAGAAGATCCTTTTCTGTTAGTCCTGGAATTCATCAAAGTACAGAGAAAATCCAGTGGCTCTTGGAATGGGAAAAAGAGGAAATTATTTTCTGTAGGGGCTTGACTCAAGCTTTAGTGAACCCTAAATCAGTTATGCCATAGAAGGGTAGAATACTGAGAGCCCGTGTGGTAGCCCAGACCCCATGAAACAGCAGGACCACACCGGAACCCCAAGCACAGAGAAATGGCTCCGGCCGGATGTCATGAAAGCCTTGCTGGTGGTCAGACTTCTAGAACGCAGGCCAGCAGGTGTGTGTTCAAAGATCCAGCTAACCTAACATCATTAGCTAGGGACTTCTAGGCCCTGACATGAGCGTGTCTTTATTGAGATGAATAAACATTACATTACCCATTCCTTTACTTTCATTAATCCATAAATAATAACCTCAAGCCAAAAATTTTGATTGGCCATCAATTCCCTACTTTGGAAAACAATTCTGAAGACATGATATTTTTTATTAAAGGGTAGAACCTATGTTTTATTTTAAGTGTAGTTTATAGTCTTTAAGATCATGTCAAAAGCTACATATATATATATATATATATACATATATATATATATATATATGCTGTATAAGATATGATATATATCATAGAAACAAATCAGAAATTTAAAAGTTGTATATAGATATTTTAATATATTTCTCTAATAACTGTGATGAACCTATTAAAACTACCGGTTTCCAAGAATATATAATGGCTGGGAAAGTGTGATAAATGACTTTTAAAAGCACATTTGATATCTGTATCTATTGATTTTACTTTTAAAGTGAATATTTATTCACAGATAAAAGGGCACTAGAAAGAAAGCAACACATGGCTGCTATTAATTCCTGCTCAGTTAGACTATTAAAAATATTTCATGTCTTTGCTTTTCTGGTTTTCAGTTTTTAAAGCAATAAGCAGGTTCTGCTCCCTTAATGAGAAAAGTGATTTCCATACGCACAGCTTTAAAGACAGAAAATTCTAGAACAGGCTGGGTGTGTGACTCACTGATACAGTTTTCGAGGCTCTGGGTGAGGTTCTGGGTTCAGTGGCCCTGGAATCAGAAAAAAAAAAAAAAAAAACAGAATAGTAACAAGGCTACAGGGATTGGCTATTATGAAGCTGGCTGGGAGTGGGGGAGGGAAACAAATAAACCTGAGAGACAAGACCTAGAAGGTACTCGACAATGTAAGTGGCAATTAGCCGGCCTCCAACGTCATCTATTTTTATACATTAGATATGTGCGCAGCTTTCTGTATATCAGATACACGTCAGTAAATGGGCTTTTAAAAAGAAATCTGGTGGAAAACAGTCCTTGGATTCCGATGGGGAATGCTGTTTTAACTTCTCAATTTATTTTGATGTCACGATGCTTCCTTTATAATGCACAAGCTCAAATAAAAATAACCCTTTAATGTATGCTGGAGAAGCACTGAATTAAAATTTTAAAGTATAAAACTTTAATGCATAAACAGTCAGCATCCTGAGGAAAACACATGAGATTCTTTCCTCTGTAATACAAGCTATGAACAATGGACAAGACCTGGTCTATCTGGACACAGTACCACAAAAGTGAGGAAAAGACACCAGCAGTTCCAGGGGCCTACTGCAGGGGAGTGAGTCACTGCAGGCTTGAGCCAACCTCTGCTCCTTTAATTGGGAATCTAGAACTTACTAGCAGATGCCTTTCCTCCGCGGATTGCTCTTCTGAGTGCCTGCTTCCTCACTTGTAAAGACAGAGGTGATCAAATGGCCACTATTGGGTTGGAGGAGCCCAGTAAGTGATTGCAGAGAAGGGGGCTTTTGACTGAGCTCACTTCCAAAAGTTACTACATCTGCGACTGTCTTTCCTGCCTTAACAACCAATGCATTCTGCCTGAAGAGAATGGCTCATGGCCCCGCTGCTTGGCCTAAGACATCTGTCAGATCAGTGCTAAGCCCCAATCCTATAAAGATTAATTTCTCTAACTCTGAAGTCATTCTAGGATCCCGATCACCCTCTGGACCACACGTTCAACAAGGTTTTGAAAATGGAGATATAACCAGGCATAGCAACACATACCTGAAATTCCCCCGTTTGAGAGGTGGAGGCAGGAGGATCAGAAATTCAAGTCCATTCTTGACTATTTAGCAAGTTTGACCCCTCCTCCAGAAACCCTGTCTCAGCAAAGAGAAGACAAAAGGAAACAAACAAACAAACAAACAAAAAGACAAAAAAATTAAATCAGGAAATGATCAAAGTGTATTGCTTAAATGATATGTGTAAAATTCAAACAAATTTTACAATGTAGCGATATCTATCTTTCGCACTGTTGTGACCCAGCCCTGGCTGTCCACAGCATGGCTGAGGGAGGACATTAGCCATGAAGGAAGCTCTTACCAGTTTTGCTACCGACTCGAACCCCAGTAAGTATGAAGCAAAAGCACTCCCACGTCTTCTGGAGTTTAATTTAAAAGCTCAACTAGTCAGGTAAGACAGGCAAACCCTTTTCCTTAACTCAGAGAGTCACAACACGGTCTTGCACTTGGGCGAATTTACTCCCGCTAGACTGAGTCACAGTCTAGAAGTAAAATCCAGCTCAAACCTCTTACTTGGTCATCTAAACTTGAGTGCATGACTCTGCAATGACGTGGAGCTTTAGAGAACCAAGGGAGGGTTCCGTGGTCTGAGGGGAAATGAAGGGAGACCACTGCTGTGTTTATCCCTCTCTGCCGGGCACCTCACCTTCACTTCCTTCTTAACTAGCAAGGCGTGATCACCTCGAGGTCAGGGTTCCTTCTAAAATACTCTCTAGGAGAACGAGGACAGGGTTGACTGGCAGGTTCTAACTGTCAGCTTGGGATGCTGTGTCCAGTCTATGTCCTTCCTCCATGTGTCTCCTTGACAACGCCTGAGCATGGTGAGCATCTAGGGTGTTCCTCCCTGGCAGCTGGATGTGGGGGCAGCTGAACAGGTGATGGGGTGGGGAGGTTGTCTCTAGTACTAACATGCAAGAAGTTTTCTGAGGGTTGAATACATCTCCTCCATGGAAATATTTGAAACATGACCAGTACTTGTTGAAAAGACAAATGAACAAACGAATGAATGAATGAATGAATGAATGAATGAATGAATGAATACACTTAACCTGAACCTCAAAATGAATTCCAGGCAGAATTTTAAATCTGATTAAAAATAATAATAATGATACGTGGTCGGAATCCATGAAGGATATGAGGAAAAGGTCAAGGAATTGATTGTGTCTGGCAGACAGCACGGTGTTCAAGGCGTAGGTAAAGGAAATAAACAGTTCTGAGTTCAGAAAATTCTGGCTCCCATTCCTGTTGGCAAAGTCGCTTGGGGCAAGTCAGCTACTCTGAGCTTTATCTGACGACTTGTGTGAACGGGTAAACCGGCTGCCTCCCTGTGCCTCTAGTTCCCCCACGGTCAACAACCTCCCAGAGCTGTGCCATTGCCTGTGGCAGCCACACATGTGGTAACTGAGAGGCTAAAGTTGTATCTAATTTTAGTTGATTGAAGTAAAACTTAATATTTTAAATTTTCAATCCAAGTGAGACGAGAAAATACAATTCTAAGAAAGTTTTCATTTATTCCCTGACATGTTCATACATTGATCGTCGGCCTCTCTTCGGATCCCCCTTCCCACTCCCCAAGACACCTCCCAAAACATCTCCCTTCCACCTCATCTGCCTCACATCCTCTGCCTTCCTTCCTTCCTTCCTTTCTTCCTTAAGTGCTGCCTACTGGGCTACTGACCGATCTTATTGGAATGATCTTGTCCAGGGAACAACTGTTGTGAGTTCATGAACGCTAAGGCCATGTCATGTCCAGCAGACAGCAATTCACAGCGCTCTGGCTCTTACATCGTTTTTGTCACCTCTTCCATGAGCCTTGGTAGGTGAGGGTTTAGGGGGAGGTTGAAACCAGTGTCCCAATTTTGTCAGAGAACTCAAGTGTTTATTTTTAGCACTGTAAGTAGTTATGAGTCTGCATTAACTGCTGCCCACTGGAGAGGTTATCTCTATAATCTACGGGCATAGACATAAATAGACAAATGGTAGTTTCATGATGTGCTCATTTAGACAAACAAGAGTACTTTCTGCTGGGTGCCGGCTGTTTGCTGTCGAAATGGGCAAGTTCATGAAACCCGGGAAAGCGGTGCTGGTCTTGGGTGGATGCTATTTCAGATGCAAAGCCATCGTCCTTGAAAAATATTGATGATGGCACCCCAGACGGCCCTTACAGCCATGCCCCGGTGGTTAGAATTGACTGATATCCCTGAAAAGTGACAGCTGCCGTGGGCAAGAAAAGAAATCACCAAAGGAGCCGAGATCAAGTCCTCTGTGAGGGTTGAACCACAACCACCTCACGCCCACGAGGCTCTTTGTTGATATTTTCTTAGATGAAACAGTTGCCAACAGGATGTGTTCAGAGACCCAGCTTTGAAATGCAAGGCCAGGCAGGAGGCCAGGTCAAGTTTGAGAATAGATACAGGACAGGGAAGAACAAATGGTTTTTCCAGAAGCTTTGATTTTTTCAGTATAGTTTTGTTTTCATCATTAAAATTTTAAAAAGCAAAGAAAAACAAGAGTAGTGGTTTCTCTCCTAGGGCCAATGATCTCCTCAGTCGTGGGGTTTTGACCAGGTTCACGGTATTAGGTATGAATTCCTCTCTTTGGAACAGGCTTCAGATCTGATCAAAGGGCGCTTGGTTACCCCAGTGACCTTTTGCCGCCATTACAAGTAGGAACAAGTGGAACCCGGAAGGTTCCTGCTTCCAGTTACTGCTCAGCAATTCCAGACTTTTCTCCCCCAGCAGCCTGCATTTGTACCTTCTGGCACTATGGAAGCTGCAAACAGAGATGTTTTGGGGTCATTTCCGGCTTGATTTTCTCTTTGTCCTATCATCCTACCACAAAAGTGTATATCTTCCCCAATTCGAATGTTACCATGTAGCTGTGGTGGGATATTAAAAAAAACCAATAGAAATAGTCTTTGTCGCTTGGGGAGTGTCTGCATGCTTCATGACCAGTGATTCAGAAGAGTTCCCACGCCTGGCACCAAGGTTTCTATTTTGTAACTGACATCTTCTGGAGAAAATGTTCACTTGTGAAAAGTGAAACATTTTTGTATCAACTCCTATATTGAAATTCTAAGTATGTTTGGAATAACAACTTGGGTAAATTATCTACTACACTTACTGTACATTTTATTAAAAAGAAAATGCTGCTCATGTATTTTCGATGAAAATTAACATCTAAATTGAAGTGTGCTGCAGATATACAGCACCTATGACTTTTAATGGCTCAATATCAGAAAGAGGAATGAAATGCCTTGTTAATAATGTTTATATTGGGTATACACTTGCTGGCAAAATAGGTTGTTAAAAATCAGTTGCGTCTATTTCTCCCCCCCTTTTTAGTACAGTTATTTAAAATATAAAATTAGGTAAAACACGTGGTCTATCTGGACAATGGTTTGTCCTATTTCAAGCATCATATAAAATACAAATAAGATTTATATTATTACCTATATTCATTTCTATGTGTTTTCCTTGTTACTGTTGTACGCGTGTGTGATATGTGTGTGTGGCTGTGGATGAGTCATGGCATCCACGCGGAGGTCAGAGGGCAACTTTCTAGAGTTAGTCATCTCCATCCGCCTATGTATGAGGGCCAAGGATTTAACTTGAGTCATCAGATGTGTACAGCATGCATGTTCGCCCACTGGGCCATCTTGCCAGGCCTGGTTTTATTTTTATTATTATATGAAATGTTATAAAGATAAAGAGATATACTACTTGAGGTTCTTAACATTCATTAAGAGTATGGGTGAGGGTAACTTTTCACTGTTGAATAAGGCATTGTGCGTTCATGGAAGAGTCCTGGTGAGTGATGGGATTGGAAATCCAAGTTGGGTGGGTGGGAACTGAGTAATATAAAAGGTTGGAAAACCAGGCAGAGAAGTTGGGGCTTAATTCTTTATGTAGCTGAGAGAGCTACTGAAGCACGTGATCTGAGATGTGTTTTAGAAAGATAACTCTGACCGCGTGTATCCTCAGAAGAGGGAGTGTGGGTTCTGAAAAGAATCCACAGGCATTTGGAGCTCAGTCTGCTAAGCAGGTTGGGTGATCAAGCTGGAAACGCTGTCAGGGGGTCACAGACTAAGTCTCGGTTTGAGTGATGAGTCTGGTTTCATGGGAGGCTTCTAATCCAGCGCTGCGGCTAATTCTGAAAGAGCAGCTGCATGAAGGGTTTTGAAAAGTGACGCTGTCATTGCTGGAAATAAATCATTTTCCACGGTGGCTACTGTATGCCAAGATGTGTGTGTTTTGACGTGTTTAAGCAATCAAGCAAGTACACGGTCTTGCTCCAGTTTAGCTCACTTGTTACGACAAACTAGCGGCTCTTGTTACAGCAGAAAACACCGTGACCTCCAAACCCTCACCTATCCTAGCTTCTTGTTTTGTATTAATAGGCCCACTCTTCCCAAGAAGATCCAGGACACCTGGCATGTGCATTAGCGTGACAGGATTCTATTATTTTATTTAGCCACCTTTAACTTGATTTATTGCTTTGGAACAGCTATGTATGTGGTTGTATAGATCCCCCGTCCCCAAATTTGTCATTGTATAGGATTCCATAAATGTTAGATATGCACAAGACTTTAGTCCCCAGTTCTAGGGACGAGAGAAGCATAACTGTGTTGTGCTGCCTTCTAATTAATTCTGTTACAGATTCTGCAGCTGAATGGGTAAAGCCCCAGTGTGGTGCCTTTTATGGCATGCTCTGTCTTAATATGTATTTCTCAAGACTTAGAATCTATAGCCATCCATTGAACCTGAGTGCATATAGTATATATGTGTTAGAACATCACACTGTACCTCATAGTTATGTATAGTTTAACTTCTGCTTTATAAAATGAAAGAAAGTGATGTTTCGAGAGACTATGACATTTCTAAAAATACTGTCTAGAATACACTTTGGTATAAAGAATTACAGTGGTCCCTGTTGATTACCCATAGAGGTCCCTCTTACGAAGTTGGTGTTCTGATGTCTCAGGCCCTTTAAGAGTTGGCTGGTAACCAAGGTCTCTCAAAGTTGGGGGCAAAGCTTGTCTCCTTCTCTAAAGCATTGCCCATGGCTGACAGTATTTAATTCCCCCAAAAGGTTACTCTCCACCCCTACGGGCAGATGAAACACAGGCCTCTCTTCTCAATTTGGGGTATCTGTACATCGTTCATTTGCACAGTTCCCTGAGGCTGGGAACAAAACTTCTCTTCACCAGTGACCACATCTCTGCTGGAATTCTTCCCCTGACCCGTCCTGACTCATTCTCTTCCCTGTGGGGCTTTCCTCACAGCCCGTCTGGACACCTGAATCACTGACTTGGTCTCTGTTCGTAAAACTGACAAGACCATTGGATTTAGTGAGGTGCAAGGCATCTCCCCATAACACACCTACTTTGGTGATTCCAGGCTCTGAACTGAAAGCTTCTTCCATCAGGTGTAAGGCGTGCTGAAGACCCTGCAGTGTGGAAGGGAGTGCAGGGCGGATTGGCTTCATCATCTCTCCACACCGCCCCCCTGTCCTGTTCCAGGCTTCCCATGGGAGTCAGGTGGAACTGACAAACAGCAAAGCTGCTGCTTCCTGGGTCCAGTTGTGGCCTGGCTCCGATGTCCTCTGGTGGGAAGGATATCCAAATGTCAGTTCTTCTTCCCTCTGCCTTTTCAATTCCCTACAGATACTTAGTTTTTATTTCTGTTGCTGTGATAAACTGCCACTCTCCAAAGTTACCGAAGAGAGAGAGGGTTCATTTGGTGCCCCGTTCCAGGTTACCATCCTGTTCTTCAGGGCAGCAAGAACTTAAACAACCAGCATCTTGCATCCATAATCAAGAACAAGGAGCAGCGAATCCATGCGTGCCTACAAGCGCTCAGCTCCACTGCGTTTCTTCACTAGGCCCAGACCCCAGCCCATTAAATGGTGCAGCCCAGCCCCCCATGGTGTGCTCGGCTCAGTTAACCCAATTAAGACAGTCCCGCACAGGTGTGCCCACAGGTCTTTCTAATCTACACGATTCATCAGTGAGACACCCTTCCCAAGTGATTCTAGATTTACATTGTTATGAAGTTGACAAAACTAATCCCCCTTCTCTCTCTCTCTCTCTACTTCACACACACACACACACACACACACACACACACACACACATACACACACACAAATGAGTTAAGGGTGGAAGAGTGTGCTCAGCTGCAATTTCTTTATGTGTTGATGCTCCTTTTCATAACTACTGCTGACCCTACTCTCAGCTCCTGAGTGTAGTGGTACCCAGCTTCTTTCTGCCCAGTCTCCTTATCCTAGGAAGGATGCTATCACTCTGGTGGAAAGCATTTCTTCTAAGAGTTTTCTCTGTCTCTTCCCTCCAACTGTACATAGTGACTTCCTTCCCCATATTTCCCTTCTGTTTCTCTGCACTACTCTCTTTGGCTACAGCTCTCTCCAGGTTTTTCCAAATAATGTGTGAAGGGCCTTTCCTCGCAGGGTACAGAGTTCTTCAGTGCTTTGATAGACTGATATTCTTATGGAATTTATTGTGATACAGATGAATCTCTCTTCCCAAGGAAGCGGAAGACTAAAGTCCTGCAACAGTTCTTTCTGAAACCCTTGCTGTCTGACACTTGATTTTTTTCAACCTCTCTGACGCTAACAGAGCCCAGCTCTTGCCGCCTCCTCTGCAATACAGGCAGTCTGCATAAAAACCATGGCTAGTGTCGTAATCCGTGTTGGAATATAGAGTCCTTGACTTGGGTTTTGGCTCAGATGCTGAACAGACCTAACATCCTAATCTATATGATGATAATAACAGCTAGGTTTAGAGCGTGCTTATTAACGCATCCGATACTCTTCCAAATCTCCCCTGGAATCAAGCTGCCTCAGGCCCATACTCTACAGTTATCTGTGGCTGTTACCCTCATTTTACAGATGTTGAAAACAGGGCACAGAGGAGTCACTATTTTCCAGGGAATGGATTCTAGGTTCTCAGGCAGAATCCAGATAGCAGGCCCTGGTTCATCTTCCGTCAGGGACCTCTGACTTAGTTTGTCCACCAAGGGAGATCTTCCTGCAAGGTGGCCCCTGAAAGAGCCAGCCATCCACTGGGATTCTCCTTACAAGAGCCTACTCCTTTCCCTCCTGGGTTGTCGCTAAACATAACTGCCTGTCAGCAGTTGGCACACACAGTCACTACATTTTCCATAAGTTTTTTAAAAGTATCTTGAACGGTCTTGTGAAAAGACTCTTTTTCCAGATCAGCAACTTCCCTGGGTGATAAATGTTCCTAAATCCATATGGTCACTGGGGTGAGAACCCAGACTCCTGACTACACAGAAAGAGGCCCTCTGCCTCTGCAGTTTTCAGTGGAAGAGAAAAGATGTGCCCTTGGCCAAGGCAGGTGAGGGCCTTCCTTATCACTGGGAAAATACACGTGGCTTTCTACTCAGTTCCCTTTCATCCACTCCTGACCTTGAGAAGTCTGTGGAGTTACTACAATGTGAGCCAACTTATAGATATTACAGAAGTCATCGTTTTTTGACTTTGAGACAAGGAGGCAGACTTAGCAGATATGGAAAGTAAGTTCATTTCAAATTCTGCTTCAGATAAGCAAAGGGCTAGATCGAGATGTGCATAATATAAAAATAAATGTAGTCTCTCTATGTCTCTGTCTCTCCATCTCTCTGTGTGTCTCTGTCTCTCTCCCTCTGTGTGTGTGTGTGTGTGTGTGTGTGTGTGTAGCAGTAGTAGTAGTAGTAGTAGTAGTAGTAGTAGTAGTAGTAGTAGTAGTAGTAGGCTGTTACCATGTAGTCCAGGCTGGCCTTAGATTTGCATTGATCTTCTGTTTCAACCTTTCAAGTAGCTGAACTGTAGATGTAAGGCACTGTACCCAGCTAAATCATTGGTTGTTGTATATAATAGCAAACTTGCATGCCGTCATCTATTTCTTGAAAGTAAATATTACATTGGGTAGAAAGAAACAAATACGGCCAGCATAGTTAGAAATGGAGCCAGAATTTTTGCTTCCCTGGAGTGGAAAAGCCTCACTACTCTCTGGACATACATTGGGAGTTCTGTAGGTCCACTCAAGCAGAAACTGAATGAACTTGGTTACAGATAAAAATAGGACTTGTACCAATAAATTATATGATTCTGAGTTCAAGTCTCTTGGCTGTCCCACAGAATAAGGAGAACTCTTTCTGCCCTTGCTTGTAACATAAGGAACCTGATTTCAGGCCGGTCTAGAATGGATTGTCTAACTCGCCCAAAGGCTCACAGGTCAGCCGATGCCCAGAGGCCTGAAACTAGCTAGTTGTTCTTTAATACCTGTCAACACATATGGGAAACTCACAAGATCAGAAACAAAGGAACTGCAATACCATAGTAGATGCGAGTTGAAATTGGGAAGTGTTCTGTGAGTCCCAGGGCTCTGTTATGTGCTAGGTCTTTATTGCCTAAGCAGGAATCAGAGAGGCAAGCAGCCAGAATCTAACTATATTACAATGCCAAGGTCTGTGAACCCTTTTCCCCTGTGATCAGAGCCTGAAAATGCCATGTTGGCAGTATGCTCTAGTCCCAGGCCCTGTGTAGAACATCACAAGAGAAAAGCAGAATCTTAGCCCCGAGCTTATCCCTAGAACCTTCCCAGTGAGCATATTGGAACTGTCAGAACCAGCCCCAAATGCACTCATCTCCCCACAGGATAACCCTCAGGATTCTTAAGGAAGATGAACCCCCTAACATCTAATACATGGAGAAAAGTGTCCCCTCTGTTCCTGATTTCAGACCAGTCTAGAACTGATTATCTAACTTGGATAGGCTTGGTTCAGTCAGTCGATGCCCCGAGGCCAAGTCTCTGCTCTAGTAACCAAACTGTATGTAGACAGTGTGTCAGCTCTTTGCCATTTGTTGTGTGAAACCTTTCTAACAACCCCATTCTACAATACACCCCTAACCTGGGCAGGGTAGCCTCCGATTTGCAGAAAGCAAGACAAAGTCTTCGTTCTTACCACTCGCCTAAAAATCTGTCCAAGATTCATTTTTTTCATCTCATTGTACACTCATAACTCCTTACCTAATTCTAAACATGGGCCAAGAGAATACAGTGGAAACATGTCTGAATAGCATCCACAGGACACGGGTTCTGGTCTAACTTTGAGATCCTGGCCAGGTTTCGTGACTATGGTAGGTCCGTAACTATGGCAGGTCCGTACATGGAGATGGGCAGTAAGAGAGAGTGTCTAATTCTCACTGTTACTATGCAAACCTGACCAGACACTCGACATTCCACACATCATGGGATCTTGTTCCTTCTCTGCATGCCCAAGCTTAGTGACCGACAGTGGCCAGTGTTGCTGACGACAAATGTCAAACACTCAGAAGGTCAGAGAGTCTTATGAATGTTTTAACAGTTTTTGTTCTGTACCCATATTCACATACTATTGTGTTTTACTGTGGATAATATAAGGGCTCCCTGACTGGTATAAGATTAATAGTAAAGTAAGTGTTGCTCTAATCATCAAATGGACGATAGAATGGTAATCGTACGTCTCAGAATTTATGGTAGAATGTGATTAGAAAAATCCAAGCAGAATTGCTCAAAAAAAAAAAAAATTACTTCCTTGCTTCAGAAGCACTCCATGCAGATGCTGAGCCCATACTTGAGTCAGATGCTAATCCTCGTGTTTCTCCCTCTGAGAAGAATGATGGAAAGGAAAATTCAATGTCCTCCTGTGCCTCCACCCAAGATCCTGCTCATCCTGTGAGCTAATGGATGGCACCCATGCAGCACCCTGTGCTTGGTACTCAGCAGGCCTCGAGTGTCCTTGGCAACCTGGAATCAACTACCATCTCCTAGCAACCTCTCACGGCTAGCAAGAGAGATGCCAAAGACAAAGGGGTGAGATTACAGTTGTTCGAAGAAAGAAAACCGTGTTCGGGAGACAGACTGAACTGAAGAAGGGGAGATCTAAAACGCCGCCTTGGGAGTAAGACTGCAGTGAGGACAAACCACAGCACAAGTGCACCACACATAGCATCCTTCTGTGGAACTTCTGTAATGGCCAGGAGCAAGGAAGAAAATCAGGTTGGGCTCCCGGCTCTTTTATTCATCTGGGAGACCTTGTGATAGTTAGGTTCTTTGAGAAGCCCTTTGTCAGGCACGGTGTATGAAGTGATGTATATATTGTGTACACACATGAGCTTGAACTCACCCATCACAAACATTCAGACAACAGTTAATGCTTGTGTTTAATATGGGGAAAGTTACCATCTAGAGGTCCCTCTGGCTTTTCAACTGTTGATTCTTTATGACCCCATCAGCCTTTATTTGACCTCTAAGCTTCCACCTACTATGCCTGGTCAGCTCAGAAAACCACTGGACTCACGTCACCTTGGCTATAAGATGAAACCTCTTGGTATTTTGTCATATTGTCCACAGTCACAGACAGCTGACTTACGTCATCACTATGCAGACTCCTTTTACAGGAAGGCGCAGGGGCACTGGTAGTACAGAATCCTATTTGATCACCTGACCCCTGTCTGTGATCCGACCTTCCCTTTCCCAGCCACCACCCATAGCAGCCTTTCTTGTTCAATTGCCTTCAGTAAGTTTGTTCCCCTATTCTGTGGGGGTGTTTGTCCCATATCATTGGCCTCCGGAATCCTTCACTAGGTGACTTCTACCCAAACTGTAAGACAAGTCCTCCATGAAGGAGCGGTACCACCTCTTCTGTGAGCCAACCCCCTTACTTAGCTTCACCATCCCACCCGCCCATACTGTAAACACTCCCTCTTTTAAACTGAATCTCCCACCTGAGCCAAGATATGCATCGTGTACCTGGGAGAAGGTATGAGAGCTGGGCTCGTGGTTCAATGGTAGACTGCTTGCCTAGCATGAAGAAGGCCATGGGTTCAATCCATAGCACCACAAGAAGAAAGGAGAGACTAGAAGAGGGAAGGAGAAGGGGATGGAGGTAAAAAAAAGGAAAGACTGAGATTAGGTGTGTTCTTGTATCTCTATTACCTAAAACAGTGGACCCACACTAGCTACTTTAAAACTTCATTAATATTTTTTCCGGCTCCAGAAGTAGCATTGATCTAGAACAGAACACAGACATCTAAATCTGTTTGAATTTATTTGAAACAGGTAGGCAGAGATGGAAGTCCCGAACCCTAAGCACTTGCTAGGGCTTTGGGCTGCAGCTGTACATGGCTAACACTGAGCTGAAGCCATCAGGGGCTGATGCTGACACACTGACTTTGAAACTAAGCTGTTTTGACTGGCACCTCTTTTAAGCAAAAACCATATATGGCAGATGCTGCATTAAGATAATTATTTTACACAAATGTAATCGATTTCTCTGTCTGCTTTCTTTCCAGCAAATAATTCTATACAAGACAAAGCTGAATGCTTTTGCTTGACAAGATACCTTGTTCTGGGATGGTAAAAGAAATGCTCTAGAGCTCTTTCCAGATACCTCTAGATATCCCTCTGTCTTCATAGCACTCAGTGCTGGTATGATTTCACTGGACCTCCACCTCCACCAGCATCTCACTCCTCTTGCAAACCATCCCTGCTCAAGGCTTTATCCCTTCCATCTGTAAACTGAAGATGTATTAGATTATCCCTAGGATATCGTCTTAGGCCTTAAATGCTAATGTTTCAGGATTCCTCATTCTGTTTTATATCTGATCTCTTGAGAAGTCAATGGGTGGTAAAAAAATAATAATAAATTAATTTGTGGGATTATTCTTTGTACAAAACTAATCTTTTTTTTTTTTTTCTTCTTGATAGGATTTGCTTGTATATTAGCCCCTGGCTTCTTTGAAGTACATTTGATTACCGTATGTGACTTGCAAAGCCAACCTGTGGTACACAAAGCAACACTGAGTTTCACAACAAGTCACATGACCGGTGGTACCCAGTGCAAAACAAGGATGCCAAGCCCTGGTTTGAAATTAGCCAGGGATTCGGGTATTGATAGTAGAGAATTAACCAAGACAGAGTTGTATGAGAGACAGGCCCTGAGCCACTGCCAACCCTGTTCCTCTGGACTGGTCTCCATAACCTTGATTAGGCAACTGAAGTCTCTGTTAGAAGTAAATACGCATACTCGTTTCCCCCACACACTGCTCAACGTAAATCTGACGAAGAGGACATACACAGGAGAGGTGCGCAGATGCCAAAGCTAAGCCACGATCTAAGCTCCCATATGGAAAGCCCTACCTGAAACCAGCCTGGTGGGGTGCAGGGGGGGCATGTGTGGTTGGACTCACTGGAATAAGGGTGAGTCATTTCCCTGTACTTTCTAGCCCCACAGTTTTCCCCCAAACAAGGGCCCTTGGTTTTGACATTGGAAGTCTGTGACTCTTCGCTGACTTTATGACCCCAAAGCTCATCTCTGTGGCGATGTAATTACTTTTTAAATATACAGACAAGAACATGCCAAGCGCATCATGTTCTTACAAGCAGCTCACTGGTGCAAACATCTGGAATCAAAACGCCGAACACTCAAAAATCTCAAAAGCTAATCGCTTTTGACCTCCAGGTCACGGTGAGGGTGGCCATTAGACTTTTAATGGTGTATATTAAATTCATTCATCTTTGAGCTTTAAAGAAATTGAATTATGAAGTATGTATGCATCTGACTTCTCCAGCTCTGTGTTAGGCTTTAACATTCAGACACATGTTGACAGGCCATTTTCTCTCGTCCCCAGTATTTGTTAATTACTATAGCACAGCTGAGTGGTCTTTCTACAGATGATGGATATACTCTTGGGTTTCCCTTGTGACTGGTCATATAATTTTGTAACTTACTAAACATTTGTACTATTTCTGATTCTCAAGAATTTTACTATGATCAGAAATCAGTTTACTCTCTTTGATTTTATAGGCAATGTGCTGGAAGTGTCCTCATTCGGTGTCTCCACAAACCTTGGACACTCTTTCTTTATAACCACAGAAAACTTAACCAAAGGATAATATTCTCATTCCTCTTGCAGCTCAGCTTCTGGGTGACATGTCAGTCATAGCTGAGACTTCCTAGGCAGTAGGAAAGCCATGAGTCATTATGACCAAGCCTAAATAACAACAAGACAAATGGCTTCTGGGCTGATAAGAAGAAAATGCTTCCTTCCAAAGCTCACAGTCTCTGTGGTAAGCCCGGAGCTTATATCATGGTTGCTCGGAGCAACAGTATTGATCCATCCCCTTCCCAGGATGGGCGCTGCTGTTATGAGACCCTGTTCTGGCCATGATGATGGGAGACATTCTCTCAGGCAATAAAAAATATGTGTCTACTTAATGGGTCACATACTTTATTAACTAGAACTGTCAATATCATAAGAATGTGATTCACCAAGTACTACCTGTGGAGAGCCTATGGAAATTGCCAAGGCCATAACCAGCTCCAAGCAAGAACAAACTGAGACCCAAGACTCCAAATCACAAACTTGCATTTTGAATTATATCAGGTTTTATTCCTGCTCCCAACTGTTCATTTGTGCTTTGGCTTAAAGGGGGGAAAGAACCCAAGATTTATCTCAAATAAGTCTCTCTCTCTCTCTCTCTCTCGCTCTCTCTCTCTCTCTCTCTCTCTCTCTCTCTCTCTCTGTGTGTGTGTGTGTGTGTGTGTGTGTGTGTGTGTGTGTGTTTGTATGTGTGTTTCTTTTGGTAATCCAAAACATTCTGGTGGGTATAGAGGAGGTGTGTGCACCCCCAAGGAGTTTAGAGCAGATTCGCTCACTCCTGCTACGCCCTCCCTTTTTCCCATCCGACAATGTTACTGGCTCACCTGAGAGCCAGCGCTCCACTTAGGCAGAAGACAATTACCAGAATATTGTTATTTGGTATAAATTGCAGTGTTTATCCACCCTTTCCAAATGCAACTTCCTCTCACAACACACCCACCTTAAGTCTTTCCAGCATTTCAGCTGAGAAGGCTGTGGTGGAAGAGTGGGTCCAGAAAACCCTGATCCTTGCATCAGACTTGTATTTTGCCATCATTAAGTCTGTAAGTGAATCAACTCTCAGAGCTTGATAGGAAAAGAGAAATAAGGTCCATCCATCCTCCTCTCCACTGCAGAGACCCCACACAGTAGCCTGGAGAGCAATGGCACTGAGCTGCTCCCTCGTACTCTCATTAAATGTCCCAACAGGCTCTCAGAGGGAGGCTTGAACAGTAATGGGTGTTCTTTGCCTTGTCTGAAAGAGAGTTTGGCCATCGGAAGATTAGAGCACTGAAGAAAGTGATAAAACAAGCACCTAGGGCTTGCATAATCCATCCAATTTTCTTTCCTTGTCTTAAACTCTGAAGTTCTTGCCCTTGATTGTCACGTCTGCAAAGAGCATCGTATACCTAAAGATAGCAAGTTATCTTTATCAAGTTATATCTAAAGATAGGTCAAAGTTAGCAAGTCAACTCTGGGCTTCATCCATTCAAGAGACCAGAGTGGATGGATACTTCTGATGTGTAGTTGTGGATGCTCCAGTGTCATCTCAGGATGTAAGTTCTCTTGTCTACCTTCACTATGTACCCAATGTACACATTTCATTGTTCTGGTGCAGGGCCAAGTGACAGAGCGCATCATTCCATGTCTCTAGTCTCTTCTCCATGGACCATTGTCACACCTCACACCCACTGCCAAGAATGTCCCCTCTGTCCCCTCTTCTCTTGTTCCCTAGCCAATTCCGTTCTTTCTTTAGACTTTAGTTCAGTTGTTGCTACAGCAGAGAAGCCTCCCCTGACCCCATACCTAGACCAGATTCCGTGAGATGGCCTCTCATAGCACTGCATTTCCCCACCTTGATATACTTAAGAGTTTGTGTTTATCTCCTATATAAAAGCCTCAGGTAAACCCATGTGGCGAAAGATCAATGTCTGTCCTTTCTTGGACATTTCCTACTCAGCCCTTGGTTGCATGGTATACAGTTATGTGCTCAATAAATTAGGACATCTGACGTGGTGCAGCAGCATCAGAAGGAGGTGGGTACCAGATGTGGCTCTGCTCGAGATCAATTCAGTCAATATGCTAGCACAAAGTGGGGGAAGCTTAAGAGCCCCCACCCCTAGCTGAGGAACTATTTACTGATGGTTGATGGCTTCTAGAGAAAAAATGGTTAATTCTTTTTATGGGTAGGCCCTCTGGTAGGTTGAGCTCCCTCCAGTAGATGGGCTCACAACCAGTGTATGGACAGCACAAGTCAGAGTCGATGGGGTTATTGACTTTTTAAGAGACCTGAAGTTGGGGGTAAAGGAAGGTAGGGATAAATATGAAAGGAGTTAAGGGGAGGAGTTAGAGAAGAATATGATCAAAATAATTGGATGAAATTCTCAAGAATTAGAAAAGGTAATGATATGCTTTCATTTGGACTTCCACATTGAGATGTTCCTATTATGAACTGATTGCCCCTGAAGGGAGGCAGAAATACTTCACTTTCCTCATTATCTCTGTGAGACTAGTGAAATCAGAACTAACTGTGTTGGAAGTCGGTACAATCAGTGAGGAAGGGAGTGGAAGGCCAGTCCCTTAAGGCTGGATCACAGTGTCTCTTTGAGCCCAATAAATCCCTCTGGTGATAGATCTGATACACTGAAAACTCACGTAGGGCTGGGGAGATGGTTTGGTGGGTAAAGTACTTGCTATGCAAGCAGGAGGTCCTAAGTTTGGGTCCCCAGCAGCCACATAAAAACTGGGCATGACAGCACACAACTGTTAACCCCAGTGCCTAGGCAGGGGTGAGAACAGGCCGGCCCTGGTGGCTGGTGGTCCGCCAATCTGGGGAGCCTCCAGTTCCATGAGAAAACCTGTCTCAAATATGAGATAGAGATGTGCTGAGGAAACCCGTCATCCTACTCAACATCAGCCCCTGGCTTATATACACAGATCAAGAGATGGGGGAGGAGGGAGAAAGAGAAAGGGAAAGACAGAGAAACAGAGACAAGGAAATGATGAGGTTCATGTAACGTTTTGTAGGAAGAGAAAAATGAAAGTCACAAGTTACCGTCTTTAAACAGCTGCCCTCGGATACCAGGACTGGGAAATGTGTCTGAACGGATAGTCCCCAAGACCTTGAAAAGGACATAGGGATTGTGAACACCACAGTTACATAACCAGTGCCTTTGTTCAGGTGCTGGTGCTCTCTCTCTCTCTTTCTCTCCTCTCCTCTCCTCTCCTCTCTCCGAGATAAGCAAGCATCAAAGCAGACTGATGATATTGCTACTGGTTGAAAGCTGGAAGTTTAAGAAGTGGGCGCCTGTTTGCCTTCACATAATAAAACATTAATTGAACTTCACAGCTGAGAGGAGTAAGGCTGCACTTTCTTGCATAATGGGAACTGTCTCATGTCTTCGGTAAATCTTTGATATCAAGACTCAGCACAGGCTTCCGTGGGGATAGTGGCTGGAACAGGGTAAAGCTGCTATTTAGGGAAACAGCCGATCGGGGTATTTTCCCCACTTCAAGCTTCTCTTTGAAAGCATCGACTCCAGACTTAATCCTGCAGGCTGCTCTGTACTTACGGTATGTGATTTGATGGGAGAGGCGCAGCGTGCCCTAGTTTTGGCTGAAGCATAGTGTCTCACACTCTGTCTCTGCAATTTATGCTCACCTACAAGGAAAATGACTTACACTTACGCTTAATTGCCTCTGTGTGTTGCCCAGAACCTAGAGTCTGAGTTTATGAGGACTGAACAACTCTAAACACATTCCACATCAACGAATCCTCCTACCCAGTTCCTAGTGCCTTCCTGCCATGTTTAACATCCTGGTGGATTGGTAGAGTGAGTGTCAGGTCATGAAAATAACTTCACTTTGGATCAGTGTGTGAAGTAGGAAGTTGGGGTGCTCCAAACAGCTGTTCCAACTATAGATCAGCTGGGTGACAAGATTAAAGAACCAGCCTGGGTGTGGTGAGGAAAGCCTGTAATCATAGCACTTAGGACGTAGACTCAGGAAGGTCAGGGGTTCGAGACCAATCTTAGGTACATAGGAAGTTCCAGTCCAGCCTGAACCACAAGAGAGTTTGTAGAAGTAAAAGAATGTGGAAGAAGGGAGGAGGGGGAGGAAGAGACAGAAGAGGAAGAGGAGAGGAAAGAAGGAAAACAAAAAGATCCAAAGATTTAAACCACATCCCTGTGTGAGCCTCCAACCAGGGACAATAAAAACCATTGTAATAATTTAGAAATATGTAAACGCCACAGAGCCATGAATAAGGTGTTCTTAAGGCCTCTGGGAGATGATGGAATACGAGAACAACTATGTGCACGGAGCTTTGTGGAGCATGTCTGAGCACTAAGGTCTGAGAGTAGATAGCAGAGGTACCCCATCTCAAAGGACAGTTTTCCCTAAAATGTTACAAATGATGAAGTGGCCTGAACATAGATCCCTGGGCGTCCAGAGATGATAAAGACCAAGAGAGCCAAGGGAGGCTGTCACACAGGCTGAGAATGTAAATTAAACTACTTTAGGTAAGGGAGTAAATTGGTCAAGTGTGTTCCTCAGCTGTTTTCCCCGTGCACAGTGGGAAAAGACCCCCTTGCAGCAGCCCACAGAGTCTCAGTGGGGCAGTGGGAAACAGGAAACTCCGAGCATAGGTCAATGGGTCCCTGTGCTTGGGCATTTGGAACCAGAACACAGAGATGCCAGGTGGTTTACTTTTTGTGTCTTTAGTTGAGATTCAAACCTGGGAGTTAACGGCAGCAGCTATAAACCTTCCATGGGGGCTAGAGAACAGAGAAAACTGGGCTAAACCAAGTAGAAAAAGGGAGCAGGTAAATAAACAAAACCAGGCCCCTGGGACAGGAAGTGTTCTGGGCCCCATCAGCTTTCTCTCCTGGGTTTCTGAGACCCAACAGCACTCTTGTCTTTAGAGCATGTGAAGTGTTCAGTCCTCAGGTTTATTCCCACAACTGCTCAGGCTGACCTGTGAGTCTGCTCATTATAAACTCTACCTATGGAGAATTCTGCTTACAGGTACAGTGGCTAAGTGCTAGCTAGCTACAGTGACAAGAGTGCCCTGTGAGAATAAACCAAGACCACCCTAGTATAAATAGAAGTCTGTTTATTCATGTTGGTGTAGAGGGAGTCAGGCACCATTTCTCATGATTGACAGTCTTCAGAGACAGGCAAAGCAATAGGGAAGTTCTGTTTGAAAGCAAGACTGGGTGCCATGTCTGAATGAAGGAGACTTTTCTTCTTTGTTTTTGTTTTTATTGGATATTTTATTTATTTGTATTTCGAATGTTATCCCACCTAGCCCATCCTCCCTCCCCCTGCTTCTATGAGGGTGCCCCACCCACCCACTCCTGCCTCACCACTCTGGTGTTTCCCTACACTGGGAATTGAGCCTTCCCAGGACCAAGGGCTTCTCCTCCCATTGGTATCCCATTTGATGCTACATATGAGGCTGGAGCCATGGGTCCCTCCCACGATTTTGGTTGGTGGTTTAGCACCTGGTAGTACTATGTCCAATTTTCTGAGGAACCAACAGACTGATTTTCAGAGTGGTTGTGTCAGCTTGCAATCCCACCAACAATGGAGGAGTGCTCCTCTTTCTCCACATCCTCGACAGCATCTGCTGTCACCTGAGTTTTTGATCCTAGCCATTCTGACTGGTGTGAGGTGGACTCTTGGGGTCATTTTGACTTGCATTTCCTTGATGACTAAGAATGTTGAACATTTCTTTAGGTGCTTCTCAGCCATTCGGTATTCTTTGTTAGCTCTGATTCCCATTTTTTAAAACAAGGTATAGTGAAACTAATAGAAGAGAAAGTCAGGGAAGAGCCTACAGAACACCAATGGCTTATGCTCTAAGATCAACAATCAACAAATGGGACCTCATAAAAAAGCTTTTGTAAGGCAAACGACACTGTCAATAGGACAAAACAGCAACCAACAGATTGGGAAAAGATTTTTTTTTGCCAATCCTACATTCAATAGAGGGCTAATATCCAATATATACAAAGAACTCAATTTAGACTTTAGAGACTTCAAATGGGGATGCTAAGCACAGTCCAACCAGAAGGAGGACCGCTTATATGATTCATATGGATAACACGTTTGACCTCCTCTGGTTGGCCCTGAACTGGAGGATATGAAGAAAGGAAAACTGGTAGTTTTATGTCCCTTGACAATTCTAGGCTGGTTACTGTGGATGAGAGTTGTGTTGTCATATAAAGTCTGGTCACTATCTGCTTCTGCGTTCTGTCTCTCAGAACCTACAGGTACCGAGAAACTCAGAACTGATAAAATAGCCAGTCTCTGGGCTGGAGATATGGTTTGGTTGGTAAGGTGTCTAGTGTGCAAATATAGGGACCTGAGTTCATAACATCAATTGGAGGACCTCTGGGGGTGGGGGTTGAAGGGTCCCTGGCCAGTCAGTCCAGCCAATCAGTGAGCTCAGGATTCAATCAATGTGAGACCCTTACTCAAAAGACAAGGTGTGAGAGCCTTAGTGAAAGACATCTGATGTCAATTTCTGGCCTTTCCACACTGGTATGAGCACCCCTGTAAACATTCACACAGATACAGAAACACACTTTCACACAATTATCTGATGGTCTCACAGCTGGGATGACTGCATATTCGAATCACCTGAGCAAACTCTAACAGCAAAACCTGGTCCAATTAAACCAGACCCTCTGAGGCTACAGCCCAGTCCTTGTGCTTTTCCGGGCAATTCCAAGGCACAGCCATGGTTAAACAAGCAAACGAATGAAAACTCAGCATGCTCTCCAGTAAGGATGCTGACTTCTCTGCTGCTCTCCTCTGAAAGACACATGATTGGCAAGGGCTTACAAAAATACAGCCTGCTGATAAGACTCGGGAGCCAGGAAATGGGGGAAATGGCTTCACCAGCTTGAGGCATGCTCTTACTAAGCATGTGCTCCAGAGAGAGTGCATGGCCTACTAATGCCATACATTTATAAGCCTGCTCCCTGGGGGAAAAGGCTCTGAATAGGCAACGTGGAGGGTTTCACACAGTTCCTGTCATTTGTTTGGCAAATCCTGGGGTCTAGTCATTATAACAAATATTTTTGCCATTGTATATAGAAGTGGAGATTCAACTCATGTGTGCTCCCAAATTATTTAGATAGTAGTATCATTTAATCAGCATTCATTTATTTAGCACCTACTGTGTGCCAATATTGCCTATTGTGTACCAGTATCCTATCAAATTCTGGAAATGGTAGTGAGATAATTAATATCATTTTGTCTTCATAGGATGCTGTGGGGCGCTGTCCTCTGAGTATGATGACACAACCATCTTCACCATCATGACTGTGGTTACTTGTCATGGGCCCTTGAGATCAGACCTGCAGACATTACATCATGAAAGAGGGTAGGCAAAACCACCAACTGGGTTGAGGCACTTGCCACTGAGCCTGACAATCTGAGTCCAACCCCCAGGACCCACAGGGTAGATAGAGAGAACCAACTTCCAAGAGTTGCCCTCTGACCTCCTCCAGAAAGTTATCCAACATGAAACTTAATTTTTAAATGAGAGAGATTACCATTATTATGGTAAATTTTTGAAGACACTTCTATTTGTCTGTCTGTCCGTGACATTTATAACTCTTCAAATGACCGTATTACTTCCAACCATCCATCTCAGTGTCCTCTTGAAACCCAGATCTGAAGCCTAGTAATGGCCAGACATTTTCCTCAATGGCTCTAAGACTGTTTGCTTTTATTTATGACATGGCGGGAGGGCTAGTCTCTGCCACCACTATTCACTTCTGCCATTTTGTTGCAAGAGTAGCCTTAGATGATATGTAAATGAGGGAGTTTAGATGGGTTCCAATAAAACTTTATTTTCGACAGGAAGGCTGACTGCATTTGGCCCAGAGAAATGGCTGAGCAAACTTCTACAGCGGTAGACTAGGAAGGCAGCAGGAAGCACACTGTGGAAGACCCTGCAATGGAATTCATACCTCTCCACAAGAACCCAACGCTCGACAGCAAACATGCCAAAAAGAACGGAGAAGCAGACTTTAGCTTAGCATCCTTCTAAGAGGGATCTGCATCTCTACGGCAGAAGCTGTTGGATGTTGCCAATCAAGAGATGGGATTACTGGAAGTAAGAAGAATTATAAAGAATACAGCATTAGTTTTTATTCCTGTCCTGCCACCCGAGGGCCAGGAATTTCCAATGACTGGATTTTTCGGCAAAACTGACTCTGGAGTTTCAGAGAAGTGACATTATTATCATTTGAAGGCTTTTAAAGCCCAGGGCATTCTTAAAAGATCAAAAACTATTTTACATTTAATTTTCCACTATTAGTTTAGTCTTTTTCATCTAGTGTTAATTTGGCTATTACAGTATTTTATTTCTATCAACTGTATCTACAAATAAATCGTAAAAGAATAATCTTTGCTTACTGACTGTTCCATAGATTAATTTTTTATTTTACTTTAGTAATAGGTTTATATGTGTCTGCGTTTGAAATGAATTAAATATTAAATTTCCATTTTTACTCGAATTATTGAAGTAGCTATAACTCCTTTGATGCTTACAGCAGCCTCAAGAGAAGGACATTAGTATCTTCTCTAATTACAAACAGTACTAGAAACTTAGAGAGGGTAAGGAACTTGACCAAGGTCACACAGTAGCAAATGGCAGGGGCTGAGGCTAAAGGCTAGGCATTTTGCCTTCCTCGGGTTCCTGCTTTCTACCACTAAGCTATGCTGATCCTTTCTGAAAAAAAACAACCCATGGTGTTAGAACTTGAAACACGCGCTCTCAGTGCTGTAGCAGCATGGTTGTTCCTCTGCTGTAATCACTACATTTGAACTGTGGGTGAAGTTCCCAGGGTGGGAAAAGACACACCCATGTTGAAGATTCTATGTAATCTGATTAGAACTTCCTGACTGTAAAAAGTTGGAATGCTGTAGATCCAGAGCCTAATTATCTTGGGTCATCTTTAGTCCCCTTGACAGTCATCCATTGCTTATCTCTGTGTCTGATTCAACATCCATTAGACTCTCAGGTAAGAAGCCTTTGGAATGTATTCTTCACAGACCACTGACTCCCACCAATCCAGAAGCTGTGCTATCACCACACAGCATCTCAAACCCAGGCTGGAACTTCCCTTGCTTTTCTCTGCCTGCCTGATGTCCCCACCACTGTATTTCCAGGGGTGGGGGCACCCTCTCAGAGGTAAAGGGAAGGGGGGATACAGGGATGAACCCTATGGGGGGAACTGGGAGGGGGCAGCATTTGGGATGTAAATTAATAAATATGCCTTGATTTATGGCTTTCTATTGATACTCCAACTGTAGAAAAATTAGCTACTTTAACAGTGTAGATCAAACTTACCCCAATGAACTTGATATCCCTAATCAGCAAAGTAGTATAATGGATTATTAATTCATCAGTGAATTATTAATTAATTAGTTAATTAAGACTCCCTTCCCCTCTCTCCTTTTTTTCTCTCCTATCCAGTGTTAGGAGGTTGAAAGGGTAGAAAAAAAGCCCACAAAAGTAGCTAAAATGACAGCTACCCTGGTCACTCATTTTGACCTCAAAATAAATCATTTCTTATTCCTTGGGAGGCAAGGGCTTCTGTGAGATAGATCTCTAGAACTGAAGAGTATAAGATGGGTAGTCCTTAACCTAGCATAAGTGAGGGGAAGAAAGTTCCACATGGGATAACAGCAAAGGTTCTGAGGCAGGAGTTGCCATGGCCTTCAGAAGGATTAGGAAGGAAGTATCTCATGATATATTCATTCATAATAACAAGACTGAAGATGATGTCTTTATGCAAGAAGACGGGTACAGGATAAAGGGAGACCTGTCATTGGATAAGAAGAAAGGATAGTCAGGAACAAAGTTTTGGAAAAAGAGGTAGGAGCAAGAGCGGAGAGGCAGCTGAGAGGAATATGGAGGCAAATGTTAAAAATTCTTCTTTGCACATAAATACAGGTTATTATGAATATTTTAAAGGTATGGGCGTGTACAGGATTTTGTGCTATCTAGATGGGAAAATTATATCTTATCAGTTGGATCAGAAGCTATTGTGTGGTGTGTTCTATCATATGGCACCTTAATTGAGTTCAAGAGAAAGTACAGTGGTAGGGTGCACCAAGCCCGCCATGGAATTGGGATGTGTACACCTGATGTGGTAGCAACCTGCCAAGGGAATTGTGAGTGAAAGCGGTGTGGCAAGGTACCATGCTGGATTAGCCCACGGACACCAGGGCCAGAGGGAGCCCGGGGCTCAAGGAAGGGTATGCGTGGGAACTGGACACACCAATTTTTTTATTACTTACTGCAACACAAGATAGCCCCATCCAGGCTGTTAACAGAATATTGGTATATAACAAAAGATTTAGTGTGGATAAAGAAATCAAGCTGTCTAGTTCAATGTCAACTTGACGCAGCTAGAGTCATTGGAGAGAGGATGGAACCTCAATTGAGAAAATGCCTCCATAAGATCCAGCTTGTGGAGTATGTTCCTATTTAGTGACTGATAGGAGAAGGCCCAGCCCATTGTAGGTGTGGCCACCCCTGGGCTGGTTGATTCCGAGTTCTATAAGAAAGCAGGCTGAGCAAGCCATGGGAAGCAAGTCAGTTAGCAGCACCTCTCCATGGTCTCTGCATCAGCTCCTGCCCCCAGATTCCTGCCCTGCTTGAGTTCCTGCCCTGACTTCCTTTGATGATGAAATATGATGTGGAAGTGGAAGCCAAACAAACCCTTTCCTCCCCATCTTTCTTTTGGTCATGGTGTTTCATCATAAGACTAGTAGCCTTAATTAAGACACTTATATCTCCATATACTGAGAGATTGTAAATAGCAATTTTACCATAGTACAGCCAGACTGAGTGGCACATGTCCATCAATGTGCAGAATCTGTGTAGTGAGGAGCACTGAGCAGGAGCAAAACTTGTAGGGCTGGTAGAGACCAAGAGAAGGATAAAAGGAGATGAAGATGTAAAATCAACTCTTGTGATTGGAAGATCTTAAGTGTGAATCACTCACTGTGACATTTTTCACTGTCAACTTAACTGGATTGAGAACCAGGGAGATACACCTTCCGACGATGATAGGCTGTAAACCGTGAGCCAAGATATACCGCCTCTTCCTTGAACTGCTTTTTGTCACCGCCGTGAGAAAAGCTAACAGCCCACTCATCAGATTAGCAGGTTGTTATTCTCCTAAAAACAGCTAGACACGTCCACTGTGAGAGTCCCTCAGCCCAAGGCCTTTCACTTTCCACACTGCCTTGCCAAATCACAAAGGAAGGAAGTTCTGCCCCAGAGCTTACAAACCTAGTGAAGGTCGGTCTAATGATCTCTCTAGCACACTCCGCTGCCAAATGATTCCTCTGTTCTCCAGGAGGCACTCGGGCCTGCTTTGGCTGACTTGGAAGACAACCTGATCTTGCCTGGCTGCACACTCAGCACTGGTCACATGGAAGCCAAGCGCTTCCCTGACCCGTTAGCCCGGGACCACCATTGGAGAACTTACTGTCCACCTGAGCCCATACATACACTCAAACATACAACCTTAAATGGTCTATTGTGGAGGTGCCTCTTGGGGAGCTATGTTTTAAGCAAGTGATGGCAGACTGCTACCCTCCCCTCTTCACCCAGCATGGATACTTCAACCCCCAGGGATAGGTCTACCGGTCCTTCTCGGTTGCTATAGTGATTGTAATTGAAGGGTGATGCCCTGAGCGCTGCCCACTTCCCACTTACTGAAGCCTGAGCCTTCTCCACCTTCCACAGGAGATGAGAAGCATCCCTCCATCCCCACAGACCCATGCGATATTTGCCCCCTTCCTCCTAATCACCTCAAGGATTCTAATGTTCTAATCTGATTCTTACTTTGGGGTTAAAGGTGTATGGCTTTGTAGGTTGCATATGAAACCATCATTCATTCATTCCTGTATTCACGGATCACACGTGTCGTCAGTGTTTCCCACCATCCTCTCTGCCAGTCAGAAATGCATACGGTGGGCCCTCCCCGCCCACCTGCTCGGCACTGGATGGGAACAGACTCCTAAACAGATTATTAGAACAGTGACCACGTCAGTGTAACCTCCTGGATTTTGTTCTGATACTTTGTAGCAAGCTTTTCTATTGAGGTGGATTGCGGTAGGAATTTAATTTTCTGGTAGGCATGCTGTGTTTTATGGAGGTGTCTGTAAAACTATTTATTATCAGACATCTTGATTAAAAAAAAAACTGTTGGGTATTTCCAGCGAAAACAAACAAACCTTGAAACCAGTGTGGCAGCTGAAGCTAGAACAACCAGCCACTTAACACCTGGACAATTTATCATGTCATGGAACAGGTGTGGAGAGAGATGTGCTTGTCTGAAGCAATTAGTGAAACAATCATCTTTTCAAGAAAGAAGAAAAAGAAAAGAAACAATAAAGAGAACCCCACAAGGGGGACCAGAGTAGCATGAGTAATTAATAGTCATAAACAAACGAGCTGAAGATTGCCAGAATTATCAAAATCACTCAGGCACTAAATGGTAAGCATCCTAGTTCAGCTTTAAAGTCAGCCCAACTGTAACAAATGGAACTCGAGAGGCCACCACCACAGATGCTCTTCAGGGTCTGAGGTAAGGTTCTGTGAACGTCTATAACAAATTATATGCAAAACAGACGTATATGCAAAATAGACATGTAATGGTCGAGAATGATCTATGAGAGCCATACTCTCTGTCTTGAATAGTAAGGTTACTAAATGCATAACAACCCAAAGTAAAAAGATAAATGGCAAGAAATGGGCGGATGGATGGATAGACTGATTGATTTTTTTTTTTTTTCTTTTTCAAGTCAGGGTTTCAGAACAATTAAATCTAAATTTTCAGAGGAATATCATGGACAGCAGTATATTTAATTTTTTAAGCTCCCAAATGATTCTACTTCTGAAGCTGAGAACCACTAGGTAGGTCTATGCCCCCATAAAACACAGGCAACTCTAATTCATGTGAGAATACTCACATGGTAGAAAATAACAGCAACGAAAAACAAAACTAGTTATATCTTGAAAGTTCTGTGAGGCAGGTTCCTCTTCCTCCCCAGATGGGGGATCCAACTGGCCTTGCTTATAGCTTCTGTAAGCACCCCCACTGAGTACTTAAGCTCTCTAGGAACCTAGATCTGGTTCCCCCCCCCCTTCTGTCACACAGCCCTTCTGTCCTCACGCATTAAGAATTGTTCTGGAATAGACTCAGCTAAACCTGGGGCTTTAAGAGGTTGAACATCATTTTAGGGTAATCCTGATTCTCAGAAAGTTCCAGGCAAAAGCATCTTTATCATGAGAAGAGGTTCACAATGCAAGGGTGTCTTGAGGTTTCTATTGGTGTGGTAAGTCCTAGGATCACCTAGGGGTGATGGGGTTCCTTGCTGTTTACATCTCTGAGATCCCACATGATCACTGAAGTCAGGATAGGAACTTGAAAGAGCCAAAATAGAGGCCATGGAAAGACATTGCTTACCGGCTTGCTCTACTACAACTAACTTACTTTCTTTTCTTTTTCTATTTAAAGGTTTATTTATTATGTATACAGAGTTCTGCCTGCATGTGTGCCTGCAGGCCAGAAGGGAGCACCAGATCTCATTATAGATGGTTGCTGGGAATTGAACTTGGGACCTCTGGAAGAGCAGACAGTGCTCTTCATCTCTGAGCAATCTCCAGCTTACTTACTTTATATATCCCAGGACCACTTGCCCAGGGGTGGACTACCACAGTAGGCTGGGCCCTCCCACATCAATCATTAACAAGACAATATCCTACAGCCTCACCTACAGGCCAATCTTATGGAGACATTTTTTCCCCATTAAAATCCCCTTTCTTAAAATTGACCTGTGTATTCTTTGGTTGTAAGAGCAATGTTTGAAACTCAGGACCCATGATTTTCAGTTTCTGTATATGCACACTAAACTGTACTTTCTAGAGCCATATGTGCTTTGGACGTTGCATGATCCAGAGAGAAGGCTGACAAATAGGTAGTCTCTGAGTGTGTAGTAGTGCTTTATACTGAGAGAAACACGTTGAGACAGGATTAAATGCTAAACTCTGATTTTATTTAGGAGAAACAGAAGAAGGGTACAGTTAATCCCTAGTTAAAACCGAACATGGTTTTCCAGCTTTTACCCTTAAATTACAATTTTCAGATGTTTAGATACACTATGTCTTATCTTTGACGTGTTCCCCCCACCCCCCAATATTATGGTTTATTCTTTGATGTCTCTTACACTTTGACATGATAGCTTATGCTTTAGATTTGGGCTGCTATTTTCCCAAAATAAGGATCACTATGTTTCAAGCTTGATTTTTCCCCCCTCAAATTTTGTCTTAAAAAGATATCAAGACCATGTGTGGTAGCATAGGCCTTTAAGCCCAGCACTCAGAAGGCTCTCTATGAGTTCGGGGCCAGCGGAGGCCAGCCTGATCTACAAAGTGAATTCAGGACAGCCAGGGCTTCTTGTCTTGAAAAAGAAGAAAATAAGAAGGAAGGAAAGACAGGAGGAAAGAGAAGAAGAGAGATTTAAAATCCTAACCCTTAGTCAAAGCTTGTGTTTTGCCATAAGATGAATTTTTTTACACTTTACCCTGAACATAGCTGGATACCCAAGAGGTTAGGATGCTGACCATGGGTATGTGCAGTTAACCTGGACCTAACCAGCCCATTCAGGGTCCTGGACTTCATTCAGCACTAGCTGATGTAAACTCCTTATCTGAATACTTGTCTTCAACATTAAAAAGTCTTAGCATAGATTCATTTCTACAAAGTGCACTCTGGGAGCTGTGAGCCCTTGCTGTTAATGTGTGTGGTGTGCTAGCTCGTACATCATGTGTAAGAATGAAATAGCAAATCTACATAAAACATTTTCACATAGAAATTACAGAAACATTTGCTAAAAGTAAGACCTCTATGAGAGTCTGATGAGTGTGGGACAGGAACCACACACCCGGCTGGACCAGTAAGGACCAGATGTGGTGTGTTGTGTCAAAGAGAAGAGGTACTTGCAAACTCACGAGTTGCCTACGTTTCTGATTCTTCATTGAGTGGCCATCCAATTCGCATCATTCTCTGAGATTCTCTGGTAAATAAGCCCATCCACGACCAGGCTGGCAAGATTTTGTCTTGGCACTGCTGCAGTCAATCAAACTGCCAGGCTTCCCAACACCAAGGAGAGGGCTTGGGCTCCAACCGCTATTCGATCTGGTGCCAAAAGAATGGAATTCAAATTCACAAAATCTGGACTTTATTCCGGGAGGCTAACTGGATAGCAGTAATCTTTCATGGCTTTATTGAGTTGTCTTCAAACAGCTACATTACTTGATTAAAACAGTGTTTTGTGCTTTTTAAATGACCCTTCCCAGATATGTATCAAGCTGACAAAGACCAACTGGGTTGGGGTGGGGGTGCCACTAAAAGGAAAATCTCTTTGACCAATTAAATGGGGTAGAGTTGGAATAAAGTATAACTGTAAGCAAAAATTATGAGAATCGGCAGCTGCCAAAGGCAGATTCTGCCAGCTCTGACTCACAAAGGGGTCTGGCCACATTTGTAGAAAAACAGAGGACATTGGTAAAAGACAACTTAACTGGATAAAGTCTAGACAACTAGTTGACTGGTTAACTAGTTTCCCACAGCATAATTAGCTAGTTACACTGCCTCCTGAACACCAACAAAGTTTAGCTCCTAGGACTGAACTCAGTATTGGTTTGGTCTGTGGGGTCTAGGGCATATTCTAGGTCAGAGCTTTCCTTACATCAAATATTACCCAGCACTACTCTCTCAGTTGGGTCTCCTATTGCAATTATAAAATACCATGACCAAAAGCAACTTTCAGAGGAAAGAGTTTATTTCTGTTTCTAGATCCACAATGCAGTTCATCATAGAAGGAAGCCAGGGCAGGAACTGAAGCAGAGGCCATAGAGAAACACTGCTTACTGCTTTGTTCATAACGATTGCTCAGCCTGCCTTCTTCCAGCACCCAGAACCACCAGCCCAGGGGTGGCACCATCCACAGTGTGCTGGGCCCTCCCCCATCAATGCTCAATCAAGAAAAGGCACCACAGGCTTGCTCACCTGCCAGTCTGGTGGGAGCATTTTCCCAATTGAAGTTCCCTCTTTCAAAATGACTCTGGTTTGTGTCAGACTGACAAAAACTACATAGCTCACGTATTTGGGTTGATTCACTGAAGAGGTGTGCACCCTGGGGGGAAACAATCTGAGAAATTACTTCCCCAAATATAAACAGCCACCAGACAGGAGACCTGTAATCATGATTGTGTGAACTTGCAGTTTCTGCCTGTAACCCGGATAGTAACAGTAATGCCTGCCACTCTCAGCCCAGGCTGCTGAGGCATTGTTATGGGAGGATGTATCTGTAGGGCCCAAACTTCTCACCTTCTGTCTGCCTGCACCTCCAGCCCAAATGGTCATGCCTGAGATAAAGACGTGACCCAGAAACTTCACAAACTTGAAGGGATGGATGGTAGCTCTCTGCTGAGCCACCCTGGCCTTTCTTTATTGAATTTGGAAACAGTAGCAGCAGTTGAAAGCAATTGTTCTTGGAGGAAAAGCTTGTCATCATAACTGGGGGGTCCCAAGAGCAGAGACTCCTCAAAGTTTTCAAATTTCCTCCATCCCTATTCCTCTCTCTACCTCCTGGCTCCGAGAAGTGTAGATCCTCTGGGTGGACTGAAATGAAATTGTTTGCTTTTGTCCCCATCCCCAGGGAGCTGTAGAAGAGTTTAGTCAGGGTTTCTATTCCTGCACAAACATCATGACAAAGAAGCAAGTTGGAGAGGAAAGGGTTTATTCAGCTTACACTTCCACATTGCTGTTCATCACCAAAGGAAGTCAGGACTGGAACTCAACCAGGTCAGGAAGCAGGAGCTGATGCAGAGGCCATAGAGGGATGTTACTTACTGGCTTGCTTCCCCTGGCTTGTTCAGCCTGCTTTCTTATAGAACCCAGGTCTACCAGCTCAGGGATGGCACCACCCACGATGGGCTGGGCTCTCCCCCCTTGATCTCTAATTGAGAAAATGCCTTACAGCAGAATCTCATGGAGGCATTTCCTCAACTGAGGCTCCTTTCTCTGTGATAACTCCAGCTGTGTCAAGTTGACACAAAACCAGCCAGTACCAGAGCTATTCCTTTTCTAAGGTTTCCAGATTCACTGATGCTGTGAACTAGAAGAGAGACAGTAGTTTTCCACTGGACCATTGTCTTTCATGTCTGGACAGCCGTCCCATTTTGTTGTGGCCTCCTCTTGTCTAAGGACAGGAACCTGAATCTGTTGAGTTTTGAACTCAAATTGTGTTGTTGGGAACATTTGTCATTTTAAGGTGTTCGTTGGGACTGTTTCCTCCACACAAGACTGTGAAAAGGAGAAACAGAAAATTATGACAAGCATTTAAAGAAAACTGTTTGTCACACAAAACACACTCTGGAACCAGTCAACCCAAGTTCAAAACTCAGCCCAATGTCCTATTTGCTGTGTGGCTTTTATTAGATTACTTAATTTCTGTGAGTCCAAAGACAAAAACAAAACCATACTCATCAAGACCGGAAAGCCAATAGCCATGTAGAAATCTGAGCTGAGTTCCTGGTACAATGGAAGAGTTTCATCAGCGTTAGCTATTATGATTGTTCAATTCCAGAAGAGTATTTACACATTTTAAAAGGTTCTCTGGAGAGAAATGTTATCGGCAGTCAGTGGCTGATACAATGCCTGACTACTGGATAGTTCTTACCTGTGGGGCTCTTCCCTGCTGAGTTAAAAATGGCAGTCAGGAACCATCTGGAACTTCTGCATAAGCAGCAGCAATACATCATGGTTGGGCCTCTGCAGGGATGTGTGAGCCCTTCCTCTAGAAAGCAAGTCTGCCCCACAGGCGATTAAAATACAGTTGTGGAGATAAGAAAAGCCCAGTAATTAACACGTAGGGGCTGTGGTCACGAGTCGCTGGCTGAGCAGCGCACCTGTGACCTTACACTTGCCTCATCCTTTCTGAGACCTGATGCTCCTGGTGTTGCCTCCTGGGACCTGACTCCTGAGCTTCCGGAAGGGAAAAACAAGCAAAAAGTCAGCCAGGCTTAGACATACACTGGTTCCGATGCCAACCTCCTTCACTGAAGGAGCTCACACCATCAGAAGTGACAGTCCCCAACAGCTCCTTGTTTAGAAAGCCTGGCTGTGAGAAGGCAGCATCAGTGCTACCGGGAAACAGAAAAGTAGGCCTTGCAGGTCGTACATAAAAACTGCTCTTCTGGATTCCAGTTGTTAGGTGTGAAAGAGGGAGTCTGAAACGGAAACGTTGAGGGCAGATAAGTGAGGACCAAGCTGACCACATCAAAGGAAAGATGGAATTCTGGGGGAAGTAACAAAGTTATTCTCCGCAGGCTCTGACCAGCTCCTGTGAAATCTCCTCCCCCACCCCCAAGCACTACCACCACTGCCGTTTACCCTAGAAAAACTTCTCAAATTTATAAGTAGCCACAGCTTTCTACAGACTCCTGTCTCTGCCGCATCTACTTGTAACAGACTGAATTGAGGCTAAGTTTCTAGGAAGTCTTCTGATAATCCAAGAAGGAAGCCACCCCAGAGATGGAGAAATGATATCTCAAGATTTCGAAGTCCCGATACCGCAGCTGTGGCTCAAGGCGACCGTACTGCGCAGCCGCGGCTCCACTCCGTCTGCCCACCACTCAGGAAGATGTACTTGACTTTCGCTTTCTCACCTGCTAAAAATAAACCTTGACTTATCTCTCAGTCTACCTGCCTCCTGGTGTGAATTCTTCTCCTTCAGGAGCATAAGAGCTGAGACTGACCCCCCACACACACACCTCCCACCCCGCCCCACGCCCCACCCCGCCGCCGTTTGGATCAAAGGGAAGGACGGAGGGAGGAGGCATCTCCACATAGGAACTTACTCATCCACATAAAAGCTCAAAAAAAAAAAAAAAAAAAAAAGAAATTTGCAAGATGCACAGTGGGACTGGAAGCTGACTCAGTAGCAGTTAAAAGCACTGGCTGCTCTTCCAGAGGATCAGAGTTTGGTTCTTGGCACCTACATAGTTACTCACAGCCATCTGCGAGTCCAGGGAGGGGGAGGGGCATACAACTTACAGGCAGCCACTTATAGACAAAAATAAAAAGAAGTTGTCAAATATATACAAGACTCATCACTTAAAAATTCAGGCTTCCTGAAAAAGAAGGTAAAAGGATTTTATGTCTGGGCTGCTAGGCAATTAGAATACAGTGACATTTTCGATATTAAAAATGGGTTGAGTTTGGAACCAAGATGAAAGGCTACGAAAGGTAGAGGCCGCACTGGAAGAACATTCTGGAACAAGACATCCCATATCTGTTTGATCCGACGTGGTAGCAAAGAGGACTAATAAGGTTGAGAGGCTGCTTCTCTCACATTTCACTTAATTTTCGTTAGTTTGACTTTAAATTTAAGCAGACATGAGCGGCTGTAGAAGTATTGAAGAATGGGTCAAATTCAAGGTCACCCAGTGAAGACATTTTAGAATCAACCCTTAACACAAGGAATCTACTGACCTTGGATCTTCTCAAAACACCCACGAAATCTCAACCCATTAGCTGCGCATCCGATCACAATCAGCTGCCTGAACTTTCTGATAGGCCTGGATTTCAGCCACAAGGAGGACTGGATGCTCATATAATGATCCCGAGGAAATCACACGTGATGTAGAACTCTCAGACTGGGAGAAGTTCGAGAGGTTGTACATGATGCACAAAATTCAGTTGTTTGAATGTACTTGGAGATGTTTCGGGGATATAACAAGGCCCAGGAGACGACAATAGTGGGAGGCCAGACACATTAAATGTCCCGCCCTGTGCAGGGCAGGCTCCTTCGGGTACCATTCAGCCTGCCTCACCGCCAATTACCCCTCCATTGCTAATACTTCCTGTCCAACATTTCCTCCTAAAACCTGGGAATTTTCCCCGGAAGATTAATAGATCCAGCTGCTGGTAAAACCCAGCTTTCTAGGTCAGGGCATAGAAAGCCAGACACAGCTGGGGCAAAGAGCATCGGAGTCTTCTGAGAAATGGATGATGTTTCTACACAACTCAAGATATTTACACCCTGAGTAAAACTCAAAGAACAAGGCAGCCTCTGGAATTTATGATGCCGTATAAACTGGAGTATTGGCACCTGGGTAGAGTTTTCTCCACTCTCTGCTCCTTAGTGACAGAGTTGAATGCTGTGACAGTGATTCTTTGACTTAAAGAGTCCCCAGTATTTACTACTTGATCCTTTCAGAAAAGGGAGCCAAGGCAGAAGGATCTCAAGTTCAAGACCAGCTGCATGGTGAAGCTCTGTCTCAAAACACCATGGGGTTTACGTGTAGCCCAGAGGTAGAACTATTACCCAGCAAGTGTCAGACCCTGGGTGAAATCCCCAACCGCACATACATACACAGAGTTTACAGACTGTGATATTATCATCAAACTGTACAACTTTCAAGCTACTGATCTGAGAACACTCGGTACAGGAGGGGCACAGAGCTAGTAGAAGAGGAGCTAAGGTGTCCCAGGAAATGGATACCAGAGGATGAACATTCAGGCAACGGACTATGTAGCAGATTGAATTGTCTCCTTGAAAGACTGAAGACCTGACTCCTCCATACCTCGGTAAGGCCAATAAAGAGATGATTACATTAAAAATAGGTTGTTTGGGCTGAGGAGGTAGCTCAGTGGTAGGGTGCTTGCCTGGTGTGTTCAAGGCCATGGGTTTGGTCTTCAACGACAAAAAGAAGAATATGAGAGAGAGAGAAAAATGAGATTGATTATAAGCATCTTAATCTACTTAGACTGGTTTTCTCGTAAGAGATTAGGGCACACACCCAGAGACAGCAGAGATGCTGTGCACACAGACAGCCATGTGGGGACGCAGCAGAAAGTGATCATCTGCAAGCCACAGTCAGGCATATCAGAGGATGGCAACGCTGCTTGCCGCCTTGGCCTTAGACCCCCAGTGAGAAGTACAGTTTTGTTATTTGAGAGACCTGGTCTAGAGTCTGGAGCGATGGCTCAGAGGTTAAGAGCGCTTGCCACTCTTACAGAGCACCAGAGTTCTATTACTAGAACCCATGTCAGATGGCTCATGACCACTGCAAATTCAGCTCCATAAAACCTATATCCTCTAAAAGTATAGACATACACACACACTCACACACACACTCATACACACACACTCACACACACACTCATACACACACACTCACACACACACACTCATACATACACACTCATACACACACACTCACACACACTCATACACACACACTCATACACACACACTCACACACACACTCATACACACACACTCATACACACACACTCACATACACACTCATACACACACTCACACACACTCATTCACAGACACTCACACACACACTCATATACACACTCACACACACTCATTCACAGACACTCACACACACACTCATATACACACTCACACACACTCATATACACTCACACACACTCACACACTCACACACACACTCACACACACACATACATAGGATTTGTTATGGCCATTCTGAAAAAGTCACGTGGGTTACGAGGACTTTTTGGCTCAGAGATGCACATGGCGAGAGCCTCAAGCACATGAAGAGTTAAGGCACTTGTGTCAAATGGATGAAAACGTTCATTAGAGAATTAAGAGTCCAAGAGAAGGGAGGAAAACAATGAGACAGAAGAGGGGCCGAGAACGTTACACTATTAGTGTATTCCCTGAGCAAGGAGCTAGCTGGGATTTCTGCTTCCGGACTGGCAAGTCTGGTGGCCAGTGAGAGAGGGGAGCCGGAAGATCAGCAGCGCAGGGAAGCTTAAAATTTTTTGAGCAAGAAATGAGAACATGAACCATGGCATTTCCCAAGGGAAACACTTGGAGGGAAAAAGATCGAAAGGATTTTGTTGGCCGAGAGCACTATTTGTTGGAGATGGAGAAACTGGCTCAGTGGAGATCCATCTGCAGCGGAACCCTGTGGCCAGAAACTTAACTATCATCTCCAATCCAACTGCACAGCCATTCCTTGTCCCCAAATTACTGAGATGACATAAAAGGCCAAAAACTCACACTGCTGTCTTAAGATGGATTAAAATACTAAACGGCATGCACTTGGAAAGAACTTCTGAGTGGAGGAGGAAAATCAGGTGCTATATCAGTGAAAGAAAGAGAGAAAGAAAATGAACCAGATATTTAAAACTAGTTACAATGACAGAAGATAGTCCATCAATACAAGTATTTGGAAATGTTGAAATGATGGGTTAATGGGTTACCAGAAAAACAGAGTTGGGGGACAGCATTAAAACCGAGCTTGGCTTTCATAAGGCTGGCTTAGGAATTTATTACTCATATAAGTCTTCAACAGATGCCAGAGCTTTAAATAGTAACATAATCGTGGTTACAGCACAAACTGGAGTATCTAATCTCACATGAAAATGTTTGTTCCTGGTAAGGCGATGGTCTTAGAAACTGGCAGCCTTGAATATGCAGATCTCATTTCTAGGTGAAATGGAGCCAAACAGAAAATCAGCCTGAGGATACCCTGGCTTACAGCAGCCTCGCCCAAAGGGCTCTCTCGGCCATCAAACAGCACACTTCTTTCTTGTTCATGCTGCAGATACCTTGTAAGTTGTCATAGGGATGCAGAAGGCTCTCCGGGCTCCAGTTAGCATGATGGGAGGAAAGGGAACAAAGAAACACATCCTGACTCTTAAGACTTCCATAGAGAAGAGGGGAAATCAATGTCCTTTTGCGTTCACACTCTATCTTAAATATGACCTAAGGTTGAACTCAACTTAACCAACAAACTGGCACGTGGCCCCAGTTTCCAGGTTACCTCCCAACAAATCCGTGCCTCCAGGTTACAAGCCCGCCCCTGACACTTCACTTCCTGACAACCACCAATCAGGAAGAAAATAGAAGTTAAGTTTAAGGTTTGGCTCCCAGCACCAGTCAATGATGTTACAGGCCACAATGCTGCCCACCCCCCAGTCATAAACGTGCCAGGCTAGATTCCCCCTTCTTGTCTCTTTAACTGCCTGACTAAACCTAGGCTCAGGGCTCCACCTTCCTGCTGTGCTAGGATTGGCGGGGAGCCCAAATCAAGCCTGTAATAGAGAACCTAATGCAATGTGATTATATCAGAATTGGCTCCTTAGTGGTCTTCGGGGGTTCACAAACACTTCCTGGCACAATAGTCCTAAGGTCTTCAGAGCCTTTGCATTTGTGTGTGTGTGTGTGTGTGTGTGTGTGTTAGAGACAGAGATAGGGCCCATGAACTCTTTGCAAGGAGCCTACCTTAAGAGTTAATTTTAATAAAATGTAGAGAGAAGGCATGCAACAATGTTTTCATATAATATCATATATTATAATTAATTATATAAAACACATAAAATATAATATATATTTTATATATTCATTATAAAATGAACAAACCATTCATTTATAATCTCAAAGGAAGTAATAGCCAAAAGAATAAAAATTATAATTGCTGACATTTATTGAGTATCAACTGCATGCGTGTCAGGCACTGTCCTGGGCACTTTGTCTGTCCCAGCTAATCTCATCACAATATGCTGCAGTGTTATCACCACCATATGGAAATTAAGGATTTGATGAAGATTATATACCATGTAAGTGGCAAAGTTAAACATTCAAAACCAAGCAAAATACCCCCAGGACACAGCTGCTCAATCAATGTGTTTGCACAATTAACAATAATGCCACCATTGGTGAAGTGGGATTATTTAAAGGAATAAACTAGATCTACAAGTATTAATGTGGATTAACATCATTAGTTAGATGTTGGCACCTGCAATGATTAATCTTGTCAATTAGATTAGACTGAGGGAGATGCCCAGGCATTAACAGAGCACTGGGTGTGTTTCCCTAGAAGACAAGAGACAGCAACGAGGAACAGAGTTCCACCCTGAAAGTGAGAGGCGTGAACAAGCTGGTGACCCATACGTAGGCCATGAAAGCGAAGCAAAGAAGGGAGCCAGGTGGCATGTGCAAGCTCCTTTCCACATGAACAAGAGCGCTTGAGGTCACCTCATCCGATACATCAGAGTCCAGTTTCTTTAGCCCTTCAGTGTCGTCACGGCGCTGGCTCTCCAGAGAGCATCAGGCAGCTTTGCACTGAGCTAACATCACTGGTCTCTCTCGTCCTGAGACTTCTACCGAGTTGCACTGAGCAGCTTTGTATTCTTTGCCTCTCTACCCTGAATACCTCTAGTTGGATTCCAACTGCATCAGCTCCAGGAGGGTCTGATGGTCTCTTCTCACCTCCATGGGCACCCAGTAGGCACATGATGCATACATGTACTTACAGACATACATACAGGCAAAGTATTCACACACATAAATAAAACTAATAAATTCAATTTAAAAATTCATACTCTCACATATGGTATAAAAGTAGGTGTGAAATTGCCTAGAGCAGTGGTTCTCAACTTTGCTAATGCTGTGACCCTTTCTAGTACAGTTCTTCATGTTGTGGTGACCCCAAACCATAAAATTATATTATTGCTACTTCATAACTGAAATTCTGCTACCGTAAATATCTATCTGCTACATTACTGAGTCCTAACGTAAGTATCTGATGCTCGGGATATCTGACATGTGATCCCTGTGAAAGGGTCATTCAACCCCTAGAGGAGTCACAATCCACAGGGTAAGAATCACTGGCCTAGAGGAACAAAGAGAACCAATCAAAGACAGGAGAGTGAAAGGAAGAGGGGCATGGGGTGATATCATCAAAGCGGGTTATATAACCACACAAAAAATGTCCTTGGGTAAAACTACACCAGCTACAGTGGAAACGGTGGAGAGCACAGCAACAAACAGATGCCCTTTTAGAATAATAACACACAACATGTCCTCTGTGGATTCTATGCCTCCAGAGAGCCCTGACTAACGCAACATGCTTGAAAAAAAAATGTCCATTTAACATAACGATCACTTAATAGAACAGACTGCAAACGGGAGTGTGCATTTGACTGAAGTACTATTCAGTGGTAGGGCAAAAAGGGGGAAATTGTAATGATCTGATACTTCCTCTCTATTGCCAACAACAATTCAACATTCACACATTTTCAGAAAATATGCACATTTTTTCCAGAACTGTTACATCATCTTCATCCACGAGATAATCAGTAACAAGTTTTTTTTAAACTATTCCATTTCCCTAATGAACTATTAATATTCCAACCACTAAATGCAACTGGTAACCTATGTGTAATTCACCTTATTGATTATAAGGTTCTGATTCCCTTAAAGCAAACTGAAGACTAGTTACTGCTGTACACACAGTAACACCTTCATTTTCTTCTCAAAGCCACCCTTCCTGTCCTCTGTCCCACTCCCAACATGGTGGACTCCTAGATTTCAGCTAAGGGGGCCAATGATTTTTACAGACTATCCAGGCTGTCGGGTTAATTCCAGGGTGAGTGTCTGATCCACACTGCCCTCCTGGGATCCCTCATGAGAAATTGGGTATCTTAAAACAATGTGAGTCCATCTCTCTCCATGTGACTAAAATTAGAAATCAAATATCTGGGTAGATCAGATCCTATTAACAGCCATGTTTTCATCTCACGAGAGAAGCAATCCCGGTGAAATAATCAGCTAGAAATAAGGTAGAAAAATAAAGGTTGCCTCAGTTGAGTTTCTATTGCCACAATAAAACACAATGACCACAAGCAACTTGGGGAGAAAAGGTTGTATTTCATCTTATGGAAGCAGAAGTCATGGAGGAACCCTGCTTACTAGTTTGCTCAGTTCTTTTCTTATACAGCTTAAGCCAACCATCTCAGGGGTGGCATTGGGCCTCACACATCTATTGTTAATCAGTAAAATGCCCCCCCCACAGGCTTTCCCGCTGGCCCATCTGTGGGGTCAACTTTTCAGTTGAGTTCCATTTTCCCCAATGACTCTGGCTTAAGTCAAGTTGACCAAGCAAACTAGCCAGGGCAAAAGCAAAAGGTCAAAGGACCCCACCCCACCCCAGACATTGGTCAAATGTCTCTACCTCTGCTCTTGAATCTTTGGGAGACCTTAGTGTCTCGGCTTCATTCACTATTTGACTTTGTATTGCTGTGAGTGGCAAAAGTCACTGAAATTCCTACAACCGACGTCTAAGATTCCCTACGCACTGCTACGCTATTGAAAGATTTCAAAAGGGAACATATGTGCAGTCGTGGTTCTTGTGACTCATCAAAAGAAAAAAAAATGATCTAAGTTTGAACAGAAGGCAAAAGGGATTTCATGATGGGTAATCTCCTGCACAGTACAACCGCAAAGAAAAGAGAGATTCCAGGCTTCTCTGATGCCGAAAAAAGACCAAAAAAAAAAAAAAAAAAAAAAAAGCATAAAGAACAAGAACCAGGCTGATGAGATGGTCACTGAGAGAGATGGTTCAGTGGGTAGAAGCACTTACTTTACAAGCACGGCATGGATTTGGGGAATCCACGGGGAAGCAAGAAGTGAGGTACAGCTAAATTCATGCCTAGACGCCCAATTGCAGCAGGCAGAAACTAAAGGATCACTGAGAGACTCTGTCTCCCAGAGCAACACACCTGATCTCCTTTGGCTTCTCTGTGCACACATAGGCATGCATACCTGTACACACATGAACATGTACCATGTATACATACTCAGAGAAAGAGAGGGAGGGAGAGGGAGAGAGAGGAAGAAAGGAGAGAGAGAGAGAAGGAGGGAGGGAGGGAGAGGGAGAAAAGAGGGAAGTAGAGGGGAGAAGGGGAGGGAAGAGGAGAAGAGGACAGGAGAGAAGGGAAGAAACCCATGTGGTGTCTAGTTCTTACTCAAATTATACTACTAGCATTAGGAGCAAGTTCTTAAGTGAGTAAAACACAACTTGAACATCCCTAGCAAACGGAAAATGTTGAAGGAACCCTCTCCTCTGACACTTTTTGTAACCTGCCCATACCACTGAGACTACGGTGAGATTTCATCTTCTCAGATTCTCAAGATCCTTCTGAAGAACTGATCATGAGAATGGTCACCGGGGTTGCTCCTCCACAATCGTGAGTCTCCAGAGTTTGGTAAGGGCCAAGCTTTGCCTGTGAAGATCTTCTAGCCCTCTTCCCTCTTTTCTCGAGTACGTGGGTACACATGTGTGCGTGTGCAGAGGCCAGAGGCTGGGTGTTTTCCTTGACCAGTCACTCTCATACATATTGGGACAGGGTCCCTCATTAGAACCAGGAGCTCATTAAAACAGCTAGTTGTGCTCTCCAGAATGCCCTGGGATCCCCTGCCTCTACCTCTCTCAAAGTGGGGTGGTTAGAGGAGGGACACCACACCCACATATTTTCTCTCTTCAAGTCCCTTAAATTATTCACTTTCAATGCTGACAGTATATGGAAATGCCAATTAGACAAGTTTCTAGTTTCAAATAAAAGGAAGTCATCTTATTTCATCATCAAGTCAATGGATCTTTAATTCTCTGTATTGATGGGAATCAGATGTAAATTATCCCAAGTGGTGGCAATTCCAGCTTTTCCCTCTGAATCCGTTTATCTGCTCTGTCAGTGTTCCAACATCCCAAACACTTTACCAGAGGCATCTAGTTGGAAAGAACTTGAACTGAGACTTGAAAGGGGAGGATGGGTTTGAACTGTCGGTAACTGTGAGAGGATGCTTGCTAACAGCAAATATAAATGCCGCTTGGACTGCCCATTTCTCCTTCTGGGGACAGCCAAATAATGGCTGCAGCCATTTTTTTTCTCACAAAGTTATATGCTCAGGCCTGGCCACTCATGTACCTATAACAAGCCCATGACTGCTTGCTTGCCTCTTTCTTTGACACTGTTGCTACAGTTTCACAAGAAAAGCAAGACTCGGGAGAAAAGGCTAGCCCCTATTTTGATGGAGAATTCTATACTAGCTTTGGTTCCCCCACTAAGGAAGAATGTGAGGCAAAAATGTTTCTTTGCATTTTGGGGACCACGGTTCCCAGGCAGTAAGGACACCGGACAGAGAAGAGAGCAAGCCAACATAGAGGTGTGTTACTGAGTTGGTCACTTCTGCCAACACCCTCGGCTTGACCTACCAAGATACGCAAGGAGCCTTGGGAACCGCACCTTACAAATGTCTGTCCTAGAGATAGATCAGGGAAGCATGTCTCCACACCCTTCTCTCTCCCATTGGCTAAGAGTAGTTCGTGTCAGAAAGGAATGTCTGAAAACTGCATGTTTTAAATCCAGAGCTAAAGCCCAGGCAAGGATATCGGAGAAGTCATAAGGTAGAAAGCTTGAGGTGCATGGCTATTGGATGAGCCCATCACAAGGCTCATTCTGACTCAACCTGCTTGCAGCAGATTTGGGTCTACAGGAACTGGTTACCACAAAGGTGACTCGAGTAAGACGTGGCCCTGAGTAACCTTTGCAGGAATGCACAACGGCCGGCCAAGATGAATAAGGGGATTTCTTTCAATGCAGTCTCTGGGAACGCAGCTTTTGTTCAAAGCCATATGTCTGCTCACACGCGTGCTCACAAGGTCCGTGTGTGAGCTGGAGAGGGGTGCAGTGTTTCCTGGGGTGCTGTCTCTGCAGCAGCTCTCATCCGGCACATTCTTCCCAGCATCTGACAGTAAGGGAGGTAGATGGGAATTTCCTAAACTAGATTTGATTGTTTGCTGGGGAGTTCAAGGACAGCATACCTCGGGTTCAACCAATATGAGATCACAAATGGCTAAAAATACTCAACATCAAACCAAAAGAAGAAGAAGAAGAAGAAGAAGAAGAAGAAGAAGAAGAAGAAGAAGAAGAAGAAGAAGAAGAAGAAGAAGAAGAAGAAGAAGAAGAAGAAGAAGAAGAAGAAGAAGAAGAAGAAGAAAAGAAAGAAAGGAAAAGAATTAAGAAGCTCTTAAGTAATGATTATTTTTATAAAGGATAACTAAGGGCCCCCCAGGCCAAACTGTGTTCAAGACTTAAAAGCAACAAAGCACCCTGAAGATTGGCTTTAAATGATCTGTGGACATCATGCTGCCTATAGAGCTGGCTCAGTGGTTGCAAGCACGGACTGCCCTTCCAGAGGACCCACGCTTGGTTCTCGGAACCCAGCGGCTATTCACAGGACCTTGTGACCCTAGTTCTAGTGGATCCAGTGCCCTCCTCTGGCCTCTGTTGGCACTGCATGCACATGGCACAGATGAAGGTGCAGGCAAAACACTCATACACATAAAACAATCTTGTGCTTCCTCAGAAAATTGAACATAGTAACATCTGAAGACCCAGCTATACCACTCCTGGGCACATACCCAAAAGATGCTCCAACATATAACAGGGACACATGCTCCACTATGATTATGGCAGCTTTTTATAATAGCCAAAAGCTGGAAAGAACTCAGATGTCCTTCTACAGAGGAACGGATACAGAAAATGTGGTACATTTATACAATAGAGTACTACTCAGCTATTAAAAACAATGACTTTATGAAATTCTTAAACAAATGGATGGAATTAGAAAATACCATCCTGATGGTATGTATTCACTGATAAGTGGATATTAGCCCAAAAGCTCAGGATACCTAAGACCACATGAAGCTCAAAAAGAAGGAAGACCAAAGTGTGGGTGTTTCTGTCCTTCTTAGAACGGGAAACAAAATACTCAAGGGAGGAAATATGGAGACAAAGTGTGGAGCAGAGACAGAAGAAAAGGCCATCCAGAGACTACCTCAACTGGGGATCCATCTCATATCCAGTCACCAAATCCACACACTATTGCAGATGCCAAGAGGTGCATGCTGACAGGAGCCTGATATAGCTGTCCCCTGAGAGGTTCTGAGAGAGCCTGACAAAAACCAACCATTGAACTGAGAACAGGGTTCCCAATGAAGGAGTTAGAAAAGGGACTAAAGGAGCTGAAGGGGTTTGCAACCCAGTAGGACGAACAACAATATCAACCAACCAGACCCCCGCCCCAGAATTCCCAGAGACTAAACCACCAACGAAAGAGTACACATGGAGGAACCCATGGCTCCAGCCTCATATGTAGCAGAGAATGGCTTTATCAGGCATCAATGAGAGAAAAGGCACTTTGGTCCTGTCAAGGTTCAATACCCCAGTGTAGGGGAATGCCAGGGCTGGGAGGTAGGAGAGAGTAGGCGCGTGGATGAAAGAGCACCCTTTTAGAGGCAGGGAGAGGGGAGATGGGATAGGGGGAATACAGAGGGGAAACTAGAAAATACTTGAAATGTAAGTAAATATTGATTTTTTTAATGGAAAAAATAATTTTGTTGTTGTTAAAGCAAATATTTAGCATTTGTCCATTAGTCCATAACAGTATTGGAAAAAAACATGACAATGTTAGTAAGAATATGGGGGAAAAGAGACTCTTCTATATTGTTATGGAGTATACATTTGTATAGTCACATATTTCATGTGCATGTGTGTGTGTGACGTATGTATGTTTTTTTATCCCTTTGTCTCTGTTCCTCTATCGAACTCTGACTAACAGACTCACTTTCCCTTGACCACAAAACACTCCCCATTCTTTATCAAGTCATCTGAGATCCCATAATCTCCTCATAGTACCCTCTAGTCCCTTGGATGCCTGCATTACCACAGCCAAGTCTCAATTTGTAGAACCTAATGTTTCAGTGTCCTAAGATTTCAATATTTCGAGACTTATTAAGAAAAAGCCAGTTGATGAAATTCAATATCACCTGTATGATGCTTTGAAAACTCACAACATCTAGTTTGTCAAAACTCCCTGAGAAGTTATTATCAACAGGAAATCTTTTAGTTACATATTTGATAGTATCTACAATTAACATAGCTTCCTCCAGGCCAGCCAAGGCTACACAGAGAGATCCTGTCTCGATAAAAATAAAAATAAAGTACTTAAGATCTTTATCCATCAAGAAAATGCAAAATAAAATGACTTTGATATCCTGTCTTATACCAAAAGTCATGACAAATGCTGCTAAGTATGCGGAGAAGGAGAAACCACTTTGCATTGTTGCTGGGAGTATAAACCGTTACAGTCACTACTTAGATCAGTGTGGTTTCTTAGAAAGTTAAAAGTGATCTGCCCTATGATGCAACTACTCTTTGGAAAGGGTTGTAATAGAGATACCTACATATCTGTATTTATTGCTGCATTAGCCACAAGAGCTAGGAAGTAGAACCAACTTGGTTGGATGTTCCAAAGATCTGGTTATGAAAACATGGTACCCTTACACAATGGGACTCTACTCAGCACTTTAAAATGAAATTTGTGGGATCCTCCAAATCCTCCAAATCTTCTTGTGCAGTACCAGCCTCAGCCCACAGACAAGATGGTGAAGGTCAGTGTGAACGAATTTGGCCGTATTTGGCTCCTGGTTACCAGGGCTGTGTTCTGCTCTCTGCATCTGGCAAAGTGGAGATTGTTAACATCAACGACCCCTTCATTGACCTCAACTACATGGACTACATGTTCCAGTATGAGTCAAACCATGGTAAGTTCAATGGCACAGTCAAGGCTGAGAATGGGAAGCTTGTCATCAATGGGAAGCCTATCACCATCTTCCAGGAGTGAGATCCTGCTAACATCAAATGAGGTGATGCTGGTGCTGTGTATGTCATGGAGTCTGCTGGCATCTTCACCATCATGGAGAAGACCAGGGCCCACTTGAAGGGTGGGACCAAAAGGGTCATCATCTCTGCCCCTTCAGACGATGCCCCCATGTTTGTGATGGGTATGAACCATGAGAAATATGATAACTCACTCAAGATTGTCAATGATGCATCCCCCACCACCAACTGCTTAGCCCCCTGGCTAAGGTCATCCATGACAACTTTGGCATCGTGGAAGGGCTCATGACCACAGTTCATGCCATCACTGCCACTCAGAAGGCTGTGGATGGCCCCTCTGGAAAGCTGTGGTGTGATGGCCGTGGGGCAGCCCAGAACATCATCCCCGCATCCACTGGTGCTGCCAAGGCTGTGAGCAAGGTCATCCCAGAGCTGAACGGGAAGCTCACTGGCATGGCCTTCCATGTTCCTACCCGCAATGTTGTGGACCTGGCATGCCACCTGAAGAAACATGTCAAGTATGATGACATCAAGAAGGTGGTGAAGCAGGCAGCTAAGGGCTCACTAAAGGGCATCCTGGGCTACACTGAGGACCAGGTTGGCTCCTGTGACTCCAACAGCAACTCACACTGTTCCACCTTTGATGCTGGGGCTGGTGTTGCTCTCAATAACAACTTTGTGAAGCTCATTTCCAGGTATGACAATGAATATGACCACAGCAACAGCGTGGTGGACCTCATGGCCTACATGGCCTCTAAGGAGTAAGAAACCCTGAACCACCCCCACCCCAGCAAGGACACTGAGAACAAGAGAGAGGCCCTCAGTTGCTGAGGAATTCCCATCCCAACTTGGCCACCAACACTGAGCATCTCCCTCAAATCTCCATCCCAGACCCCCATAATAAGAGAAGGGGCCTAGGGAGTGCCCCCTACTCTCTTGAATACCATCAATAAAGTTTGCTGTAGCCCCCAAAAATGAAATTTGTGAAAGAAAAATTAATGGAACTACAAAATATTATACTGAATGAGGCAACCTGGGCCCAGAAAGAGAAGTAGCTTCTTTTCCTTAGATTCACATCTTCAGAGAGCTGTGTTCAAGTTGAGGTGAGTATCAGAAGAGGCCACACATCAAGAAAGGTGTTATGAGAGTTGGGATGGAGGGAAAAGGTCTGAAGAGAGCTATGGAGAGAGAAGCACATACAGTGTGGAGTTGGGAGAAGTATGGGGGAGGGGAAAGGAGTAGACTTAAGAAGGACTGAGGTAGAAAAATAAGAATGTAGTATTAAGGGGAGGCCTAACCAAAACTAAGGGTATATGAAAGGTCATGTGAACCCTACAGCAAACAGGCTGTATTTCTGAATGAATGTCCTCATTTATACTCCCCTTACAATGCGGTTGGTAATCCTACTCCAACAATGTGCACCAATCACCCTATCAGTGAATGTTGGATATGTTTAGAATGCCCATACCATTATAGTATGTCAGAAGTGAAACTGTGTGACTTCTGATATTAGGTCACAACAGGAGATGCAGCATCTTCCTAGCTTTCTGTTTAAGTACACTCACCCTTGAACATCAATTCCTCTAGTGTAAGTCAGACCCCACTCCTGGTACCAATTTGTGGTCTTAGTATTTCTATTGCTGTGATAAAAATACCAATGACAAAAGGCAACTTGGGGAGAAAAGGGTCTATTTCATCTTACAGCTCTCGAGTCACACTCCATCACTGAAGAAAATCAGGACAGAAAACAAAAGGTAGGCATTGAAGCAGAAAACGGAAAGTGCTACTTACTGACTTATTGCCCATGACTTGCTCAGCCAGGTACACAACTCAGGACCACCTTCTCAGGGATAGCACCTCCTACCGTGGTTCAGGCCCTCCCACACCAATCATTCATCAAGAAAACACTGTAAAGGCAGTCTGAAGAAGGCATTTTCTCAATTGAAGTTCCCTCATCCCAAGTGACCCTAGCCTGTGTCAAGTTGACATAACACATGACATTCAGCACAGCAGGTTATGTGACATGCAGAAACTCAATTACCTAAAAGTCTAAGGTTCCACTAATCCAAGGCTGGTTAAAAATAAAGCCAATCAATGAAATTCAACCTCAGCATGATGCTTTTAGAACCGCAAAACTCTGCTCTGAAAACTCCATGGAATTTTTGGGATCAATATTAATATTTTATGAGCTTGGAACTTTTTGGGGGGGGAAATAATTCTTTCTGTTTTGTATCAACTTGCTGGAAGCACTGAGAATGAGCCTGGCACCTCATTCTCTGGTATGAGGATACAAGGCAAAGCCAACAACACAGACACACGGGAAAGCCCTATGTAGAGAAACTGCACTAATGCCTGCCAGGTGAAGCAGGTGAGTGACTAATGGACTGGGTGAGCTAGCTGCAGAAGACTCCAGCTCTCAGCCTCCCTGTCTCCTACTCTAGTGTCTGAGACATCATTATCTAGGTGAGATCAGCCACCCTGCTGTGTCGAATCCAAATTCATTATCAACAGGATTTGTCTGTTTTATTTCACTGAAATTTAGAGTTGTTTATCCATCCAAGATGACTGGAAAGAAATAAACATCTGCAGGCATGTTATCTTTGGTCTCATCTTGCTGCTATTCACAGAGTGAGTTTTTTAAACAACCTGGAGATCATATGATCAGATCTAAGACAGTGCAGGGATTATTTCTCCCAACCCACAACAAAGTCAAGTTGTATTTCTCTGGCTAGAAGATGAAGGAGGTTCCCAAGGTTATGGATTAAAGCAAAGCAGGCAAATCAGTTGGCATACTTCTTATCTTTCCGTCTCATGGGAGGACGAAACATTTTAAAACAGTTCCTCACACTGATAAGGTCCAAGGGCTGGTGAACAACTTCTTTGTTTTCATGCCTTCTCCTTCACTTCTGAAAAGCATAGGAGACCAATTGTAAGTCCAGTTCCTGTTCATCTATCGGGCCTCCAGAGCCAGTGCTGTGCAGAGCTGATTTCCGTCCTAAAAATAAAATGGAGATGCCCCACAGCATGGTGTGTGTAGGTTAAGAACAGGCCAGAGAGGACACAAAACATCCAACGGTGAGAACAAAATGAAAGCTTTCCAACAAAGCTAACCTTCTGCTAATCAACAGCAATTGCGATTCGCGCCACCTCGTCAGCTGCTGGTTCTCCCTGCTCCTCCGCCTCTGCCTACACATCCACTCTGTGAAGCATGCTCCTTTAGGTTCTGCTTTTACACTCCTCGGATCTCTGAAACTCCTCTTCCTAAACTCCAGCTCATATATCTGTCTGTCCATCAAACATCTCTGCTCATCCTCAACTCACTTCATCTGAAACACAGACTCCTGGTGCTGGTTCCCAAGTCTGCTCTTCTCTCTGCTGCCCCCCTTCTCAGTCAATGGCGATTCTGTTCTACCAGCTCACAGGAAAGCTACTGACAGATGCTAAGCCACTCTTCCACAAATGACAGTAAGTCCTGTGAGTCACATGCCAAGTCCAACCACTTCTCATGGGCCCCACCATGACCAAGCCCACCTAAGCCAGCACCCCTTCTTGCCTAGACTGTCCTGTTAGTCTATTAACTGGTCTCCCCACTTCCACGTGGCCTTTTCAGAAGCCAGAACGAACCCTTAGAATAACAAACCCAGTCACGTGCTTTCTGCACTCAGAATCCTCCTGTGGCTTTGAATGCCACGCACAACAAGATCCAAACTCCATGACTGGCTCACTATGGCTCTTGTCTGTCCGTCTTCTCGGGCTCTGCCTACTCCAAGCTCACTGGCTTCCCAATTCTTCCTGGAAATTAACCAAGCTCCTATTGCCCCACGGCTTCTGAAGTCCTGTTCTCTCTGGCTAGAGTCCTTCCCTCCTCTCTTCCTCCACATCTGTAGAGCTCATTCCGGTCCTCCTTCACTTGCGAGTTCTACAAAAGGATAAGGTAGAACTCATCATCTATAGAAAGACAAATGCCATGTTCTAGAAAACTACACTGCTCTTCTCTCTTCCATTTTTTCTCCAAAGTACTTACTGACCAGAACATTAATTAAGTAAGTAAATGTGGTTTTTATCTATCCTCCTGAGTCAGAATGGGAGTTTCATTGGGGCAGAAATTCTCTCTCTCTTTTTCTCTCTCTCTTCTCTCTCTTACATACGTCTGACTTCCCAGTGCCCAGAATACTTTCTGTCTTATAGGAGTCATACAAGCATCTAGAACAGCACAACCTGTTCACGAATGGACCGGTAAAGAATAGACTCAGTCGGCAGCCAAGAACTCTGGATAGGAGGCAGGGGCATATGGACTGCTCCAGTGAAGCACACATCTGTTCCAATTGGGTCCCAAGTTGCACTGGAAGCTCCCTTGGGTGCAGACCAGTCACAGGACTAAAGGTTCCTAGATTTCCCCCCTTGTCTGAGGACATAGTATTACCCCATTAGAAGTTAACTCTTTAATGCTTCAGGTCTGGTTTTTAAAAGTCCACATTGTGTTTCTGTTTTCTGGTCTATAGAAGATAATGGAAGATATTCTTCAAAGGAGATGCAGTAAATATTAAATGAGTGCTCTCTCTCTCTCCCTCTCTCTCTCTCTCTCTTTCTCTCTCTCTCTCTATCACACACACACACACACACACACACACACACACACACACACGTATAAAAAAGTAATTTCGACTATGGCTACTTAACAACTTAACCTTATACTCAGTGTACTGAACAACTATGCTAGGATACAGCCACACAATTGGTCAAACTGACTTGTTAGTCTCTGCTGTAAAACACACTCTTCTAAAAGAAGGAATGGGCAATATTTTAGCACTCCATAAGTGAGGCTTATTTTCTTCTTAAAGTGGTAATCAGGGCTCAGAGAGTTTAATTAACCTGTCAAAACCCACATTGTCATGCAATCAGAAATTAGAAAGATTTTTTTTCTAAAAGACCAAGTCATTCTCTTTATATTTTTTAAATTAGCCTTTCTGTCAAGGGTTTTTGTCCAGTGTTTTAGTGTTAAGTTAAAATTCATAGAAAATGAAGAATAGGGTGATATGAAAGGATATGAAATTCTAGGTGAGCTGTACTGATTAGTCGTTGTGCGTGGAGGAGCAAGGGTGGATTGGGAAAGGGTGAAGTAAACTTACATAGGAGATACAAATTTCTTACTGCTTGATAGTGGGTTACATGATGTATGTGTTTGTCAAAACTCATCAAAGCACATACTAAAAATATGTGCATTTCACTCTACATAAATTACATTTCCATTTTTAAAGTTTAAAGCCATAAAGGAAAAAAATGAAATAGTCTTGAACCTCAAGAAAAAAAATAATAGCACCACTTGGGGAGCTTTTATTAAACCTTAGAAAAAAAGTAAGAGTCAAACTCTTCCTCTGCCAGAGAGAAGCTGGAGAATGGCGTGCTGGATAAGTTTTGGTCGATGGTCATGTGATGGGCTACCCCACCTCAGCCATCCCTGGAGACGACAGTCCTGACACAGTGAAGCTGGAGGACAATATTTGGATGTTTTATTCCAAACAGTTCTCAGGATCCTAACCTCTGGATGGTGTGGGCACAGAAAGAGCATAAATAATAGTCACTAGGGGCAGATCATATTCTAAGAGGTAAGTCAGTCAAAATAAAATCACAAGGACAGATAGTAATTTGTGAAACCCTATGAATTAAAAATATGAAGATGGGAATTTTCTCATGCCACGCTTTGTTTTATTTCTGTTTATTCCTATTTCATGCTACTTTGTGCTTTTAAAAATTAACCTCCTCTTCAGAGTGTTCTGTGAGGCAAACATAGAGCTTCCAGTGGAAACGGAGAATAAACTTTACTTTGGGATAGCCACCGCAGTCTGTCTGAGGTCAGTTCAAATGAACCTCATTCAAAATCTCGTGGAAGTGTTAGCCACACTGAACTGTGTGGTCTATTTTTGGTGCACGCACACAATCTTATTTAAGGCAGGAGAAGAAGTTGGAATAAAAATGTCACAGAGCAGTTAGGAGCCTTACGTCATTCCCCAATTGTCCCGCTCTTGAACGACTGAGCTCTCTATCTCTTCTGTATCAAGGCAATTGAAATTCACACCACCATGCAAAGGCAAGTGAAAAATAACTCACGTGCATCACAGAAGATACTAGCCACAGTAAAGAAACAACTGAAAATAAACAGCAGACTCTTGCTTTCCACACCAGCCTCTGACTAAAACACATAAATAGTCCCCTGATGTTCTCCTCAGAGGACACATTAAACAAAATGCCTTATAGAGAAAAGCACTTATTTGGCTAAGAGAAGCATAAAAGTTGTCTGATATGAATCCTAGCCTCTAAACATGTAGGCCATAATGACCAGATGAGGGTCACATAACTGAATGTTGCCAAACGGTTGACAAAATGGCCAAAAATTAATTTAAAATCAAACAGGCAACCAAACCCACGGTACTTCTGTACTGCTCAGCCACCTGGCTTCTGGGTGTCTCTGCAGCTTTGGTTCCAAACACACAATGGACATGTAATGCCAACAGCACTGCCCGGAACACCTTGGCTCAGACACAAGTCTATGCAGTGTTCCACTACACATATGATATGGGAGCCTTACACGTAGCTAGTAGAACATTTGAAATGTGCTAGCATGATTGAAGAACTACATTTTGGATTTTTTTTTTCAGTTTAATTTAGCTTCATGTTGACTGGCTGCACAGGACTTATGACTTCTACACTGGACAGGTCAGCCCAAGTCGTTAGCAGATAAATTAACAGTTGACACCGATCTTATGTTCAGAGAAGCCCTGGCAACTCTGTGGTTTCCCACGTGGACTTTGGAACATCAGACTTGGATCTCAGTGGCTTTGACGCGGCTATTTGATAGAGACACCTGCTATTCCCAGGGGAAAGATTTCAGCGTGTCTGATGAGAACTTCCCCACAGTAATAAAATGAACTGTGACATTCGAAAACATTCTCCTCTTTCCTCCTCATGACCCAAGAGACTCCAGAGCATAGCCATTAGGCGCAGCTGATACAGCCTTTTACCCGTCTGCAGTTCTGAACCACAGAAATAACAAGGTCTCCCAGTGGGACCCTGAGAAGAAAATAAATTGGGTGTGATGACCTGGTTTTGCTTAGGCAAGAACACATTGATTACCCTAGCAGCTTTGTCCTGTGTGGTCCCTCCACGCTGTAAGGGCAGAGCCCCCTAGTCTCTGCCTTCACAGCCCCTTCTGAATGAAAGCAGTCCTTGGTGGAAAACCCCTTTGCAATCTATGTGTGAAACACCCTTCAGGTGAGCAAAATATTAAGCTTTGATTATGAGCAAGGCCACAGAATGAGCTAGAGAAGGAATCAGGTTTCATCAAATCGACTAGTCATCCAGCCTGGAGCAGTTACTCCCAACAAATGAGCAATATCCTGAGGCACCCTGGTGGAAAATGACGGAGTCATTTAGCAACACCTTCACCAGTTCACAGGTAAGATCTGTGTCTGCAGCTTCTGTGGGGCGTGTGTGCCTTCCCTGTGGGCTGTGACGTACCGGGAGGACTGTCAGAAGAGCGGGACACTACAAACACATCTGCTACTCAACAGCTTACGGAAGCACTGTAGGGACGGTAGGGATGGACGGGTAATAGAGAGCAGTTACAACTGGGAAGTCTGTGGATGGCAGCATGAACGAAGGTGAGTGAAAAATAAGCAAGGGGAGCGAAGGCATGACCAAGGATAAAGTACATGGCTACGGTGCCCACGAGATGGCTCCATAGGTAAAGGCACTGCCACCATGTCTGATGACATGAGTTCCAACCCGAAGGAAAGAAAACCAACTTTTGCAAGGTGTCCTCTGACTTGCATGCATGCACAGGCACATGCACACACACACATAAAGAAATGTAGGATCTAGCAGCTACTTACCTTGTTACTATGACAAAATACCCGAGGAGAAGCAATTTAAGGAAAGAAAGGTTTGTTTGGGCTCATGGCTCAAGGGTGCACTTCATCATAGTGGGGAGAGCATGATGTCAGGAACTTAAAGCAGCTGGTGACATCGAACCCACAGTCAAGAGGCAGAGATGGATAAATGCTGGTGTCCAGCTTTCTATGCAGTAAAGGACTCATGAAATGGGGCTGCCCCAGCTGAGGGTGATCTTCTCATCTCAATTAAATTAACCTAGAAAAGCCACTCACCGACCTGCTCAGAGCTTTGTCTCTAAAGTGAGCCCTGGAATTTGTCTAATGCTGAAGCAAATGTTTTGCGGCAAAGTTATGGTTAATCTTCACTGGCAACTTGTCTGGGTTGAGAATCCCCATCAGAGATGCACCCTTGGGCATGTCTGAGAGGGTGTTTCCCTAAAGATTGCTTAAGAAGAGAAGACCCACTCTGAATGTAGGAGATAAAAATATACCCTAAAGTGTATTTATTAAGAGCAAGGGGGCAGGCAGATTTAGTCCAGCTGCCTGAGAAACAGCTGTGTGTATAAGAATGGCTTGCCAGCAACAGTGACAGCCACTTTAGAAAAGTAGATAAGGAATAGAGTTTAAATACAGACACACACAGGAAAGGGAAAAGGCAGGAAAAAAAAACATGGTCCTTGATCACTGGGGAACTATTACATGAAATGCTGATTGTGTTGATTAGGCTGATGTTAGTTACAAAAACATGTATGTTCCCTATACACATATAGATTCTTGAGCTGTGTGTGTGTGTGTGTGTGTGTGAATTCTATATGTGTATTCCATAAAAACTGTTACTGAATGTATTACCCTACAATACACATGTTCTTAATTGGACCAAACATGATCACAGATTTGAGACATTGGAACAGGCAGTACAGGGTCCTAATCTTGAAGAGGAAGGACACACAAGGGCTTTGACTCATTCTCACCCAGCTCTTTGCTTAGCAGTGCTGTCTTGACCTCAGGGCCAACAGATGAAAGATGACATGAGACAAGCATATTGTTATGCTAGGGACACACAGGCCAGACTTTGGTGTGACTATTCTGGCTAGTTTTTTATGTTAACTTATCATCTGGGAAGAGGAAACCTCAGTTGAGAAAGTGCCTACATCCGATGGCCTGTAGACAAGTCTGTAGGGCATTTCCTTGATTAATGATCAATATTGGGGTGGGTGGGTATAGGAGTGCCCCACCCAATGTGGATGGTATATTCCCTGGGCAGGTGGTCCTGGACTGATAAGAAAACAGGCTGAGCAAGTCATAGGGAGCAAACCAGCAAGAAGCATTCTTCCATGGCCTCTGCTTCAGTTTCTGCTTCCAGGTTCTTGCCTTGAGTTCCTGCCCTGATTTCCCTTCATAATGGATAAGCTAAGTGAACTGAGCCCTTTAGTCTCCAACTTGGCTTTGATCATGGTGTTTCATCACAGTTAAAGAAAGACTGACACAGAGGCTGAGGGAATTGGAATGGGTATCTGAGAAGATAAAATTGTTTTGTTGTAGAAAAATAAAAACTCTGTGGAAAGCTTTATTTTACTGTTGACTAGAAAACTGGGCTCTGTGTTTATTGTAATAACCCAGGAGACCTAAGAGGCAAAGGAAGTGAATTAATGTCTATAGTGCAAGTTTTTCAGTGTTGGCAGGAGAAGCCGCAGCTCTGCTAGAATGAAGCGACCTGTGTGGCTGGGTACACAGACCAGGGCAGTAGAACACGCCTTACATGCACAAGACCCTGGGTTCAACCACAAGTGTCATCAAAAGGAAAGACAGGAACCCAGGCAAGACTTCATTGGTCATCTCAAGTGATCCAGACATGTGGTGTTGGAGGGCAGAAAAGGAGATCAATGGGCCAAATCAGCAAGTCCAGAAACAGACTACATATTCAAGTTCAAACTGATCTGGAACAAAAGAGCTGAGGTAATTTGATGTACTACAATTAAATCCATTGGGAAATGTGAGCAGGAGATGAATCAAAAGCCTAAATGCAAAGCTTCTGGGAGACCACAGGTGGCTGGGCCTGCTGGTATTTTTGAACCAGCTTCCCGGCTGCTAGTCATGCTGATTCTGAGACCAGATTCTCCTTTTCTTTGAGACAATATCTTACCAGCGTCAAACTCGTGATCCTCATCAATGCAAGGGTATCTGGTAAGAAGTCATATTTTTCATTTCGTCACTACTTTCAAGAAAACATTTATTATTTCATCTATATGAATGCCTTGCCGGCATGCTCATGGGCACACCAAGTGTCTGCTGCAGATCCTCTGGGACTGGAGCCACAGACAGCTGTGACTACAGCCTGGGTCCTCTGGAAGAGCAGCCAGTGTTCATCACTGGGCCATCTCTCCAGCCGTGGGAAACAGTTCTGGGAGAAGAGTGATGGTTGGGGAGATTTTATTCCATCTTTACTGCAACAGTGGTATACCCCAGTTCAAAGAAAAGATAACACTGTGTGCCCTTGCTTATAACAGAGCAGGAAGCTAGGAAAGTCAAATACACTCCCTGTGGCGGTTCTCGGTTGTGCTTTATGATGAAATACCCCTGCTATTTCCCTGGGTTTCAAAACTGCCCTCTGCCTCGTCACCTTTCCCTTTCTCTGCATTTCTTCTTGCCATTGCCAACTGCCCCTTGCTGTGTCGTTTTTAAGCTACAGGCCTGTTGTCTGCATTAAAGTCTCCTTAGGGCAACAAATGGGCTCCAAACAAAGAAGGAAGCATCCGGAAACTTCCGATTCTCCTCCAGGTAGGTGCAGAAACTGGAAGGATTGGAGCCGCACTAGGCCTTGGGAGGCCCTGAGTTCAAATCCTGAGACACTGTTTAGCTAGAGATGATTTAATCAGCAATCTCTCCTACGAGTTTTAGCCTCTGTCTCCCCATATGTAGCATTCGTTCTTGTAGAAGTTAAATGAGAAAATATGTAAAGTCCTCAGGTCATAACCCGTGCCACTGTGAAAGACTATGTTAAATGTACGTAGATCAGTTCATTGGACCAAATAAATGAATAATTTTGTTTTCATAGGCTCCTCCTTAGCCAGTATGAACATTAAACCAGAGAGCAGAGACGACAGGGCATGTGGAGTAGAGAGGAAAGTGAAAAATGCTGCAGAAATGCAAAGAAATACAGTCCATATTTAGTTTCAGGCAGCCAGTATATTATGTTTTAAGCACGCAGAGACACGGGGACGGGATTGAACGTGGGCGTATTTGAGGCAGAAGAGGATTTTCTAAATTCTTCTCATTCGTCTTTAACAAATCATAAAGCATGTCTGGAAGGTGACAGCCCACACTGTTACTTGATGCCCAGAAAGGAGAGAAAGAGTGTCTAGTACCCAGGAGTCCCAAGCTTTTCACAGCTCACCCTGTGGCTGCCGAAAGACAGGTAGGAGAGGCGGTCCCAAGTCACACATCAACCGACACTGAAGGAAGGCAGGCTGCTTACTTCCTGTTTGGGGCGGAAGGGGATCATTTCGTATCACCCACAGATGCCCTCACTAGAGAAGCTGGTGGGTGATCACGTGACTGAACTAGACCCAGAAGGAGGAACCACTGATAGGGAAGCAAGCGTCAAACTGTGAGTATGTCTTAAGTGTTCTCTTAGAATCACTGTGAAGAGTAAAAGGTTGTCAAAGGACACTGATTCCTTGCCCTAGGGATTTCCTCTGCAGGAAATCACTCCCAGGAAATCCCACTTTCTTGAGATTTGAGTTCCTAAAATAACCGCAGAAGGTCCAGACGACCTCTGTGGAATGTTTCAACGCCCTAGATGTGCCCTGGGTGCACTGATAAAAAATGTATGATTCTTCCCCTTTGAATTTCCTCATTTCCCCCTTTGAATTTCCTCATTCCCTCTGTCCTCCCCCTCCTTTGTGATTTTTGCCTTTATAAGCTCGTTACAAGTTCAGGCCGGGGTCAAACTCCTCTACCCCTGCGTGGTGTATGAGTCTCAACCCCAGCATGCTGGCCTGAGATCTCACTCTGTTTCACTTTCAATAAACTTCCTCGTGCGATTGCAGCAAGTCTGGTCTCGGTGCCTCACTGGGTGCGCTCCTCTCCTGAGATTTGAGTGAGGGTCTCCCTTCGGAGGTCTTTCAACTGTGCCAGAGAGAGGCAGTAAAGCACACTCTAGAGAAACCAACATGCACAGTGCGGGCCCTTGATTCTCGCTTATGACCAGGAAAAATGATGAGGCTAAAACAGCTGCTGATCTAATGAGAAGTTTGGGTTCTGACCTTGCAAATCACTGCTAGGAAAATAATAGAGGGCCCAGCATATTGGAGCTTATTTCAGCCAGGCGATGTGGAAAGGGGCCAAAAATACCAGAATGTGACTTAGGATTTGAAAACATCAGGAAAAAAAAATCAATAAGACAGAAATGGCTCAGTGGAAATTAAAGCCCTGAATTATGATTTAGAAAGCAGGGACTCTTGACTCTTTCAAGACACAATGTATCAGCCTGTGGAGCTAAGTTTTCTGCATCTCAGTCTTCTTGGGGTTTTACTAAGGGAATGGGTTTCATTTATCTATGCAGAATGGGGCAAAATGAAATTTGGTGTCTGTGAGAAAGAGAAGTGCTGGACCATCAGTGGTCACCAGACACAGGCTCTGAGCCAGTGTCTCCCCAGTTACCTGTCTTCAGTGAGGAGTATGAAACATGAACACAGGCGTGTCAAAGCAAAAGCACATCTATTACAGAGAATTTCTTTTAAGTGAGAAAGTCTCCAAAGGAATGATTCCCACGGGAAAGCTGCCACTGGACAGTCAGATCGTTAGTAACTTCTACTGAGATTTGTTAATTCTTTGGGCATATGTCAGGCCAAGCCAATGTGAGGCTGACACTGCATGCCCCTCAGGCCTAACAGGAGAGATGACTGTGCGCTGTCTGCCCAGTGGGGTCAGGGGTCCAGCCCTACTTGTTTTGTTAGCTGATAGCCTTGGTAAATTTTTCTTTGACTTAGTTTGCTGGCTACTAATAAAACTATGTCCTCTTTGTTCCCCAGTTACATGACTGGCTTATTACCAGTGCCCGTGCTGCCTGTGAAGAGCCAACTCCTCCGTCGGAAGGACACACAAGATGTATAATAACTAACGCAATGTGGCTTCTCTAACAACACCACTCTCCCCATTCCCTTCCACCACAGTGGACTCCAAACCAGTCTCAGGTTGTCAGTGCGGGTCTTCACACCTGCACAGGCTCCTCAGACTATCCTAAGTTCCCTTCTGTTGCTCTGATCAAACACCATGGCCAAGAGTATCTTAGAAGAGGAAGGACTTTCTTTGCCATTTGAGATTACAGACCATGAATGTAGAGAAGCCAAGGTGGGAACTTTAAGTGTCATATCCAACATCAAGAGAGAGACAAATGCACTCATGCTGTCTGCTTACTTGCATCTAGCTTTCTCCCATCTTAACTAATTCATGAACCCTGACTAGGGAATGGTGACACCCACAATGGACTCAGTCTTCCTACATCAACTAACAATCAACACAATCCCCCCATAGGCATGCCACCAGGGAAAACTGGCCTAGACTCTGCCTAGATGGTGCTAGGTTAATTTTAGCACGTTGACATTTAAAACTAACCATCAAAGTGTCCATCCCATCTATCTTGCCCTACCACACCTTTAAGAATCAAGGGGTTGCTGTTAATTTTATAAAAATCCCTGGACTGTTCTAGGGAAACCGAGATATACTGCTAACAGATATTTCCACTCAGCTAAATTTATTTTCTTATAGACCAAGAGAAAGTATCATCCTTTATATGAGGCCCATCCTTTCCTGGAGATTTAGACAAAGGAAGATGAATAAGAAGAGAATAAGCAAAGTGGATAGACATGGAGGCATGCCTGCAATTCCAGAACTCAGAATGTGGAGACAAGAGCATTGCAAGTTCAAGGCTATCTTGGGCTACATGGCAAATTTTAGGCTAGCCTGGACTCTGTGCCCAGACTGCCTCAAAAAGTGAATTAATGAATGAAAATTATAACTGATAAAGTTCTGAATGAAACTTTAAAACTGGATAAAGTGATGTATATGATGTCTGGCCAGAGTGCCCAGAAAAACCTTCTTTAGGAGAGGGTGGTTTGGCTGAATGTCCTCAAGTGTGCCAAGATGTGAGGACAGAATAGTCCCTACAGATGACTGGTCTCAGCAGAGCTGATAAGACCTGAGCTGTTGTCGATAGAAGAGACCCTGTGAACTGGAGACTCGGCTGCAGATTCTGGGTGGGGAATAGCCTCATGTGGATCACAGCCTAACAGTGGTTCCCAACCTTCCTAACGCTGTGACCCTTTACTACAGTTCCTCCTCATGTTGTGGTGACCCCCCAACCATAAAGAAAACATTTTCTTTGTCAATTTTTAGCTATAATTTTGCTACGGTTATGAATTATAATGTAAATATTTTGGGAGATAGAGATTTGCCAAAGGGGTTGCCTCTCTTAGGTCTTACTTCGTGAAAACACGTTCCTCCGAGCTGGAGGGGAAAGATGGGGTTCCCACAGAAAGATCAGCGAGGAACAAGCCAGACCTGAGTAGATCATGTGTGCAAGATGTGGCTGTACCACTGATCAGGGAAATGTCCTTGAGTTCCAGTGAGGCCCCAGCAAGTGGCTGGTATAACTAGAGCGTGTCTCGGCATCCACCCACAGAAGATGATGTGGTACTGAGGATACTTATCAGACAAGGTGCGGTGGACGAAGTGCATCAATTCATACACAGGCCACCTGTGTACCACAGCTAAGCACCTCCAAAACACAGATGCAGGTTATCTGAAAGTAGACACTGGGAAATGAAGCTCCTCAACCGAAGTGAGTGTCTCATGATCTCTCTGCTTACGTTAGACGATGCATCTCTAAAGGATGGCATCCAGCTTAGAACAAAACTGTCATTGTCTCTTAAAATCTATACAGGATAGCCTTAAAGACTGAATGTTTAGTCTTCCCCCACTCCCCCACCCCCAAAAATTCATAAGTTGAAATGCCACCTACAACACAATGCTTGGAGGATGGAACTTTGGGGAAGTAATTGGATGTCACCTGAGCCCCCAGAACTGTGCAATAATTTTTGCTGTTTTGAAGGCACCCAATTTGCAGGGTTTTGTTACAGTTTCCTGGACACACTGAGATACTGAATGACCAGCTCTATTTTTTTCCCCAGGGCCATTAACTAGAAAAAAAAATGGTATTTAAAGAATATGACACACAAGGACCTCCAGGCGTCTCAACATAGAACTCCTCACAATGTTCCGTATGGTTAAAATTCTTCACTGGGAAACTCTGCCCTTCAGAGCTCAGTGAGAAAGTCACAAGTGGCTGGAAAATGGATCCCAGGCTGAGCCGCTCTTTGAAGTGCCAGGAAGAGAAGCACATGGAATTAGGGGTGTGTCAGCAGTGGGGACCTTGACTGAGGTGAGCCAAGTCTGGGGCTCCTGAATGTTCTCCCGAGGAAAGGCCGCTTTAACCTGTGGTGGCGATAGTCCCCTCCTGCAGTCTTCCTTTATTTACCCTAGTGGGGAACTGCATTTTTCTCTTTATATAATTTGCTCCTTTTATGTCAGCAGACGCCCTGTGATATCACACTTGTTGGATCTCTTATAGGCAAGGTGCCAGGAGCCAAAAGATAATCAGCTCAGCCTTCCAGGTATGCAGGAAAGAGTATGAGCTATTCGTCATTCCGTACAAACACTGCCCGCCTGCTCCTGTCTCCATAAAATTTGCTGAGGTGGTTTGCGTGTGTGTGTGTGTGTGTGTGTGTGTGTGTGTGTGTGTGTGTGCACGCACATGTGTGTATGTTGTGGGTTGCCCTGGTGCAGTTTATATTTTGATGCTAATTCTGCTTCCCCAAGAAGGGCTGCCTAGGTCAAGGAGTAAATCATGAACTCAGGTGACTTCATCAGAACCTTCTCCCCATTTCAACTTGTAAAATAAAGGTTAGAGCAGGTGATTGGGCATGGGAAGGGAAGGTGGAACTTAAAAGTTTTGAGGCATAAGGAGGGAGGAGAGAGAAGGGGATGACAGAGAAAGAGGGGGTGGAAGGAAGATGGAGCTGAAGCACATGGCCTGGAGGAATAAGTTCTAAAGGGTCTCACAGCCAGAGAATAGAGTAGTGTAAGGTAGATCTGCCCAATCTGGGCACGATGCTTGTGTTCATATTAGTTGAGTTGCGTTTTCTTTGCACGGGCTTACTTGGGTTTGAGAGGTTACTGTAACACGTGTATATACTCATACATGTACAGGTATTCAGGCAAGTGTGTACATGTACACGTGGGGGCCAGAGGTTGATGCTGGTGTCTTCCTCATTCACTCCCCACCTTGTGGAGTGTCCGCGATGGAGTGTCTCCCTGGTTCAGCTGGACTAGCTTTCAGCCAAACCCAGACTCCCTCCTCTCTGCCTCCCCAGAGTTTGAATTCCAGGCATATGCTGCTTTCCCCAGATGCTGTATGATTGACAGGGATCCTGACTCATGCTTATACGGCATATACTTCATCTACTTTGAGATCTCCCCAGCCTGAGGAATTCCACATCTTACAGAAAGCTCTGCACAATTGGACATAAACTGTTCACTGATACTTTCTTCCAAGAGTCCAGGAGGTCGAAGGTCTAGATACCAACAGATTTCACGCCTGGAAAGGCCTTTTCTAGGACATCACAGTCAGTGGTGGGAGAGCTCCCTGTGTGTCCTTCCCTTTTGGTTTCCCCCGTTCACAATGCCTCGGCTTTCAAAGGCCCTACCTGAAAATACCATCCCATCATGAATCAGAGTTCAACACATGGATTTTGGGGGTAAGTAAATATTTCGGCAGAAACAACAGGAAATCAACAAATGTTCGTGAGCTGTCTCCTCAGTCAGACATATTGCCAAACTCTGATGATGTAAAGAAGTTTGAGACCTGCTCAAAGAGGAGAAGGCAAGTCTTACATTGAGCTAAATAGATAAATGGGGGGAGAGGGATGGGGAGGGAAAGAAAGGAGAGGGAGAGAGGGAGGGGAGAGGAGGGAGGGAGGGAGGGAGAGCGAGAGATAGAGAGAGAGAGAGAGATGGAGAGAGATCTCCAAATTATGATCAGCTGAAAATTTGTTAAAAATGAAAATTCATAATCCCCACCCATCCCCTACTAAGTCACATATGGCTAGTGGAACTGGCTGCCATCACATCCATGAGCTCTGGTATGCATAGGTGTTTGTAAATGAGTAGATTGACAAAGCATTCCTTCCTCTGGAATAGACAGAAAAAGCAGGGGAAAATGGAGGGAGGATAGGCCTGGGTTTGGGAGGAAGTGCTACAGTTTGTACCAAGGCACAGTTGAGATGAGAAGAGGGGAGAGAGGGGGAGGGGAGGGGAAGAGAGGAAAGGAGAGGAGAGGATAGGGGAGGAAAGGGGAGGGGAGGATGCTGACTCCAGACTACCTATGGGGAAGATAGATTGTCTCAAAGACCAAGAATTAACTGTGTCTCTCTTTGTCTCCAAGGGTCCAGTTTTATCTGCCATCTTCTCACTGTGGGTCTAGGATTCTCTTCCAGAACCCACACTGACAAACTGAAAACTGCAGTTATTAAACACCTGCTTGTTCATCACTGTAGATTTAAGGATGGCCACAGAGGTCACATCTTAGCATATGGTCTGTCTCCTCTTCACTGAGGCTGTTGGCATCCTCAGTGCCACAGTAGTGTGCCGTGTCAGCACCAGCATGAGAATGTACCGAGTGCTATATGGTCCATCTGAGGTTTCTGGCAGACTGGAGCCTCAAGGGATTCTGGAGAAGGCAGACATCTTCAGAACTTAAAGTTACAAGTAAAGGATGGACCTAAATACCTGCGAAGTTTCCCTATTATGAATAAATAGCCTAAATCAACCAGATCATATTTGTCTTTGCTTCTTGGGGTGATTGCTCTTCATTGACAAGCAAAAACCTCCCATTTAGCCATTCTACTACTAGTCTACTATTCTCCTCTTAGGCATATCCCCTGGCAATACAGGTCACACAAATGCCCATGGCAGCACAGCTCACAACACCCCAAAGTGGGAACAATACAAATATCCACCTGTGCATGCTAGTTTTTGGTTTAGTTTGGCTTGTCAACTTGACAAAAGCTAAGACAAAAAATTTTCTTTTAGTTGACCTCTAGGCACATCTGTAGTGGGTTTTCTTGATTAATGATTGATAGTGGAGGCCCCCACCCACTGTGGAGTGCCATCCACAGAAGGTGGTCCCAGCTGAGCAAGCCATGGGGAGCAAGCCAGTAAACAGGACTCCTCCATGTTCTGCTCCAGTTCCTGCCTCCGGGTTCCTGTCTCGAGCTCCTGTCCTGCCCTGACTTTCCATCCTCCTGAACTCTAAGCTGTAAGATGAAATAAACTCTCTTATCACTAAGTTTCTTTTTATCATGGTGTTTATCATGACAGTATAAAGGTATCTAAAGGACTGGAGAAATGGCTTGGTGGTTAAGAGCACTGACTGTTCTTCTAGAGGACCTGAGTTTAATTCCCAGCAACCACATGGTAGCTCACAACCATCTGTAATGGAATCTGATGTCCTCCTCTGGTGTCTGAAGACAGCTACAGTGTACTAATATGAATAATATAAATACATCTTTTAAAAACAAAAAAAGAGCACTGGATGCTGTTCAGGTCCCAGCACCTACATGGTGGCTCACAACCATCTATAAGTCCACTGGCAGGGGAGTTGATGTCCTCCTCTGGCTTTGATGTGCCAGGAACACATGTGGTGCAGATAAATGTGCAGGCAAGATGTTTATACACATAAAATATTGTTTTAACAATAAGAGTAGCTAGTACTCCATCAGTGATAAATGTTAAACAAAATGTTTTTTGTGAGATAGTCCAGATAGAAAGGGCATAGTATTTATGTCCTTCAGAAATAAAAAGGATCAAGTATACATAGTATGGATGAACCCCCAAAACATTATGGATGAACCCCCAAAACATTATGCTATCTCTACAAGGGCAACACAAAAGGCTAAATATTACATCATTCCATTTCTAGAAGTATCTAAACTACGTCAATCCATAAAAATCTACGGAGAGAGAAAATAGACTCCATAGATGACTTGGATAAGTGGAAATGATGTCACAAAGGATATGAGGTTTCTCTGAGGATGATGTAATGTTCTGAATTGGCTTTGGTGGCAATGCATACATCTGTACATGCACTGGAGCCCAGTCAATTGCATGGCTTTTACAGTCTGTGAGCTATATCCCAACGCTTTAGTTAATTTGTCTCAGTGCTCTGACTATACATTTGACCAACACAGTTGGCTTACAGTCTGAGTGGGTACAGTCCATCACAGTGGAGAAGACACTGTAGCTAGAGCACTCAGGTGGCAGGTCTCGTTGCATCCACAGTCAGGAAGCAGAAAGAGATGGATGATGGCACCCCGTCTACATTCTCCTTCTGGTCCATGGGACGACCACACCCACTTATGTTGGGTCTTCCCTAAATAAACTTCTCTGGAAACACTCTCACAAATAGGCCTGGCGGTTTGTCACCTAGGTGTCTGTAAATCCTGTCAAGTTGACCATCAAGATTAACTGTCACACTCAAACAAAACTAGTAACAAACAACGCCAGAACTTTCCCTCCTGTCCCATGTCTCTCTAGTTATGTCCCTTGAGCATCATTAAGACACTGGACCAACTACGACTGTTACAGTTGGAAATTTTGAACAATTCTGCCTCAATCACCATTTTAATACTCAGGAAACTCAGATCCAATATAGATTAACCAGTAGATAACTGTATTTTGTTTTTAATCAAATTCAACCTCCTAGCAAATGCTAGAAGCTGACTCACATTTTCGATTATAGTAAAAATTACTATTGCCAGTTAATGGCACATTACAATTTGAGCATAAATCATTAACATCTATGGAATGATCAAATGTCTCTTTTCAATTTTTTTTCTTTAATTCTTGAATTCATTAAACATGAATTATAAAAGTTATTGTGACTGTTTTTTTAGGAAGAGGGAGTAGGAAAGAAACTCCATCCTTTCTAAAGGTCATTTTTAAGTCTCACACACACACACACACACACACACACACACACACACACACACTACTTTTAAACCCTGTGCTAAATTATGCATGTGAACAGAAACAACAACCTAAGAAGTAAATTTCTGCAAGACTACATTGACGAGGCTTAATCACCATCATAAGTCAGGACTCGAGGAGCACAAGGAGAACCGGCAGCAATTGCCCTACCTACTTTCTTTGCTCAGGCTTCGAACCAAAGACATTCATTGTGAAAGGTTCCATGACTAGTTTTTCCTTAATCAAATCAGATATGCAAATTCCCTTCCCTGATAGCACAGAGCCAGAGGATATGATCCTCTTTATAGGCAAGACTATAGAGATGCACGCATGAGAACATTCTATAAATCTGGGCCAAATAGTATTTTAAGACATCAAGAGCTGGTAAGAATTTGTATTATATTTAACTGCACATTACAGTAAAATAAAATTGCTAAGAAGTGAGGGTATAAATAGTGGATTCCTGTTAGTTTATCATAGCCTAGCCTATAGGGCTGCCCAGAAGTTACATCTTCAGAGATGTTCTTTGCATAATTTGAATATTTGAAGGGATGAAGAACTACCTCAAGAAGATAATATTTGGGGCAGGAGAGATAGCTCAATCTATACAATGCTGGCCACCCAAGGACCTGAATTTGATCTCTCAGCACTCATAAAAAAGCCAGTCAAGAGGGCACCAGCCTGTAATCCTATTTGTGGGGAGGCAGAGCAGAATTCTGGGGATGCGCTAAGCAGCTATTCTAGCAGCCAGTGAGCTCCAAGTTCAGGAAAAGACCCTACCTCAAAAAAATCAGCTGGAGAATGACTGAAAAAGATAGGCAATGTTGACCTCTGACTTCCACACTTACAGGTAAATGCATCTACATATGCACACACAAGCACATACAAAAGAAAAAGCTTGAAAAATTTAGAGGCAGTAGCCTCACAGAAACATAAGCAGGCAAAACATTTAATGGAATTTCGAGACCATACCTCAAAGGAGTTCCAGAGGTACCAGACAAACTCAGAAAAAATAATTAAAGAGCCAGATATACCTACCTCAGCACATCTTGGCTACCAAATGATAGAAAGGATATGGAGACATGAGAAACTAAACTTCCTACTTGAGGACACTGATAACTTTCTATATAAAGCTAAGCACACATCATATATACTGTGGCCCAGCAATCTTCGTCATAGGCATCTATCCAGAAGTTTGAAGACACATATTCATACAAGGACTTACAGAAGTCTGGGTGCATCATGTACTATTCACATAGCAGAAATGGGCTTCTACAAGGACACATGATTCACCCCATGAGGGTTCTGCCTTCACAAGATAATCATATTCCCAATGTCCCATGTCCTAATCCCAGTGCACCGGGTATTAAGAGCCTATGAATGAACATTTCCAGAAAGAAACAGAACCTTTGCACTGAACCTTCTGAAAAGCTAAAGAACTGATTAGAACTTCAATCATTGGGAATAAATTGGAATGTTACACATTCAGGGCCTAATTATAACTTCTCTTGAGCTATCTTTAGCCCCCTAATAGCCATTCCTCACCTACCTCTCTGCCTGATCTAATGTCGGTGTGAGTATCAGGTGAAATTTTTTTGAATATATTAAATTAGCAGACCCATAGCTTTTTTTAACACGAAAGCTAAGAAGCCACATGTGCCCAACATTATTCTGGTTGTGTTCGAACGGGTGTTTTGCAATGAGATGGATGAGGGTGGGCTACAGGCAAATCTCCATGCCAGATCCCTGTCTACATTAACATGTGACTCAGCGGGCTCAACACAGCAGCCTCCTCTCCTTCATGAAGGTGAGATTCATCTAAACTGAAAAAATGCTGGTTTTTGACAAGAACTTTAGTCAGTAGAAAGAAAGCCTGGGTATTGCAAGAAGCTGATCTTTATATGGGGGGGGGGGCAGGAAGAGCTCCCATTGCCTGGCTGTCTTGATCTGGATCCTCAGAGAAGAACATCTCTCCATGTCTCCACTCTTTCGACCTTGAACTATGACATTCATTTCTCCCAGTTTCTAGGTTACCTGTTATAGATCTTCCAACTCATTGCCAGCCTCCATAAATAAGCCTCTCTCTCTCTCTCTCTCTCTCTCTCTCTCTCTCTCTCTCTCTCTCTCTCTCTCTCTCTCTCTCTCTCTCTCTCCCTCTCTCTCTCTCTCTCTCTCTCTCCCCCCCCCTCTCTCTCTCTCTCTCTCTCTCACTCACTCACTCACTCTCTCTCCCTTTCTCCCTGTGTGTGTGTGTGTGTGTGTGTGTGTATGTGCACATGCATGTTGGTATGTATGAGTGCAGACACATAGGTAGAGGTCAAAGGTCAGTCCTTGCCTTTCCCCCCTTGTTTCAGAGGCTCTGTTGTTATTTGTTTCTGTATACACTGGCTGGACCTTGGGCTTTCCGAGAAATTCTCCTGTTTCTGCCTTCTCTGAACTGTTGCATCCAGCTTTTTCATGGGTTCTGCAGATCTGAACTGGGGCCATCCCAGACTTGTATAAACATATAGACATCTAGCCTTGTGGTGAACAGACAAAAGAGATTTCCCAGGAGAGGTCCATTTACGGAAAGATTTTAGTAGTAATGTTTATTAAAAAATTATATCAGATTGCTTGTTCCTTTTTTTCTCTCCAGAGTGTTGTCTTAGCAACAGAGAGAACTGGACCACAGGTCAGCTGCTTGACTCCTGTCCATGCCCCGGACTTTCAGGAAGTGGCACACTATAGAGCCCCACCCACCCTGCCATGTAAAATGTAGAGTCCCCTCATCAAAAGCCCCTAGTGACTAGAGATAGAAAAAACCCACATTCAGCAAGGGTGGACTGTGGTCCATAGTGTGTTACTTCATGGCAAATTTAGGGCACAGACAGGAGTCAAGCAGCTGACCTGTGGTCCAGTTCTCTCCTGTTGCTAGGACAACACTCTCGAGAGTACAGAGAAACAAACAATTTGATTTAATTTCCTTATAAACATGTCAATAACAGACCTTGTGGTGAATAGACTAATGAGATTTCCTAGGAGAGCCACCCCCAAAGGATCCCAGGGAGCCCCAAGGGTCCATCTGTCTTTGCCTCCTCAATGCTGGGGTTATAGAAACAGCCACACCCAGTGCTGGGGATCCAAACTCAAATCCTTATGCTTTCGTGGCAAGCAGTTTTCATCTTCCCCTACCAGGGAGGCGTGTACAACCTTGAGGGACAAATACCTAGCAGTGAAGATGGACAGTGTTTTAAAAGAATGCCCATGATGGATGTTGCCTGTACAGTTCCTGATGTTATCATTAGAAAGGACTATGATACATGTTCCCAGTTCGCTTGGGTATTTGAGCCAGTGCTTTGTCTTGTGTTTTGGTTTTTGTTGTGGTGGTGGTAAATTGTGTTTGTTTGTTTAGAAAGTCACCTGGCTTTGTCATAAGTCTCACCCCTAATGTCTTCTTGTCTTAGCCTCTCTTGCAGCTATGATTTGCAGGCCTGGGTCACCATGCCCTGCTGGTGTTATCCTTAAGAAATAAATCAATAGACAAAGAGAAATATTCAAAGCCAGACAACCATGTCAAGCTCTGACACACAAGTATACAGTCTAGATGTATTATTTTTCTTCATTTCATAGTATCTGCCTGTGCTTGGGTACAATGTGGGCTTTGGGCAGAAAGTAGCCCTCTCAGACCCTGAGTTAACTCACCCATTCCCAATCTGAAGGAGTTTCATCAGGAGCTTTACGCACAATGCAAAACAAGGTAGAAAACATAGACCTACAACCAGCTACGCATCTGGTGTTCCTAATTATCTGCTTATCTCTACCCTGAACTCCAGGGAGAAAGGGGTGAATAGGGGTGGCACTCCTTGCTCTCTAGCAGGTACAATTTATGTCCCAAGCAACATACAGATTAACATCATTTAAAACAATGATGAGCAACATTTGGACAGATATAAATAATAAAAGAATGTTCATGCTTGGATATGTGAAAGAAACTCAAGAGAGGAGAAAGAATTATGGAACTGCCAGGGAGGAGGTCTTAGGGATGTGTTGTTGTTGTTGTTGTTTGTGTGTATGTGTTTGTGTTTGTTTTTTAATTAAAATATCAATAATTTACACTTACGTCTTAAGGGGGGGTCATAGTGAACCAAATTACCTCGGTTGTCTAAACTAAAGGCAGGCAAAAATAAAGATCTTAAGACAAGGTGGATTCACGGGGAATTGGGAATGAGGCTGGCAGGCTCTTACACATTTCAGGGGGCATTGAGAAAGTTGCTGGAGAGGGCTGTTAAGAAATGAATCATCGAAGCACTTCTAGCAAGCAAGTAGAGACTTCCTGGCTTGGTTTTGTTTTCTTCTGGGAATTTAACTTTAAAAAAAAAAAAGGTCAAAATTCATTAACTGTTTTGGTGCCAGGAGAATATGAACTGTTTCTTTATCCCAGGATTACTTGAATAGTAGAGATTTCCTAGTTAAATCCTCAGGGGAAGATGCTAAAGGAACCCTCCCACCCCACTCAGCCCACTAGAGGAAATGTCAAGTAAATTCACCAGAAGAACAAGTAGTCTAATCAATAAACCGACAAATGAACTGAACAGACAGTTCTCAAATGAAGAACAAACGACCAATAAATGCGTGAAAACGTGTTTGACATCCTTAGCCATGAGGGAACACAAATCAATAGGACATTGAGATTCTATCTCAAGTCAAAACGTCTGTCACCCAGAAAACAAGGGAACAATACACATTCATGAGAATCAGACACCAGGAGAGGAACCCTTACATCCTGCTGGTGGGCATGTAAACTAGTGTAGTATATCCATTATGGGAACCTCAAAAATATAGGTTCCTCAAAATATAAACAGAACTACTGTGTGATCTAACTATATCATCCTGGCCAAGTCAAGATGATCTCAGATACCGGCATACGCACATCCATCACTGTGTGATTCTCAATAGCCAAGTCATACAGCTATGGCAGCCTGTGTGGAGAGGGATGGAGGGCTTGGCCATTCAGTCTGAGAGACCTACTTCCCCAAAGCCCATGGCTTAAGGACTTGGTCACTAGCCTGTGGTATCATTGAGAGATGGGGCTCACTGGGTTTAAAGACCTTGGGGGTCTGTGGAGGACTCTCCTCTTGAGGGATACTGCCAAATCTGTTTAGAGACATTCCAATTCCCTCACAAACCTGAGGCAGAACCTCACCTTGAGCTTAGACCCCAGGGTTTGGTTCTTTGGTGTCAGTCTAGGGCTGGTTTTCTTCCTTGAACCACCCCGCACCCTTTCCAACCAGGTGAGTACTGTGTTAGTCAGTTTCTGTCACTGTGAGGAAAAAAAATGAGGCAGAGATGCAGGCAGATTCTGTCTTAACTGGCCAAGATACCTTTATTGGAACCTCAAGGGGCCCCAACCTTTCTTTGGGACGAAGGTCGATGAATCCAGCTGAGCTGGGGGACATACATATATACAGTGTGTGTGTGTGTGTGTGTGTGTGTGTGTGTGTGTGTGTGTGTGTGTGTGGTTTTGTGAGCCAGTATGGGTTGTTTTGGATACCAGGGCATATTGTTTCTGCAGATGGATAAAGATGGGCAGGCTGGGAAGCCATTCCTTATGTTAGTGGCTATTACCCAGAACAACCTGACTTGATTCCTCGTGACCTGAGGCCGTTACCCAGCATTCCACACTGCATTTCTCTTCCTCACAGTACTGGGGGTAATACCAAGACCTACTGCACAGTAGGAAAACGCTTCCCCGTGGCGCCTTATCCTCAGCCTTCATTTTTTTTCCCCTTAGATCTAATCAGCCCATCCCTACAAGGATGCCACATAACGCAAGTCCTGTTGTGTTGAGGATTCAGAAGTATAGTCTCCCCACCAACCACTCTTGCCTCTTACAGTCTGTTTTCTACCTTAAAGCCAGGGCATCTTCCAAAACTGCAAACGGCGCCAAATCGTGCCAGGGTCAGACCCGCTGAGGCCTCCCTTGCTCTCAGGATGGAGAGAACTCTTTACCTTCTTTCACTGAGCCTGGACCGCGCCAGTCCCCACCCCCGCCCCCCGCCCTGCTCCAGGCTCCTAGTCCGGCTCTGGGCTCTGACCGTCCTGTCCTTCAGCAATCTGTGCTATTGTGTTCTCTAAATCCTTTGCACTCAGCTAAACTCCATCTGGCTGAAAGTGCCTTTCCATTTAGGAACCCTGTCTCAGCCGTTCTGGCCTCAGCGCAGGCGCAGATCCTTCCTCTCAGGATAGTTCTTTCTGTGGCCCTGCTAGGGCCCTAGGACTCTCTCCTGTGTTAATTCTGCTCAGAGTTGTGATTATACAGTGATATTCATCATTTGCTTTTTGTATTAGCTAATATGTTGCCATGACAAAATACAACTTTAGTAAGGAAGGGGTTTTTTGGGTTCAGTTTAAGAAGAAATGCAATCCATCATAGTGCACACAGACAGGAAGACCAGGATAAGAAAAGTTCAACCTCCCCTCCCCAACCCATCTCTGCCAATGATGTTTCACTTCCCAATATTTCCATGACTTCTTAGAACTGCACCATCAATTGTGAATCAAGTGTTCAAACATGTGCCTATGGGGGACATTTCACATCCAAACTGTTGCCTGATCTAAGGGATCACACCCGCGACCCAACAAGCCAGGGTTAGCACCAGTCCTCAATAGACCCATTAAAAGAGCCAAATTAAGGTGAGCAGTCAAAGATCTCTGTGAGTTCGAGACCAGCCTGGTCTACAGAGCCAGTTCCAGGAGAGCCGAGACTACACAAAGAAACCTTGTCTCAAAAAAAATAAAAAATAAAAAAATAAAAAAAGCAAATTAACAGGAGGATAGAGATTTGGCCAATGTAGACACGTTGAAAAGAACGATAAGAAGACGGTGGTTTTTTTTTTCCCCGAGACCATTTTCAGGAACCCAGCCATAGGATAGGATTTGAATAGAAAGCAAGAGGTTTGTGTAAATTAATCAGCCAAGGTGTGGACCCCGACCACCTCAGCTACAAGTCTTTCTGCAAGATCACATCTGAACTGGGGATTTTTATCCAAGAGACAAGCTCCTCCTCTGAATGCCTCTAACTTCTCTGGGTTCATTCTTTCAATGGTCTGCTAGGGAAATCTCCCTTAGGAATATATTTTATCCCTGCCAGACAGGCGGTTGCAAAGCCGCAGAACTTTTATGACTCCTGCTGTTCCTCCTTAGACCCCATCAGTACCAGGTAAGTCTCTCTCTCCGTTATCACCGGAAGCACGGCTCTCAGCAGGCCAGAAACAGGCCAAACGCAGCTGCAAATCAGATGGATGGCAGAGCCACAGTCAGCTCTGCCGTCCTGTGTCTGGCTCTTTTCTGAAGTTCTGGGATATAGTAAACCCCGGAAGTGCTTTTGTAGCTTGGGAGGGGCTTGGTGCACAGCCTAAACTCTGCAGCAGGGTGAGGTCCTGGTGATAATCAGTCAAGACAGAAGGCCCTGCCCACAGTCTGGGGGATTTGTTTTTTTCCCTCTCTGAAATATCTGGACAATTTTAATGGCAGGACATTTTGAGATGCTTAGAATGCAAACACTTTAAAACCTAGGATAATGGAGAAAATTTCTTAAATTAGTTTTTATTGTTATAGGTGAGAGATAAGAAAAACAAGATTTGAAAGAGAGGAGGTTAAGGGTGAGTGTGAGCCAAGTTCAGTCATGATGAATCCCATTAATTTGTATACTAACCAAAAATTAAGGAGAAAAGGAACCAACAAAGACCATATTATAAATGATTTACAAGAATTATTTCTAGAAAGTATTTTAAGTAAATGTAATATATGTAAATGTTGTGTGTGTGTGCATGTTCGTGCGTGCATGCGTGCGTTCGTGTGTGTGTGTGTGTGTGTGTGTGTGTGTGTGTGTGTGTGTATGCTAAATTAGAATCTCCCTTTCAGAATGTTCTAAAACTTTTTGCTTTCCTGGTAACATGAGAAAAGTGAACATTAAAACCGTCCCTCCTAGGGATTTAGAGTACCCTATGAGAAGGCAGGGATAGATACTAGGTTTCCACTGAGGCCAGTTAAGGAAAAGATACTTGCTCATGGCTAAAAGAATAGAATCACCTTCTTGTCCTGGGTGGAAACAGGACAGTTTGATATGTTCCAAAGTTTAGAACGTGTTTACACTACTGTCTCCTCCCTTATGAGTTAATCCAACTGGGCCTGTTAATCACCTGGCTAGGAGGCCATTCCTCGATAAATCAGATTCACCACAGCCAAGATCTTGATTAACACATCATCCTTCCCATCCCACATAAAGACTTCATCTGTTTCTTGCTCATCTAAATTATAATTCAAAAGCTCAAAAATTCCAATTAATTAATTAAGCCTTCTATGGACACATTTCAACTCGGTCTCTGATTAATGTTCTGGAAACATGTGGATTGATTATTTCAAGTGAAATGATCTCCCCTGGCTGCTAAATTTCAGGTGCTAGAAGCCTAAAATACAGAAGAAGCGATAAGGATATTGCTCAGTAAGGTGCCTTCTGGGTAAGCACCAGGATCTGAGTTCGGATCCTCAGAACCCACATAAAAGACAAGTGGGACACAGCAACAAAACTTCCCAGTCAGGAGAATAAAATTTATGTGGCTTGAATGGAGACCTGACATTTCAACTGGGCTGGTTCAGTTCCCTGGCCCAGAGATGGCCATCTAAAAAGTGGCTCACTGTAATCCCTGCTAAAGAGGGAGGCAAACTAATTAGTCTTTTAATGAGTGTCTTAGTTAGGGTTTTATTACTGTTAACAGACACCATGACCAAGGCAAGTCGTATAAGGGCAACATTTATTAATTGGGACTGACTTACAGGTTCAGAGGTTCAGTCTAGTATCATCAAGATGAGAGCATGGCAGTATTCAGGCAGGCATGGTGCAGGAGGAGCTGAGAGGTCTACATCTTCATCTGAAGGAAACCAGGAACAGACTGAGTATCCTCAGGCAGCTAGGAGGAGTGTCTCCGAGCCCACTCCCAGAGTGACACACTTTCTCCAACAAGCCCACACCTTCTAATAATGCCACTCCCTGGGTCAAGAATATGCAAACCATCACAATGAGATACTGTTCTATTCTTCCCCAGAATCCTCACCTCTAGTGCAGTAGCCTGCTGGGTCTCAAGGCTACTGAGAAATGTAACCATCATGCAGTTTGTAAGTTCAACTGCTTGTAGTGGCTATTTCTGTTTGTCAACTTGGCTATATCTGGAATGAACCACAAGGCCACATTGACTCCAATAAGGCCACACCTCCCAAAAGTGCCACTCCATGGGTCAAGCATATGCAAACCGTCACACAGTGGTTGAGAAAGATACCCAGTGTCAACCTCTGACCTCCACACACAAGTGCACATTTATGTGCAGCTATGCCCACAAAGAAACACATATAAAAAGAAGCAGACAAGATTCAATAGAAGTAAATCTAATCATTGGGACAATGGGTGGTGGTCCCCATCCTGTTCGCTAAATTTGTTCCTTAAATTTAAACTCTGAGACAGTTTCTGGCTTACATACATTGGCCTTATCCAATTGTGCAAGGTGCTGCATTTGGGGTTAGAGTTGTGAGGTAATTAGCAGAACCACTACATTCTTCCAATATTTGTCAGAAAGCATCTTTAACCTAAATATTATGTTTGCTTCTCTACTCAACCATTCGAGGCCAGCAAGAACTCTGATGCTGTTCTTGATACAGCCAAGACCAGTTTCACAGGAGCATCCTAAAGTATATTCCAAACAATTCTGTGGCAATCATCTTACTGACCTGATAGCTACCCCTTGCCAATATCAAAGCAAGACTCCTGGAGTTCTAGAATGTTCTAATGTTGTCTGCATTTCTTTGTCAGTTAAGCAGCTTTAGAATTTTCTCTTGGGAGCACTTCCAAATCCCCTGAGAGCCAGTGCAATATTTTTCTTTTGACCTAGAAAAATGAAGCTATAATAGGTTTCCTGCCGAGTTAACTCCCTAAAAAAGAACTGTTTGGTAAATTTAGCTGTTTAACAACATCTCTATTTCCATTTTCATTAAGAAAAACTGTGGCAAAATGAGTAACAAAGAAAACACCCAGTTTGACCTTGGCCAGGACTGGAGTAGCTGAAACCCCTCCTTAGCCTTCAGTCACAGGGGCAACTCTGGATGGACTCCAGACACTGCCTCAGTCAGTCTCTCTTTCCACCCAAACAAGGACTTCATAGGGACTGTCTGTCGGGGCTCGGTTTACTCACCTTTCAAATGGGCTCAGAGAGAAAGTCCCACAGTAACCCCTGCAGATTATCTGCACACAGAGATATTGGCTCAAGTGTTTTAAAAAGTAGAGACTTCAGATAGTAAGTGGACAAGGCAGCCACCAATGTGGCACTGCAATTTATTCTATAAAAATCTAATTGGAAGCCTTTAATGTTCTGTAGGAAGGTGTGATGTGAATCGGAACATGGGCAACTTCGCTAAGCTGAACTTGTTGGACCGCGTGGCCCAATGACTGGGGTGTCCACTCCCACAGAGACTGAGATTGATGCAACAAGCAAGAGGTTTTATTCTCATTGGTCCAGTGCACTGGGGTCGTCCTGCAAGCAGGACAGGCAACCCTGAGGTTTCAAAGCACACTTTTTTTTATACACTTTTGAAGGCCATTTTCAGCAACAGCATGAGGCAGTAGCGTCGCATTGGTGACCTTTGGATTTATTGGCTAAGAATATAGTATTTTAAATCTATTGGCAATTGAGCATGAGCTAATTATGACATATGCCAAGCCCTATCAAGGACTTTGTTTATCATCCTGTTTTGTCTCTTGGAACTGGGTGTTTTGAAAAAAATCTCAGAGCAGGGGCAACTTGACCTGGCCAAGAGCCTCACATTCTTGGGTGTTTTGGAAAGTCCCAGGGAAGGGAGCGGGGGTAACTTGTCCCTAGATGGCCTAACCAAGAGCCTCACAAACTCATTGAGTTAAATACAATGAATGTACTTTGAACACCACTTACTCGGTATCTACTTCTTGATCCATTTTCAGAAGGATCCTCACTCAATAAATTTCCAATTCCCCCTGTGATGGCTATTCCTGGTTGTCAACTTGACTAAATCTGGAATGAACGACAATCCAGAAATGGAGGGCACACCTGTGCTCCAGATCTTGAGGCTGGAAGACTCAGCCTTCTGACCTGAATCTTGACATAGAATGACACACACTTTTGATCCAGATCTTGAGGCATAATGGCCAAGAAAAATTTAGGCCTAGGCAAGGTAGTATACTCCGTTAATCCCAGAAGATTGAAGCAAGTAGATCTATGAGTTCAAGGCTGGCCTGGGACAAAGCAATTTCCAAATCCATGTGTGGTGATTGCCTTTAATCTGGGCCACACCTTCTGCTGGAGACTTACATAAGGACATTGAAAAAAAGATTCTTTGACTGCTTGCACTTACTTGCCAGCACATCTGTTGGAACTTACTTCAGGACTCCAGCTTACACAGAAAACCAGCTGAAACACCCAGCTCATGGGACTGAGAGTCATGGACTTCCCATTCACAGCTGCCATTGTCGGGTTAGTTGGACTGGAGACTGTAAGTCATTACAATAAATGTCCTTAATATATATACTCCATAAGTTCCATAACTCTAGAGAACCCTGTCTAATACACTCCCCATCTCATGTTATTCCCCCATATTCCATATACAGATGGAATACTTTATCTCTAATTGGCAGCTGCCAAAACTGTAAGTTACCTGTGTAAGAAGTGGGTCTCGGGGGAAGGGGGGGGTCTCATGAAAATGGCCACATGATCCAAAATATTTCAAGAAGGCAAAAGTTTTAGTTCTGCAGAGTGATACATACTTATGTCAAATCAAACAGGAAAGCACACCCAGCTATTCCTAATGCAAAGGGGTCTTCTGCCTCTCTCTGAATGGTCCAAGCTCAACTTCACATTTTTCCCAGGCTGGTCAACCTAAAACAACACGGTTGATAATCAGAGTGTAATTTTGTACCCAAAGTGCAAACCCTGAACACATATTTTGATTTCAAGAAATGCTGAGCCTGGAGGAGTCTGAATCTCTGCCGAGTAGCTTCATTACCTTTCATCTTTTTTCAATATGGAGTTTTGTCCCCTTTAACCCTTTGGTAGAAAGCACACTTCCTTCGGTTCACATCTCCTACATTAACCAATAGCAGTCCACTTATCACCAGATACAACTAGACAGTGACAAGCTTGCACACAGTTCACAGACAGTGGCTGGCTCTGCAAAGGTCATGGGGGCTGGGCCGTCACTCACACCCTACAGTAATTAAGAGTGAGGGTGGCAGGCACGCATGGTTGTTGTGCAATCATTTCAGCTAGCTACTCTGGCAGGCAGGACAGAGGAGAGGCCGGGAAGGCAGCAGGACTCACTCCCGATTTAAAAGCTGCGTGCTTCTGACAGCTCCCAGCGGTGCTTTTTATGGTCTTGTTTACCTTGTTCCCAAGTGAGATGACAATTCATTTTTCACAACTATGATGAAGACTCCTTGCGGCAAATATTTTCTTTTCCTTTGAAGTAAATTTAAAAGAGGCTCAGGGATGCATTTTCCCCCCTTAAACAGCAAGTTGAAAATCACTCCCCAAACTTTGCCTCCTGACTTCTGATAGGAAGACCCACGAAGCAAGAGTCAGTCCATGGGCAAATGACAAGCTTCTGAAAGTCCACATTTGTACTCGCTATAAACACAATTTCCATGAGCTATATTGCAGTGGCCTATTGTGCTGGTGGTTATTTTGTTGTTGTTTGTGGTGGTGATGGTGGATTTTGTTGTGACTGTTTTTCTTGCTCTCATCCTGTAGCCTAAACTATCCTGGGACTCATTATCCTTGCCCAGGCTGACCTCAGATCACAGAAATCTTCCTGCTTCAACCTCCTAATCTCTGGGATCACTGTGTGAGTCCGAGCACCTGGTTTAAATCATTGCTTTAGACTAAGGAGACTTGTTGGCAGTTGTACTAATGGGCTGAGTGCTCAAAAGTACGTGTTTGAAGCTAAAAGTAGATCTAGCATAGAATTCAGTAAGACCACTGCTTAGCACGATTAACACCTTACCCCACAGGGCCTTGCTCAGCCAGGTTCATTGCTGCTCTCCTCACAATGGCTAGAAAATAGAAATACCCTGAACGCCTTCAGCTGATGAAATGTGTTTCGAATCTGTAGACAGACTGTCCTTATTTAGTGGTGAGCTAAGGACATATCCAGAGGGTACAGATTCAAGGTTCTGGTCTAAGCCCAAATAATAGCTTTTAGGAAATAGCCTGTTTGCTAAACAATACTGATGCCCCCCCCCCAAAAAAAAAAACTCAGCAAAATAATCTTCAAGTTTTTCAAGTACACAGAGAATCCATCAAAAGAAATAACTTTAGATGAGTACAATGTTTTATATATGAATATTTGTGGATTCTCATGTAACTATCAGCGGAGCATGTTCATGGTAAGGCTTCAAAGAAAGTAAATGATGTCCGGGGATGGGCATTTGTTTTTATTCATGTGGAAGGTCCTAGCCCTCTGTAGGCAAAGCCAGTCCTAGGCAAGTAGACTTGGGCTGTAAAAGAAAGGTTCCTGAGAGACAAGTCAGGGAGTGAGAGGCAGCCAGCCAGAAGCATCCTTCTGTGGTCTCTGTTCCCATTCCTGCTGCTGGGTTCCATATTTGAGTACCTGCCCTGGCTTCCCCTGATGATGGACTTTCAGCTATTGGTTGAAATAAACCCTTTGCTCCCCAAGTTGCTTTAGGCCATGGTGTTTTATCACAGCAGCAAGAAGTAGCTGGAGAACACAGTTGAGTCTTCAGAATGTATCTTCTTCCTTTGAATTTACCTTCCTTCCTTAATGGTCCAAGGCTGTTATTACAGATAGTGGCAGCTAGATCTGGTTTTGGTGATATATCCTGGGTCATTGGGAATTGTTTTCCTTAAATATAATAACCTCACTTGGCTAGAAAAATGAATCAATGTGTACATATTTACATGTTTACCTCCTACAAATATGCAAAAGGAAAGAAATGAGGCTTATCCAGCATCTAATGTGTACTGTAGAATGACTTACAGGCAATGCACTGTGCACTTAATTATACTCATTCAGGAATCTCATAAATTTTTAATACCGATCTGTATTTTAGACATAGAGAAACAAGCTGAGGATCAACATTAGACTCATGAATATACAGCGATCACTGTGCAGATCAAACACAAATGCCCTCACTCTGCCTTCCTCACGGAGGACATGACACTTCGCCTGTCTGTGCAACCTTCCCCATCTCTGGAATTTTACAATTATACATTCATAAACATCTCGTATCACTAACAAAAAAAAATTCCACTAGGTCCGCTAACAACATTAAATGCCACATGCAAAACATTAAATGCCACCAAAAATGGAATAATGGCAGTGTGAAATGAGACAAGTGGCTATTATCCTTGATATGTAGGTTTCTGGGAGAGATTGGAAAGGAATAAAGGTAGGGCCCCCAAAAATAAGTAATGCTTAAGCGAACAGTGCATATACACGAGCCAACTGAGAACAGTGAGGCTGAAGACTCTATTTTAAAAGCCCCCAATTTGATAATAGAAGAAATGCCAAATGACATTTGGCAAGCATTCCTTCTTAAACATGCTACAGAAAGGTAGCACTCGATGGTAGGACACGGGAGCTGAGCATGATCATGTATTATTCCATGAAGTTGATTTTATTAATTAACTGATTGGTGCTGGGAATTAAGCACAGCGCCTTGCATATGCTAAGCACACACTTTACTACCTAGCCGCGCTCTTCGTCCAAGCTGGAGGGCATTTAAATGATTAAATTCTTTTCTGGAATGCATTTGAGGACATGATTAGCAAAAGTCTCAAAGATACTTCATTCCATTTGGCCCAGTAATTCGCCTTTGAGAAACCAATCCAAAATGCACCTCTCTATGCAAAATAAATATTTTTGTTGTAAATATTACTGAGAGAGAATGACTTAAATGTTGGGAAATAAAGGAAAGATTAAATACATGATGTCCTATCTATGGCACGGGAAAAGGGTCAAAAGAGCCTCTAGCGTTACTTATGAAGTATTTCCAGTGATGTGTGAAGACAGAGATAAAATGGCCTCAGAGATAGAAGCAAGTTTCAAAGCTCTGTAAACAGCATGATCTCAAGTTTGTTAATATTAAGATATATCATAGACCCTAAATAAATAAATGGGAAAAAAAAACATGAATCTTTTCAAAGAAAACAGAGAGTGTTTTCATAATGTCATATGGTTAAAGACCTTGTAAGCAGACTGTAGCCAGAGATAACCAAGAAGAAAACTTTGAAAGATTGGACTGTATCAAAATTTAAAACTCATATTCATCAAGAGCAATCTTAAGAAAAAAGAACAAACAAGCAGGTTGACTAAAACAAAGGGGATATGAAGATGACACATGGAAACTTACTATTGTCTAACCCACTTAAGAAAATACTTCAGAAAAATGGTTCAGAGAGAAATAACCTTTGTAGCAAGAAAATGCTGTTCCTGGAAGCAATAAGACACTAAACAAGGACCCCAGTTCCTGATCTGGGATGTTCTCTTAGGAGCCATTGGCCAAGTAAGTCCAAGGACCTGATATTAGTCACTTCTATGTCACAATGAGAAAATAGCATAACCAAGAGCAACTTACAGAAAGAAGAATCTATCTTGGCTCACAGTTCCAGATGCATGCTGGTGTTAATGAAATTATTTCTTTAGGCTCTGGGGCTTAAATGCTTGGTCCCCAATTAGAGGAACTGTTTGGGAAGGATTAGGAGGTGTGGTCTTGCTGAAATAAGTTTGGTCTTGTTAGAGGAGGAGGAGGTGTTTCACTGAAGATTAACTTTGAGATTTAAAAGCGCTCTCTCTCTCTCTCTCTCTCTCTCTCTCTCTCTCTCTCTCTCTCTCTCTCTCTCTCTCCTCTCTTCTCCTCTCCTCTCCAATCCTCTCTCTGCTTGTACCTTGTAGATTAGATGTGAGCCACCAGCAACATCTTCAGTATCATCCTGCCACCATAACCTCTACCACAATAATTATGAACTAAATCTTTGAACTATAAGCAAGCCTCTAAATTAGATGCTTTCTCTCAAAAGTTGCCTTGGTTACGGCACCTCCTCACAGCCCTGGAACAGTAACTACTAGAAGGGTAATCCAAAATGTTGAGGAAGGCAATGGTAGCAGGCATTTTGAACACTAGGCTGGCTGATCGCATCTTTAACCATGAATACAAGACAGAGAGAGCAAACAGGACATGACATAAGCTATTTGGTGAGGATTTAAATGCTCAAAGCCCAGTGGCATATTTCTTCCAGCAAGGTTCCAACTACTAAGCTTCTATAACCTCCTCAATCAGCACCACCAAGTAGGGATAGGGTGTTCAATGCCTGAGTCTACGGAAAACGGTTCTCATTCTTGCCCTTCTACTTGGTTGCCCACAAGAACTAAATTATAAGAACCCCATTGTATGGGGCAAGTGGAGCCAAGTCACCAGTCAAAAGCTGGGAAGGTCAAGCAGATTAAGAAACCCCGAATTCTCAGATTAATTGAGAACAGAAGGCATTCGAATTACTCCCAACCAGGTTCCTGTCCTAGAGTACATGACCATGACATGTGAGGACTGTAACAACTAGTCAAGTACCATAGATCCCTGAGTTCTCCAGGGCAATCAGGTATCTAGATTTATTGGCCAAGGGTTTAACCAATAAGTTTCCTTTCCCAGACATTCCTTCCTGCAAAAGGTATTTTATCTCTGGTCCATCCTGAGTAAATTGTATGCACCATTTCATCATGAATGAACACTTTGGACAATCAAGAACTGTCTCTCTCATCAAGAACCACTGTGGGGGGGTCTTCATTTTCAAGCCACACCACCAAAGTCTCCCACAAAGGGCCCCTCAGGACATTGGCCAGCTGGTCTCTATACAAATTCCTCACAGTTCCCAGCCTTGTCTGGGTGTCAGGAGCTTAAGAAATACAGCTTCAACCCCAGCTTGAAGTATTTCTCACCCAGGGGGCTCCTATCTTAGGCTATATTCCACCACCCCTGGGGGAGGGTCTTCCATGAGCCCTACAACCCTCATCAAGATGAAACACAGGACCACACCATTGCCCAGAATTGTTCCTGTCTAAAAGAAATGCAGAAACAAAAATGGAACAGAGACTGAAGGAAAGGCCATCCAGTGACCGGCCCAATTTGGGATCTATCCCATAGACAGGCACCAAACCCTGACACTATTACTGATGCCATTTTGTGCTTGTAGACAGGAACCTAACATGGCTGTCCTCTTACAGCCAACCATTGGACTAGGTTGGGAACCCCTATGGAAGACTTAGGTAGGGGAAAGATTGAAGGGGATGGTAACCCCATAGGAACACCAACAGTATCAACTAGCTGGATCTCTGAGAGCTTCCAGAGACTAAGCCACCCACCAAAAAGCATACATAGGCTGGTCCATGGCCCCAGCATATATGTAACAGGACTCCCTTGCCACACTCAGTGGGAGAGAATGTGCCTAATTCTGTTGAGACTTGATGCCCCAGGGAAATGGAATGCTGTGGGGGGAGGTAGAGGGGTGAGTGTGTTAGGGGGTGGGGAATGGGGGAGAACCTCTCAGAGCCAAAGGGGAGGAGGAGAAAATAAAGAACTCTGGGAGGGGACACTTGGAAGGGGGAGGGAACGTTTGAAATATAAACTTAATAATAATAAAGAACCCCTTTGCCGATAGTGCTCCATAACTTGGTTGTAAGACGTGGATAAAGCAAGAAGTTAGAACCCTCCTCCATGCTGGCTAGCTTTCAAAGAGTGAAGGGTGTTATGCAGGCTTCTGGGGGAGACACTAACAGTCTTATAATGAGATAAACTCTACAGACTATGATGCCAACCTGGCAGAAAAGATGTGCTCACAATTACACCAGTGGCATCACTGTTATGGAGGTAACAAACTGTTGGGATGGCCCACAAATATTGTATTTGCTGGATATAATAAGTAAGTGTATCCTGTGTTCTCAAGTCTTACTTGCTGGGCTGGACTAGCAGGATATGTTTGTCACTTTCTCAACTGCCAAAAAAGAAAAGGGCAGGCTCCTGTGGGGAAGGTCATTGTAGTGGTCACTTATTCATGTAACGCCAACTGGATAAATAAGGCGTATGACTTTTTTGCACAATAAAGAGCTGGTGTCTGGAGCTGGGGCAGGGAGACCTGCAGAAGGAAAGGGCAGAGACTGACACAGAAGACAGAAGGAAGGACATGAGCAACGCAGGAAAGTAGGGTAGGGAGAGCCATGGCGGAGAAGAAGTCAGGTTAAGTTAGATGCCAGCGGGGAGACTGCCCCAGCAAACAGGCCAACATCTATAAACTATATAGATGTCTCTGTGTCTTTAATTATTATTAAACCTAAAATGGGACCTCTGAAATCCCCAAAATAATCAACCATTTAAGATTAGATTAGGCTCACAAAGAGAGCCCACTCCTAACTGTATGCCTGGTCACAATCTCATGCCTCAGGAAGGCATAGGCCCTGGGAAATAGGCTGCTGACATTTAGCTAAGTGGTTCTAATATCAAACTGCCTTCTAATTATGTCTCATACCCTTAGACACAGGCTACTCAGCTCTCATCAGAGGAGCCTCTCTTTCAGTGAACAGTGGTGAGTACAGGGCCCACAGCTGCCCAGTGCTGAGAATAAGTGAGAAGAGAGCTCAGCCCTCAACTTGTCATTCACACCATTCTCTCTAAGACTCCAGGAACCTTACAGAAGAGTGATAAAGGGAGTGTAAGAGTCGGAAGATGGGGAGACGGGCTGTGAAATACCACCATCTAGACAAGACAATGTCAACGTGATCATGAACCCACAGCAGCTGAGTACTTGCATGAGACAGACAGACCCTCTCAACTGTCAATCATGGATGAGAGAGGCTTATAGGACCCCATCCCTTACTGCTGACCTACTACAGACTGAAAGACTTTAAGTAAGAGGGAACTGCTGTCTTCATCCACTCACTGCTGAACCCACAAGGCTTCAGTGGATAGCTCCAACCCCACGGCCTTACAGATAGTCTTGGTCAAACACGGGATGACAAAAACCAAACAAAAAGGCATGGATTTGGAGAAGAGAATGAGGGCGGGGGATGGACTACACATGGATGGGAGGATGATAGCGTAGTATGGGAGTAACAGCATTATGTGCATGTATGTGGTTTTCCAAGAACAAATGCAATTAATTTAAGAAAGAGGAGGGATAGACGTGCCACAGAAATCAGAAAATATCCTTGGTAGTTGAAACAACATCAGTGTATTTCTTGAGTTTTGGCTGTTGGGGATTCCAAGATGGAGGTACTGCTTCTTTCTGAGGTCCCTTCTCTCAGGTAATTGGGGTTCTTCCTGTGCAAATGGCTCTGCTCTCTGGCTCTCTTCCTGCAGCTCCGAGGGTTAGAGCTCAGTCCTCACAGTCACACATACCCCTCCTCACCCCCTTGTAGTCTCTGTTACAAATTCAGTCAGCTGAGAGTTAAGACTTTAGCAGTGATTCTGGAGTTAACACAATTTTAGTCCTTAACAGCATGGTTATAAAAATAGATCTATTGGTCAAAACTGTAGAGTTAAGATTTGTTTTTCAAAGTTTATAAATTGTATCTTACTTTCTTGTAAAAACTAGTCATTGAGAATCAGATATTAGATAGAAAACCTTATAAAATAATTATTAATTGAAATAAAATTGAAATGGTTAGTTTTTTTAGATTGGATGAAGTTGGGTTTCATTATGATGCCCTGACTATATAAGTTGTTCAATTAACTTTACATATGTTAGAGATACTTTTAATTAAAAGGTTTAATAATAAAAAGAAAAATGTCATGCATGCTGAACAATACTCTTTTGGAGGAGATGAAAATTCTGTGTAACATGCCCCTGAATTAAGAACAACCTCCACTCTGTCCGTAGTGGGAGCCCCGGGCTGGGCAAGCTTGGCTTACATACTGGTTGCTTTTCTATCGCTGCGAAGAAACCCACAACCCAAGTAACCTATAGAAGAGTTGACTTGTGTTCGAGGTTTCAGAGGGTCGGACTCCATGATGGTGGAGATATGGCAGCAGGAACAGGAGCCTGGGGGTTCGCACCTTGAACCACAAGCACAAAGCAGAGAGAAGGAACTTAAAACAGTAAGAGTCTTTAAATCTCAAAACCAACCTCCAGTGATATATTCCCTCTATGAAGGCCGAACCTCTTAACCTTTCCAACAGTGACACTTTCTGAGGACCAAGGGTTTAAATGCCTGAGGCAGTAGAGGGCATCACGTTTAAACCACAGCTTATTTCTCAGGAAAGGATTCCTCATACTGAGGAATTACAACTATTCATAGGTTATAAACCGGGGGCCCCTCTCTTTTGACACATCTCCTTATCATTAGCGTTACCCTTCTAATTGAACCTTTACTTGTGGAGGAGAGATTCTATAGGCCCGGGCAGAAATCATCATCCAGAATTTTTAACGGGAATTGTCAGATCTAGTGGGTTTCTGAAAGATTAATATGCTTAAGAAAATAGTGTAGAGAATGGTATGAAATGAAAGGACTATTTCAGTGAATTAAATTAAAATTCTAGCACAATGAGCAAATATAACTAAATGACTAAATTCGATATGTGAGTGCAATAGGTAATTCCAAAGGCACGTTAAATAAATATTGCCAGAAGCAGAGAGAGTTCATTATAAAATATTCAGACTGGAGAACAATCTTAAAAATCTTGCAGAAAAAAAAACATGAGACAACTAAAATATAGTAAAAAGGTCACATATATATTTAACCAAAGAACTAGAAAAAAAGAGGAAGGAAATGTATGTGAAGAGGGGTTGGCTGGGAATTTGCAAAAAAAAAAAAAAATTGTCAAGCTAAAATGTCAAACCTTAGAGAAAAAAATTACCTCCAAAATTCCAAGCAAGATACAACCATCCGTAGTCTGAAAGTGAAAGATGAGAAAATTTTAAAAAGCACCTGAAAGGTGGGGGGGGAGCATTATTTTCAGAAACTCCTCAACAAGACTTATTGATGACTATCAAGCAAAAGTGATTAAAGTTATGGGATTGAGACTTGGCCTGGAAGAAGGAAGAGGAGGAAGAAGAGAAGGGGGAGGAGGAGGCAGAAGACAGAGGAGGAAGAGGAGAACTGCAGCAGCAGCAGCAGCAGCACCTACATAGAATTCTACAGTCAGGGAAAAAAATGCTTCAGGAAAAGTAAGTGAAATAAAGAGAATTTAAGGCCAACAAAATGAATGCCTAGACTTTTACTGAAATGCTATGGGGAATTTTTCAGGTACACAAAAAATGACCCGAAATGAAAACAGAAATGTTTCAAGGAAGGAAAAGCCACAGAAAGAAGGGAGAGGCATAAGTATGAGTGATTCTTGGCCACATAAAGATGATTATAGTATGGGAGTGACAATTATTATAGAGTTAACACACACACACACACACACACACACACACACACACACACACACACACACACTAAAGTGGGGTAAAGGAAGGTTACATTTTCTAACATTACTGAGAAGACCTCAAAAGTTTGTATCTCCAGCCAATCATCAGACTGAGCACAGGACCCAGTGGAAGAGCTAGGGGACCACTAAAGGAGCTGAAGGACGTTGCAACCCCATAGGAAGAACAGTATCAACTAACCAGACCACCCAGGGATCCCAGGGGCTAAACCAGCAACCAAAAAGTATGCATGGTGGATTCCATTGCTCCAGATACATATGTAACAGAGGATGGCCTTATCTGGCATCAAGGGGAGGAGAGGCCCTTGGTCCTGTGGAGGCTTGATGTCACAGCATACAGGGATGCTAGAGCAGTGAGGCAGGAGTGGGTGAGTGGGTGGAGGAGCATCCTCATAGAGACAAAAGGAAGGAGGAAAGGGAGGATGAGGGATCTGTAAAGGGGAAACCAAGAAGGGGGATACTATTTGAAATGTAAAGGAATAAAGTGATTAATTTAAAAAAAAAAAAACTTAAACTCCCCCCCCCCAAAAAAAAGAAGAAACCAGCATCACTAAGATGTAATCTTCTGGGAAGTGTTTTCTCAGAGCACAAAGAAGCTGTGTTCCAGAGATAGCCAAGGTTGTACCTCATACTGCAGCTGTACTTGGTAATGTGTAAGAGTCACCCAGGTGGTATTGGTTTTGAAGGCATCAAGGGGTCATGTGGAACAGCTGATGCTTAGCACTGTGAGAGGCCACAGAAGGCCATTGGTGAAGGTGCAGCCTCAGTTACAGGTGATGGCCTAGGACTGAAGGGGTCATGTAAAGGCTTTGAGACTTGGAACCATGAAGAGAGCCTATGAAAGGCTATTGGTGAAGCCTAGTTGCAGAAGTCCCCAGTGTATTGGAGATGCCAGTACCATGAGATTATCACTAAGAACCTCAGTGGCAGTGGAGTGTATCAACCTGAACTTAGAGTGCTACAGAGGGCAGAACTGAAGAAGTGACCTCAACCCTTTGGAGGAGCCCAGAAGATCATGTGTGGATCCCAGACATTGAAACAAGAAGCTGTAACGTTGAAGTTGCCCACAGAGCTGTGGTTTATCTACTGCAGAAAGCTGATAATAGGAAATGGAACCATCTCAAAAGAAAGAAGTTTGTTGCTGTCAACAAAGATGCAAAAGGAGTTGGAGATCTGAAGACTGCTTTGATATCAGACATGGAGATGCAGAGTTTGGAGTTTGCCCAGCTGGTTTCCTGTCTTGCTTTGGTGATTACAGTTAAGTGACTGGATGAATCTCAGAAGAGACTTTGAACTTTGGACTTTTAACATTGTTGAGACTGCTATAGACTATGGGGACTTTTGAAATTGGACTAAATGTATTTTGCATTATGCTATGGTTAGGTATGGCCCCCATAGACGCATACGTTTGAACAAGCCCATGGGGGCCAGGAAGTGAAATGTGATGCTTTGTGTATGCTTGGTCCAGGGACTGGCACTATTAGAGGGTGTGGCCCTGTTGGAGTAGGTGTGGCCCTTTTGCAGTAGGCATGGTACTGTAGTGTGGGCTTTAAGACCCTCACCCTAGCTTCCTGGAAGTGAATATTCTGCTAGTAGCCTTCAGATGACGATATAGAACTCTCAGCTCCCCCTGTACCATGCCTGCCTGCATATTGCCATGTTTCAACCTTGATGATAATGAACTGAACCCTGTAGGCCAGCCCCAATTAAATGTTGTCCTTATAAGGAAAAAAAAAGTTTGTATCTCACAGTAAACTCAAACAAGCCATGAACACATGATGAGATGGCTAGGGGACACAGGAGCATGTAGTGAGCTAGCAATGCAGAGCTAAGGTGATATTTTAATATCTCAGGTTAATCTAGAACAGTGGGTTTCAACCTCCCTAATGCTTTAACTCAATTCCTCATGTTGTGGTGACCCCAAACCACAAAATCATTTTGTTGCTGTTTCATAACTGTGATTTTGCTACTGTTAGGAATCATGACATAATATCTGATATGCAGAATATATGATATACAACCCCCGTGAAAGGGCTATTCAAACACCCCAGCAAAGGGTTTGCAACCTACAGGTTGAAAACCATTGATCTAGAGGAAGCTAAGGTACTGTGATAGTTCATGTCAGTTTGACAGGATTTAAGATCACCTGGGAAATAGACCTCTCAGAATACCAATGGGGGAATTATCCTGATTGCTTAGTTGAGGTGTGAAGACACACCCACTCTGATTGCTTAGTTGAGGTGTGAAGACACACCCACTCTGATTGCTTAGTTAAGGTGTGAAAACACACCCACTCTGGGCGGTGGTCTTATTCCCCTTGTAGGATTCCAGACTGTGTGGGTAGAGAAGGGAACTGGGCAGCAGCAGGCTTTCGTTCCTCTGTCAGTGTGGATGTACTGTGTCCAGTCACTTTAAGCTACTACCTTGGCTTCCTTCCCTGACACAACAGACTGTACCTTGAACTGTGAGCTAAAATAAACCCTTTCTCCTTTAAGTTGCTTCTTGTCAAGATGTTATATCACAGCGCCAAGAAATTAAATTAAGACAGTCTCCTGTTTATTATCTATTTTTTTCCTCTTCCTTTAAAATAAAAGCAGAACTCTGGTATTTGTCGTTGCATGTATGTATAAGAGAGGAAAGGAAGAGAGAAATGCTGTGATTAGTATTGAAAATAAATATTCAAATATATTAGCATATTGTCTTATATAAACATTGTATTGAAATCCATGAAACCACAAAAGGAAAATTACCGAGGTTATAACTTTCTGATAGCATTCACGGTGTGTGAGAAATATTTCTAAGAAAAGAAAAGGAATTTCAAAAGCATAGCTAGTTCTGGGAAAGCCAATTTTCTCCTAAAAGCTGAAACCTTCAGAATAATTTAATGGCTTAAGGAGGACAAAATTACTTTTCAGGCAGTGATGGGAAGCCTCCAGTTTTATTTCTTAAGGTGAAGACAGATCTCATTTACCCAAAGAATTGTTTGTTTCTGGCCCCAGGAAACATTACTTGATAATGTGGTTTTGTCCTCTGAGGCGTTACTGTACCGATGTTATATGAAACCATACTAGAATTAGAATTGTTTATTCTTTGGTAATTAAATCGCCCAGTATAGAGTTCATAGGCAAGGCTTTGCTTCAATATATTATATCAAAATCTCTCAGGGTCCGAAAATCTTCCCCTCCCCCAGCATGACTAGGAGTAGCTGACATCACAGGTGATTTACACACTGAAATTTCAAGATAATTAAAAGTTTTCTGATGAAGGGCCACTAATATATTTTTAGAGACAACACAGCCAGGGACGGGCAGGTGGTTCACACCTATAATCCCAGCGCTGAGAAGGCTGAAGCTGGAGGATTTCCACAAGTCTGAAACCTGCCTGGGTAAGACAGTGAGCTCCAGGTCAGCCTGGGCTACGGGGTGAGACCCTGCCTCTCAAATCCATGTAACAGAAAACGACCGATCCTGAGTGATCGATGGCAGTCACAGAAGTAGAAATGAGGAAAGATTTTTAAGTGAATCTGAAGATTTTACTGAGGTGGGTTTGCCGCTTGTCGGTTTGGGGTTTTGTTTTTGCTTTTTGTTGTTGTTGTTGTTGTTTTTTAATTCTTTGGGAACTTAAAACATCCACCTTTTCCAGACTTCCCACTGGAGTCTGACTGACTTCCCTCAAAGAAAACCAACTCTTGCTGCCATAGAAACCATCAGTCATGAATGGCTTCTCAGTTACGTGTGGGAGCTAAGACCCACCCCATCTCTGCTGCCATGTTGGTTGCCTTGATCTTGTGCAACAATCCCAGATCCTCAAATTCACGAGCCCAGAAGGCACTGCTTTGCCAGTATCCCTCTGACCTCTGGCCTAAAGATCTTTCTGCCCCCTCTCTCTACCCTAAAGAGAACTGTGAGGAACCAGACAGAAATAACCTGGGTGAGATGTAGGGTAAAGCCACCACAGTGGACACAAATCTCCAAAACTCCTTCTAGTGACCGGAAATCCCATACATTTGCATGAACTGACTTGATGAGGCATTACCAGTTCCAACTGGTAAGTCACCAGCGGCAATAGGTTCCTAGATTGAAGGTCGGTGGAAGACAATTGCATCCTTTTCGGGAGAAATATTAGAAGGCAGGCTTTTGCCAGGTGTGATGGAAGTACGAATGGATGGTTTGGGAAAGAAGGCATCAGACAAGGAGCAAGACAAGAATGAGCAGGGGAACGCAGTTGTGGTAGATGGCTGGATTCAAATATCACTTGTGCACACACAGCAGCTGACCTCACAGCCAAAGATAGAATCATAGGAAGCCCAGAGGGACTTGAAGAAATGCAAAGGGCACAGTTTGGGGAAGAGTTCAGAGTCCCACTGAGGGCATAAAACTTTAATTATAGGTAATAAAAAGAGATTAAGCAAACTGTTCCCTGTGTGTTTTTACACCCTGTAATTTTGTACTACCAATGAATGCTTCTTCAAGGTGAAAACCCTATTCTATTCTGGTTATGTTTCCTCTACCACATAGAACATAAACTTTCCTTCTACTTTGAGGGTAATACCTCTCTCCCTCTCCCCCCTCACTCTGTGTGTGTGTGTGTGTGAGAGAGAGAGAGAGAGAGAGAAAGAGAGAGAGGGAGAGACAGACAGACAGACAGACACAGAGAGAGAGAGAGAGAGAGAGAGAGAGAGAGAGAGAGAGAGAGAGAGAGAGAGTTGTTGTTTGTTTCATTTTGTATGCAGATGTTTGAGTGTTTCACTTTGTAGCCCAGGCTGGTCTTCTATTCAGTGTCCTCCTGCCTCAGCTCCCAGAGTGTGGCGATCCTCTACAGGCACACACTATCACCATAACCCAGTCTAGAATACTCAGTTGTTTTTGTTGCTGTTATCATGGTTTTTTTTTTTTGTGTTATATTTTTATGTTAGTTACCTTTTTGTTGTTATTGCTGTGAAATAACAACAGAAAGGAAGTAACTCAAGGAAGAACAGCTTATTTTGTCCCTTGATTTATGAAGGGACCACAAGGAATCACAGAGCAAGCAGAGCTGGGTAAACAGTCATAAGCAGTCCAGGAAGCAGAAAGCAGATAGCAAGTGGACCCAGGCTGTAAAATCCTGAGGCTCCACCCCCAGTGGCCTGTTTCTTGCAGCAAGACTCAGTCTCCTAAAAGTCTGCCAGCTTTCAGATACAGTGGCACCACCCTAGGGCAGTACAAAGCCACAAACCTTTAAGGGGTGTTTCCAGGGTTACTGTCTAATAAAGTGATTCTTGGGGTCAATTCAGATGCTATGAGAAAGAAGCTGAAGAAGGCACAGCAGAAAGCTATCTGGGTTCATAGGAATTAATAGTTGCAAAGTCCACAATGACAAAAGGAATCCACAAACACTACGTGACCCTACGCAACACTCCACTGACTCCCCTCACACAAGTAGAAGGGGGAAAATTCCTAAGAGCCATGTGAAGCCACGGAAGACTTCCCCAAAGCCAAAGCTATCTTAAACAGAAAGCACAACACCAGAGACATCATGCTAATGGATTTCAAAATCTGCCACGAGGCTAAAGTAATCAAGGCAGCATGGTGCTGGCATAAAAATAGGGACATAGACAAATGGAACAGAACAGAGAAGCCCAGAAATAACCCCCACGAGTTTATAGCTGCTGACAAAGGTACTGGGAACACTCAGTAAGGCAAACGCAATCTCTTCCATAATGAGGCTTGGGAAATTGGATATCAACCCACAAGTAATGAAATGGGACCTGGCCATACCACACATACAGAAATCAACTGGAGAAGGGTAAGGGCTCAAATAGAACTGAAGCCATGCATGGTGAGGAAGTAGAAGGGGAGCTCTTGATGTCACTCTGGGCATTCCCTTTTTAGATACAGGCAACAAAAACAAAAGTAGGCAAAGGGAATTGGGTGTGGGGCTGCAGAGTGGGGACAGTCGTGGAGTGACCTGTGGCTCTCTGCTCCCCGCGTATGACCTTACTCACCTTCAGGACACTATTCTTCTCTCTGCTTTGTGACTTCTCCTTTAGCTATTTTTCAGGTTCTGCATGTGAGTGAGACCATGTGGTATTTGTCCTTCTGTACAGACACCTAGATTGACTCTGTTGCATGGATGTTATTAATAACATCATCTAGGAAGAGAGCGTGTCTGTAAGCTGAGCATCTATAAGAGGTGACGGTGCAGACGGCATACAGAAGCCAACTCAGCAGCAAGATAACATAACCTGCTTTTAGAATGGGCAATAAACCTAAGTAGACATTTCTCAAAAGAAGACTGATAGCCAAATGGTCTGTGATGTCCATCACCAATCAACAAATCGCAACCAGAAGCGCAGGGCAGGGGCACCCCACACCCATTAGGCTAATCGCTACTGAAAAAGAGGACAGACACGGTTGGTAAGGTTGTGGAGAACACGGAGCACTCACAGGCTGGCGGTAGGGAATCCAAACCATAGCGGAAGACAGTGCCAAGATTCCTCAAAAAAAGAAAAAAATGAAGAAAAAGAGAAATCATATGATCCAACCATCCGACCACTGGGTGTATACCCAAAGGAAATGAAACCAGTATGTCAAAGAGACAGCTGTATGCCCGAAACAGAATCAACCTAGATGTCTGTACAAAGGACAAATACCACATGGTCTCATTCATATGTGGGATCTGAAGAATATCTAAAGGAGAAGTCACAAAGCAGAGGGAAGAATGGTGTCCTGAAGGTGAGGTCATGGGTGGGGAGCAGAGAGCCGCTGGCCAATGGATACCAGTTTTCTGTTAAGCTGGAGTAGTAAATTCAACAGAACTATTACATCATGATGACTATAACTAGTAATGTGTTATATGCTTGAAACTTGCTAAGGGAGTAGACAAATGAACATATGTGTTAATAGCCATTCTATAACACATATCAAAAAGCACATTGGGGGAAATAAATATATACAACTTTTATTTGTCAATCAAAGATTAAGGAAAAGGAAGCATTTGCTGCCTTTTAACCTCAGAGTTCAACAGACAAATTTCTGTAGAACGGTTGGTCTCGTGTTCAGAAGAGAATATCGCGAACCGGTGAAGAGATGCTATCTCAGGACACCGCTAAGTGAGGATGCAGATCCTCCAGTGGTTCTGTTCAAGGGGCTGGATCCTAGTGGGCTGCCAATCAAAGCATCTCTCGTCTTCTGAGGATGCAGCGTGCCTCTGTCGGGATGCCTTTTTCTCATTGGAGCTGCCTGGTTATATCACATAGAAGCGTAGAGCTAAATGAAACCGGCATTGGGGGTGGGTTTGGCTGTGTTTCTGCTTTGTGCATCTTCAGGGAACAAACTCGATGCAATTCCAAGTTTCTGGTTTGGCTGTCTGTAGCTACCACGAAGTGATCTTTCCTTGTTCCCATTTTCAGAGGAGGAAACTGAAATATAAGAAGCCAAGCAGCACACACAAAGAACTTGCTAGAATCTAAGCCTGTGGGACAACTTGTTCCCTGTCCTGTTTTCCATGTCTCCTTCCTGTGCACTCTGGAGATGTGCTCACTCTGACTTCTTTATTATTACTGTTACTGTTGTTGTTGTTATTGTTTTACTCCGTTCTATTTTATTTCGATAAAACAGGGTCACATCGCGATACAAGCTGGTCTTGAGCTCCCTCTCTGTATATGAACTCCTGGAAAGAAGTTGTTTGCACAGGCTCATGAGTGATAAACCTTCAGCGACTATGGGGAATTTGGCATGTTGCTGATCCAATAAGCTAATTACAACTTCTTCTGATAGCCCACCAAAGATTCTTTTCTTAGCCACCTTTGTATCAGACCTAACATCGTAATAAGCAGATTGAAACTCTTGGAACCTATTAAGTTTACAAAATCCTATTCCACCCATGGAAGGGAGGGGGAAAAAATGCTACCAGATACCACCTGAGGCCTATAGTTGAGATTCCTCTGTGTGATGTAACTGCTCACTTGATATTCCCACCAATATATATTTTTAAACGCCTCAACTTTAGCTTTCTTTGTTCTTTACTATAAAAACTCCATCCGGGTGCACCCACATAGGAACGTTGCATTTGGGAAGACCCACATGTGTGTTCCTGGGCCGTGGTCACTCATGTCTCGTTTCGGCATAAGCCATCTTTTATTCCCTTTGAGAGGACCGCTGTTCTTTGCATCAAGAGTAGCCAAAGGTGACTTTTAACTCTTGATCCACCTCCCAAATCCTGGAGTCACAGGTATGCACCAGGACACCCAGCTCCCCGGGGAGATCCTCTTGGCGGATCTGAGCGTGTGCAAACTGAGACTCCATACCCCAGGGCAGACATATTGCTGGGTTCTCTCATTTAATCTGGGGCAAACCATGTGCCTGCGCAGTATAAGAAGGGATGCGGCGCCAGTGTTTTCATTCTGTGCTCTGCCTGTAGCATTGATTCAGCTCTGTGCTGAGTGCTTAACTCAGTTCTCCCGGAAATACGCTGAAAATACTAAGTTAGACTGGCTTGGGACAATGGGTCAGTAAGTAAAGTGCTTCTGTGTGAACATGAGTACCGAACTCCCAACCCCCATGTTAAAACTCGGCATGGCAGTACAGCTGTAATCCCAGCCCAGAGGCAGGGGGAACTCTGGGACTTGCTAGCCTGGTTTAGCCCACACCTAACCAAATTAGCAAGCTTTAGACACAGTGAGGAAGCCTGTCTCAGAAAAGAAGCTATATATATCGTGCTGAAGGAGGCAACCCAGACCCAGAAGACTTACTTATAAGTGGACATGCGCCATAGAGTGCAGGATAACCAGGCTACAATCCACAGACCCAGAGAAACCGGCAATAAGGAGGGCCCGAGGCAGGATGTGTGAATCTCATTCAGAAGGGGAAGCAAAATAGTCATGGGAGGTGGATGAAGAGAGGGAACTGGGGAGGAGAGGGGGTGAAGAGAGGCGATCAGGTGTGGGGAGAAGGGGTGTGGGGGAGAGGGCTGAGAGTAAGATGGGGAATCGATTGCAGGGGGTTGGATCTCTGGTGGTCAGTTGGAGGCCTGGGATGGGGGCGGGGCGAGGGAGACCACAGGTAGTCTCTGGGAGTGAGATCTACCTAGCTGAGATCCTTACCAGGATACAGAGACTGAAGTGGCTGCTTCCTGTAGCCAGGCAGGACTTCCAGTGGCAGGAGAGGACCATCAACCCACCTACAAAACCTTCAACCCAAAATGTATCCTGCCTACAAGACGCACAGGGATAAAGATGGAGCAGAGATCAAGGAAACAGCCAAGCACTGATTGCCCCAACTTGAGACCCGTCCCATGTGGGAGAGCCAACCCCTAACACTATTAATGACGCTCTGCTCTGCTCGCAGACAGGAGCCCAGCGTAACTGTCTCCCGAGAGGCTTCATCCACCAGAGAACAGAAACTGATGCAGACACCCACGGCCAAACATCAGGCAGAGCTCGGGGAGGCCTGTGGGAGACTAGGGGACAGAAGTGAACAAGCCACAGGTGTCAGACAACACAAGAAGACCTACAGAGTCAACTAACCTGGGCCCATAAGAGACTGAACCACCAACCAAAGAGCACGCAGGGCTGAACCTAGGTCTCCTAACACATTTGTAGCAGATGTGCAGTATGGACCCCCCAAGAATTGAAGCAAGGGTTGTCTCCGACCCTGATGCCTGCCATTGGAGCCTTTTCTCCTACAGGGCCTGCCTGGTTGGGCCTCAGCAGGAGAAGATGTGCCTAGTCCTGCTGGGCCTAGATGTCCCAGGGTGGAGTGGTACCTAAGGGCAGCTTACCCTTCTCTGGAGGGAGTAATGGGAGAGAGATATTTGTAATGGAGGGCCTGGGAGGAGAGGAGGGAGTTGGCTGGATTCAGGATGTAAAGTGCATAAAACTCAAAAAATTATTGGGAAAGGAAAAGAAGATAGATGTTATCACATTTTCCTTGTCCATTCATCCATGAGTGGACATCTAGACATCGGTCCTTTTCCCTGCAGTTGTGAATACAGCACAAGTCAATATTAAGTATTTAGAAAAAGAAGGTAGACGTTTTTGAGGAAGGCCTCCACATACACCTATACACTCATGCTCACATGCACAGGGAGAAATACAGGGGGAAAAGATTCTTAAATTGACCGTCCCAACACCTAACACACTTAAAAACAAAACCTACCAATGCCGTAATAATAATTACATTTTCATGACCACGAGTGGATCCTATAAAAATGGCAAATCCTCTTGTTAAGCTCTTGGAGTTGAGACCAACCATTTTAACACATTCACACATAACCTGTGCAGAGATTTGAAGTTTGCATTGTCTGTTGTAGCAGAAAATGTGAGCCAACTCTTCCAGAGTCTCAAGGACCTGGGACAGAGAGAGGGAGTGGCTGCTTAAATCCGGCCCCTTACCAGCTTCCTGGCACGTGGGTACCGAGGGTGGTAAGAAACTGAGAGTATATTCATTTCAATGGCAGAACAAGAGGCAGAGGTTGGGGGGGAGAGAGAGAATAGCCCTGAACTGGAGAAGTGAAAAGACATTCAGCAGTGGGAAAGAAATCGTTGCTTCCTTGCATCCTGGGGCTGTGTGCGCTCCAGAAAACAAGAGCCATATTGTTTATCGAACAAATATCTCTAATGAGCAGTATGTTTCAGATAGGACCACAGGCAAAGACATTTACGGTCCTACTCTTAACAACACCAGTGGCGGCTTCTCTAAAGGGTGGCTGGCCCTCTTTATGTCCAGATACTTGTTTGAACCAATGTGACAGAGCCTGAGGCAACCCCACTCTGATGAATGCGGACATGCCGTATTTACGATGTTCTCACTCCATGTCCCTACCCACTGCTAGCTTGGTCTTTCTCTCTACACTCCGAGGCCCTAAACCACCCTCCTTCAGTGAGTCATGCAAGGAAAAAAAAAAAAAAAAAAAAACTCCAAGCACAGAAAGCTTTTGCTGAGTTTATACATTTGTTGAAGATCTGAGGGGATGTGGGAGGCAGGGAGTATTATACAGTGGTACCGCGTGGCTTGTCTCCTCCTTTTGGTACAGTGTTACCCTGTGGCTTTACAGTGGCACCCGTGGCATTTCCTTTACTCTTTTCTTCAGTCATCTCCCCGGGAGATTGAACATAGGTGAGGATGTGCCGAGGTCTAAGACGTTCCTAAGACTTATACAGGTTTAATATAGATATCTCCTCTCTCTTTCCCTCTCCCCATCCTCCTTTAGACAAGGTCTCCTGTAGGCCTATATTCACCTCTAGGATGTGAAATTATAGGTGGGTGCCACCACACCCGGTTTTTAGGGTGCTGGAGACCAAACATGCTAAGTAAGCACTCTACCAACCGAGTCCCAGCCCCAAATCAGCCCTTTCTGAAGAGTATCTACAACCAGAACCTAGGTTTACATTTATCTTTTATACTATGGGTAGTTATTCAGGCACTGAGAATACAATCTCCTGACAAGGTGGGCCTTATCAACAGCTCCCCAAAAAAGACATTTATCCTTATTTTTGACTTAATGGTTCCTTCAGTCAGGAGTTTGTTGTTGTTTTTGTTTTATTGTTTTTTGGATTTTTTTGGGGGGGGGTTGGTCTTCGATTCAGTTGCATGAGCTCCACTCATAACTATTTTGATTTAATAAACTTTATGTATGTTGAAAAATTCAAAAGTTTTAACCAGTGCCATGGATTATTCTAGAAGCCATCCAGTCTTAAGACATAATCTCTCCATATAAAGAATCAGCAAGCTCACCCCATGAGCTTAACACAGCCAGCCACGTGTGGCTGCACGTAAAGCCTTATCAGAATATAATCATGCTTTACTTTTGTGTATCTGCTCTGCTAAGGCCATTTCTGTGATATAATGTTAAAGCTTAATAATTACAGCAGAGACCATATGACCCTCAGGGTCACTTCTGGTCCTTTATAAAGAAATAGCTGGAACCCTGCTCTTGTCTGTTTCATAACTAACTGCAGAGTCGTGTTATTATTTTTGATGGGAACTAAGTACAACAACGTAATCAATCATTAGTGAATGGATCCTTTACTGTCCCCTTCGCAATTAGAAAGATGATCTTTTCTCAAACACACGATTTCCAGCCAAGTTGATTTTTCCCCTAAGTTGTGCTGCCACCTGCTGGTAGCAATATGAAATCACAGATCCTCTATTGTAATCAATTCCCTATAATAGAGACTTGCTTATGCATTTCTTACTAAGGAACTTCACTTGGTGGAAACAAGAAAGACTAAAATGATTAAACAGTCAGTTTTTCTAATTTTTTCTCCTCAAAGACTCAACTGTAGCATTTCCAGTCCATGGAGCACTTATTCCTAGGTGCTATGAATATTTGCAATGGCATGCCTGTTTTTAAGGTTCAAATGCAATGTTATTGAAGACATAGCACGCGTTGGAAATATAAAGGCAGACGGCAGAGATGAAACTATTAGTCTGCAGCCTTGACTCCCGATTCAATCTCCATAGATCTTTTAAGAGCCAGTGATGTATAGACCCCACTCCTTGGAGGTTCTGATCAAATGGGTCTTGGATGAAGTTTTCTCTTTTTTTGCCAAGTTCTCTAGGCGATTTTAATGAGCAGAAAGGCTAAGATGCCTATCCCTCAGCAGTGTGTCTCAAGTGATAGGACATATTCCAGCTGTCATGGCTGCCTGTTCTAAGCTTCAAGGCGATGCTGTGGGTGCCATCTGCGGACCATCCTATTAAAAGTGAGAAGGAATTAGGTCATTCCTACCCATGCTTTGTACGCAAACTCAATGGCGTTGAGGCTTTTAAGCAGGTGGCTATCACCTGGGAGTTAACTGAACATGAAGACTCGAGGGTTCAATCTCAGAAATATATCTTCATTTCTAAATAAGCACCCAAGTAATCCATTTATGATTTCTTCCTTCTTTCCTTTCCTTCTTTTTTCTTTTCCCTCTGGCTCCATATCCATCCCCTCCTCTCGCTCTCCCCCTTCTTTTTGTGTGTGTGGCAGTCTTACAATCTACTCAGTCTGGCCTAGAACTAATGGCAATCCTCCTGCCTCTGCCTCATCCCTCAGTGATGGGACTTTTGTCCTAAGCCACAACACCCAGCACCCAGCCGTCCCAAGTAATTTCAAAACTCAGACTCAGAGAAGCAGCTACAGTGTCATTTTCTCTGAGACATTCTGAAGAGCAGTTTTATTACTGTTTGCTAATTCCACACGCTACTCAAGTCAAATGGAAGCATTTTTTTTTCCTTCCTCGGGAGTGAGAAAGAATCTTCCCAAAAGGTAGTGGCTGAAAGGAAGAGCAATCTCATTGTATCCCTGAGTTCGTGTTTGCCAAGTGACAGTGCTTCCTGTGGGGTGTACCAAAGTCATTCGGCACCCAGATAATAAGTGGGCTGCTCAAAAAAGACCTTATCACACATGGCTAGGGAAAGAGTGGCTGGAGGGCCCTGCGGAGACTGTCACCTACACATGAACTCATCAGTGTGAGACTCTGTTCACAGGCTTCCAGAGAGTTCCAGGATACTCTAAAGGGAGCAGTCATTCTCTCAGGGACTCATCTTAGGAGGTGTCACAGTGTCACTTCTGCTGCAGATTACTGGTCAAGGCAGTGTCTGGGCTCACTCAGACCCAAGGCACGCAGTCATAAGCCTCATGTGACCCCATGAATACTCCCATAGGCTTCCCATCCCTGGGCCCCACACTCAATGGGCTGCCCTTTGGGGTTAACACTCTGATGCTGTTGCTTGAAATTCTTCATGAGTTTTGAACAAGGGCATTACACTCCTCTTTGACCCATGCTCCCACAAAGGCAGCCTCTCCTTGTCTCAAACTGTTATCTTTCGATGTTAAAAATGGTAGTGTCCAAGGCAGGTGTAGTGATATGTCTATAATCCAAGCTCTCTGGAAGTGTGGGGTGGAGGAAGTGAGGTAAAGTCTAGCCTGGGCTACAAAGTGGCGCCCTATCTCAAAAAGCCCCTCTCCTTTGAATTACACTATGGCATGCGTTTGTAAGTCAGGGAACAACTTTCAAGGGACCAGCTCTTTACCTCTAGGATGTGAGTCTCAAGGACTGAACTCGGATCACCAGTCTCAGCAGCAAAGGCCTTTGCCATTAATCTGTCCCCAAACCATCTATCTTTAACTGGTCACGGCCACCTGCAGAGATTTCACTCCTTCCCACTGCATCTCTCTGTGCCATGTTACACTTTCCAAAAGCAGACTAAGGTGGGTAGGCTCTGTTAAGCCACTACCCCATCATACTGGGTCCCTGCTGGCCCTGTGCATGTTCACCTTTGATCTTGCTCACTTGGATTGCCCTGGATTGACACTGATCAGTGCTTACCTCAGGTCAACATGCAGACTGACTGTGTGTGTAGTTCCTTGATGAGAAACACAGGGTCTTTGTCGTTGTCTCTACAGGTACAGAAATGCCCAGGGTCTTGGTAAACCTGGATTTGTGTCTGGAGCATCTACAAAGCCATTTGAAGGTTTTTAAAGATGATGGTGACAACCAGTCCAGTCCGTGAGCTCTGTGAGACTGTGACAGGTCTTTCTGGATTGTCATTTATTTGCACTGCTGTGATGCCCAGAAAAGATCCGGTAACAGGTGGTAGAGCCACAGCAACAACCAAATGGTTACCAGAAAGGAATCCCTCCTGGCTAGTAAAATGCTGTTTTACTTTTCTTGTTATTGTGACAAATGCCTGACAAATGTGTAACTTAAAGAAGCGAGGGAAGGGGGGAGGGAGGGAGGGAAGGAGGAAGGAAGGGAGAGAGGAAGATATTTGGCAGGAAATATGAGAATACCATCCCTCTCAGCAGGAAGGCTTTGTGGCCAGACTATGAGAAGGCTCCTCACATTTCATCCTTAGCCAGGAAACAGAGACAGAGGAACCCAGGTGGACCAGTTGCTTTCTCCTGTGTATTCATTCTGGGACCCCATCAAGTAAGATGGTAGTACCCACAGGAGGCTCAGAAGTTCAAGGTCATCGTTAGCTACAAAGAAAGGTTGAGACCAGTCTGCGCTATAGGAGACTTGTGTCTTGAAAAGGAGAGGAGGGGAGGGAAGGGGAGAGGAGGGGAGGGGAGGGGAGAGGAGGGGAGGGGAGGGGAGGAGAAGAGAGGAGAGAAGAGGAGAGGAGAGGAGAGGAGAGAAGAGAAGAGAAGAGGAGAGGAGATGAAAGAAAGGAGGGAAGGAAGGAAAATCTAGAGACTGGTCCTCAAATCTCTGAAGAAACAGACATCAGAAATTAGCAACTAGAAAGGCTTTGAGAAGGTAGAGCAGTTCTTTGGGTACTCAGGTAGAGCAAATGTTTCCTTTTAGAAATCTCATGGTACTAACTAGAGAAATCAATGTGTAATCCTTCAACTTAGATGAGTCCAAAGGCCAGAAGGATGTCTGATAGGTCAGAGAAAACATGTCCAGTTACTTTGATGGAAGAAGTTCGGGGTGTTTGTGGGGGTGGGGCGGGAGCTAGAATGGACCAGCATTCTCAGAGGTCTTTGGAGGAAAGGCCGTTTGCTTTGTGGTTGATGTGATGAGTGAAGGATTCGATGTCAGCTATGAAGATGCTGATGGCAGACCATTCTCGGCCACCAGTCTCCACCAGCTAGAGCGAGCAGATGACCGGCTTAAGTGTGAAGTCGTAGCTCCCGAATAACTTAGGACAACTCCACAGGGCCATCTCAGCTTCAAAAGTCCCTGCAGGGTTGGCTGAGGTCCGCTGGAAATGCTGCACAGCTCACACAGCTTCCCTGAGCTTGCTGCAGGTCCCTACCCAGCCTTCCCCGGTAGACACCTTACTTATCTACATCTCAGAGTAGGCTTTCCAAGAATCCCTATGATGCCTGTTGATGAGATAAAACTCTATAGCCAAGTGAGCCATCAAAGATTATCTTAGGACAGCCCAAGGAGGCTCTGCATGGGCAGATGTTTAAAATGACAGCTGGGAAAGGAGTAAACAAGAGCTAAAATAATATTATATCCCCCTTGGGCAAGAGAACTCCCAATAAGAAGGATGACGGCAGAGAGAGGATGACTGGCAATCGGAGAATTTTCAAGAATGCCTAAGAAGAAAAGGGCAAGTATAAAGATCAGCAGCACCCAGCTCACATCAGTGTGACTCAAAGCCACTCCTGACCTTTTTGTCTCCTCTAACCTGGGGTACCAATCTGGGACAGGTAGGAAGACAAGGAAGATCAAGGGCAACTTGGAACCGAATTTTAAAGATAGCAAGTGCTCCCTTCCTGTAAACCCTGTAATTAGAATTTCCTTCCGTCTAAAATAGGGTCCCCAGCGTCCTTAAACCTGAGCTTATTAAAGGGGAAGGGGGTTCAAGTAATGACGCTTCAAAGTTTTTTCCTGGCTGGCATTATTTATTACAAGCATTCTGAGAGACACACTAGGCACTAAACTGCCTCTAGAAAGGAGCCCCTTAGTCGGGAACCACAGAAACAGCTGCAAATGGGTGTGTGATCTAGTTCCAACTCAATAAAACTAAAGTTACGCAGAGGAAGCGGAATGTGTAGATTTAGGCCTAGTCTGGAACCTTCTCTTCTGGATGTCCTGAATCTAGCTCTTCTCCTAGTCCCGCCCAGCCCAGGTTGCCCAACTCAGTCCTGCGGCCTGTTGCTGCAAAGCAAGCTCTCAGGCCCGACAGCTGACAGCTCCATGATACCCATTTCTCTCTTCCTGACTCTCATTTCTTGCAACCCTACCTTGCCTAGCTCCTCTCTAGGTCTCATTCAGAAAAGCACACTTCACAGGTCTGGCCACAGCCCCTGAAACCTGGCTCCGCCCCCACTGGACTGCGCTTTTTCTTCCTGGGCCACGCCCCCTCTCGCTGTCCAACTAGGACCCCTCTCCGAGTTTCTGACTCTGATTCGCTCTTTTCTGCCCCCCCGCCACCCCTCCCGTGCTGCTGCCTTACGCCCCACATACCGGGTTACGCCCCCAAAACCTGGCCGGACACTCTGGACACTGCTCTTCTCACCTAGCCACGCCTCCTCTCGCTGCTACGTCCCACCCCCACGCTCCCAGCTTGTTCAGCCCCGAAAATATGGCTCCGCCCCTTCTCCAGGACGGCCACTCTTCTTTAACACCACGCTTCCTCTAGTTGCCACGTTACGCCCTTCTCCCAAACCGCCAGGCCCTGTTCACGTTCCGCTGTTTCTTCTCTCCAGACTCCGCCCTCTCCGATGCTGCACCACCACCACCACCACCACTTTGGCCTCGCCCCGAAGTCCTGGCCACGCCCCTGCCCCGACCCTGCTCCTGGCCACGCCCATCCCTGGGAGTTTTTTTTTTGTTTCTTGCTTCGCTCCGCCCCCCCGGCAGGCCCCGCCCTTCTGGCCCCGCCTTCTCCTGGCACCCAGCAGGCTCTCAGCCTCAACTGGCCGCGGGCATCATGGGCACAGCCTCGTCGCTGGTGAGCCCCGCTGGCGGGGAGGTGATCGAAGACACGTACGGGGCAGGCGGCGGCGAGGCCTGCGAGATCCCGGTGGAAGTGAAACCCAAGGCCCGCCTGCTGCGTAGCTCGTTCCGCAGGGGCGCCGGAGCCGGGCCCGGGTCCCTGCCTCGGGCGGCAGGGGGCGGCGGGCTGTTGGGCGCCAGCTTCAAGTCCACTGGCTCGTCTGTGCCCGAGCTAGAGTATGCGGCGGCCGAGTTTGAGCGGCTCAAGAAGGAGTATGAGATCTTCCGGGTCAGCAAGAACCAGGAGTTGCTGTCCATGGGCCGCCGAGAGGCCAAGCTGGACACCGAGAACAAGCGGCTGCGGGCGGAGCTGCAGGTAACGCGGGACCGAGCGCGCCGCAAGCGGGAGGTTCGGTGGAAACTGAGATCCAAAAGCACCGCTCAGCCGCTTGGTGGCACCACCATCCCACCCCAGCTACAAACCAAGTTGTTTTCTAAATTGCACAGAAGCTGCTCCTCCTTTATGAGAAATCGTTATCTGAACCTAAACTAATTTCTTATCAGCATCTTTCCCCGCCCCTTTCAGTTTCCGGTTCATTCATTAAGACGGGTTGAATCAACCCAAGTCCTGAAGCCATAAAGTTTCTCGGAGCAACTTCACACAACTCCTCCCCATTTAACGTATCTCCAAGATGGAGCTCTTGGCTCAGTTTCTTCACGAAGTTCTGCGGATTCTGGAGTTTAATGATATGATAGGGATTTTTCTGGAAACCGTCTGATTTCATCGTTTTTAAGTGTTGTGATTGAAAATCTTCCCCGAGAGTACTCAAACTCGCTTAGTTCATTTAGTTAATGGTCTCAACAATTACCGCAGTGCTGTTGTAGGCCTTATATAACAAATCGCCTTTAATTCATTCAGGTACTAGGTAAAAGCAGAATTTCTCAGAGCAAAAACTTGGGACTGTATGCTATGGGCTCAGAGCCTCGCTGATGATCATTTTTTTTATGCCTTTCTTTTCCGTGGGAGGGAACTCTGACAGCCCAAGAACTCCTAGCCGGTCGAAGTAAGACCAGCACAGATTTTTGTAAAAGAAGGCTCCTTCCTTCTAGTGCGGCTTCATTCCCACCGGCTACGAAGCCCTTCGTTGTGTGCTGTATTGTTATCTGGAAAGCTGTTCCTACCTGCCGCTCCCTGCTGACCTCACTTTCTACTGGGAGGCCAATGGGCTTGCCCCTAGAAAGTGGACTAGTGCGTTCCTTGTGTCTGATCGCATGTGTGTGAACCACTGCCCACTAAGAACTGTGTGAGATGGCAGGTAGAAGGGGGTAGCAGGATAAAGAGGCCAGTGCCGGGAGGACTGGCAGAGAGATGTCACAGACCAGCAATTCCAGTTCCTTGTGATCCCCGTTGTTCCTTTCTTACCTGCATAATCTTGAGACCCCGGCCACACACACATACACACACACTCGTTTCATTCAGTCATGTTGACATTTACTGGAGGTCTGACCGCAGGTCTAGACTGTGAATGGTTCTGGAGATCAGCAAAATGATTAATATGTAACACCAAGGAGCACAGAAAGCTTCATATGTACGTTCTTCAAGCTAAACCTTACAAACTGCATTTCTTATCCTCTTAGCATCCCGAGGCATAGAAAAATCCAGGAGCTGGTACAGAGTTTCAAAGAAAAAGCATTAACCGTTGAAAGCTCTTTTCTGAAGAACCTGTTGACTAGGATTCAATGATGTTTTTGCTTCTATTTTGCTTGAAATAATTGATGACATAGAAGTGCTTGATAATCAATAAAATAGTGAGTAGAGAGGGTGGAGATCCCAACATATGTAGACATATGTAAACATGTATGTAAGAATTTAAGATACAAGATACGAATGAAAGGCTGTTTTTGTTAGGAAATAACAAGGTACATCACTGCAGGCACTTCAGAAAACTTACCAGAAGATACTTCGGGAAAAAGAGGGTGCCTTGGAAGCAAAATACCAAGCCATGGAGAGAGCAGTCACATTTGAACATGACAGAGACAGAGTTAAAAGACAATTCAAGGTAAATTCTTGGTATTTCTACCTCCTCCCCAAGTGACATAGATTAAAAGATAATTTTTAAAAGTTAATTTGAGCCAGGTGTAGTGGCATACACCTTTAAGCCCAGGACTCTGGATGCAGAGGCAGAGGCAGACAGATCTCTGTGAGTTCGAGGCCAGCCTTGTTTACGTAGTGAGTTCCAGGACAGTCAGAAACCCTGACTATCACGTGGAACATAGATAAATTGAGTAACAGCAGTGAAGGTGTTAGAGCTGGAGAAGAAAGCAGTCCGTGTTTTCAGTTAGGTGGTGTTTATTCGATACAGAGATGCAAAAGTGAACATTTTAGTTGAGATATTGAAAGATGAAAGGCTGAGTTTGTTTTTTAAGTTTTATTTGTGTGTGTGTGTGTGTGTGTGTGTAAGCACACATGAATGCAGTGTGCCTGTGGAGGCCAGACTTATAGGATCCCTTGGAGTAGGAGTTACAAGTCATGGTGAACTGCTTGAGATGAATGCTAGGAATCAGACTCAGGTTTTCTGCAGGAGCTGTGTGTGCTCTTGACCACTGTACCATCTCTCCAGCCTCCAAGAATGTGGGGGGTTTTGGTTTGTTTGGGTTTTCTTTTTGTTTTGGTTTTGGTTTGGTTTGGTTTTTTGATGAGATGAACTGTTTGGAAATGCTTGGGGATATTTTGTTTGGTATTTGGTATGAGGGAAACCAATATGTTACACACCCATGCTGTCAGACTTCTGGCCGGTTCCATTGCGGACAATGAAATGAAGGTCTGGAGAAGTCTTGCTGTTACAAATGAGGAGACTGAGAACCAAATGGACATTAACTTTATGAATAAGTGTTCCCCCACCACCACCCTGTAAACTTGGTGGCATGACTTTGTGGTTATGGGGAAAAAAAGTTTCAAAATTAAATTCTACCTTTGGAAAGATTTTTAGGGAGACCAAAGAAAACGAGATCCAGGACTTACTGAGGGCCAAGCGAGATCTGGAGAGCCGACTTCAGAGGCTGCAGGCTCAGGGGGTCCAAGTGTTTGACCCCGGGGAGTCTGACTCGGATGACAACGGCACAGATGTCACCGGTGAGCTCCATGTCCACTTCCCACAGAGCTGTACTGATGCTCAGGGCACTCTCTGTGTTCAGGGTTAGTGCTTACTCTGCTCTTACGAATAGGGGAGGCCTTTCCGTGTCTCTCAGATCTCGGGGTCTCCTCTCCTTCAAGTGTATGATGTCAGGAGCTATGTTTTCTCTTGTCATTGTCTTGTGCCATCCATCCTAGCCCACAGTGTGTGTGCATGCCCAACCCACCACTGCAAGGATGTCACAGCAGCAAGAGCATGAGGCAGCTGATCCCACAGCCTTCACAGTCAGGAGACAGAGTGAAGGATCCCGTGCTCGGCTTGCTTCCTCCTCTCCATACAGTTTGGGCCCCAAAACGTGTGGTGAAACAGGCCACTTTTAGGGTGGGTCTTGCCACCTTAACTAACCTAATCTAGACAATCCCTGTCAATTTAACCATCAAGATTAACCTGCAAGGTGGCCACAGGGTGAGAGACACCCAAGCCTGATGACCCGAGTTCTATCCTGGGCCCCGACAAAGCTGCAGGAGATGGCTGATTCCTAAAGCTATCCTCTGACCTCCACATACGGGCAATGGGTGGTCCATGCCTACACGACGCATGCATGCACACATGCCCAGACATTTGGAAACTATGTTTTTTTTAATAGCATAACAGGTAGACACTTTGCTTTCCCTGAAGGCACAACCTGAAGTACAGTCACCTCTGCTCAAATGTCTCTGGCCAAAGCTGAACCTAGAGTGGAAATTAAAATCAATAGCCAGGCAGACGTGTGTCAGCTGAAGCGGGAAGGGGAGCTAGGCATCATGGGATTGTTTTCTCCACAGACTGTTTCTCATGTGGTGATGTAGCTCTTTACAATACATGCATTTTGGTCTCACCCTTTCCAATGCAGTTCCATGAGTCACTCAAAAGTTTTGGTTTTATTATGAGCATATAAAACATTTTTCTATCAATACAAAGGCAATAAAAAAAATCACAGTATTGAAGGCATTTCCCATGTTTCAAGAAAAAAGTCAACTGTGATAAATGTGAGATAAAGGCAACACTCCTTGTAGCTTATAAGGAGAAAATGCTGTGGTCCTCCTATTTATAAGGGTTGCCTCATAGTCTTACAACGTGATGTATTTGGGAGTAAGATACAGGAACTGGTAGTTCCTTTCTCCTTTTCATTCTATTCCCGTTGCATTGTGGTCAGCATCCTGGGACTCTTGCTACTAACTTTTGAGAAAAAGATGCAGTGATTCCAAGAGCAACTGCGAAGTGCCTCCTGCTGCCACAGAGGAAGACTGGTTGCTTCTTTTTTTGATTGTTCAGATGTACAGTGTGTCAAAGCTACTGCAGTTGTCTTGGCTAGTTAACAAAAACAAGTTAATGCTCCCTTTCTGGTCTTTCTCCTTGGTACTGATTTAAACCTGAAGGATACAAGGTTTCAGTGCTCTGTTGACAGTCTACCTTCAGAGTCCCTTCCTAAACTGGGCAGAATGGCAGCCCTGTTAATCTCTGCAACCAGGAGGCAAAGGCCGGTAGATGTCTGTGTGTTTGAGGCCAGCATAGTCTACACAGTGAGTTACAGGACAGCCATGGCTAAGTCTTATAAAACAAACAAAAAAAAAAAGCTCCTTCACATTTTAACTGATGTATAAATGCCCAATAGCAAGTAGATTTTTACAATAGTGTATGGTGTCTTTCTAGTCCCTCATTTTGATTTTTTAATTATACTTATTAATTATTTTCTGTATATGTATGTGTATGTATGTGGGTAGGAGTGTGTGTGATGTGTGTGTAGATCAGAAGATAATCTGGGAGAAGCAATTCTCTCCTTCTACCCATTGTACTCCAGGGCTCCAGAGATTGGACTCAGGCAGATCCTGAGGTTTGGTAGCAACAAGCCCCTTTACATACTAGCCATGTTGCTGGTCCTAAACTGCCTTTCACTAAAATCTCTTTGTTTCTTAAATTCCTTTTTCTTTTCCTTTTTCCTAGTTTCCTTTGATTTTGAGATGATGGCCAAAATTGTGTTAACCAGAGCAGGAGTGCTCTGCCGAAAGTCAGTGCCAAAATGCTTTGAAAACCATTACGTCATGGCTTATTATGTTTATACATAGTGTATCTGAACATGAGAAACCCCATTTCACAGATGTGGAGAGTTTTTAAACATTCGGTAACTTGGTTTTAATCAAACTCCAATTCCTTGTTGCACACAGCTGCCGGAACCCAGTGTGACTACTGGGCCAGCAGAGCCCCGGGCAGCGAGCATTCCATAGGCAGCATGCTCCAGTTTCAGCAGTCCTTCAGAGGCCCCGAGTTCGCCCACAGTTCTATAGATGTGGAAGGACCCTTTGCAAACATCAACCGAGGTAACCAATCCCTTGCCTGATCCTTGTGACTGTTTGTGTTCTGGAATCACACTAACAACAGAACATGACACTAGTGTTCGGGCAGGTTCCACTGGCAAGCCAGCTCGCACAGAGGCAGTGACTGACCACGCTGAGGTTACCATGGTCCCCCTGCCATCCTGGCAACCCAGGTTAGATCAAGTAGCTGCTCTGCAGGTGCTTTGGTTGAGCCACAGGGATACAATGTAGCCTAACTGATCTTACTGAAAGGGCATGCTAAAACAAAATACTAAAGGACTTGTTAGGTCAAGGAAAAAGTGTGTCTTTCATGTTAGCATTATCCAGTGCTCCCAAAGCCCTGACTGTGCGGAACTGCACAATCACTGCAGCCCCAAAACTTGTCAGTAGCTCTGCTCTAATTCCTTAAAACAGGAAAATCGTTTCACTGGACCAAGGTGAATCATTTTTATATTGTGATCTTGATTGCCAGATAGTTCACAATTCTTCCTTCTGACTCGAGAGCCTAAAACCGCTTTTCATTTTACATTCTTCTCCAACTCTTTGTACCTCAGGGGATACCAGAGGGAGAAGGCAAGATAACGGTCGCCTTGGGAGCCCAGACTCCCTGCAAAGAGCAGAACAAAACAGAGTCAGGGCCCCTACTCTGGGGATCCCTTGTTCTCCAGGGGAGACCACTAGTAGCATTCAATTGCCTTGAATCCCAAAGGAGAACATGATGTTAGAAATTAATTACCTTCTAATGTGTTCTTCTAGCTTTGACTGTCTGTGTCTGTTAAGGTCCCCGCCACCACCCCCCCAGACTCACTTGGAATTATTTTGTCAGTTTTATTCTGGTGTAGTTCTTGTGAATTTGTGGGAATTTTACTTACAGATGACTGGGACACTGCGGTGGCTGGTCTATTACAGGCCACGCCCTTGTTCTCCCATTCCCTGTGGAGTCACCCAGTCAGATGTTACCTCATCTATACAGATGAAACCCAGCCCGACATGGAACTCTTCCTCAAGGTGAGAACATTCAGAAAGTGTATATTCACTCACTGAAAGCACAAGGCCTGTGGCTGGAAAGACCATTCAGGAGATATGAGCTCTGGCTGCTCTTGCAGGGGACCCAGGTTTGTTCCCCAGCACCCATATGCTGGCTCACAATGGCTGTAATTCCTATTCCAGGGGATTAGATGCCCTTTTCTATGCTCTTCAGGCATCCAAGCATGCATAGAGCACACGTGCATGCATGCAGGCAAAACACCCACAAGCCTACAGTAAAAATAAGTGAGTCGGTTTTTAAGAAAGACAGGAAAGGAAGTAGAGGTGAGCAGTAGGGGTGGCATACATCTGTAGTCCTAGCACTCAGAACACAGAGACAAGAGGACTATGCTGAGTTTGAGGCTAGCCTGGACTACAGAGTGAGAACCTATCTCAAAACCAACAAAAATACAAGTTAGGATTATAGTCAGACTGTAATTGCATTTAAACTAAGTAGCCTGCTATGTGTGAGATTATCCATTCTTAAAAAAAGAAAACATCGGGCTTTTCTTATGACACGGTTTGGGCCAGTATTCATGTGTGGAAGGGCAGGCACCATGTTAAAACTCTTAGTTTTTGTTTAACTTTGGGCTGAAACAAGGACGGGGCTACGGTGTGATGATGCGACAGCGTATTGGGATTTTATGCCTTTTTTTCTCTTCTAATTAATTTTATACCTGAAATACATCATTAAGATTCCACACCTTTAATGCGGCACTCAGGAGGCAGAGACAGGCAGATCTCTGTGAGTTTGAGGCCAGCCTGATCTACACAGTGAGTTCCAGGACAGACAGACTGTTTATTACACCTGTCGTGAAAAAGTAGAAACTATAGCTAAAAATTTACATAGTAAAATGGCCTTTTCATATTTCATTAACTATTCTCTACAAGGTGTGAGTCTTTCATTAGCTGGGCCTGAATTAATTGCTGTCTTTAAATCTATTTCAGATAATGCCCAAGTTTAATCCTTATCACTATGAGCTTCTCAAGGTATCCCAGGGAGTTGTTCTAAAGCCTGTGGCCACTCTGGCTTGCTGCCTGGTTTCATGTGGCCGAGAGCTAGGATTTGTCTTATATTTTAAATTGTTGGGAAGAGACTTTTATTAAGTGACAATCATATGAAATCCACACTTTATTATCTATTTTTAAGAAGTGTTATTGGAACACACCCAGGCTGTGTATGTGCTCACGACACAGAGAGAGACTAAGAGAGAGAGAGAGATGGATTGATCGATTGATCGATTGATCGACCGATCGACCGATCTATTGCTGTGCTACAAAAAGAGTTAATTGGGACAGAAATAAAAAATATTTAAAAAACCTCTGTTGAAACAGTTGCATTATTAAACATTATTATTTTTGTAAAAATATTTTGCCACCTAACCTCTTGTAGGAGAAATCTGTATTCCATTAATGTCTCAAGTGAACTTTAAATGTATCTGCCTGTCCCAGGAGAAACCTGCTGAATTCAGTTCACAAATTGTTAATAGATTTATTTAGTGTTCCCTTGTAATGTTATTCAATCTTGGTAAGATATTAAAATATTTTAAATCTCAAAGATTCCATCTAGTAATTGGACATAGGTTACTCCCAAACAGCAGTTGGAGGCTTCCCTAACTAATTGCTTGCATAAAAACCATCATTATTTATCATACTTTATCATAAACCAACATTTTTTATTAAGATTTTTAAATTTTTTATGTTTCTAGAAATGAAATCTAAGGCTTTTCATTTGCTAGGTAAGCCCACTCTCGTGGAAGCTATGTTTCCTAGCTCAAAGCACTATATGCCTCATACACATGCTTGTATACACACACACACACACACACACACACACACACACACACACACACACGAGGTAGGGGAGAGAGAGAGGGAGAGAGAGGGAGGGCAGGAGGGAGGGAGACATACTAGGATCCTTTAAAACAAGAAAACAAATTATTCAGGATAAAAATAACCAAGAAATACGAAATCAAACTAACCCTAATACTTTCTTCTGTTGTTTAGTTATGAAATAAATCATCTTCTGAGCTAGACAATGACCTACTTGTTCAGTTATTATTTTTGTTCCACAGAGAAATTTACTTTTTCCCTATAAGATTTTCTTTAAAATGTGATCATTTTACCTTTCTGTACTAGAGTACCGCTATCGAGGCTGTCCTAACGTACATCTAAGTGATGAGATCCCCTCTACCTTTAGCTAACTACATCATGCTCTTCTATGTTTTCATTCATTTTAGGACCATTCACCTAAGCTTAAAAGGATGTGCGAGACAATGGGATATTTCTTCCATGCTGTTTATTTTCCAATAGATGTTGAGAATCAGTACCTCACTGTAAGAAGATGGGAAATTGAGAAGAGTTCTTTAGTTATTTTATTCCTTCACTCAACATTACCAAGGTAAACCAAAAAAGATTTCTAATTTATCATTCATATCACTGTAAAGAGATTACTAACAAACCTCAAAGACAAGTCCTAATTCCATTCTCATAGTTCAAAACAGTGTGTGAAATCTAGTAAATTTCTTAGCAACCTCACACCCAAAAAGAAATGTAAAGTTTTATTCCATCAGACCTTTCCGCATCATTAATATAAAGACTATTTTAGTCAGCAGTTGGAAAATAGTGACCCAGAGCTAAATGCTGCCAGGTATCAGCTTTTTGTAAATAAAGTTTTATTGGAACATGTAGTGACACTTTTGAGAATTTGGAGGTTTTGGTTTCTTCAAAACAGGGTAACATTATAAGACTATGCTTTTGTTTAACCCCAGGTGTAGGAATGTGGGCTGTTTAAGACTGTCCACAACAGCTGAATGTGACTTCCCTGCTTCTCTAGCAGAATCGTAGTTTTGCCAGCTGCAGATAGTTTCTACAACTGTGTAACATCTGGAATTCTGGGTACTTCTCAGATGGTGTATAAATGCTAGGGTGCCAGGAGAAGGGGTGGATGGTTCCTGGTTGTTTAAGGAGGTTGTTTGCAGTTTGTTAGTAGCTGTAGTCAAGGAAGAAACAAAAGAAGTTAGATTCAGGGATTTTCCTAATTCCTCTCCATTCTATCCTGTTTCTCTCCTGTCGTGTGTGTGTGTGTGTGTGTGTGTGTGTGTGTGTGTGTGTGTGTTTATACAAGGGTGGGGGATGGGAGAGGGGATGGAAAAGAGAAGAACCTACAAAGTAGCAAAGACCCAGCTACAGAATAATAGTTACATAGAAACATTCATTGATTTCTGTAACTGTTTTTAGCAGCTGCTTTCATACTGTAACAGCATAATGGAGTATTTACAACAGAAACCCTGTATCCTACAATAGCCCAGAATGTTTATTGTCTGACTTTACAGAGTAAAGCTGGGGCTTCTCATTTCAGTCCACAGTAACCCTCATTGTTTTCTTTCTTTGGATACAATTTGAGAGCAGTGAAGTTTCAATTGGAATATAACTATGTTAATGTATCTTACCTACTGGGTTTTTAATCAATCAAAAATACATAGTGTAGATATAAAGACAAAAATGGTCATCATGGGAGGTTAGCTATTCTATAGAGACATGTTGACTGGATTAAGCCCTTACAAAGATTAGTTGCCTTTGAGTGGGGCCCAGCTATGACTGCTAAATTGTATGCAGAAGCGTAAGATCTCCAGGTCTACCACATTCACTACAATAAACCCTATCCTTGGTCCTTAAGGCTCTGCCTTATAGTTGGGCCAAACTCATGCTTAGAGTCTCAACTGCTCATAAGCTGAGGCAGAGGATTGCAAGTTGCAGTCCAGCCCAGACAATTTAGCAAGATCCTGTCTCAAAATGAAAAACCAAGGATTGGGTATGTCTCAGTTAGTACGGAACTTTCCTAGCACACACAAGTGCCAGGGTCCAGCCCTGACATTCAAGTACCTGGAGAAAGCAGTGATGGGCAGAGGTAAAAACTGATGGCTTTTAGCAAGTTAAGTCTCTCTTGCTATTCAGGGGTCTAAAGGTGCTGGCTTCTAGCATTTAACTCCTTCCTGCTGATAGAAATAGGGGAAAAGGAACTTAGTTACTTGAGTTCTTTTTTCTTTGACTCAGGGACCTCTCACTGGCTAGGCTACAGGCTCAAAGTTCGTTAACTCTTTGTGAGTCAGAGAGAAAAGGAAAGAAAACAGAGAAAGTAAATAAGTAAGTCAGGCACCCACACAGACACACTCACAGTGGATGAAGCAGAAAAGGGTTACACTTCCACTTCGTTGTGGTTCTTAGTTTTTATACCTTCTCAGGATAATTGATAAATGAGTTTTTTAAGCATTACATATCATACATTTATAGTAAGTTTAAGGCAACAATTCAAGTGATAGGTTAATAAGGCTTAAGTAGTTACGACAGAATTGTGTATGTCCTTCTATTTAGGCTAGTACCTGACTAAACATTCATTGTGTATTTGTTTGACTTCACAAGTTCATTATAAGTTTAAAGCAATAGTTTTTATGTCACAAGTGAGCATGGCTTTGTCAAAAGACCAAGTATTCACCTTGTGTCTTGTTATTTTGAAGTCTTGTATAAACTAGTCCATCATTTATTTTCCAAACTTGCACCTACAGTAAATTGCCCATTCCCAGTTTAAGACCTGTAATTACCAGAGAATGGCCTCATTCCTGTCCTAGAAGGAATGTTTTCCTTGATTGTAAATTTGTTCCAAGCCTGTTTTCTTTTCCTAGTGAAATTAGCCAGTGACACATGAAGGTTTACAGAGCTCTATTTGCAGCTTTTATTCTATAGACAGCTTGAAACTACTTGTATCAATGTAGGAATTCTATACATTTATTATCAGGAATTATGAAATCATCAATTCATATAAACAGCATTACTCCATGAAAATACATCTTCATATTTATTCTGCAGGAAATCTGCCCAATAGGGTAGGTTGATGGCCAGGAATTATTAGACGATGTAAAGGTGCCAGGAAAGGAATGTCAGCAGCAAGATGCAATTCTGGGATAATGTCTCTGAGGACCCTGCATCTCAGAGCTCACCCATGGCAGCCATCTCCAGAAAACTCCCTTGCTTCCCATAGCCTTTCCTAGATGGTTTCTGACACCCAAGATTCTGGGATTAGTCCCCAGCAACACACAAAAACAGGCATAGTGATGAATGCCTGCATTTCCAGCATTCAGAAAGTAAAGGCTAAAAAGATGAAGAGATTGAGGATAAAACTCAAAGGTAGAGAAATTACCTAATGTGCATGAAGCCTTAGATTCAGTGACCAGTTACACATATATACACACAACACACACACACCCATTCACACACACAACACACATGCACCACATAACACACACACTCACATACATAAACTCATTCACACATACATATATACATACATACATACATACATACATACATACATACATACATACATGCTCACACCAGAAATACATACATACACACACACTCTCACAAGACATACACACCACTTATTCTCACACACATTCCACATAAACACACACACACATTATGCTTACACATATGCACCACAGCACACACAAACACACACACAAGAGAAAGAAGAAAAGGTGGAACCACAGACTGCCTAGTGGCTGGGTCAATAAAGCTAGCAGAGGCTGCTTCCTCAGAGTGTGTTTACAATGCCCTTCAACTGGTTGCCTTCAGCTGAGTCTCCTTTCTCTACCTTTCTCTCCTCTCCTTAGTATTCATTAAAGATGTATCATTTTTTAAAAGATTTATTTATTTATTTTATGTGAGCACACTGTAGCTGTCCTCAGACACACCAGAAGAGGGCATCAGATCCCATTACAGATGGTTGTGAGCCACCATGTGGTTGCTGAAAATTGAACTCAGGACCTCTGGAAGAGCAGTCAGTGCTCTTAACCAGTGAGCCATCTCTGCAGCCCCAATATGTATCATTTTTAATACCTAGTGTTACTTGGCCGTATCTTATGTTACTTAGTAATACACATCCTTTATTGTTAAATTTTTTTTAATTCTTATTTTTGATCCCTGAAGCCATCTTGCTTTTCTCTGCATCTTCAAGACGGCCACTTGTTAGTATGACACTGTTCGTAAGCTTATGCTGTTTTAAGTTCATTTTTGTCTTCCTGATTTTAAACTCAGGTCTCCCTCTAACTCATTTCCAGTTGTTCGTCTCTCCACTTCAAGTAAATTTTTGTTCTTCTTAAAGAATCAGAATTTTACTCTCTTGCATTTGTCTCGGCTTTGTTTTGGTTGGGAGCACAGGTGTGTGCCTCTCCACTGTCTCTCACCAGAGCGGGGTGCAGAGGACAGGTCACTTCTGACATTTCATCCAGAGGTGCTCTGTAAGGTACAGATTTGACTTCATCCCTTTGGCAGTCACGGTTTACAGTGAAGGATAGGAAAAGGAACACCAGATAGGAATCCTCCAAATAATGGGCTCGGCTCACCCCCTTCACCAGGCCTCCAACAGTGCTTATACAGCCAGGGTCACCAAGAACGCTTGGTCCTGAGGAGAGGGGAAGGCTGGCTGACACCTGGCATCAGAGAGGCGTCTGCCACCGGTTTGCTGCAGTATGCCATCCAGCCTTCTCAAGAAACAGCTCCGCTGGAGGAGTCTTCAGTGCCCAGAGTAATTGTATCCCCTTCTAGCACACCTTGGGACCTGTTCTTGGGTTTGTTCAGCTCTTTTAGCCAGATCACCTATAAGTCACCTCACAGAAATGTGGGAGCTCTCCGTCCATGGCTGATCTGCTTCCATTGTTCCTCAGCTTCTAAGTTTCAGCTCCTTCCACTTCACAAAGTAGTATCTCCTCTACCAACTGTGTGGCCTGTCACTTCAACCCTCTAACTGCATCCTCCAAAGCAGGTCAGCCCACCATCTGGCCTCTAGCCTGACTTCAGCAATTACCTGCTAGTGGCCTATTCGTTTCACCTGTACCGTCTGCTTTTCTTCCACCAGAGTATTTGACCCAGATCCCTGAACCTACATAGAAGTTGGGTGCTGCTAGGAATATCTGTAATTTCAGCACAGAGGAAGGAGAGACAGGCAGAAGGATCCCTGGGTTTGTGGTCAGCCAGGCTAGCTGACTTAGTGAGCTCTGGGAGAGACTGGGGAAGACATTTGACCCCAACCTCTGGACACAAACACGGGCACATATATTTTTTGGAAAGCTTTTCTTCCTGGTTAGCTCGGCCCTTGTCACGGTGGTAAAAGCCCGTTTGAGCACTTAGGCTGGTCACCTAAGTCTCTGCTGCCACAGTGCTCTGTAGCCCATAAAATGACAATTTCTCATCTAGTTTTTTACTGGAAGACTGTGAAGAAGCCTTTCTGCAAAACCCAGAAGGGAAACCAAGATTAATCTACCACCGTGTGGAGGACGGAAAAGCCACTTCCGATTCCGTCCAACAGTTACTGGATCAAGTGTCTAACCTCAGCAAGACCACTAAAGCCAAGGTAAGACACAGAGGAAATGTCAGAGGGCACGCATGACAGACATGAGACCAGAGCCGGGAGGGGGATGGGAATGGGAAAGGAAGTCAGGGCGTCTGCAGAGAAGGGACATTCAGGAGGGGTGGCCCAATGAAATCAAGCCTGAAAACCCTCTGGGATTTTTTTAAGGACTTTTCCTTTGGAGTGAGGTATGTTTGTCTTTGAGCAGAATGGCAAGGACCGGTGTGGATCCTGTCAGTGATTTGCTTGGTGTTGTATGAGAAATAGAGTGGTCGGGAGGGTAGAGGTCTGAGACCTGGTGTGGACATCTAGATGAGAAATACTGGGAGACATACACACACACACACACACACACACACACACACACACTGTTCACACTGAATCCCTGCCAGACCGGAGGCAAGTTTCAGTTTCCTCTTCTGAACAAGTTGACAGTATAGTATCTGTTTTAAGGAGCTCGCTGGGATAAAAAGTCACAATGTTAAAAGGCTCCCTCCTGATGCTGATGCTGCTCTTCCGTGTTTCCTTCTTACTTCTGAACCTTTTTCTCCTAGATCATCGAACACTCAGGAGACCCTTCAGAGGGAGTGTATAAGATTTACATGGGTGTGGAAAGGATTATTAAACAGGTAAAATTGCATTTTTCTGTAAGTTTTCATCTAAAACAACCTCATGGTAATTATTAAAAAAAAAAATAAACAAAAAGACAAGTGTTCCAGACAGAAGTACTCGTGTGTCATTTTTGGGAACAGTATCCCAGGAAAGCGCCATCGTCCTGTTGGGAATTGTTACTGGAATGAGAACCTGGTGTTGTCAGGATCTGCCTCGCCATGCTGGACCTCAACCCCTGTTAGGTGTGAAGTGTACTGAAAACACAAAACTCCAGAGGAGGCAGTTGAGGACAAATGTACATTTTACTCCACAAAGAGGCTTTGTGTGTTCTTTGTGTACTTGGGATTTTTATATATTTGAGACGTTCCCTGCCTTGCTGTTCCTAACAGCAGCAGAGAGGGCAAAAGCAACTTTCAGGGGAACGGAAACATGGTCCATGGAGGCATCTGGAGCTGGATTCTTTGAAATCTCAAGCATGTATGCTTCCCATAGCTGCCTGAGATTATTTTTATGCAAAGAAATCATTTCAGAATTGGGTCAGCAAAAATACCAATAGCTAAAGTCAAAAGACAGAGAACACCCTGCAAGCTGGCCCCCGTTTCAAGATCTCCGAATTTCACTCGCTTTCTGGTACTTGTTCTTTGTACTTAGGACATCCTTGGCCTCGAGAACACAGATGTGGAGGTGAAGGATGGGGGCAGTGAGGATTCCACTCCAGAAGAAGATGATTTTGGGGATGTTCTGTGGGACGTACATGATGAGCAAGAACAGATGGAAGCCTTCCAGCAGGCTTCTAACTCCGCCCATGAACTGGGATTTGAGAAGGTAAACTTCTGAGCCCTCTGTCCAGCAAAATTCAGAGGCTTGCTGGGGGGACGGCACAGCTGATAAAGAAAGCTCTTGTCAAGTATGAAGACCCATGTTCAGATCCGTAGCATCCATGTGAAAAATATAAAGAGGGAGCTCCCTTCTGTAGCCCCAGTGTGTGGGGTGGGCAGAGGCGCGGGCAGATTCCTGCAGCTCATTGGTCAGTCAGCCTAGCCAATCAGTGAACCTGAGCTGAAGGAGAGGCCCCGCCTCCAAAAATGCGGTGGATGGTATTAGCGAAGACACCAGATGGGAATTTATGACCTCTACATGCAAGTGCACACACACCTGCATAAACCCACATACACCACACACACACACCATTAAAATTAACAATAATAATAATAATAATAATAATAAGCTACAGCTTAAAGGTTGTCCAATGCTAAAGCTTTCACCTGAGCATCTTTGGATTTGTGGCTGTGTTATCTGCTCTCGAGGCGGAATGACCCACATCGAGATGCGCTTCAATTTGTGTCATAGGAAGACGATGTGACGTTGACATACCTTTGTGAACACCAATTATTTTTATTGATGATGGATTCATGAGCTATGCACGTGGTCTGCTACCACCCGCAGCTCACCCAGATCAGGCCAGGAAATGTGAAGATAGTCAAGACCAGGCTCTCGGGCTCTTAAATGAATATACAAACCAGTTTTTAAATGTGTTTGGCATATGTATTGTGTACAGGAGAGAGGGCATGCATGCCATGGTGCATGTGTGACTAGCCAATAACAACTTGGAGAAAATTGATTGTCTACATCCACCATCTATAACCCAGGAGTCTAACCCAGCCGTCAGGCTTAGTGGTAAGAACCTTTAACGGGCCGAGCCATCTCAACTTGAGTCTACAAATTAATTTCTAAAGACTATCGCAGACGTTAACATGATAGAGTTTAAACTGTGCTTGTTGCTTGGTTCTCTCAAATCCCTTGGCCACTCTAAATCAGACCTTCATTTCATACATGCAGAAGAGGCAATGCCACTGCCTTCTTGGGACAATGTTGCAAATGTTCAGCCAGATGAGGTCCCTAAAGCAGAGCTTAGTGCTGGCATGGGATTAATGTTAAGTAGTGATTTTTTAAAAAAGATTTTGTTTATTTTATGTGTATGAGCACACTGTAGCTGTCCTCAGACACACCAGATCCCATTACAGATGGTTGTGAGCCACCATGTGGTGGCTGGGATTTGAACTCAGGACCTCTGGAAGAGCAGTCAGTGCTCTTAACCGCTGAGCCATCTCTCCAGCCCCAGGTAGCCATTTGTTTGAAACAGCGGTACTGACACTATGGATTAGAAGAAGAAATGGAAGTCCGGCATGACTTCCCCATGAGCATACAGGGAGTAAATTTGAAATCTGAACTGCAGTCTACATCCGAGACTTTTTTCCTTGCAGCAAGAAGCCCCAGTGTGGGGACCTTTAGGTGGGTTTTCTGTAGAACAATGAAACCACTGGGATCGATAGGGTAATAAGCCAACCAAGGCCTCCTGGTGTTCCTTCTGAAGCAATACTGTTACGAGGACCACTGGGTTCCTTGGCAGTTGATTCATGCCTAGATACTTCAAGCAGAAAATGTACACCAAGGATGCTTCCCTCCAGTTGGAGATCCTACTGCCAAGAAGCCAGCCTAAGGCCCACCAGCTGTTATGGATATTAAAGCTTCATCTGCAGTCAGTCAGGTATCTATAGGCAGAGCAGTACCAAGCTGGCTCTGGACACTCTGAAGTGTCGTCGCATTTCGCTTTTGTGAGGAAAGCCCACGAAGGAAGGATGGAATTCTTGGACTTTGCATAGAATTCAGTGTCATGAAGATCTCTGACAGCCTATGCAGAGATGCCTGGCTCTCTGAAGCAGCCTGGGAGACTCGGAGTGGGGTTAGGGCCCATTCTTAGAAAGCCCTAGAAACTGAAGCAAACTCCCACATTCGTTCTTCTGATCAGCAAATCCAGGGTTGCTGTCTGGGCTCGCACAGCCTTCTGGGATACTTCCTATAGTCGAGGGGCTCCAGTGTAAGGTGCAGAATTTCAGCAAACACCTGAACATTGTAAAGCCCCACTGAAATCTGTGCTGCCCCACGCACTCTCAGTGACAGCAGTGCCATTGGCCCCATTTGCTACTTCAGGCTCCAGTGTGCAGATGAGCCCCACGCAGGCGCCCACTCTGTTTTCTCACGCGCTTCTCTCTCGTGTTTTCAGAGGATGATCAGAGGCATATGCAGTCTCATACTATAAATAACATAAATGCGGTTTTTCTTCCTTCCTTCCTTCCTTTCTTTCTTTCTTTCTTTCTTTCTTTCTTTCTTTCTTTCTTTCTTTCTTTCTTTCTTTCTTTCTTTCTTTCTAGTATTACCAGCGCCTGGACGATCTGGTAGTGGCGCCAGCCCCGATCCCACCACTCCTGGTTTCTGGAGGACCAGGTTCAGGAAAGTCCCTTCTTTTATCAAAGTGGTACGGCAAGATGCAGTTAGACCACTCTTCCCGCTGCTGTCTGTTGGATTGTTTTGCTTTGCTTTTTAAGAGACAGGGTCTCATGTCGCAAAAACTAGCCTGGTTTCAATCTCACTGTGTAACTAAGGATGACCTTGAACTCCTGATCTTCCTGTAACCTCCTCTAACAGCATACTTTTAGCTAAATGCTTTATTAACATTTTATGTTAATTAACATCATCTTGCAATTAAAACTGAGGTGATTAGTTTAAAAGGTTCTAAAAATAGAGCGAGTTCACTAATCTCCTTATTTGTTGCAATATGACTAACCATGTCATTAAGGACTTGGGGCAGTGTTTAATGTCTGGCTCTTTGTGTGTCTGTTGTTGCAGACCGTAAAGGACCACAGTCAGCTTTATGACATGTCCCGTGTTTTTCTCTCAGGATTCAGCTGCAGCAGAAGCATTTCCCTAACACTCTGATCCTGTCTCATTTTGTGGGGAGGCCACTGTCCACCAGCTCAGAGTCCTTCTTGATTATCAAGCGGCTGACTCTGAAGGTAGGATGGGAATTGGTTATCGGAATGTTGGGCAGATTCTGAAGCTCTCTAGGATTGGGTTAATAATAATAAACAAACTTTTGGTGCCGTAGGTAGGTAGAATATCGCTGATTTGAAATCTGAACTGCCCCAAAGGCTGAGACTTTTTGGCAGCAGTGGCGATTGAACATTTGGGGCCCTGTGCATACAAAGGCAAGTGCTCTACCTCTGAGCTCCAGCCCCAGGGAAAATCCGAAGCTTTCTGAGCAGCAAGATGACATTTCAAGTGGAAAATTCCATGTCCGAGCTCATGTGACATGTCAGTTAAGACACTGGCTCACTTTGGAATGTTCAGAAACACCTTCAGGCCACTTGTAAAGCATGTATATGAAATAGAAATGAGTTTTATATTTAGACTTTAGCTTTGAATCCAAGATCAACTCATTATGTATATGGGAATATTACCCAGGGCCCCAAAATCTGAAATCTGAAACACTTTTGATACCAAACATCTCACATAAGGAATACTCAACCTATGACAAGCTATCTTGGTTTTGTGTAAGGTTTAAAATATGGTACTTGGGTTGAAGGAATGACTCAGTTACGGAAGACCCAGGTTTGGCTCCCAATATCCAACCGGGCAGCTAACAACCATCTGTAACTCCAGTCCAAGGGGATTTGACACTCTTCTGGTCTCCATGGGAACTGCATGTACATGGTACACATGTGTACATGCAGGCAAAATATTCATACACATAAGATAAAAGTAAATATTTTTAATTATGACTTACAGTCTGCAAAGGAAACCCAGTCAGTAAAGAATAATATCTGAGTTTCTATCCCCAGCATCCGTGCAAACACTCGGGCATGGCAGCGTGCACGCCTGGAACCACAGCATGATCTGGTGGACAGAGACAGGAAGATCTGTAGAACTTCCTGGCCACTAGCCTAGCCAGTCTGTGAAACTCCAGGCTCAGTGTGAGACCCTGTCAGCAAAGATAAGGTGGAGAAGCAATTGAAGAAGATACTCAGCACCACCCTCTGGCCTCCACATGCAAACACACACATGCACACATACATGTGTGTGTGTGCATATGGATGCAGATACACACACACACACACACACACACACACACACACAGTACTTGACTCCACCACTGTGAAGAGTCAGTGCTGACACACAGTGGGGATTGGGAAGGTCCCCCTGCTACCATGGAGTATGGCTGGCTTACACTGCACGTGATGTCACCCTGTCACCCTGCAGCTGATGCAGCACCTCTGGGCAGTTTCTGCACTGACACTGGACCCTGCTAAACTTCTGGAGGAATTTCCACATTGGCTGGAGAAGCTCTCTGCTCGGCACCAGGGCAGCATCCTCATCGTCATCGATTCCATAGACCAAGTTCAGGTGCTGCTCTTACCAGGGCTTCTATTAGCAGGTGTCCCCGGAGGCCAGGGGACCAGCAGTGGTGGCAGCAGGCTTCTCAGTTCTGAGCGTCGGGGAAGGGGGTGATGCTGTTCCATTTATCGCTACTTAATTCTGGGGGAGAGGTGTCTGAATTTTGAAAAAAAAAGAAAAGAATTGTATGCTTAGAGAGAGTAACATCAAGAAAATCTATAGACTTGGCAAAAGGTATTTAGACCTTGAGGAGGGGTTTGAGATAGGATTTCTCTGTATACCTTTGACTGACCTGGAACTTGTTCTGTGGACCAGACTGGAGCTGAACTAACAGAGATCCACCTGCCTCTGCCTCCCAAGCATAGGATTAAAGGCCTGCGCCACCACTGCCCAGCCCTATTTTGACACCAATTTAAGGCACCCACATTTCCTTAAGTATCCAGAATTTAAATTTGGTGATAACGGTGTTTTTCCAGCCTAGAATAAACCATCCCCCGAATAAGAGTTGTATCCTTAATAATAAGGAAAGTGTAGTGAGACTCTTATCCCCTTGGACAACTGTGGGGATCGTTCTGAAATGCTGTTATTATAAGCGGACTTCTGATGTGTGCTCTTAAGCAAGTGGAGAAGCACATGAAGTGGCTGATAGACCCCCTTCCAGTGAATGTCAGAGTCATCGTCTCTGTGAACGTGGAGACCTGCCCCACAGCGTGGAGGTATGCCCGAATCGGAATGGGATTTGTTTCTTGGGAGGGTTTCACTTGAATTGCAAATTGTAAAATCAAGTCAGCAGGTTCATTTGTGGGTGAGAGAATTGGAGAGGTGGGCGGGCCTGGGGATTGCAGTCTTGATACCTGTTATTCTAGGATGCAGACTCCCCTTTTTTGCCAATCCTCAGAAAACTTACTTAAGAGTTGAGTTCTGTCAGGCAGTTTTCCTTAGCCCAGTCACTGTTACCCAGGGGGGAAACCTTGTCCTTTTTTCTACAAGAAAACCTTTCTTCCCCATCACACCTTCTCAAGGACGTTTAATGCGTACTCCGTATGTCAGTGTGTGTCGGTGGACAGATCTCTGTATCTGTGCTCTGCACACAGCATAAGACTTTCCCTGTCCCTAGTCATTGTCCTGTAAGTACCCTGGTGCAGAGAACATTTCCAACTGCCCCCCCTGAGCACCAGGTACCAGTGCCGACTCTTACTGCAGTGCTGGATGCAGAACTGACTTTGTTTCCCCTCCTGGCTTACGGGAACGTAGATTATGCACTCTGCGTTGACTCCCGGTGGATGTAATGATAAACCTAACAGTTTCCATGTTTATTTTATAAAGACAGTATAAAATAACTTTATCCAATGGACTATCATGGGTGCTGTGCTGGCTTAAGGTCTTTGTTGTGCCGTTAGACATTTATTTTCCTTTTTCCTCTTGAAACAAAAGGTTGTGGCCTACACTGCATCTCGATCCTTTAAGCCCCCAAGACGCCATATCTTTAATAACCGCAGAATGTCACTCCGTGGACATGCGCTTGAGCAGAGAGCAGGTGAGCGCTTTGACTTCGGTGCTTTCTCTGTTCTCTGCCAGAAGACTTAAAATTCCGTATAGGTGCCTTGTGCTCTTGAGGAAATTAGGAGTTCAGGAGTTATTTTGGTCGATAATTATTCTCTTTGAAAAATGTGTGTGTGTGTGTGGCATGTGTGTACCTATGTGTCTGCAGGTGCATGCCCCTGTGCACACGTGTGTGGATGCCAGAGGATGAAGTCAGGTGTCTTCCATATTGCTTGCCACCCCCCTTTGAGCCAAAGTCTCACTGGACCAGATAGCCAGCAAGCTCTACGTAACCACCTGTCTCTGAACCCTACCCTCCCCTTCCCCACCTCCCACTGCTGGGGTTACAGGCACACATCACTGTGCCCCGCCCTTTTAATTCGAGTTCCTCAGGATCTGATTTCTGGTCCTCAGACTTGTGCAGCGATCTCTTTACCCACTGGTCACCTCCCCAATCACCTCCACTCTGGCTTCTGTTTGTTTCTTTGTTTTGCTTTGCTTTGCTTTGTTTCTTTGTCCAGACAGGGTTTCTCTGTGTAGCCCTGACTGTCTTGGAGCACACCCTGTAGACCAGGCTGCCCTCTAACCCAAAGAGATCCACCTACCTCTGCCTCCTGAGTGCTGGGATTAAAGGCCTGTCCCACCACCACTGGCCATTCTGTTTTTAATGAGACATATAGAAGAAGCAATACAAATATTTTCTCATTAGGGAGGAGTATATAGTATTATTAAGTATGGGTATTTGTTTAAAAAGTGCTTTTATATTGGCTGCATCTTCCTCTGCATCCGGAAGTCTGACCAGAGCCAGGCTCCCTCTACTACCCACCCCTGTGACATCACTGATGGCAGCGGGGACAGTTTCTTTCCGATGCCAACATCTGTGGCTGGCTCAGCACTGATGACCTCTGGCTACTTTTCTTACTTTCACTTTGTATTTGGAAACTGGTGTAGGAGAAGATGCTAGAACAGCACTGCCGTCCAGCCACTACCCGCCACGCCCTCTACGTCACCCTTCTCAGCAAAATGATGGCCTGGTAAGTGCTCATCCCCTCCCCCTTCCCCAGCCCTCCCCTGTCGAACACAATGTAATCAGGAAGGATCCCTTCCATCGTCTCTGTTCTCAAATCTAGTCGCACATATCTGTCTTCCGTACCAGTCAGTAACCCACCTTTCATAAGCATTCGATTGCTGGGCTTTGGCTTCTTCCTTCTGCATGGACCACCTCAGCCAGGGATGTGAAAAAATGATTTATTTTTGATACTTGTCATAATAGAAGTCATCACAACACAAGCCTTGTTTACAGACACTGAATCTAGCTTTCTTGTCTCTTAATTCCATGTTCTCACTTTGAACACCAAATCTGAACTGAAAAGAAAATCTTACACAATTGAGTTTCCTGTGGTGTGTCCTGCCCAGGCTCTTCCATTGCTGCTTGTGGTAATGGAGTGACCACGGTATCTGCTGGGATTCCTCTCCACACAGCTGTAAGCTGCTCATTGCAAGAACCCGTTCTTCTCTTTCAGTAACCATAGATTCTTTTCTCACAGTTTTCCCTCCATCCAAGGCTGGTTCCTCTCCACCTCCCCTTCCATCCAGAACCACCCCCTTCCTATCTCTCATCAGAAAAGAACAAGCTTCTAGGAGATAAAAACAAAATGCAGCCATATAAAACTATAATGAGAGAAAATGAAAAGCCATCATACCAAAGTTGGACAAGCCAAGCCAACAGAAAAATAAACGTTCCAAGAGAAGGCACAGGAACCAGAGGCCCACTGGCTCAAGAGTCCCATAGACGTTCTAAGCTGAAGATTGCTAGGTCACATGCACTGAAAGTCTGCTGTTACTTGTCTCTGAATTCATACAACCTTCGCTTAGTTGTTTCAGGGGGTCTTGTTCTCCTAGTGTCCTCCATCCCTTCCGTCTCCCCTACACCTTCTGCTTTTTCTCTCATGGGGTTCCCTGAGCTCTGTGGGTCTCTGTTCAGAGCTATGTGTCCCAAGATCTCTCTGTGTATAATGGCCGTCTGTGGGTCTCTGTATTTGTTCCCATCAGCTTCAGGAAGAAGCATCTCTCATGATAGCTGAAGAAGGCGTCAGTCTGTGAGGATAGCAAAATATCATTAGAAGTCATGTGATTGTTACTTTTTTTAGACCAGTATTATTTGGTTTTACCCTAGTTCCCCGGACTATCTCCACTCTGGTTCTTGGTCACCCAGTGTCAGGTCAGGCTTTCATCTCATGGAGTGTGGTCTTAAGTCAAATCCGACATTGGTTGGTTACTTCCATGAGGTTTGTGCCACAATTGCCCTGGTATATTTTTCAGGCAGGACACATTGGCAACCAACGTTTTTGTGGTTTGTGGTGGTGTTTTCTCTTCTGGTAGCTGGCAGAGTACCTGTCCACGTCATGGACAGACGCTACGACATGGGACTGAGGGTTCTGCATAGGCACCAGCTTGACCTCCTCCTGCTCACTGAGTTATGTGAGTGTTGTCTTTAACAAATGGGACCTTGCTATCAGTTTGTGGGAAGCAACCTGTTGTCTTGGCCAAAAGCCCGGGTTGTTTGGGGATTTCGATGGAACCTTTTTGGCCAACAGCTCAATTGGATGAATCCTGGCACTGGAGGCTTTGTTTTGGTGACAAGAGATGGCCAGTAGGGATTCTGTGTCCCTTGTTATTTGGAGACTTCAGTGGCATCACCTTCATATATTATAGGAAGTTTCCCCTGCACTAGGTTTCCACCCCTCAAATGTTCTCCAGTTCTCTCTCCTCCTTATTCCCTCCCTCCATCCCATCTCCCTCCTCCCACCTGACCCTCCCATCTTCATCCATCTCCACCCCCACCCTCAGGCTCCAGCCTGTCCATAAAATCTCTTCTGTTCTCTCCCAGGGAGCTCCATGCGTCCTCCCTAGCCCCTTCTATGTCTAACCTCTCTAGGCCTGTGGATTGTAGCTTGATTATCATTCATGTAATAGCTAATATCCAGATATAAGTGTACACATACCATATTTATCTTTCTGGGTCTGGGTTGCCTCAAGATTTTTTTTCCTAGTTCCATCCATTTGCCTGGAAATTTCATAATGTGATTTATAAAGAGTTGAGTAGTTGTATAAATGTACCACTTTTTTAAAAATCCATTCTTCTGTTGAGGAACATTTAGGTGTGTCCAGTTTTTATGACTAGAGCAGCAGTGAACATGGCTGAACAAGTGTCCTTGTGGCAGGATGAAACGTCCTTGGGGTATGTGCTCTAGAGTGACACAGCTGGATTGATTCTCATCTGTGTGAGGAACTGCCATACTGACTTCCATGATGCCTGTACTTGCCTTCACCCCCACCAGCAGTGGGGTGCCCCTGCATCACATCCTCACCAGCATGAGCTGCCACTTGCGGTTTTTATTTTAGTTTTTCTGACAGGTTTACAATGGACTCAGGGTTTCAATTTGTATCTAAGGACGTTGAACATCTCTAAGTGTTTTTTCAGCCATTTGGGTTTCCTCTGCTGAGAATTCTCAGTTCAGACCTGTACCCCACTTTTTTTTTTAATTGGGCTATTTGGATTTTTGATATCAGGTTTCCACAAGAATCTATCTTTAAGAGGGACCATGGATCATTTCTATATTTTAAAAAGAGACTTTTGTGTGGTGGAGTTGTTATATTGTATGTTTAATTTGGTTTGGTTTGGTTTCTTGCTAAAGACTGGACCCAGGGGTTAGATAGGGGTGAGCACTCTGCCTCGCGCTGTGTCCCCGTGAATGTGCATGTATGTCACCTGTAATTACTCTATTTATTTTGCAGCACATAGACCTGGGCCTGTAGCGTTATGGATGCTAGACAAATGCCGTGCCTCTGAGGTGGCTTCTCACTAAGATGTGAGGCTGAGTTTAAGCTCACTCTGTGCCCTCGGCAAGTCTAAAACTTGGAACGTTCACACACTTGAACTACGTGCCCTGGCTTGTTTACCGAATTTCTTTAGTTTGCCCTGGCTCAGTACAGTTTCAGTGTGCCTGGCTGACAGTGCTTTCTGTAATTCCCTGTATCCTGCAGAAGGTGGCCCGCTGGAGCATCAACGCCAACCTCACTTGTTTTTACAGTCCACAGCGGACGTAAAAGTTAATTCTCAGCACGTGTTCATCGAAATGAATTAAATGATGTGATAAAATAAACCAAACTGCTATCATCTTTCTGTATTTCTATTGACTCTCCATTACTCCTAATTTTGTAGCACAAAAATAGAGGTCACTGTTTTGTGTGCCCCAGATTCTTCACAGATATTGGCAGTCTGCATGAAATTCAGTCTGTCCTCAATTTCCACAGTGCCGGGAAAGCGGGCAACTTAGCTGAAACCCTTCATCGGTGCCTGCAGTGTCAGGACACAGTGTCACTGTACAGACTCGTTCTCCACCACGTCCGGGAGTCCATGCCAAGCGACAGGGATAAAGAGCGGATGACACAGGTGAAGTGCGGTGACCCCACAGGAGGCCCCCTGAGGGCCCATGTGTAGTCCCGGGAATGGAAGTTAATCATGTTTTGCTGGAGTTTAAATGTGCTGTAAGCGTATGCAGGAGGCTGGAGCCAGTGCTCGAAACAAGTCTTCCTGGCGATCACTGAGTTTTCTCTTCTCACGGTTATTCATTGTCTTATCTCTTGTGTTTTATGAGATGAGGTCTTGCTCTACAGCTCTGGCTGTCCTGGAGCCCAGGCTAATCTAAAACTCACAGCAATCCTCCTGGGCTGGACTTCATTTTTTTATTTTTTTTATTTTTATTTTTTAGATTTACTTTTATTTATATGACTACACTGTAACTGTGTTCAGACACACCAGAAGAGGGCATCAGATCCCATACAGGTGGTTGTGAGGCACCGTGTGGTTGCTGGGAATTGAACTCAGGACCTCTGGAAGAGCAGTCAGTGCTCTTAACCGCTGAGCCATCTCTCCAGACCCACTTTGTTTTTTCTAACCAGATGTTGAAGTCTGCTCTTAAGCTGACTGATCTTATAAAATTTGCTGTTCTAGCAAGATAGCAGGTCATCAGACTTAACTGCCATTTTTGTAATCGAACTTGCTTGCTCTGCTCAGAAAGATAACTAGGCAAGTGCAAGACATACATAAGACCCTGTCTACACATAGGCAGAATAAATGTGATCTTGTGGGGTTTGTTTTTATGAGCCCTGAGCTGATATGACTAGATCCATATCTTGATCTGCAGGAAGAGATAATTCTATATGCCTGTAATCTCAGCAGCTAAGGGGAGAGTCAGAAACATGAGGAGTAAATTCACTCTCAGCTTCCAAGTGTTTGAGGACAGCCTGAGATACATAAGACTGCATCTGAAGGCTTAGAGGCTTTTTAGGTCAGTCTAGTCTAGCTGGGCTGGACTTCTAAGGGCTGAGATTTAAGCATGCCCCACCACACTTGACATTTACATCTTTTTAAATTGACTTGTCTTCTTGGTCTTGCTCTTCTTTTCTTTTAGGAGTCATTTTTTTTTTTTTTTTTTTTTTTTTTTTTTTTAGTTAACTGTAGATTAAGTTTATTTTTTAATTCTGTGTAAGCATGTGTGTCTGTTAGGGAGCACACAGGCATGTGATTGCAGGTCCGCAGGAGGCCACAAGAAGGCTCTCAATACCCAAGAGCGTGTATTTGTAAGCCTGATGGTGCGGGTGCTGGGAACTGAACCTGGGTCCTCTGGAAGAGCAGCAAGTGCTTTTAACCACTGAGCCATCTCCCCACTCCCAGGTTTTCTTTTTCTTATTGGTCTGAAGTCCTTACATGTTCATACTGAATACTAATTGAATGTCTTTATCCTTTGTGCCTGGTCATCTATGTTAATATTCATTGAAGAATATTTTAGTAAAAACCAAGTTAACCAGCGGTACTGGTCTGCTGTGTCTTTAAAATGTCTCTGCTGCTTTACTGGTCCCCTGAGTGGTTCGTGTATGTGTGGCTTCCTTCCAACCCTTTATAGCTTCGTGTAAGTCTTTAATTCATATGGATTTATTTTAGCTTATGTGAGGGAAAATTTCTCTGCTTTTCAGCCTTTTGTCATGTGGCTATCTGATTGCTGGGTTTTTTTTTATTAAATGATATATATTATTAAATGATATACACTATTAAATAATATATATTCTCTTCTGATTTGAAATGCTACACAACAAATATCTCGCTCATGTGTAAACATGTAACTGTAGGTCTGTTTCTATGTTCTTCTGGTCAATTTAGCTTTCCTTTCCTTTTTCTCTTCTTTCCTTTGTTTTCTTCTTTCCCATTGATAAATTGTCTTAGAACTTTAAGATGAAAGAAAAGCTTTGACATTTTGTTGATTGAAGTTGTCTTTTTCCCTTGTGTTTTGGCTAAGGTTTGTATGTGTGTATTTGTGTGTGTGTGTGTGTGTGTGCTCACACATGTTGCCATGTATGTGATATCTGCATGCATGTATGATGGAATGTACTTACCAGTGTGTACATGTGTGAAGGTCAGAAGCTGGCACCGGGATCTTTTTCTCGGCTGCTTCTCTACTTTCTTTTCTTGAGACAAAGTCTGGATAAAACCTGGATAAGCGTTAAGAAGTTTTAGAAACTCTTGGCCGTGGTGTCTGAAGTAGCCTGTGGTCCCTGTGTGCCCTGTTCTCTGTCTAGATTCTCTGCCTCATCAACGTTAGTCACAATGGTGTGAGCGAGTCAGAGCTGATGGAGCTGTATCCAGAGCTGTCCTGGGCCTCTTTGACTTCCATTGTCCACAGTTTACACAAAATGCATCTGCTGACCTACAGCTGTGGTTTGCTCAGGTTTCAACATCTGCAGGTGAATGTTGTTTCAAATATTTTTAATAAAACGTATTTTTTTACTTGTAAGTATCACCATAGCATTCCACATGATATTATTTATACTATGTTATGATAAACATTTCAGAAGTTAATCTCAAAACCTAACATTTACCATTACATTTTATTCAGAGTAACTTTAAATTGCATGTGAAACCTGTCTAATGCTAAGCATGTAGTGCCTTTATGGGACAGCTATTACCCAAGATGCTTTGGTTCTAAGGATCTGCCGTAATGTATTGTTTCTATAATTAACGACAGTGTGTGATTTTAATAAAAGGAGCCAGGCTCAGTGACACAGGCTTGCCATTATCCCAGTACCTGGGAGGTGGAGACAGGAGGATCAGGAGTTCAAGACTAGCCTCTGCTATGTAGTCACTCTACCCTGGGCTATATGCCTGCCATCCCAGGAGGCTAAGACAGGAGCTTAGTAAATCTGAGGCCAGCCTAGGCTACATAGGAACAGGCGAGTCTCAAAAACTCAAAAAAAAAAAAAAATCAAGAAATTACCTGTCCTGTTACATATTATATGCATAATTTTTAAAGCAAAATTCCATTCACAAAACACATGAAGCAAAATCATAAAGGGGGTTTCCTCCTAGGAACGCAAATGAGACAAGAGTCAGTCTTCCTGATGGCCGCTCTCCCTGGCTCAGGAGCCATCTGCCCAGTTCTAGGCGAGCTCTAAGTTGTCCCCAGGACAGTGACGAGACTGGGGATGGTCCTCAAAGGTGCCACACTTGCCATGTGTCTAATCCTTGTAAATCTTCGGAAGGGACTAGTTAGTAGAACGCCTGCTCCCATCTCGTGTAGCACTGTGAATCCTCTCACCCGAGGACACAGCATCCTACCTGTCACTGTAAAATGCCTGTCACTTCACAGCCATGCCCCTCTGTCACATACAACCTGGATATAATTTGCTCCTTTGAGTTACCTTTTCAATGTACTTTAATGTAAAAAAAATTTAAATAAGTTGTGCTTTGAGTTATTAAACGAAGCTTATCATCACATCATCCTAAAGTTTAAAAGATTGTAGGGCTGTTCCTACTATGTAACTGTAGACATAAGAGAACTGTACATTGCTTTCTGCAAATCCACTGTCAGACGTGTAGTGACATTAATAGAGTCGGTCTTTGTTTCCTCTCCCAGGCCTGGGAAACAGTGCGGCTGGAGTACATGGGAGACCCCGCCCTCGTTTCTTCATACAGGCAAAAGCTAATCAACTATTTCACCTCACAGCTCAGGTATCAGCAATGTCTGCCTTGCTCTTCTGCTACACCCTGCCTTTGTGTTCTGGTTTCTCTTCCTTTGCTTATAAGTTGAAGCGTAAACTTCAGCCAGGTGAGGTGGCACAGGCCTGTAATACCCGTTACTAGGCAGACTGAGGCAAATTATATCCAGGTTGTATGTGACCGAGGGGCATGGTTGTGAAGTGACAAGCATTTTACAGTGACAGGTAGGATGCTGTGTCCTCGGGTGAGAGGATTCACGGTGCAAGTTTAAAGTCTATCTGGGCTACTGAGTGAATTCAAGGCTAACTTAGAGAGATCTTCCCTATTTCAACATTAGATAGATAGGTAGATAGATAGATAGATAGATAGATAGATAGATAGATAGATAGATAGATAGATAGATAGATGATAGATAATTGATAGATAGATGATAGATAGATAATTGATAGATAGGTAGATAATAGATAGATGATAGACAGATAGATGACAGATAGACAGATGATAGATAGATAGATAGATGATTGATAGATAGATGATAGATAGATAATTGATAGATAGGTAGATAATAGATAGATGATAGACAGATAGATGACAGATAGACAGATGATAGATAGATAGATAGATAGATAGATAGATAGATAGATAGATAGAGGCAGGGAAGGCAGCCCAGTGCCAAACTATGGATTCAATCCCACATACTGAAAAAAAAGTAAAACTTTAATTATTTCCTGAAAAAATTTATCTTTTCCTTATCCCATATTAATATCAAGAACAAAATACCATTTTATGGAAATCTTGTGTTATTATGATAAAGGAGAAACTTTAGATAACATTGATACCAGATAAATTTATTGTCTTTATTTTTATTGTTTAAATAATTAAAAATAGATATCACATGTGCATTCTCTCTCTCAAACACACACACGCACACACATCTCTGTGTATGTATATTCAGGTTCTTTGAAGGTTGTTTTTGATTTGAGGGGTTTTGTTTTTGTTTGGTGGGGGGTTGTTTTGGGTTTTGTGGTTTTGTTTGTGTTTTTTTTTTTCCTTAATTTAGGGAAACACCTTCAATGTTCTGGGACTTTCACTCTCTTAAGCCTTTCAGTGTTTCAATCTTATATCTCCTTCCTCATACCAGCCTGGGGAAGAGTCTAGTCTAGAATATCAGGGACTTGTCTCAGTGAGAACGGTAAACATTTCTGGAATTGGCCTAGCTTTCTTGGCTTTGGATTATACGAGAGTCTAATCCAGCGGTCTCCTGAAGCCATCGGAGGCCTCTGTTGCCAACGGTCTCACTGTGTGGTCCCCTTCCTCTCACAGCCAGGACAGGGTGACCTGGAGGAGTGCCGATGAACTCCCATGGCTTTTCCAGCAGCAGGGAAGTAAACAGAAACTGCACAGCTGCCTCCTCAACCTCTTCGTGTCTCAGAACCTCTACAAAAGGTGGGAAGCTTCTAGATCATCTCTCCCCAGAGGGACAGCTCATTGTTTTACGTAACAACACTGGCAAAATGGAATTGTTTCAAATTTTAAAATCAGAGTAGTTTCAGTAGCACCAGAAATACACACAATGGAGGTGGGGGTCCGTGACAGTTTATAAATTGTCACGAGATCTTCTTTGTCCAGGGGGAAAGTATATTGATGCTTTTCAAAGATCAGCTAGAATGACCTCTTGTTGCTACTGTCTCCGACCAGCAGAAAAGGAGCAACGACACAGTGTTCTTCTCAAAGTGGTTTATTCAGGAACCTTACGGCATGCCCGTGAAAATCTTTCTGCCTCCTTTCTGTCTCTCTGTTTCTCTTTTTCTCCCTCTCCGCCCCCAAGCGCAGTCCTTTTATCCTCTCTCAACTCCACCTCCTCACTCCATGTTGCGTGGCTGCAGTTCATAGGTCTGCGTCATCTGGCCTGATCTGATGGGTGCGCCTGCACGGTTTGCACGGTGGGAGTGGCTAATCTGGGGGGGAGCAGGAGGAAGTCAGGTGCTAGTCACAAGAGTTGGCATCTTTGGACTGTCGCCATACCCGCTCTCCACAACCCCAAGGCATATTATACCGTATTCTTACATTTAAGCAGACTTTAAATCACGCAGAGAATTATTCCTAAGCTCAGCTTCTCAGGGCTGCCTGGTCTCTCACACGTATCACTTCTTACCAGATTCTGGGCTCCCAGGGAAATCTGACCAGGGTCAATGTAAGCATTGTTCTATGTCTTCTGTTGCCTCTTTGGATACATCTGAGTTTGTTAATGGCATAACTGCCCTTTTATTGGCCTGACTTCTTACCTACTAAGCCTCAGGAAGGATTTTTGTTTATTTTCTGCATCACTTAGAAATTTAGAAACAGAGCTATAATTTGATTTGCCCCTGAGCAGAGACACTCACAAATTTTATTGCTGGACCTGCTGAGCTCCATGTAAGCTTCTTGTGGGTCCTATGAATTCACATTTGGCCTTTTGGCGTCTCACTCACCCTCCTGCAAATATCACCTGCAAACGAACACTTCCGTCTCCCTCCAGTTCCTCAGGGCAATCGCGAGGTGGGTATGCTATGGGAACTGACTTCTTTCGCTAGTTTCTGCTACTTAATTCCCATAATTTAAAATGGCTTGGAGGTGAGCTGAGCTAACTTCAGCATGAAATGTCTACCAGGGATTCCAGTGAATCGGCACCAGAGACTAAGCAAGATCTTAGCCACAGCTTGCTCGCATTGCAAGGTGGCGCTGGTAACCCCTTCTGTGCAGACAGTGGTGAGAGGTCAGAGGTCAGACAGCCTGCTGCACACACCGCAGCCAAGAACCGGAGGATGGACGGCAGAGCAAGCCTGGCCTCACTGTCCCTGCGCATAATCTGCCTATAACTCCATAGGAAGGAATTCCGGCATTTTTATTTGCTTTGGGTTTTAAAGTTAACATTGTCTGTTGGAACAGAGGACACTTCGCTGAGCTGCTGAGTTACTGGCAGTTTGTTGGCAAAGACAAGGGTGCCATGGCGACCGAGTACTTTGAGTCACTGAAGCAGTTTGAGAATTGCGAAGGCAAGGAGAACATGCTGTGCCTAGCCGACCTGTACGAAACCCTCGGCCGGTTTCTGAAGGACCTAGGACTTCTCAGTCAGGTAACCTCGAGGGACCCAAAGGCAGGATGGCTCCCCACGTTTATATGTTTCTCCTCCCAGGACCGGAGGTTTTTCCGTTTGTGGGCGCTGAGCTCTGTGGTGTGGAATTGCTGCGTTTGATCAGCCTCTCTCGCGCCTTTGTCCCCAGGCTGTGGTGCCTTTGCAGAGGTCCCTAGAAATTCGGGAGACGGCCTTAGATCCCGATCACCCGAGAGTAGCCCAGTCCCTCCACCAACTGGCCAGTGTGTACGTGCAGTGGAAGAAGTTCGGCGATGCGGAGCAGTTGTATAAACAGGCCCTGGAGATCTCAGAAAACGCTTACGGTGCAGACCATCCACACGCTGCTCGTGAGCTTGAGGCGCTCGCGACTTTGTACCACAAACAAAACAAGTAAGTCTTAGATGGCTCAGCCTCAGATCTCACAAAGCGAGTGGGTGTTTCTAATGTACGGAAGTGGGGGGGCGGGGGGAGGGGGGCTTTGCTTTGCCGCTCTGTATTTTCCTTACCCTCCGCATCATGTTCAGATCGTATTTCCTGGTCTTCATGGGGCACACAAAGAAAATTAAATTTCCCTAGATTTGGGGATTTTTTTTTTTTTCACTGAAGATGCGTGAAGAATAGAGCATGCGCCTTGGACTGGTGTAGTTTGAGCTCTTCCAACAGCCTTCATCACTGCTACCGCATTACTTACCGTGGGGACCACGAGCCATTCTTAGTGGCCGAGTCCAGTTTGGCAAGAAAGTGTCGTTGACTCCCAGCCATGTTTTCTATTTGCATGCTGTCTGTGCTTCAACGGAAGGTTTTCTTAGTTTTGACACAGACCACAAAACCTAAAATACCAAACTATGCACCATTTGTAGGAAACATTGGCTGATCCATAGTACAATAAAAAAGCTTTCAAAGCGAGGGTATACCTCGGCAACAGTGAACATTTGCCTAGCTTGTGCATGGCCCTGGAGGTGATCCCTGATACCATATGAGGAAGACAACACACTTTTCCAAAGCTCTTATACTTACCGGGGCACCCACTGAGTGGCATCTCTTCTACTCTCAGAAATTCTTTCTCTTCCTCCACCATTAGGAAGACTTCCTGGAAGTTTTCCCTTTTAACTTCTATAAGTATGGGTTCACACTAATTTTGCCTAGATTTCTACATCTTCAGCTAACCAAAAATTAGCCTGTCTAGATAAAAGGTGCCCACTGCAAGCTAAACATTGGGAACGTTGAGTTAGACTGCTAGAGACTCCGACTGCATTAAATCAGTTTAAAACAGTTAGATGTGAGTTTTATAGAGGGCTGTGTGGGTTTCCTCTGAGACTTTGAACTGCATGAGCAACCACTAGACTCCTGTTGTATTTAACAGTCAGAAACACTGTGCATTCTCTCTCTTTTTTTTTTTTTTCAAGGTATGAACAAGCTGAACACTTTAGGAAAAAGTCGATTCTAATTCGTCAGCAAGCGACACGGCGAAAAGGCAGCCTGGTAATGAATCTGTTCCCATCGCCCCTTGAGCCTGAGGGAAAGATGAGGTGTGAATATCATGGGTCCATGAGCCTGTCACTGGAGCACTTCGGGTTTTAAGTGACTTCTGGAAAGGCTCTGGCTGGCGGCTTCCTTTTATTTATAATCAGCTTGAGAGCGGTATTGTTGACCAGCGCAACCCAGAAGGCTTTTAAGCTATAAAGCTCAGCTGAAGTGCTCTGAGAGGCCCTGTTCCAGGCTACTGGGATTCTTCTCTGTGAGGAGTCAGGAAAGGACTTTCAACTTTAGTCACATCTTCTGTGAGGCTCAGACAGGAAAGAATTGTTTCCCTTAAGCAAATGTTTCTAAGTTGCTGATAAAAGCCTAGTGGGTGTAATACTTCTCTGTCCGTGGGACTGAGATGGTCAGTGGGCACAGTGTCTGCTGTACAAGCATGAGGGTCTGAGTTCGATCCCCAGCCCCCACATTAATAAAAAACAAAGGCCGCCATGCTGACACGCTTGCAATCCCAGAACTGGGGAAGTACAAACTGGGGGAGTTTCCTAGACTCACTGGTCATGCCCACTGTAAAAATGAGGTGGGTAACAACTGAGGCTCAACACCAGAAGTCGCCCTCTGGCTTCCACATGCACCTGTGTGCGTGCATGCGTGCATGATTATAAAGCAATAAATATAATTCACTCTATGCAGAAGGGCCCGATGCGTGCAGCTGGAGTCATAGATCAGTAAGCTAGTTCCTAGCCCATTCTGAAGTACTTTGCTAAAATGCCCCGTGATCGATTTCACAAAATAGTGCTTGATGGACACGGGACCCTGATTCCACGTAGAAATAAACACACATGCTCCTCACAAATGTTACGTTCAATGTGTTACTTAAAGTAACTGCGTCTAGGTGAGAGAGAAAGGCTTTTGTCAGGAGACCAGCAGGTGCCTCCAGAGTGGAGGATGGCACTGTGGTTGTGTTTCTGTGTTTCTGCAGTACAGGTTCTCCCTGCTACGCAGGCGGGCTCTGCAGCTGGAAGAGCTCACCCTAGGCAAGGACAAGCCTGAGAATGCCCGAACCCTCAATGAACTGGGTGTCCTCTACTACCTTCAAAACAATCTTGAGTGAGTACTGTGGCGTTCAAACCGAGATTCTTAGTGAGCAGCCACTGTGTCTCTTTGGTGGGAAACTTACCTGTCAAGTCCAGGGTTGAAGGGGGAGGGGGGCTGGAATCTGCCAATTTCCTGTTTGGTTTGGGTTATGAGCATTCACACATTGATGTTGTGTTTCCATTTCCTTTCCACGATGCGTCTGAAGCTTAGTGTTGCTTGGCAACTTCCCTAGCATGGCCTTCATGGCTGTGGAAAGCAAGTTAATGCCGACATTATATGTGAGACGCACAGAGGCAACTTCAGACCGGCGGCGAGTTTGGTTTACTTAGAAAAGACTCCACGTCTACATTCCCACTGTCTGAAAAACAAGTGCATTTAGGTTTTAGGAAAATGCAAAAGCTTTTTCATCTGTTTCCCCTAAGTTCCTTTTACCAATTATTTGGCAGCGACTCCTAAGGAAAAAGAAATGACGAATGCCAATGTCTTGCATTCGGCACAGGTCTGACCACTGCAGAGGCCTTAGACGGCTGTTTCCAAAAATATCTGTGGGATTTTCTTCTAGGGGAAATGGAGTTGAGAACCGAGCAGTCATGCAGTTGCCTCGTGGGAAGCAAAGGAAGGGGAAGGGTGGGGTAAGGAGGAGGAGGAGGTGAGGCTTGGGCTGAACCCTTCACTTCGCTGTATCTGGGAATAAAAATGTCTCCATTCTCCGAATCACTATGAGCTTAGGACTCTGGAGAATACATTGCTTAAGGCATTTGGGGTTCTGTCCCTAGGACAGCAGAGCAGTTTCTGAAGCGTTCCTTGGAAATGCGGGAGCGGCTTCTGGGGCCAGACCATCCAGACTGTGCGCAGTCCCTGAATAACTTGGCAGCTCTTTGCAATGAGAAGAAGCAGTATGATAAAGCAGAAGAGCTGTATGAGCGAGCGCTGGACATCCGGAGACGGGCGCTGGCTCCTGACCACCCTTCCCTGGCCTACACAGTGAAGCACCTGGCAATCCTGTATAAGAAAACGGTAAGCACCCCTCCCCGTGCCTGCATGCTTTATAGTGGCCTGGAGAGGCCAGGGCCACTGCCAGCCTGTTAGTTTATTGACTGATGGGAGGTCATTGCAGACGAGCATTGTAGAGTAAATTATGTCATTTCTAACAAATGAGAGCATGAAGGCTGTATATTGTTTTAGACTTAATTCAGTTAAGACACTGATTTGGTTTTCTGAAAATACATCCCCAACTACAAATCCAGCATCAACATTGCAAATGAATTCCTCTCAAATAACCCTTTTTACCAACACATTATGAATGAAATATTTTTTATATAGTAGCTCAGAACTTTTAAAATTCCCCTTACTGGACATGCTATTAACCAAAACATACCAAATTACCCAGTGGCTAGGGCTGTAAAAGGGGCCTTATTTCTTTTCTTTCCTTCTTTCCTTTCTTTCTCTTTCTTTCTCTTTCTTTCTTTATTTATTTACAAAATCATCATTTTACTTCACTCTTCTCTTACTTTGTCTACAATTAAACATCAGCTCTTTGCCATGGGAGTAAAGTTTGGGCTTTTCGATATGTTCAAAAGGAAAAATGGCCACAGCCTGCTTCGAACAGCGCAGCTGCAGAGCTGCAGGCTGAGAAGCCGTCAGGCTCCCAGCACGGAAGGGCATGCGCAAGAACGGAACATGCTGGTCTTTCAGGCCGGCTTCTCAGTTAGGAGAAATCAGAAGGAACCCCCAGGAGGGCTTGGCAGTTGGTGGGACAGGAATTTGTTTGGATGCCTCCTTGAGTTAAGAACCACAGCAGGTCTACACAACTGGACTTTTCTTTTATTGGAAAGGCTGGATGAGTGAACTGCGAACTATCTCTGTGTTCCCAATGCCTTCATTCAAATGTTATATTGGATTTTCTGTTGCCTATAGGCGGAACCAGCTGTAGAAAATGCTTCTGCAACTTTAATATATTTTATCAGACAGTATTTATTGCTTTAATATTTTGTTAGCTCATGCTTTTGTTTTTAAGGGAAGAGTTGACAAAGCTGTACCTCTGTATGAATTGGCTGTTGAAATTCGGCAGAAATCCTTTGGCCCAAAGCACCCCAGTGTAGCTACTGCCTTGGTAAACTTGGCAGTCCTTCATAGCCAAATGGTAAGTATCTACATTTCAACTGTTTATAAATGAATGATCTGAATGTTTTATGTATACATATATATGTTAATATATAATGTTAATATATTTACACATATGAATATATTAAATCTATTACCTCATATATTATATATAATGTACATATTTTATATACATGGATAAATGTGAGTTGTTAATGGCATAGTAAAGAAAGTGTAAGTATTTACCAGCTAATGCTTCCTTTTTCGGAATTTCTAACATTATTAAAGTAAAATTTGTAAGCTGGTTCCTTTCTGGATGTAAAAGACCAGCTGAGTTCAGATGAGGCTTGCTTTTCACCTTCTGAGACCTGTGTCATCTGTCTTCTGGCCAGTCTCAGAACATCTGTGTGGGTGTCCATTGGGCAGTGAGCAGGCTTGTCTTATATTACAGAATCCAGTCAGACTGTTACTAAGCCATGTCTAAACCTTAAGAGTTTTTATTTTCTGTTATTCTGCTTCTCCAGTTATGACTGTCCATAAAATAATGTTTCCTTGCATCTCTTAGAAGGATATTAAGGTTTTCAAAGTTCTTACCAAAGTCGGTCAGAACAGTATAGAAGCCATTAATACTAATTTTAGAAATGCCATGTGTTAAGTGATCACTGTTACTTTTTTTTTTAATAAGAAAAAGCACAGTGAAGCCCTGCCACTATATGAAAGAGCATTAAAGATTTACGAAGATAGCTTGGGGCGGATGCATCCTAGAGTTGGAGAAACATTAAAAAATTTAGCTGTGCTCAGGTAAGAACACTTCTCATCTATCCCAATATTTAGTAGCTTTGGCTCAGCATAGAACAGCATAAAATAAATATTTATCCCTGAAAATAGTCTTCTTTGGAGTGAGGGTAGTTGTTTGGGTCGCATGTAACTTTGAATAGTCAAGTGGTACTCAGAAGCAGAGAGAAGGCAGGCTTACTTTTTGGAGGTGTGTATCTTGGCAAATAGTGAAGATGGGTTATACCAGTGCTCACTGCCTGTGGGGTGATAGGGTTACCTACTAACCTCAGAGCTGACGAGTTAGGTGTGCGCTGAGTTTTGTTCACTCCTGTATGTTCATCTCGAAATGCAGGTGATAACAACACTTAGCATTTTTACTGAACCCATGACAACATGGTTTTAATGGTGTACATACAAGAGATAGAAAGTTCCACTGTACTGATAGAAGAGCTTGGGAACCCTGGCTAACTGGTCTACCTGAGTGACTATCTTAGAGAAGAAGGGAAAAAAAAAGAGTTCAAGGGGAATGGCAAGTTATTTGCAACTTGTTTTTCTCTATCTTGGATGGCTACTTAGAAGCAAGAGCTCCTTGTTAATAGCAGCACATCTCTGTCTTTTCCTCTCAAAGCTATGAAGAAGGGAATTTTGAAAAGGCTGCTGAACTGTACAAAAGGGCAATGGAAATAAAAGAAGCAGAGACATCACTTTTGGGTGGAAAAGCTCCTTCGAGGCAGTCATCAAGTAGAGACACGCTTCTCTTTAAAACAACTCATTCTCCCAACGTTTTCCTTCCCCAGGGTCAAAGCTAACTGTCAATTCTTTGCAAGAATACTTCAGGTTCAAACAACTAAACACCTGGAACAGTCTAACTGAAAACTCAATGTTTTTATAGAAAACATTTTTTTCCCAACACAGGCAGTGTTATTTAACTGGCGTTTGTATGAAGCTGAGTTGGATTACATTGGCTTGTCGCATCAAGTTTAAATTGGTTAAAGAGCCTGTTTCCTATGGGATGAGATCCAGGACGGAGACATCAGCACTCAGTGGCATGAGGAGTGGGTTGGTCTCTGCGCAAGAGCCGGCATGACCCCATGGTTTAAGAATTCCACAGCTTTCTCTCCCTCAAGAGCAACCTTAGCTCTGCTGTTTGTCATCTGTTCCTAGCAGGGATCTGAGCCAGTTCTCTACCTCAAAGAACTTTCAAGGGCTACATGTGTAGGTCAGAGGTCAGCCTTGAGTCCACCTTGACTTTTTTTTTTTTTTTTTTTTTTTTTTGAGACAGGGTCTCAGTGACCTGGTACTCATTTAACTAGGGTGACATCCAGCATCCTAGCGACCTATCCTCCTGCCTCCACCTTCCAAAACAGGATTAGGATTACGAGCTTCCATTTCTACTCCCAGCTCTCTAAAGTGGGTTCTGGGGGGTTGAACTTGGGTCCTCATGCTTATGTGACAGACACTTCACCAACTGAGCTATCCCGCTAGCCTTACTGTATTGTAAATCTCTGTAGCTCAGGGGGACCATGAACTCTTGATCATCCCTCCTTGGCTTCCTGGGTGCTGGGACCACAGGTGCGTATCACCACAGCTGGATTTGCTTTTGAGCCTTCCTTTTCCCTAAGCTGGTTTAGGTAGCCTCTGCTTTCTGTAGGGTCTGATGGCATCCTGACACCACAGTGTCAGGCTCTTTCCCATCATGATCTTTCTGATTGTGGTACAGGTCTGAAAATCCAGCTTCTCATGGGCTGAGGCAGGAGGTTCTCAAGGTCCAGTTTAAGAGTATAGGATGAGTTCAAAGCCAGTCCAGGCACCTTAGTGAGACCTTGTCACAAAATAAAAAAGTAGAGCTGAGGACACAGCATTAGTGTGCATTGGACTCTGGGTTTAGTTCTCAGCGCGCGCACACACACACACAACACACACACACACACACACACACACACACACACACACACACACACACACACCAAAGCCATGACAAATCCATTTCTTTTGTAAATGGTCAAAATCAATCTTGCTTTACCTCAATTAGTTGATGTTTTTATACTGGAAATTAAATATTTTTATAGACTTCATAAATATTGCTACATTTTCAATATTGTTATTTGTATATTTAAAGTAAAATTTTCAACAATTTTAAATCTTATAAGATTTCAATATATATTATTGTAAAGATGACAGGCATAAAAACTGCATTTGTTTTAAAATAAAAGTGTGACTGCAGGCTGTTTTGCACTCTGCATTTGAGGGCTACTTTGCATAGTCATTTAAGAGTGAACACCCAACCTGTTTCAGCTGGCTTGAATATTGGCCATGTTTACCCAGTAGTTTGTTCAACTTGAGGGACTCTTGGGTGTGCCGTGTCACCCAACGCCAGGGAGATGCAGAAGCCAGTGTCATCACCAGCCAGAACTTACAATTCAGACTTGGAGGCCCCTCCCTGAGCCTGCTCAGAATCCTGAGAGCTAGGTGGCCAGGTCCCTCGTGCTGAAGCTTGAGAAGTACTGCTAAAGTCTGCACGCGGCTACGGTAACTTAGACAGGGCGTGACAAAATAAGCTTTCTTCTTCCACCTTTTGGGAGAGGCTCAGAGGAAATGAAAGACTAAACTATGACCATAACCTATCTTTCGGGTTTGCCCCCTCTGAAAGGCAAAGATTACAGAATGCTTGAGCATATAAGACATTGATTTTACAATGATCTATCAAAGTTTAAAAACCTAACTAGTTCAGGACTAATATAATACACTAAAAGTATAGTATTAAGTTAATTGCCTTTGAAAAAAAAAACCTTAATAATCTGTGACTAGTACTCTAAAAGACTTCAAATAAATATATTTATTCTTTGTTCTTCTAAAACTTAGATTTGAGAACTATACAAAGTATTTTAGAAACTGCATTGTTATTTAATCAACTTTATGGCAAATTATAACTGAGGTGGTCACTAAATTATATTTTGTTTTTTCTCTAAGTTACATATTCAAATTTAGTACATAATAAAATCCTTATTTTATCTATTTATTGCATTACCAGTGTGTCTGAGGGATGTTTTATTCTATAGACTGTCTAAAGTCACTCCTGATGACTATTAGTTGTGAGCCACAGCCACCAGGCTACAAGTCCAGCCTCCATCTGTGCTATTTATCGCCCAGGGCCACAGGCCAGACGTGGAATTACATAAAGGAGGCTGTGGAATGGGATGGTCCGCCCCACCCCTTCCTGTGCTGGGGTACTGCTTAGGATGTACAGGGAAGCACGAGGAAGCCACCAGTGCTCCACACAGCGTCAGTCAGTGAAGATACACATGCCAACCAAGGCGGCGCTAGGCTTTATTCTGATCGTTTAGTTCCGAGGGAGCAGCATAAGCACAGGAAAGGCGACCGACGCCAGCCCGTGGTCTACATGTTCTTCATCTTGGCCATGAGATCTTCTAAGCTTTCACCAGAATCTTCCACTGTTACTTCAGAAACAGAATCCTCTCTCTGTCAACAAAAGGGGGAAGCGCCATGAACTGGAACCATCCAAACTGCATGTCCTCAACAGTCTGCTTTACCCACGCTCAGCTTGCTGGGAAACCGGATTTTCTCTGACAAATATATTTGAAAATATTTGGAGGCATAAAGTTCTTTATATATATTACCCACCAAAATGTCCGGGAAACAGCAACTTCAATATTCTTAGCACTCCTGCTGAGTGTATTTTTTTAATAAACATTTCTTTGTAATTAGGACATTCAAAAATCATTTCCTCTAGCTTTCTGAACATAAAACACTGACTCCCTGCAGCCACCCCTCTGTGACGGGCCAGAGCTTATGTTCCTAGCTAGCTGAAACTTACAACTGCTCACCAACCATTTCCTCTTCCTGCCCGCTCATCCCGGGAGCACTAGTCCACTCTCCTGCCCACTCATCCCCGGGAGCACTAGTCCACTCTCCTGCCTGCTCATCCCTGGGAGCACTAGTCCACTCTCCTGCTCACTCATCCCCGGGAGCACTAGTCCACTCTCCTGCCTGCTCATCCCTGGGAGCACTAGTCCACTCTCCTGCCTGCTCATCCCTGGGAGCACTAGTCCACTCTCCTGCCCGCTCATCCCTGGGAGCACTGCTCCACTCTCCTGCCCACTCATCCCTGGGAGCACTAGTCCACTCTCCTGCCTGCTCATCCCCGGGAGCACTAGTCCACTCTCCTGCCTGCTCATCCCTGGGAGCACTAGTCCACTCTCCTGCCCACTCATCCCTGGGAGCACTGCTCCACTCTCCTGCCCACTCATCCCTGGGAGCACTAGTCCACTCTCCTGCCCGCTCATCCCCGGGAGCACTAGTCCACTCTCCTGCCTGCTCATCCCTGGGAGCACTAGTCCACTCTCCTGCCCACTCATCCCTGGGAGCACTAGTCCACTCTCCTGCCTGCTCATCCCTGGGAGCACTAGTCTACTCTCCTGCCCGCTCATCCCCGGGAGCACTAGTCCACTCTCAAGTTTGAGCACATTAAACCTTTGAGAATCCACACGGGTGAGAACATGTGGTACTCATCCATCTGTGCAGATCTTATTTTAATTACTTCCAGTTCCATCTATCTTGTCACAAATGACAGGCTGTCATCCTCTTACACTCAGCAGTATTCCACTCTTTGTGTGCACACGTATCTTTTATTTATCAGTCAAAGGAAATTAAGGCTGTGCATACTTTAGACATATACCTTACACCTAGAGTACTGGATTACATATACAGTAATTCTTGCAATTTCTTGAGAAGCCTCAATTCTGTTTTCCATAATGGACGTAGTCATTTATATTCCTGATAGCAATGCATTACTACAGAGTAGGCTCACTCTCTGCACACTCTTGCCAGCTCTTCCCTTTCTCACTCGGAGTGAGATGTATCTCACTGGCTTTCATCCGATGCCCCTGATGACTAAGAATGTTTAGCAGCTTTTCAATACCTATTGCCTAGCTGTATGTCTTCTTGTCTGGTGGTCCAAGCCCCTGCTCTGTAAGTCTTCACTAGACAAAGAATCTCTGTAGGTTTACTCATGTGCATGCTTTCTCTCTCTCCCCTCCCTCCTCTCTCTCTCCCCTCCCTCCTCTCTCTCTCCCCTCCCTCCCCCCCTCACCTCTCACCCATGACCTCTGCTTCCAGGATATTGCACATCCAGGTTCATCTCAAACCTCCTGGGTGCAAGGATCACAGGCTCACACCATCAGCCTTTCCTGAAGTAAACTTAAGTGGGTTTGTGGCCAAAACTATCAGTATGTAAAAGTCATATTTTAATTTAACCAAAATCTATTGTACTGACACATCAGTGAATTTTTGAAAGTCTCCACTTTCTCAGTTTCAAATTTGCTGACACTGAATCTAGATATTGTCTAGTGTCTAGATCTTAACACCTCACTGCCTACAAGTAACTATCTAAAACAGGAAACACCCCACTAGCCTTCCAACATAAGATAAAGCTGAACGAAGAGAAATACTTATCTGACATTTACATATGAGCAAATCAGACTTCACAAATACCTTGTTTGGGACTGTGTATGCCACTGTAATTCCTTCAGGTAAGGTGGGAACGGGACCTGAAGAGTTCTTCAGTTCCTCTTCTGAAACCTCAGACACCAGCTCAATACCTGTAGAATTAAGTGTGACTCTGAGCTCATCCTCCAGAAAACCACAAGAATTACTTATGCTTCTGTGTAATCGTACATTCCCTTCCAGAGAACACTGTAAAAACTGTCTGTACGTGCGCAGGACGGCTCCTTACCCCACTCGTTGTCCTCATGAACTACCTCTTCCTCCTCCTGGGGCGCAGCTTCCTGTGTGGGCAGCGCTGCCGCCCTCTTCTGTAGAAAGCAGACAAAGCACAGCCTTACTCCGCAGTTCTCTGCCACACTCCTCAAGAATTCACACAGGCATTTAAATTACCAAAAGCAAGAATGAATTTTTGTTTTTCCAGTGTGCTAAGTTAGCCAAAACTATACAAATCCAGAATCCATTTATATTATATTCCAAGTCTGTCTCTTTTGAAAGTGTCTTAGGTGATGGAATCCTCAGATTTTCTGCCTGTGTGTACCTTGTATTCTTCTTGTTGCTTCCTACAGTTTTTGTCGTCACACTGAGGGTTTGGCTTCATGGACATGGTAGGGAAAAAATCCTGCATTGCATTGTATCCAAGGTAAAAACTGACAGTGCCAAATTTTAACAGAAACCTGGAAAAGAAAAATCAAATTAGCTGGAAATGGTGGTGCACACCTTTAGTCCCAGAATTTGGGAGGCAGAGGCAGGTGGATCTCTGAGAGTTCTAGGCCAGCCAGGGACATAGAGTGAGACCTCATCTCAAAACACAAAAGAAAAGAGAAAATCAAAGTAGGCTTAAATAAATAAATAAAGTACTAGAGGTAAGTAAATTCTGGAATAGGTGATTCATTTTATAACAAACCTAGAAAACAGTGACTTCCTCTACCTTATTGTAGATACCTTGGCTCACAGTAGATGCTTGGATATTTGTTAAGTGAAGGAAAGTTCATGCCCTTCCATCACTGTACAATGAGCTACTTCTGAACCTCTGATAAAGATGAAGTGCTGGCAAGGATAACATGCTAAACCTCAAAGAAGCACACTGATCTTAGAGGACTGCAAGGTGAGAGGTGTTTTTAAAGCCTGAGTTTTAAACACACACATACCACACACACACACACACACACACACACACACACACACACACACACACACACTCACATGCAGCACAGGCATATGCCCAGATACACACATAAGCAAATGTGCACACACACACACACACACACACACACTCACTCACATGCAGCACAGGCATATGCCTGGATACACACATAAGCAAATGTGCACGTTCGTTCACGCACACACACACAAGATTAAAATAACAAACTTTATTTGTTTGGGGATCCAACACTCTCAAACCAACATACAGAGGCAAAACACTAATGCACATTACATGAACAAATAGATCTTTAAATATAAAACAAGGAATGAAAAACCAGATGGTAGTACAATGATCATTCACAGAAAGAATGTGCCCAGCCCATGTTTCTAGACAAGTAAGTGGAAACTGAAGTAGCCATTCTTCTGACTGGCAAAGCTCTAAGTCTGAAGATACTGATGTTTCTTACAGCATCTGTGAGCCAAGTACCTGGAGTCTCTAATGGACAGTATGGCCTCTTTTCCAAGATAACCAGGTGATATTTGTTAAAGAAACTGCAGAAACCCATACTACAGATAAACTGAGTCTTCAAGGACATATGTAGGATGCTGTCTGCAGCACTGGTGACAATAATAAATGTTGAGATGTGTGTTAATGGAGGAACCTGAGGGCAGTGTGTTTGTACAATATCATAAAGTGCTCTAGTACCTACTGATGCTTAGCCAGCACCTGTTCTTTCACTACACAGCCCTAGACTGCTGCTCAGAGTTGTTGTACGTGTTCTTATGACCTCTGCTGGAGCCACACTGCTGATGTCAGGATGCTTATTGACCACACTGCAGTTTGTGATTATACTGGAGACTTAGACATAACTCAGCTTCTAAGCCTGAAGTGGGACAAAAATTAGCCAGAGTTAGGGAATTCTGAAGAAGTCTGCTTTTAAAGAGTAAATTGGTTCATCAACTGACACAAACAATAGCTATACAAAACCCATTTTTCTCATTTTTAGCTGCAGTTAAAAAGAACATTGAGGAATGCGGTCTTGGATGACAGAAGTGCTTCTCTGGCTGGATCACTTCTGAATGACGTTTAGTAAGAGGTAATAGGAGAAGCAGGTGGATTTGTGCCTTGGTCTCCACCCACTGTCTGTCTGTACAGCTTTAACTCAGGTGCTTAATGCATCAGTCATGTGTCACCCATTTCAATCAGCAAAAGGGCACAGGTGCTACAGTGGCCGTGCCATGGGGTTTTCTGGTCTAGTGTCCCTGAAGTGCATTGTGTCTGCAGGATGTTGAAAATATCCAATGACGAATTCTCATAATATAGCCTCTGGTCCAGTGATGTAGGACTGGGAATTAGAGCATTGCTGTATTATTTGACAAGAGTTACTCCAAATGCAGGAAGTAACTGACATTTAAACAAATATGTATACACACACTCACAAAGAAAAATCAGCCCTCACTTACTTTAACACATTTTGTACCAAGATCCCTGCAACCACTCCCATGGTGGTGGGGAGACTGGCTGCGCAGACACCTTCTCGTTTCAGGGTTTTTTCATCAATATTTGAAGCAACTACAAGTGGTGGCGCACACTACATGAAAAAGAATACACCAGTTTCAAACGAGATAGAGAGAAAATGAAATGCTCCAAATGCTATCCCAGTACACTTCTGCTCCTTTGAATTGCAGACAGTGATCTGAGAGATCACTGACAGCTAACAGTGACAGAGAGCCGAGACAATGCCTACCGCAAAGCAAGCCGACTCTCCAGGGATCATGAGCTGGATGTGCCCGGAAACTGCATTTTCACTGACCCCAGATTCCATCCATGTCTGACCAAGCTCATTACAAGCCTTAACAGGAAAAGACAAAAACACCAAACAGCACAAATTACTGCCAGCCAGCCTCCTTTGTGGAACTGTGGTGTTATCTAAACAGACCCTGAGGGTTTCTGGGTCAGAGAGAAGGGCTGCAATCGTTGAAACACAAGTACCTATTCCTTACACTGAACCTGCTTCCCACATCTCTCCAGATTAATGTAAAAACTTATTTTCCTAAGACCTCCGCAATATAAAAATTGTAAGTATCATTTAAAGGGGATTCAAAGGAAAATTATTTTATCTTTGGGAAATGTTTTTAATTTATACATTTAATACTAGAGAAACAAAAAAGCAAAGACCAATGGTCAGCCAGCGAGCTGGCTCAGCAGGTAAAGGTGCTTGCCACCAAGCCTGATGACCTGAGTTTAATCCTCAGGTCCTACATGTTAGGAGAGAACCTAGAGCAAGTATCACACTTACGTAAGTATTCACTGACTTTATACATCTGCTGCTTTACATGTAAGGGAGCGGGACACAGGCCCGCATCACAGATGAGGACAGAAGCTCTTACCACACACATTTTAAAATTAGGATAACTATGAAGACAGAATGTAAGCTTAAAGCCATATTTCAATAGAACACTTGGGTTAAGCCCAGGCTGCACCGCCTCACACAAAACTCACTGTATTTATTGCCATTCGAGCTTCAAAGTTGTCCACACAGCTAAGAACTAGGTCAACAGGTTGTCCTTCTTCTAGTCCACCATTACTAGAGAAGAAAAATAGATTGTATTTGAAAAATAGGAGGATACAAAATACATTTTGTTTGTTCCATCCTATGGCCTGCTGGCCGACACCTGAGGCTGAAACAAAAGGACCATCACCGGTTCCATGCCAACCCTTGACACATGAGATCCTGTCTCAAAAAAACTACCAAATGCAAACCCACATTAAATCCCAACTGGTTTCTTGAAGCAAGGTCTCAGACCTGTAATCCTACTGCTTTGGCCTCCCAAGTGCTGGCACCACAGGCATTCACTGCCACACACCCCCAATGGGATGCAAAATACACCGTAATCCTACTTATGTAGTCAAGTTTTCAATTATGACATCATGTTTAATGTTACATAAGAATCTTGTGTCATCTTACATAAGTTAAGCCGCCTTCTGAATAGAGAATTATTCTAATAAATATTACATAAAAATTACTTTTCCTGAAAGCTGAAAAAGTGTCAATAGATTTTCTAGCGCTTGTTTAACTAAGCTGTTTAACAGGACATTACATAAAATATTCATACATTTTACCTTATTCTATTCATGAAATGTTCAAAGTGTTCCACTGTGGTGATATTATAGTTGTGAACTTCAAACAGAACATCAGGGTTAATGTTCCTGAGAGGAAAAAGCAACCATTACAAACACTCCTAGTAAGAACAGGACAGAAAGCAGAAGAGAGGGCTGAGTGAGCCCATGGGACTCCAGTGGGTGTGAGGACAGCAAAGTCCTCACTGATGGTGTGTGTTGCACTGAGTGTGAAGACACGCAAATCACCTGTGTGCAACCCTCGCTCGGCCCACAGGCTGCAAGTGCTGCAGAGTAGCCATGTGTGCAGCCCAACATACTTCTGATGCTGTGTCTTTCTGCAAGGTCAGCGTAGGATGCTAATAAAACTGTCATAAAGACTATAGCAATGCTTCCATCCAAACCCATGGCAACCCATGTGCTGGAATAGAGCCTTCACTGCTGCCGGAAGGTCCAGCTCAGCCTGACGGTCTCTTCGTCTTATTCAGTTTAGTTCAAGAATGTTTGAGACCCACAGTTTGGGGCTGGTACATCACCGCCCATGAGCCAGATCTGGCCCACTCCCTGTGTTAGTACAGCCTTTAAGGTGAGAACCGCCCACTTTGGGTTTCTGCATTAATCTCTGGTTGGTGCAGTGCTCTTACACAGTCCAGACTGACCTCAAATTTGGGCCATTCCTCACAAGTGCCTCAACTTTCTGTATGTTGAAATTTACAACATGTTCCACCACAGATACTTAAGAACTATTCTGTAATAGTTGGGGAAAATCTTTTCCAGGGCATTTTGCTACATAGAAAATAGAATTCAGATTTCAGAGTCTCAACTCCAGTTGTAAGGGAGCAAAGCCATGCCCAGCCATTTGGTGGGGTCCATGGTTGTCTCACTGTGGCTCCACAGTTAAGCAGTGGCAGCAAAGATGAACTATGCACACTCTAACCCTACACAAAGTCTGCAGCCCCAGTCTAAGAACTAAGAGAGCTCTTTGCATGAGTGAAATATACATTTCATGGAGAGAACACAAGTCTGTTTACACTCAGCTTAGCTCACAGCAGGCCACAAAACAAGGTCCCACTCCATGCACCCCACCCAAGTCACCTGAGGGTCTGCTCAGCTGCTTGGACCTTACTCGTTCCTGCTTGATACGGCTGGAAGAAAAGTCGGTTCATGTTGGCCAGCTCCACCTTGTCATAGTCAAAGAGTAGCAACTAAAATGAAAACAGTGATGCTTCAGTGAAGAATGACATTAAACGACTGGATCTTCTATTTAATAAGCTTAATGTCAGTGGTGTGAGAACATTAGTTACTTCTAAGGCACTTGGTGTTTCACAGTGATCTACTAAATGCCCTGTGAGATAAATGCATAGCTCCTTTTATCCTCCATCCTGACAAGGCAGCTTGGGGCCTGTACTGAAATGGCACACAGCTAATACAGGAGCCAGCGCAGCCGCTCTCCCTAACCCAGGGCCATGCCGCTTCCACAGACCGGCACAGTGAGAGGGAATGGCTCTCATTTCATTCTCACACTGAATTTTAGAAAGGTGCCGGTATGCTACTGCTTCCTCTTTAGCTGACTTCCTCTGTATGACGCACCACGTACCCAAGCCAAGGTAAACCCACTACTCCAGAGTTATCAACCAGTTAGTTACTGTTTCCTGCTGCATTTTTAGGTCTACTTCAGTACATGCGTACATATCACTTAAAATGAGCAGAATTCACATGTCTTATCAGTGAGAACTGGTTAGAATCTATAAAAATGAGATTTTATCCTTTTCTTTTTTTCTTTTTTTGCAGTGCTAGGGTTTGAACCTGGGACCTAGGCAACTGTTCTACCACAAAGATTACCCTCAGGCCTGCTTTTACTCTTCTCAATATAGAAACAAACAAACAAAAACCTATGACAACACCCAGAGAACCTTCAATAGCTTGCTAACAAAGATACCACTTAGGCCCTTTACAACTCTCAAGCCCCTAAACCACGGCTCATTCAATAATAATATTTGCTAGGTGAGAGAAAGCTTTTAAGTGAATATGTGTTCCTAGTTGACTTTGTACAAAGAAGTGGAGGTTGTTATTCTGCCGCTACTTGGCTTAGGTCACAGAGAACTGACATCAACTCTCCAGCCTGAAGCACATCTGGAAAGCAAAGTGGCTAATGCAGACTTGGTGATCCAGGAAGCGGCAGACACTTGGCAGAGACAGATCTGGACTCTGGGTCTCCAAAGCACTATTTCCCCACTAAACTCCATCAATTAGCTTCTTGTTTATGCTAATGATAAAAGATTACCTGGAAGCCAGTTATGACAGTTTTCTGGTTTACCTGCCATCTATAGGATTAGAACCACATAACTGAGGTCCAGCAGTCTGCTTTAATATGTCCACACACTCATTTTTAACTACTCATCTCAAGCATCACCAATATCCTGTTAATCAACCAGGTACTCAAGTCATCTACAAGCAATATTTTGGCCTACCTCTGTAAACCACTTCAAAGATATTAAAGTTATAATAAGCGCTGTAGTATTTTGTTGGCATTATCTTTATACTGATAAATGAGGGCTAATTTTGCAACCACTATCTTTTAATATTAACTTCTTGACAAACAGATATTGAAGAATATCTGTTTATATATTGTATAAGTTATATATATTATATGAAATATATCAAGTACATAATTATAAAATATATAATATGAAATATAATCATTCATTTAAATACATTATAAGAAAATAACAAGAGGAAAGATAATTGTGGAAAACTTATCTATTCAATCACTAAGTAACATCAATAGGCCTTGGCTTTATAAATTTAAGATTGACAGATTAAATTCTGACAGGAAGTTACTTCTTTTCTACAATTCACATGTTTTTAAAAGAAAACAAAAGGGGCTAAATAAAAAATCTGAAACATCTCCCAGTTCAAATTCAATGCCCTCCACACTGTGTATGTGTTTAATTGAGTGCCCGACAAGATTTTTCAAGTAAGACAAAACTTTATTTTTAAAACTGCTGGGGGGAGAGACTAAGAGGAGTAGAGGGAGGCTGCAGTCAAGATGTATCAGAGAAGAATAAATTAATAATAATAATAATAAAATTTATAAAGAAGACATGTGGCAGAAACTTAAATTCCTCCAGGGTCAGCCCTTCCTGAAATGAAAATGCGTGCTCCAGGCTCCGTCCTGTCCCCAAGCATTGTGCTCTGCTCATCAGCTGTCCCACTGTGGGTTAGCCAACTGTGGGCAGTGTGAGGCTGAACTCTGAGCACTCACGGTGGGGCATGGGAGTCCTTACATCAGGAAAGAAGCCCAACAGAATCCCCACTGGGTGAGCTTGCCTGCTTGGTTTGGCATAGCTATGCGCTCTCTTGCAGAAGTAAACTTTCTGCCTTGCTGAAGTGCTACAGGTAGAGCAGTGCTTTGGGAGTGACCCCAGAACCATTTCCATCCGTTCTGTATCGAAAATAATTCCAAATTACTTACACATTACTCTGCCCTAAGCGAAAGTTTCTGAACACAATTAAGTACCCTTTGTTCAATTAGCAATAATATGAGCCTTTGTCTGGAGAAAGATGAGACTCGGCCTCTTGGGAAGAGCAAGTTACCTAAATATAACAGAAATCATAAACCACTGAGTAAGCAGTAGGGTGCTAATCTGTACCTGATTTGCTCCAGGAGTGAACAGTTTCCTAGTGGACAGGCAAAGAGAAATCTTTTTACCTTACCAATGCCACATCTTGTCAGCATTTCAGCAGTCACACTACCAACTCCACCAACACCTACTATTGCTACAGCGTAGGTACGGATTTTCTGTGAAACACAAAACAGTTCCTGTTAATACTCTGTTTGGTTTGTCACCAGAAACGATTCTCGTGTCCTGAAATGAAGTTCATCATACCTCATAGTCACTGACAATTCCCATCCGCTTCAATGCCATCAGACGGCTTAAAGAAAAACAAAACAAACTTAGAGTTTTTTTCAGTCTTTTAAATTTGTGTTTATTTTCAGGCGGATGGGTAAGTTGCCTGTAAATGCAGTACTGCAGGAATATGCAGTGCCTGCAGAGGCCAGAGGAGGGTGGCAGATCACCCGGACTAGAGTTATGCACCGTGAACTGCCCTGTAGAGCAGCCAGTGCTCTCCAGCACCCAGCTTGCAATCTTTCGTTAACAGTGAGATTCCAGGTACCACCAAAGAAACAATCCCCAAAACTCAATTATTACCACTTCAAAAGAAGAGGAATCTAGCTGGACACGGTGGCATGCATCTGTAATCCTAGCACTTGAAAGCCTGAGGCTGGAAGATTAGGCATTCACGACCAACCTGAGAAACACAGCAAATGTGATGACCAGCTAAACTTAAAACTAACTTTTATTAGATAAGAGTGAATCGCTGGGTTTAAAACCATGAACTCTCCTAGGTGTTGCTTGTGAAAGTTATTTTTCTTCTAAAACACCTTCTTTATCTTAATGTGTAGCCAAGCTCTATACCTAATGGCTTAAATGTTAAGGGCCAAGCGAAATGTCATTATTTTCCCTTGCTTTGTTAGTATATAAAGACAATGAAATAAGCTCATGGCCTCAGCCCATAATGGAGGATATCTGCTTTTGGAAGCATCTGTTGTCTGCCAAGGAATCTAAGAGACACTAGTCATCTGCTCTATTGTTGTGGGTGTGTGTGTATGTGTGTGTGTGTGTGTGTGTGTGTGTGTGTGTGCGCGCGCGCACCCATTCACACTGAAATATATACCTATATAACATATTTAAGTTTTCATGTGTTTGATCTTAATGCACATGTGGATCTGTGGTTGTTAGGAAAGTTAACAGGTTTGCCCCATCTCTCCACTTTGACCCTGTGTGACCCTATCTAGAGCTGCACACACACACACTGTGATAGTATTTCCACTTCTTGCTTCTCTCTCAGTCTTCTGAAGACTTCACTCTAAACGTCCATCACAGATGCACAAACATTTTCCTGTCTCAGTAGCCATGGATCTTTTGGTTAGATCTTAACTGTTCACTGCTGGATGGGTATTTTAGAACTTCCTTTTCTTCTACAAGGCCAATTCTTCAAGGCAGCGACTGTGTCTCCCTTCTGCCTAATCTCCCACGTTTGTACTTACTCAACCTAACCCCAGCAGTTCTCAGATGCTTCTCCGTACATTCACATGCAGGAGTTACCTCTTTCCGGGACTTTAACTGTGTTAAAAACCACCCAGCTTTTAGCCTCACTGCTTATAGCCTTAGTGACTTACTGGGGAGGAACTTAATGCCACAGATTCTGTTGGATACTACAATCCATCTAAAAGAGCTCTCTGCACATTTCGAACCAGCGGGATGAGAGCAAATTATCAGCAATGCCCTAGAGCTGGGATGAGAGGAAACATGTATGTAATAGAGGGCCTAACAACATGCTACCGACTGCAGTCATCTACAAGGTTTGCCATGTACAACTGCTGTTCTAAGAACTGCACATAAACTGCTTCAGTCTTCAAAACTATGGCAGAAACAGACCTTTCTGTGGCCCCGCCTACAGGAAGTAACCTGAACCAGAAGCTCAGCAGCTGTTAGAACAATTTAGAAGTTACAGACTACTTAGTAAGCCGAGAAAGGAATCCACTCAGTCTTGACGCAGGGGCCTTCCCCTTATCCGCTGCTCTGTGTTCTCCCTTATAAATTAGTAAATCCATTTAGGGAGAGCAAAGAGGAGGGGTCAGCAGCCCTGGCAAAGTCGATATTGAGGGACGTTCGTGAGCACCCTAGTAACTAATTCTCCCTCGTCCTGCTCCATCTACATTACACAAAGAGGCATTTAGGAAGCTGTGGTCTGTCCTTGGCGGCTTTACATGAGCTGCTATGTCCTGACAGAGCTTTCTATCAACCAGCCTATGCAGATCGAGGTACACTAATAAGATAATGGTGACAAGAAACTGGGTACAGAACAGCAGGCAACAGAGCTGCACCATATGGATTTATGGCTTGGATTGTTTTGTTTTAATAAAATGCTATTTTTTTTCCTTGCGGGAAAAGGGGGGTCTCACTACACAGCCCAAGGTGGCCTAGAACTTCTGTTTCCCAGGCTGGCCTGAAACTCACAACCCCCCCCCACCTCACCCTTCCGAATACTAGAATGAATCGTGAGTCAACTCGCTTGGTGAGGACTATCTTCTAACTAGCATAAGACGTGCCCTTGCCCATCTGAGACTCCACAAGAAAAAGAGTGGCAGGAGGCCGGCTGAATCCCTCAAGCGGCGCGTGGCCCTGCCCGCACCTCCATGGATCACCTGTAAGGATTGGAGTCCAACACTTCGTCGCTCATCTTTTGGATGCGGGTCCGGCCACAGTGGCCGCCCCCCTCAGTCCGCCGGTTTCTCTCCCGGGCGAGTTCTTGTTCCAACTCCTCAACCCGCTGCAGCAGCCGCTCCACCGACTCGGCCATGGCTGGGCTCCCGGTGGCTTCCGATCCCAGGCCGGACCGCCGCCGTCGCCGCCGCCGCCGCCGCCGCCCCACGCTGCTCCGTTGAGCCCACGACGTGCAAGAGGACTAGGCACAGCCTTCCTGGTCCCAACACCGAGGAAGTACCTCCAATGATCCCAGTAAGACACGTCTCCGACACGCCCACCGGGCTTCCGGCGCGCCTCCGCTTCCGGCGCGCCGCCGCCATCGCTCCCCTCGGTACAAACACTCCTGAAAACATTCGGCTCTCTTCTCTAGAACCAAGAATCAAGTCGCAGGAGGGTCAGCGTCATTATGTGTCCAAATCAGGTTGACGGCGATTCTGCCTTTCTAATCTAGGAGGTCATGAAAAATGACGGGGTCTTTTAATACAGGGCTCAATATTCTGTCGGACTCTCTTCTTGGACGGACCGCACAGGTCTGCTGGCGCGTCATTCTAGGGTGACAGAAGTTTGTGTCTTCACTCGCTAGAGTCACGTTTGTGACCTTGTTTTTCTATAAGACTGAGGCCTCCAGCTCTGACGCTTAGTAAATTCTAAGTTTGGGCCCACAACAGGCGGTTCTTATATTTCTCCGCCAGACTCCAAGTCACTAGACTCAGCCGCCCACATTGCTTAGCAACGTCGCACCAAAGTTCAGGTGATTGACTTCCCCTAAGCCCCGCCCAACCACGCCCCCAAGCTTTAGTATCTTCTGTCTTGGCACTACTTCTCTGCACAGTCTGTGGATTCCTCGTCTCTGTACACTGTGGCAATCATGGATATCATCAGTGACACTGTGGAGGTGCTACCCCAGCACAAGTTCGACATCAAGTCCTTGGAGGCCTACCTGAATCAGCACTTGCCCGGCTTTGGGTCAGATCGCCAGGCTGTGCTGAACGTTACTCAATACAGGTATCAACCATAGCCTTTGACTTCTGCTGGAACTTGTCTGTGCTTGGCGCTTTTCTTCTTTGGCCCTGGGTGGGTGTCTCATTTGCCCGGTCGCGAATTCTTCGCCTGCAAGGACGTTTCCTGTATTTTCTGAGGGGTTGGTGTCCTTTTTTTTAATTGACCTCAGTCACTTGAGGTTAGGTTAATAATGCCAGCTAAAATATACAAATTTAGATCCTAAACCTTCTACTTCACCGCTTTCAGCACCACTTGAGGCCTAAGTACTTGAAGCAAGGGAATTAAACTGGTTGTGACGACTCTGAGAGTACCTTTCCCCACTGACAAGTGAATCTGGTTTTACTCTGGTGTTTTACAATAGTTCTTAACTTTTATATAGTTCCAGTATAAAACCATTTACTATGGTTTCAGTAAACTGTGCCCGGCCTTTCTATCTGGGGGTTTAACTGATTTAACCGAGATCAAAGTTTCTTTCTTATAACATTTGCCTGTTCCCATTAGTCTTGAAAAGGAAATGAAGTCATTTAGGTGAAAGGGCTTACGCATTGAAATATCTGTAGAGAGGTGAAAGGAGGAATAGTTGACATTTCTAAATGTACTGCTTTGTGTTGTAAACAGACTAAAACAAATCAAAGTTCAAACTTCAATGACTAGTCCACTCTGGAATCTGGCCAGATTACTGTCCTGCTTTCAGATAAAGGTTATATATCCTCAAGTTACTGTAGCCCTGTGTTGGTTCAAAATAATTCTGAATTAAGCCAATGTTCACCAAATCCATGCTCAATAAATGAAATTAGTTGTGATACAAAAAGTACTTCTGAAGCCAAGCCTGGTGCTACATGGCTTTAATTCCAATAATCTAAAGATCTCTGGAAACTGGAGGCTGAGGAAAAATGATTGTGAATTTGAGGCCAGTCTGGGCATTGTAGCAATCCTTGTTCTCAAAAATGATTTTTTAAAAAAAAAATATATATATATAAGCTTGATTTAACATAGATGTATAGAAGTACATATTCAACAGAGAAAACACATTTGTTTCCAGAACATGTGAAAAATATAAAAATAAAGACACACTAAAACTACAAAAATCTCAAGAGACTCTTTTAAAAGTGTGGGCCAGTGATATGGCTTATCAAGTAAAGGCACCTGCTCCCAAGCCTGACAACCTGAGATAACCCATGGAAACCCATTGTGGAAAGAGAGAAACAATTCCTGCATGTTGTTCTCTGGCCCCCACGCATGTGCCACCAAATAAATAAATATAAAGGAAAAAACCCACACATTTTTACAATATAAGTCAAACTTTTTAACAGGATGAAAACAGCCAAGAAATAAAATGTAGAAACTACTTGCTTCATGTGTTGAAAAGCCAAGAGCTACATAGGTAATCGCTTGTTAAAGTTAAATGTATATAGATCATTTCTATATCTTAGCAAGAGTTGAAATATGACACCCAAAAAGTTCTGATTTTAAAAAAATCCAAAAAAAAAAAAGATCTAAAAGAAGGTGTGCAAGACCTTTCTATAGACCAGGAAAAAAAAAATCCTTACCAGGAGTTTTTAAAGAACCTTAGGAATAACATACATGAGCAGGAAAAGTCAGTATTGAAAAATTTTGCTTTTGTCCCAACTGATCTATAGATTCAAGGCAATGTCAATCAAAATTCTGGTTTTTTTCCTCTAATTTGAAAAAAAAATTGCTTCTAAATTTTATGTGAAAGACCAAAGGGTTAACATAAACATTAAAAAAAACGAGTGGGGAATCTGAATTAAGGTGACATATCATTAGTTAAATATGTCAATGAGATAGAGAGCCCACAAAACACCCACATGTTTATAGAACTTATTTGACAGTGCAGACACTTAGAATCAACTTGGGAGAAATGGGATGATCCACAGGTAAAAGACTTCAAGGGCTTGTGGTGGGATAGTTATTATCCCTGTGAAATGCTCTCTAAGGAAACTGTCATGCAGGCTATGGGCCTGCCTCAGTAAGCGGAGTGCCCCTTAGCATGCATGAAGCAAAGAGGTCAATCCCCCAATGCCACATAAGCCAGGAATAGTTTATGATGGTATTTGTAATCTTATGTCTTTAATGACCCATACTCATTAAAGTATGGGCCAGTATAGCTACCACTGACCAACACTTGACACTATCCTGTATAAATGAGGTCAGAAAGACAAGGCGTGCCTCTTGCCTCAGAAATATTACTTCTTTTTTGCATTTTATTGGATATTGTATGTATTTACATTTCAGATGTTATCCTCTTTCTGGGTTCCCCCCTCTCCCATTCCCCCTTCTCCTACTTTTATGAGGATTTCCCCACCCACCCACTCCCACCTCACTGCCCTGGCATTCCCCTACACTGTGGAATTGAGTCTTCACAGGACCAATGGCTTCTCCTTCTATTGGTGCCACACAATGACATCCTCTGCTACATATGTGGCTGGAGCCATGGGTCCCTCCTTGTGTGCTCTTTGGTTGGTGGTTAGTCCCTGGGAGCTCTGGGGGTTCTGGTTGGTTGATATTGTTGTTCTTCCAATGGGGTTGTAAACCCCTTCAGCTCTTTCAATCTTTTCTCCAACTCCTCCATTGAGATCCCCATGCTCAGTCTGATGGTTAGCTGCAAGCATCCTCATCTATATCAGTAAGGCTCTGGCAGAGCCTCTCAGGAGAAATCTGTATCAGACTCCTGTCAGCAAGCACTTCTTGGCATCAGCAACAGTGACTGGGTTTGGTGGCTGCATATGGGCTGGATCCCCAGGTGGGGCAGTCTCTGGATGACCTTTCCTTTACTCTCTGCTCCACTCTTGGTCTCTGTATTTTTTCCTGTGAGTATTTTGTTCCCCCTTCTAAGAAGGACTGAGGCATCCACACTTTGCTCTTCCTTCTTCTTAAGCTTCATGTAGTCTGTGAATTGTATCTTGGGTATTCCGAGCTTTTGGGCTAATATTCACTTATCAGTGAGTGCTACCATGTGTGTTCTTTTGTGACTGGGTTACCTCACTCAGGATGATAGTTTCTAATTCCATCCATTTGCCTAAGAATTTCATAAAGTCTTTATTTTTATAGCTGAGTGGTACTCCATTGTGTAAATGTACCACATTTTCTGTATCCATTCCTCTGTTGAAAGACAGCTGAGTTCTTTCCAGCTTCTGGCTATTATAAATAAAGCTGCTATGAACATAGTGAAACATGTTCCATGTTATATGTTGGAGCATCTTTTGGATATATATGCCCAGGAGTGGTATAGCTGGGTCCTCAAGTAGCACTATGTCCAATTTTCTCAGGAACCACTAGACTGATTTCCAGAGTGGTTGTACCAGCTTGCAATCCCACCAATAATGAAGGATTGTTCCTCTTTCTTCACATCCTTGCCAGCATCTGCTTTCACCTGAGCTTTTGGTCTTAGCTATTCTGACTAGTGTGAGGTAAAATTTTAGGGTTGTTTTGATTTGTATTTCCCTGATGACTAAGGATATTGAACATTTTTTTAGGTACGTCTCAGCCATTTGGTATTCCTCAGTTGAGAATTCTTTGTTTAGCTCTGTACCACATTTCTTAATAGGGTTATTTGGTTTTCTCATATCTAATTTCTTGAGTTCCTTGTATATATTGGGTATTAGTCATCTAGAAATATTATTTCTTAGAGTCAAGAAAAGTTCATACCAGGATATCAGGAAATAGTCTATAGAACATTCATGGTGTTGCTTGTAATAGAAAAACTTTTTAAAGCACAGTAATATGTATTAGGAGCAGAATGGAAGAATAAATTGCTCATTTGCATGCTGGACTTCCATCAGTGAAAATTATTCAACCACGGCTGTACATTGTAATGAGAATTTTGGTATCTTTTAAAAAACACATAAATATTATGGAAATATGTTTTTGTTTTAATCCAAGGTATGGAACACCCCCATTCCCCTCTATCCTTCTTTCTCTCCTACCAAGTGTTAGAGAATTGAAAGGGTGAAAGAAAAAAAAAAAACCACAAAGTAGCAAAGCAAAAACCACATAAAACTTTAAGAGAACAGTAAATATGAAATTCAAGACAGAGTCCTTCGGAGACCTGCTGAGGTCTTTGAGAGAGAATGTGATGTTGCTTTGCTGCAGCTATTATGCGTCTTCCAAATTTTGCAAACATTCTTTTTTTTCTTAGAGCTTTCAAGTATTAAGTCATTTGGGGAATATAAAATATAATTAAACAGCAATATAAACATTATATAGCTCATTACAACCAACTGTGTCATCTAGCCTTAGTGTATAATACATACCCAGCACTGGGGTTGCTCATCTGCAACTTCTGTCTATCTGAAGAAGATAGACAACAAAGAAGGATGATTTCTATATATTATGCGCAGGTTTGTACGTGCTGTGGGGTGATTGAAGATGCTGAGGACGTGGCAGGAAGGTTGTGTTGAGGAGGTAGCATTTAACAAAGACTAAAGGGGATGAGACCATGGAAGCTTTCCAGACAGGGGGACCACTGTATCGAAGGCCAGGGCTGAGAACCATGCTGTGTGTGCTGAGGAATACAGACCAGTGTGGACTAAGCACTGTAAGCAAGGGGGCGGGGGAGCCCCTTGGATTGTCATAAGGAATCTGCCCTTTGCTTTGAGTGGAAGTAGGAAAGGTTGAAGATTTTTGAGTAGAAGAGAAAATAATTTGCCATTGTTTTGAACAGAAATTCTGCTTGCTGTGTTAAGCGTTGGCTGAAGAGGACAAAGGTGGAAACAAGGCCACTATGTTACAGAATACTAGTGAGTAGTAGTTGATTAGGTTGGAAGGGAAGAGATAAGGGCTGTTCTTATTTGCTGTGGTAACTAAGTATGGGGTCAAAATGGAGGTGGCCATACAGGGTGTCATGGTTTGAGCGTGAAATGTCCCTGCAGGCTTGTGCATTTGAACTCTTGGTCCCTGTCTTCATTAGTTGGTGGAACTGAAGCAGGCAAATGTAGGCAAAGTTTCAGCACTTGGCACTCCAAGTGCCACTTTCTAGTGATGCACTTTGTACCTGGGACCCCTACCTGACTCAAGCTCCATGTACCTTCCCCTCCAGATAATGCAGTAGGTTGTTCCCTGATTACTGAATTTTTTGCCTGGTGTGTCCACTCGTATGTGTCTCAGAATATATGGAAAGTATCCTGGAATTAGATGCTAAAGGCCCATCCAGTCTGGATTAGTTTGGAGGGTGTACACCGAAGAACAACTTGTATCCTCTGAGTGAACTTTTAGGGAGAGCTAGTATTTCAGTAAATATTAAAAATATAAAATTTGGTTTATCTCACTTAAGGAGGTCTCACTCCTTAAGCCCGGCCCTGATACAGAGCCTCACGCACCTCTGTCACTCGGCCTGAGCCGCTCGGCCCGAGCTGCCCATGGCCCAACCCTGTTCACACAACTTCCTTCCCTTGGCAGTCTTCCTCTGCCCGCCTTCCGCCTTCTACCAGGGTGTTGGTTACCCCAAAACTCAACATAAACACAACTCTACAGCCTGATAGCTTTTTATATAGGTTTATGTATTCAACTCTCAATCCACAAACCTTCTACACAAGATTATATCAAATAGACAAAGATACAAACTGCCCTTCTATATGAGATACTAGACCTATAAAATCCTTAATGTTCATAGCTATTTAACACCAATCAATATTACCTGGGTCTAGCTAGTCCTTGGGAAACTCCACCTTGCCACAACTTCCATCTTCCATCCTCTGACCTCCTCAGACCTCTCTGCCCTCTCCACCTCCCTCACCCCGCCCAGTCACTGGCTTTTATTTTACTAATTAAAATGGGAAGGTTCAGATGAAGTCACCTCTTGAGCACGTGACTGGGCAGCCCTTCTTGGAGAAGTGGAATTTACATTGAAATACAAACAGCTTCAGGACAATCTACAAATTGGTATTTACCAACTTATGCCTATGCTTGATTGGATGTGCTTATGAGTGGAATCAAGTTCATTGTGGGAAAGTATATTCATAGTAAAGGCTGTCAAAGCAGAGAACCATTCTCAGTATGGCCCTTAGCAACCAATCAACCCTCTTCCTGAACCCACACAAGGAAGCCCCAAACAGTAAGTGCTGCTTTAGGGTACCCTTGCTCAAGTAGCCCACTGTTTCCTTGTATGAGACCCTATGCCATGTCTCTCTATAGAACTTCTTGCTGCTCTGACACTGATGTGCACTCTTTGAAGATACCCAAAACCTGGAAATACCCAGACCACTGACAACAGGACCTTTGGGACATGTGGTCTAGCTCATAGAAGTGGGTCGCAGGGCCCAGGCCTTGAAGGTCATATGTATTCCCAATGCCTTATTTGCCAAGATGTTAGAAGCATTTGCTGCAATCTCCTGCCACCACAGACTAAGCCACTATGCCATGTTTTCCCATGAGATAGAACATATATCCTGAAACCCTGAGCAAAATAAAAGGGTTTTTTTTCTGCCTTCCATAAACTACTTCCGACACACATTTCGTCATAGTGACAAGAAATGCTACTAATATTGAAAAAATATAAAAGTTCTGTTTTGTTAAGTTTCAGGATGGTTTTTAGACAGTTAAGTGAATTGTTAGAGTAACTAGATGGGTATAGATTCAGGGCAGAGACTTGGTCTAGACAGGTTTGGGAGCAGTTGACAGAGTAGGTATTGGAAGCCACGAAACAGAATGACTTACCTAGAAAAAGAATTTAGGGGGCTGTGGATATGGCTCTGTGGTTAAGAACACTGGTTGCTTGCTCTTCCAGAGGTCCTGAGTTCAATTCCCTGCAACCACACAGTGGCTCACAGCCATCCATAATGCGATTTAATGCCCTCTTCTGGTGTGCAACTGTACATGTAGATAGAGCCTCATATAGATAGATAGATAGATAGATAGATAGATAGATAGATAGATAGATAGATAGAGGTAGATAGATAGAGGTAGATAGATAGATAGATAGATAGAGGTAGGTAGATAGATAGATAGATAGATAGATAGATAGATAGATAGATAGAGGTAGATAGATAGATAGATAGATAGATAGATAGATAGATAGATAGAGGTAGATAGATAGATAGATAGAGGTAGATAGATAGATAAATAGATAGAGGTAGATAGATAGATAGATAGATAGATAGATAGATAGAGGTAGATAGATAGATAGATAGATAGATAGATAGGTAGATAGATAGGTAGATAGATAGATAGAGGTAGATAGATAGATAGATAGATAGATAGATAGAGGTAGATAGATAGATAGATAGATAGATAGATAGATAGATAGATATAGAGATAGATAAATATATGAAATCCAGCCACAACAGTACAGTGTTAAGAAGTTGAAGAGTTACAGGAGGCCACAGAGGAGTTTGAGAAGGAGTGGACAGAGGTAGAAGTTTGTCACGGCTTGTGCTAGTGGCCTTAGAAGGGCAACATAGGTGGAAAGATGATGAAAGCTTGCGGGATGAACTGAGATGGGTTTACGACAGACTACGGGGAAGCAAATTGCAGCTTCTGAAGTGAAGAGAGACTTAAACAGACTTCAGGATTAACTAGATATTTATATGCAGCTATAAGTGCTTAAGAAATCGTGCAAGAAGAGATTGTAGAACAAAGAACCAGAGAAAAAAAGAAGGATCTGAAATCCAATTGCGCGCACTGCTGTGGCAGCCTGCCCACGCTGCTGGCCGTACCACCGTGGTCAGCACGGCGCTGAGATACATGTATTTTGTCCCTGAGTTTTCTGAGACTTCAGTAGGATTTCGGGAAGGAGATATGTTTATAATTGACCTTTGAAACCTTTCTCTTTCCCCCCTAGGTCAGGACAGTCAAACCCAACTTTTTTTCTTCAGAAAGGTGCTCAAGCGTATGTCCTCAGGAAGAAACCACCCGGCTCTCTTCTTCCCAAAGCACATAAGGTATGGCACAGAAATGCAGCGAGCCTTTCTTCAACCACAGGTCACTGCCTCAGAAAAGCACAAGAACAATTTAGTCTGCATTCGAAGGCCTCATCACAATCACTGACCAATGCAAGTGCGCTTCACTTTTAATTAATTTCGCGTCCTTTTGTTTTAAAAAGGATCTGCGGTTGAAGGCTACAGCTGCGTTTACACTGTCATCCCTGTGGATAGGTTCATTGCTACTCATTTCTAGGTGTCTTCTTTTCCCTGCATACCAACAGTTATCGATAATGATGATCTTTACTTGATAAGTCAGTTTAATATAGTTACTTTGGTCATCTTATAATCATTCAGGGGTTAAAGAAAAGAGAAAGACCTAAACAGTCATTGTACAGTAGGCTTTAGGGTTTAGAGTCATCATGGGAAATTATAAAAGATGTCTGTTACAAATCAAGTTTTCTATTTATTCTGAGTTGTTCACAACCCAGTAAATACATAAACCAAGTTATTATGCCATACCTCATAAATGCATACAAACATGATTCGCCAGTCAATTTTTAATCTAAATCTTCCTGGTTGCAAAAACAGAAATTATCTCGAGATAGGTAGGGAGCAGGAGGGAACCTCCTGCAAGTCCTGCAAAATGTTCTCAGTACTCTCTGTATGTGTGGGTGGTACTGGAGTCGTGTGCTTTCCACTCATTCACCGGGAAAGACCGCTGTGGGTGGGTTTGCTATCGTAGTAACTGGAACACAGGTGCCCATTTTCCTGGCTCCACCATACTCCAGAAAACATGAAGTAACTTGGATGCTTTTAAAAAAGCAAACTGGGTAATTTTAGTAAATGTCAATATGGCATGACTGAAGGAAACACCCCACCCCCACCCTGCCTAGAAATGTCTACCTCAGAAGCAATCCTCTTTGAGTCTCCTCTTGAGTATGTCCCGCTAGAACAGCAAAACACCTCCTGCTCTCAGCCTAAGCACAGCTCCGTGGACCTTGTCTTAACTTCCTCAGCTTTCCCAAGTCTGTGTTTTAAAGGACAGCATCCCTGCTTTGCTGTCCATCTGCGTTGTAATCCCTAACCCCTTGTCCCCAACTCCCTATCACCCCCTCATTTCCTGACACATCTCTCTCAATAGCTCTTGGAACTACGGATGGTTCTCTCTTTGGGTTTAATTACTTCCCTAGTCCATAACTGCGTTACTCCTTGAACTGAAGCTGAGCAAATGTTCTCCCCTCCCTAGAACTGCTCGCTCACCCTGTCCCATCTGGAGTAAGGTACTTTCCACATGCTCAAATCATCCTTGCTCACCCGTGTTACAGCTCTGCTGTAAGCCAAGCCCTTGGGTCCTTTCTGGGTCTGCACATGTGTCCTCCCCAGGATATAAGTTTTCCTCTTCTCTTACTTGGGCTCCAGCTTTAATATCAACTTGCTTCTGGGTTCCTGGTTCCCCTCAGAGTTACCTGGGTCCTCAAAACAGACCTGTAAGTGTCTTCATGCCCCTTCCTGGGAAGTTTGCTCCTCCCTTGATAATCAGAAGAAAGAGGTGATTTTCCCTTCCCACGACCACTGCCTTCCTTCTCCAGCTCCTGGGTCTGACTAGAAGAACTCAATCCTGAGCCTCCTGAGAATGGTGAAGGGAGAGGTGAAGCCAACATGCAGGGAGCTGCTGAGAACACAGAAATGCCCTTAACAAAACCTGTGAAATATAACCAGACTGTGGCCTTTCTGCTACAAGAGCCAGTATTAAGCCTCATGCAAATGCCCATCCTTTTACCCCAGTTAAATTATGATGCTTTAGGGATGGCCTGATCTGTCATTGCGATGGCTGAAGAAGCTTCCTATGTAAGGGAATTGTTACTGTCAGCTCTGGGTTACTTATTGACACATGTTGTAGCCAATAGCCTTAGTTAAGGTTAGCTCACATGTAGTTATTAAATTTCTCTGTTTCTGGGTTTTATAATCCTATCTAGATTGATAGAGAATTCAAGGTCCAGAAAGCCTTGTTTTCCATTGGATTTCCTGTTCCCAAGCCTCTGCTGTTCTGCAACGATGCTTCCATCATCGGAACGGAATTTTATGTGATGGAACACGTGCAGGTAAGGAATCTTGCTTGGCTGGTGCTTTTATATCACTAACTTGTTTTTAACACTCCTCTAGGTGGCAGTAAAGAGCTACCAACAATTGTAGCCAAACAGGAAGGTGGAGATGTATATGTTCTTGGGCGAGGAGAGGGGGAGCTCTTCCACACAGAAAGAACAAACCACTAAGAGCAAATTCGAATTGTTTTTTATTAGAAGATGTGGGTTATAAGCAATTTAAAGCCTTCTGGCTCACTCGGGCATGTCCTTGAATTTTGCCTTTGGGATGTATCCACATCCATGTTGCACAGACAAGCCTATGCCTAACACGCTCTGTTGATTGCTGATTTTGTCTGTCAGATATTTTAAAACTGGCCGTTGTGATCACTCTAATAGGGTCGGATCTTTCGTGATTTTTCCATTCCTGGAGTTACGCCAGCAGAGCGTGCAGCTATATATGTGTGTGTGGTAGAGACCCTGGCCTGGCTACATTCTCTGGATGTACACTCACTGGAACTGGACACATATGGTACTGGAGTCGGTTACTGCAAAAGGCAGGTAAGCTGCCTATGTTAAAAAGTACTTCACGGTCTCAGAGATAATGCACTATGAATGACTAGTCAAAGTAAACCATGTTTGTGTGTGTGTGTGTGTGTGTGTGTGTGTGTGTGTGTGTGTGTGTGTGTTGAGTGGATGAACCTGTGTATGCATATAGTATGGCACATAGGTATGGAATGAGGGCCAGAAATTAGCCTTAGGTTTCATATCCAGGAGCCATCCACCTTATTTTTTAGGCAAGGCACCTCATTGGTTGACCTTAAGCTTTCTGCTTAGACCAGTGTAGCTGGCCAGTGAGTTTGGGGGTCTTCCAGTCTCTCCCCCTCAGTATTAGAATTCCAGGCATGTACCTACCACCTTGCCTGGCTGGCTTCCTTTGTCTTCCTCCTTTTCTTACTTTTTTCTCTTCCTGTGGGTTCTGAGGCCCAGGCTGCGGCCCCCATGCTTACCAGCAAGCCCTTTGCTGACTGAGCCATCTCCCCTCCCACTAAGTTCATTTTTAAGATAACCTACATTTAGTAAAAGCATCCATTCCTGCTTTTCACTCAGTTTACCAGTAGATTTTCTCAGTTCCCTCTTTCTGAGTTGTGCTAAGCAAGTTATCTATTAAGCTTTTGTCAATTTAATGCTTGTGAGATACTTTTTTAAATATATTAAGAAGTCAGGAATAGGTTCCTGCCCTAAAGAAGCTTGTGGTTGTTTCTAAGAGACCCATTCATGAGTCTCATACACATGAAGCTGGGAAATGGTCGATTTCTGAGTTTATTACCCTTTGGTAAATTGTTCAGCGTTCATTGCAAGAGCTGTATGTCCAGCACATGGGCATGGCCTGCCTGTGCTTGGGGGTGGGGAGGATCTAATGAGGAGTGTGAAGAATGGGATGGTGACCCTTGAAACCAAACACAAGCCAGACCAGGCTCTCATGGGCTGCATCCATCATAAGAACGTCCTTTGGGGGGAATGAGAGCATTCACTTGTGCTGTGTTGGGTGCCAAGTGAGCGATAGACATCCTCGTTTTTAAATCTCTGCAAAACTCATGAGACACAGCTATTATCCTCATTCTGCAGATGAGGAATTTGAGGTTTATACTGTCCCAATAATACACAGGTAAGTTCCACAGGTAAATCCCAGCCAGTAAGACCCCAAAGTTGAAGACCTTTGCTCTGTTGTACTAAATTGAGCAGGCAGACATTGGGCAATGAAGGGGGTTGAACAGCTGGATAATGTGGTCTCCTTTGTAAGAGGACTCTGAGGATAAATGGGTTTTGTTTGCTTCTAGTTCTAAGAGCAATGTAAAGTCTGCTCTACTCTTATTGGTACATTTAAAATGCTCTGTGGGTGAGGGAAAGGATGTTAATGGGAAAAGCTCTTTCTAGCCTTCATTGCCCCCCTTTCAGGGAGAAATTGTCTGCTTGTGGGGTGTGTGTGTGTGTGTGTGTGTGTGTGTGTGTGTGTGAGAGAGAGAGAGAGAGAGAGAGAGAGAGACAGAGACAGAGACAGAGACAGAGAGAGGAGAAAGAGACAGAGAAAGGGGGGATTATCTGTGCATGTGGTGTGTGTGAAGTTATCTCTGTTTGGGGAGGTTATTTGTATGCATTTCTTTCTTTCATGAAGTAGTTACCAAGTGAAGACCATTCTTGACACCTATGCCAGCATCTTTACTTCTTGTCCAATAGAAACCTAGGTAGGTAAAACGGAGCAAGCTGTAACAGACACCTGAATGTTTGGGGTTTCAGGCTGCTGGGAGTTTCATGTGAACGGGTTGGTTAAGCATTCAGGAGTAAGGTGGACTTGGGCTAGTCTTACGGTCACTGACTCAGAGCATCCTCTCTTTACCTCTGTCACTCTCTGGTTTATAAACCTCCAGGTGTCCACCTGGACAAAACAGTACCAGGCTTCTGCCCATCAGAACATTCCCGCCATGGACCAGCTCTCCACGTGGCTTATGAAGAACTTGCCAGATAATGACAATGAGGAGTGCCTGATTCACGGAGACTTCAAGCTGGATAACATAGTTTTTCACCCCAAAGAGGTACCGTGAGCCATGTGTGTGACACATTGTCTGACCGGAGACTGCATAAGGAAACCCGCCTCCCCCAGTGAAGGAACCCAGACCAGACTGTTGTCCCCACAGCTCAGACTGTCTCCAACTTAAAGCCTCTGGAGATGAGTCCCAAGGCTTTTATGACATGAGACTGTCTGCCTTTGGGGCTGGTCCAAATCTTAAACAGAATCACAGTCCTCACTTAAGCAGGACTTGGCAATCTCCGTGTGTCACTCTTGTCGAAAATTTTGATCTAATACTTGAAAATACCAGCTTCATGGAATAACATGGCTAGCATAATTCACATCAACAGGCATTTAGTGGTGAGCAACTCTGTGCTCAGAAACATTCATATTTCCCTTAACGAGAATAAAACAGACGGAAAGGAAAGGTAACTGGCAAACAGCAAGAGAGCAATCTTAGACCTGCATGACAACATACTATCCAAACAACCTATACAACTAGGCACAGAAGAAATGGCCCCGAGTGGACTAACGTGAGCAGTTCAAAATAAAAACCCCTGGGTGGAGAGATGGCTTAGCAGTTAACACTGGCTGCTCTCCAGCGCCAGAGAACCAGTGTCTCCTCTGGCTTCTTCAGCACTGCATGTGTGGGATGCAAGTCTGTGCAGTCAAAGCACACATGCACATAAGTGAAATTACATTTAAAATTACGGAAAGGTAATATAGAGAGGGCCTGAGAGTCTGTCCTCTGCATTCCTCAACAAAAGTCTTAACTAACCGGCCAGGTTCATGGCTGCTGCCCACCTTACTTCCCTTCCACTTCCTTCCTCTGCTTCCATCTTAGCTTCTGTGAGTGCCTGCCAAGCCCTGGCTCTGACAGCCCTTTCTACCTCCTTTGAGAACTCATTTGATTTTCCCTTTTCAGGCTCCATGATTCCTGCATGACTTAGTTTGACATTTTTACTCTGCAGGGACAATGACCACTATCAGTTAATTCAAAAACCGTTTTCTTTAGTATTTATTTAATTAAAATGTTTATATTGGAGGTGTGTGTGTATGTGTGTGTGTGTGTGTGTGTGTAGGTCAGAAGACGTTCCAAAGAGATTAGCTCTCTCTTGGTTATTTTATATAACTTACTTTAAAATATTATTGTTGTAATGGTCTATTTGTTTTATATATATATACATATATATATATATATATATATATACATATATAATTATTTTCATCACCAGAGCAAATGCCCACTTCTACATTAATTCTTAAAATATAAATATAATTAATCATTAAGACTTCTTCTTTTCTTGTATTCTTTTTGAGTATATTTCTTTTTTCTGATTTTTTATTAGACACTCTCTATTTACATTTGAGATGTGACCCCTTTTCCTCGCCTAAGACTTCTTCTTTACCTCAGTTCCTCCAGGCCGAGAGGTCAGAGCTGTGTTTGCATCTGTTTGTTAGCGGAGACATCAGGGCAGAGTGCTGGGGGATTGGCAGCCAGCAGTGGAACCAGAGGCTTTGGCTCTAGACAGTTGATGCTGTTTGGTTTTCATAAATGAGATGCACCGCCATGGGCAAAGACCACAAACTGTGTTTTGTGTTGCATTGTGATGGAAATGTGAGTGCTGGCTGTACTGTGTCCTCTGCTTGCTTATTCACTTTGTTCTGAAGCCAGTGTGTCCCGTGTGCCTCTTTGCAGTGTCGGATTATAGCGGTGTTGGACTGGGAGCTCTCGACCTTCGGCCATCCTTTGTCAGACTTAGCCCATCTTTCCTTGTTTTACTTTTGGCCCAGGACACTGTCCATGATAAACCGGGGCTCTTACATTCAGGAGAACACAGGTACAGTGGAACAGTCTTATAAAATCCTCTTTATTATTGCCAGAGCTGAAAGACATAAGTTGCTTGCAGTTTTGTGAAGCTTTTGTTCCTTAAAAAATATTCCTAATTCATCTTACTGGCTTTATCATCTCACTTTTTATAATCTGTGACAATACACATTTTTTGCATATAGTATACTTGGGAATCCATATGTAGAACAGGCTCAACAGTGACTGCATTTACACTGCATGCCACATTGTATCTTCTCAACAGTGACTGTGTCTACACTGCATGCCACATTGTATCTTCTCAACAGTGACTGTGTCTACACTGCATGCCACATTGTATCTTCTCAACAGTGACTGTGTCTACACTGCATGCCACATTGTATCTTCTCAACAGTGACTGTGTCTACACTGCATGCCACATTGTATCTTCTTGCTATGTCATTTTGAAATGTTCACTGTGGCATTCTTATTAAGGTGTATGCTGTGTGCTGTGTTTTATAGGAATACCATTGATGGAAGAACTGATTTCAATATACTGCCTTCGCAGGGGAATTGATCCTAATCTCCCTAACTGGAATTTCTTTATGGCCCTTTCATTTTTTAAATTGGCTGGAATAGCACAGGTACTTATTTTAAGCAAGTTTCACCATTTCTTTCTGATGTGCTGTGAGCTGTGTTTCTGGTTCAAGCCACTGTTTAGCCACTGTGCTTCTTCAAAAGTCAAGGCAGATGTAAGCAACATGTAAATTTAGAATTTACAACAACAACAAAAGACTTAAGTGGGAGGAAAATTTGAATGTCACATGAGTTATGACTCTTTTGTACAGAGAAGGTCGGTGAGAGAAGATGCAACGGCAATGGGAAAGGAGGGTGTGCCAGAAAAGCAAGCTAAAATCCATCTCTGTTGAAGACTGAAAAGTCTTCTCCCCTTGTTTAGAGTGGCAGCCACCTGGATTCATCCGGCATAGGTCTTCTTACCACAGTTAGCTCTTTCTAGAAATGCACACATGAACACACCAGAAGTGTGTTCCTATGATGATTCTAAAGCCAGTCAAACTGATGATGAAGATGAGCCATTGAGTCCGAGAAGAGCATGTGTTAGGTGGAAGCACAGAAGTGGAGAATTGTGAAAGAGCCGATCGATTGCCATTCAGGTCACACTGCTCAAAAGACAGTTTTACCCAAATTAGGAATCAAAAATGATAGTGAACAGGAAAGGTCATCTCATGGCCTCCTTGGTATTAGTGTCTGGTTCCACTCTGATTTCTGTGAAGGGAAGCAGTGATTGGTGCTGGCCTTGTGACCTGCAGGCTGCCTTGTTTGGGGCAGTGGCTCATTCTCAAGTTTGGCTTGAGTCATTAGTTATACTTTTGTCTGGATTAGAGTGTCACAACTACATGATAGGAGTGTGACTCTAACTCAGAGGCATACAGCATCCTCTGCAAGTAAGTTCACAGCCTCTGCAGTTTGACCAGCATCTCTGGAGTGCATGAGTTTAGCTCCCCACGTGGATCACACACTGGAAAGAATAATTGGATAGCTAAGGGACCATTCTCAATCAAATTTAATTGTCCCATGTTAATTTACTTGTAGGGAGTCTACAGTAGATACCTCATGGGAAATAACTCATCTGAGGATAGCTTTCTGACTGCCAATGCTGTGCAACCTCTGGCAGAAACTGGATTGCAGCTATCAAAAAGGTAAGGAAAGCATATGCTGTGGGTAATTCAAATTACAGCCTCCATTAGCCAGTCTCATAAGATCCCAGAGATCAGGAGACAGGCATGGGTCCTCACTATTCATTTAGTCACTGGGTGTGGGAAGCTTAAAACTTTAAGAAAATGGAAATTATATCTCTGCTATTGAGACTAGGCTGCTATTGCTAGTCAGGATAGTTTTCTAGTAAATCACTATATACCTAAAGAGATGTTGACCTAAAAAATGAAAAGAAAATGCCCATATTTATGACTAAATGTATTCTTTACCAATTTGAATATATAATCTTTTAAATATGTAAATGAACATGGTTTCTTATATTTGTTACTTACACATAACTATTTAAGTGACATTATTATGTTATTTATTAACTTAGCAGTAATACTTTGTCTTCAACGTTTTGCAAGTGTCTTTGAAACTGTGTCTGTATCAGGGCAGCATTTCTGAGGGACCTGAAACACCTTTCCAGCCACACTCCTGCTCCTTATACAGTAGATGAATATTACTAACCCCAGGAACATTTCCAAGCCCCACTGACCCATGATACAACATTGAAATAATTGGGTTGGGGGAGATTTTTTTGCTTACTTATTTTATGTATGTGAGTACACTGTCACTCTCTTTAGACACCAGAAGCAGGCATTAGATCCCATTACAGATGGTTGTGAACCACCGTGTGGTTTCTGGGTATTGAACTCAGGACCTCTGGAAGACCAGCCAGTGCTCTTAACCTCTGAACCATTTCTCCATCCCCAGGATAGTTTTGTTTTGTTTTGTTTTACATCTTATTTCTAGATTGCTCTGTGTGATTTTTTTTTCCAGCAGAACATGGGCTTCATTGTGTTTCTTATTAGTCTTTTAAGGTTCTCTTTAAGACACCCTGCAGTGATAACTGTGAAACATGTGTGAAGAATACTGGTCAGATTTGCACACACCTTCCTTGTTCTTTTGTGGTTTTGACAGCGGGCCGCACTAAGGCTTGCACTAATCAAGGCCATGTGAGGCTTGTGCTTTCCTAAGTAGCTCTTTAAGCCTTCAGCCTTAATGATCAGAACAAAGCAATTCCCCATTTGCTCCATACTATAAAAACATAGTCCATGGAGCTAAGGTCATAGCTCAGCAGTAGAGTACTTACCTGGTCTTTGCAAAACTCTGGGTTTGCTCCCTGGAGCCGCTGATGGCTAACAGACCCGAACTGAATAAGTCGAAGCCTTCTACATATGGCAGCCCACCTAAGGATATATTTGGATAGCTGGGAAGACCTTGCCTTATTTTAAGAAATATATAATAATGACTTCGAACACCTTTGTAACCTTTCTTTTCTTTGGCCCAGAACTCTCAGTACTGTACTACCACAGGCTGACGCTAAAAGCCAGCTGTTTGCACAGAGCAGGAGGGGCCAGGAAGTTCTCACTAGGGTGAAGCAGTTCATGAAGCAGCACGTCTTTCCTGCTGAAAAGGTACTGTGTGCAAGGACTGTCGGCAGGTAGTTCTTTCCTGACAGTCGCCTCCCCCCGCCCCTGTGCCCTCCCCCATTCTCTCACTTCCCTCAGTTCCATAGTCTATGATTGCAAATTGGGGCAAAGGGACCGAGCTCTGAGAGCCTGCATAGATTGGAGTTAAACGTTACACCCAGTTGCCTTTCACCTTGAGCTTTTGTTACTTTAAATGCGGATGCTTTGAGAATTTGAGGACCACAATCTCTCCCAAATAGACATGGCCATGAACTTTGGCCTGTCATTTCAAGCCACATAAATATGACCCTTCCTTTCCCTCATAAGCTATCACTATAAGGGGTCACAGTGAAGTTCATGGATTGTAGTGAGGAAACATTCATCCAGGAAAGACTTTTGTACTGGGGACCTTATGACAAACTGGACACCTGAAGAGCAGCTGGGAGTAAGAACAGGACAGACAGGGTTTACACCCCGTGGAAGGACAGGTGAGGGGAGGAGATAAACGCTCTGAAGGAAAGGAAGGTGCACTTCTCACAGTGTGTGAGGGCCGAGGGCCAGGCTGTGCATGCGAGGTGATTGTAAAGGCTTGCTTCCATTCCATACCTGCTGGAGATTGGTGGCCTTGTGCTGGGTAGTTTGTGTGGCCTCACTTCCTTCTGCAACATGAGTAAGTTGGGTACACCTACAGTAAATCCCGTTGTAACTACCTGCGGTTCTGAGGCTCTCGAGCTGGGCTAGAGCCAAAGGAAGAACTCAGAAGACCAAGATTCTCTCAATGATATTGAGAAGGAGGATGTGTTTATAGGGACATTAGTATTATTAAGCTATAGGTATCATATTGGTAAATATCTTGCTATGAATGTTTTATCATAGAGAAAGATACAGTTTCTTCAAAAATAATTAAGTATTAATTCTAAAATTGTTACCTCTCCATTGACACTGAGTACTTTTACCCTAGCTAGTGTGTGTCCAATTTTGAGTTCAAAATTAAACTTTTAAGTATCAAAAGGGGCAAACAGCACCTTTAGTTCAATATGGTGGTCTGAATACACCATTATCCTTCTGCAAATAAAATTCAGTTGAAGCTTTAGAACATTTAAATTTTAGGACAATGTAATAAATTAACAAGAGCAGACAAGGGGCCACCAGAGAAGCCAATGCAAAGTAGATCTGAGAGACAGGGTAGGTCATACGAAGAGCGGATCGTCATAGAGGACACTGCATCTTGAAAGGACTTAGGGAGGAAAGTGGGCTTTTTCCACAAAGGCAAAATAGGTGATTGGGTGACAGGAAGAGCAAGGGGCAGCGAGAAGTCACGGTGAAGTATCCAGTTTCTTGGGCTGATCTCTGTCAACTAAAACAGCAGCTGTATCTGTCCCAAGAAGAAGGCTGTCACAGCACGTTATGTTTGGTGGAAGCCAGGCTCCAGGACCATGAGCGAGCTAGAGCAGCACCCTGTATTGTTTGGTTCTTTGTCTGCTTGGTGGAGTTTCCAATGGAGAGCCCAGGTCACCTATCAGTTCATCTGATTTTATGTCCCCACACCGAATCAAAGCCCGTCTGCCACACACCCGTGCCTGCACCCAGCCCTGGTTCTGAAATCAAGCCTAGATCAGCAGCGGGAAGAAAGGAGTTTTCTCTTTCATCTGTAAATGTGACCAGGTGTTCCTGGCTGGCACTGCAGCTGGGAAGGGAGGGTTTGTGGTGCCTCTGAACTCAGTGCCACTCAGCTGTCAAATGCGTGTGAAGAACTCACAGTGAAAGTAAAATCACAGAACCCAGCAGAGTGTAGGGAGTGAGAGCTGTCCAGGCTTGTGTGTGTGGTAAGGAATGCCACTTTGTATTGGCAGAGCTTTTAAATCTATGTCTGTACACATCAGATGCATGGCACATCTGATAGCGGCAACATGTCTCCACTCAGATACCTGTAACAACCTGTGTAGTTTCATCCTGTAGAGGATCGGAACAGCTAATCCCCAGCTGCGGGACATAATCTGAAATGACTGGCAGACAAGTAGCTAGCTTTTCTCAGAATAAAAGAAAAAACATTACATTCTTTTCAATGTTATTACAACTGAGGTGCCAAACCAACACTGGGGTGTCTAGAAAATTATACTGTGTCGTGTTGTGCAGCAGCATTTAACAGCACGTATCTTTAGCTACTAAAATTCTTGGTGGCTTTTTAAAATATTTTTTATGTAATTTTCCTTGCCAAGAAAAAGTAAGGTTGGCAAGACTATTTCTGTGACCTTTTGAAACTCCCCAGTAGCCTAAAATGAACACATCTCTGAAACTGTGCTAGGTCAGTTCTTCCTTTGAAACCCAGTGACGAGCACTCACACTCCACGGCAGGATAGAACAAGCAGCGCAGTGGAGGGGCACACAAAGTGATGACCTCACCAGAGGTGAGGGAGCCTCTTCATGGTCACCAGATGATATGAGTAAATTCGGGGACCCTTGTGGAGTTTGTGGTCTCATTATTAAAAGACTTGTAAAAGTGGACCCAAATGGAAGCTTGGAGGCAATCTCATTAGACTTAAGGAAAGCAGCCATGGCCGGCAGGTTGTAACCTCAGCAGCTGCTCAGAGGAGAGAAGAAAGCCATGCCGCTTAAGGCATGAGGGCGCATGATGTACCAGAAAAAATGTGCTTTGGTTCGGGCCAGCATCCAAAGAAAAGGAACGGGGAAAGTTGAGTCAGAAAGACCAGGCTAAACCCCAAGGTGGCTCAGCTCATGGGGATCTGGGCTAGGGGCAGTTAATTCCAGGAAAGAAAGTTAGTAGTCATTCATTAAAGAAGTGATTAATTATCCCTCCTATCTCTTTAGCATGGCTTAAGATGAACCCACCCTCCTGTGGCATGTAAACACAGGTATAATTTGACTTCTCAGAACTGTAGTGTCATAAAGAGGTAGGAAGAAGGAAGACATCATAAACATCTTTTATGATATATTTATTACCAAGCACAACAGCACTGACTTTTTCTGGCCACCCTAGGATGGGCATCATGTGCAACTCCAGCATGCCTTCTGATGTAACTGACCTCCTGGGAGGTGTGACAAGCACTCTCCGTCCTGGAGCCTTTGAAGATGCAGGCCTCTGCCTTGTATAGCATGGACTCCAGGCAAGCCTTGCTTTCCCAAGAGGAACATGGTAGTTCATTGTCGAGAGCAGTGCCGTTTGTGGAAGAATAGTCTACAGTAACTTGATGATACACACAAAAGTTTTGACAGTAACCATGACCTTTAACCTCCTTAATTCTCTTAGCTGAAGGGTAGAGAAAGTAGTTGATACAGAGTTGCTGTATTCATAAATATATCTCTAAACTATGGTAGAACTATCACCCAGTATTTTTACTGTACTCTCTTAGTTGTACAAATCAGAGGTTACTGTTTAGCCTGAATAGTGTAATTTAGACTTTACCACGTTGTTATTACTCTATCATTCATTCTTGCAACTCATATGTTTCCCTTGGAGCCAAGTTCCTTTGCTAAGAGTCTGTGGGAGCTTTTGTTGTGGTCATTTGGTTGGTTTTTGTTTTGTTTTGTTTTATTGAAGGCATAAGTAGTACCTTGCCTATTGATAATACTTTTATTTTGTTCTAATTCTTTAATATTCAATGTTATGTTTTGAGACAGGGTCTCCCTAATTAGTTCATTCTGGCCTCAAACTCATGATCCTCCTGCCTCAGCTTCTAAAGTGCTAAGATTATAGGTATGTGCCACCACCAGCAGCAGCCAATAGTTTGGGATATGAATTCCAAGTTGTTAATTACTTTCTCTCAGTAGTTGAAGATATTCACCCTTCAATTTCTTTTTAACATCGTAATTACATTTGTTCATAGGTTTGTGGGGTTTATGCATCTTGAAGTCAGGTTCTAGGGATCGAACTGTGCCCTCTGAGCCGCCTGTCCTCTTCATTGTTGCCGTGGGAGTCAGCACTCAGGCTCCATGCTCCACTGTGTCCTTCTCATTCATACTTTTCTGAGTTTCCTTTACATCTCCCTACTGTGTTCTTCGGTCCTCCAGAGTCTGCTGTTACCTAACTTGGAGAGTCCGAGAAATCCCTGGAGAACTCTTAAAGACCAGACGCCCCAGACTAGCCAAATTCTTGAAGGTGCGCTCCTGCTCCGCTGGTCCACAGTCCCCTCCGGGGGTGAGCGGACTTCCGGTCCCACCAGCCTTTAAGAAACTGCTGTAACCTTAAGCTCCATTGCCAAGGCCTTCGTTTCCTTGGGTTGCCTTTCATATTTGTTTTGTCGGTTTTAGTAGCCCATTGTGAAACTTGTAATTCCTTTCTTTTTTTCTTGGAATCTACTCACCACAACTATTTTATTCTGTAAATGTGAGCAGTATCAGTGGTTGGAAGGAAACATGGCTATTTTTGCTGATTCTTGCCTGTGGTGGCTGGTTTCCTGCAGTGATTAGGGATTTTTCAGGATGGACTGTGGGTTGAATTATTTTCCCCGAAGGAGTTACATGAGCTTTTGTACAAAGCTCTTTCCTCCAGAAGGGCTGGTTTATTCCAGCCACCGCTTGAGGCCACTGCTGGAAGAACACTGTAAACTTCATTGGAGTTTGAGGCTTGAGGGCCGCATGGGTCTGGCATTTGGATCCCATGCGTGAGTGAAGGCAGGTTTCAGGACCCGACATTTCTTCTTTCTATTTCACTGCAAACTAAGAGCTGTGTGGGGGCTTTCTCCCCATGGTGTGCCTCCAAGGGTGTGTGTGTGTGTGTGTGTGTGTGTGTGTGTGTGTGTGTGTGTGTGTTCTATTTGTTCCCCTCTTGGGTTTTACTTCTCAAGCCTCCTGGCTTTGATAGAATGAAATGTATGCTCTGTCCAGCCGCTGGCCTTGTCATTAGCCTGTGCCCTGCTGATGTGGCTCATCGAGAACCAAGGCCTAGGTCAACCTCCACAGCCCAGAGGACAAACTTTACCTCCCATCAGCCCGGCCTGTCTGAAGAATGAAGCCTTTTGATGTTTTCTTTCAAAACAATCAGAAGTGACTTGATGTATCTTCAATTGATAACACTTCATCCTTTTCAGTTGAGGGGTATCTGCATCCACTGTGTACCGTGTTGCTGGAAGAGGAACATGTAAACCTTGGGTATAAGATTATTTTTGTCTATCACTGTCTAACATTAAGGCAGCATAATTTTTTGATGAGCAAACAGAACTTTTGTTATTCTCCATCAATTATTAAAAAGAGACATTAATAACCAGGATGGTGACAGGTGCCTGTAATCACAGCTCATAGGCAGCCAGTCTGCACACGCGCACAAATACACACACACACACACACATACACACTCACAGTACTTGTGACTGTTATTTTGTATTAACTTGGCCTAATCATTTTCCCTTCCCTGTCTTAAGGAAGTAGCTGAATACTATGCTCAAAGTGGAAACTCCACGGAAAAGTGGGGGCACCCCTTAGTGATCGAAAAACTAAAGGTAAGAGAGACAAGAAGGCACTCAACATGGGGAGCTGCGTGTTTGGAGGAGCCTTAATCACCGTTGTTGTTGTGTAAAGGATCACTACAGTGATTGATCAGACTGGATTCAGCTTGTGGCAATCCTCCTGCCTCTGTTGCCCAAGTGTCTGGATGATAGGCAGGATAGCTCATGCTCCAGGAAGAACTTTCCTTTTTGTGTTTTGCTTTTGGGGGGGTTGTTTTGTTTTGTTTTTCATCTTTTGTTTTTCAAGATGGGGTTTCTCTGTATAGGCCTGGCTGTTCTGGAACTTGCTTTGTAGACCAGGCTGGTTTCAAACTCAGAGACCCACCTGCCTTAGCCTCCCAAGTGCTGGGATTAAAGGCATGTGCCACCATGCCTGATTATCAGAAATAACTTTCTTAAAATAAAGATTTTTTAATTTGGATTTTTAAAAGTCGTATTTGTTTGTGGTGGCTCACACCTGCAATTCTAACACTTTGGAGGGAAGCTGAGGCTGAAGATGGAGGATTGCTGCAAGTTAGATGCTAACCTGGGCTACATAGTGAGTCAGGGCTGCAGTATGAGTCCAGTTTTAGATAGAAAGAAAGGAAGGCAGGCAGGAAGCGATGGAGGGAGGGAAGGGCGGGGAAGGAAAGGGATAAAAGAGTCTTCTGCTAAAACTGAGCTACCTGGTATCCTGAATGTGGTTCTGATGCAATAGTCTCTTTGTCCTGCTCCTCACTAACCATCTCTGAAGTGAGCAGAAGTCAGAGCTGTGGGACACAGAGGCTGGGCTCTGACATAGTGGAAGACCTCCCCGCTTGTGCATGCAGGGCCCTGGGTTTGTCCAGCACGGAGAAGACTAAGCAGGACATATGGGCAGTGTGGTGTCAGGTCACATGTCATGTTTTCAGATCTTACTAGCAACACATGTAAGATTTACACTCAAAAGTGTGTGCGGCGGTTGTAATCACTCTGTTTGAACTGTGCAAATTTAGTTTTAGATCCAAATCTAAGGAAGCCTGGAAAGCAAGACATTTCCTTAATTATTAAGCAACAACTGACTTTCAATGAGTTAACACAGAACACAATACAATGAAGCAATTCCACAAACGCTCTTTAAACTTCAAAATGTATTACCGCCAGTAACTTTAAAATAAGCTATTTTCTTTGGTAAATTTTGATCACTTGTCCATCCTCTTGACAGGAAATGGCCAAAGCAGAGGGCCTGTGGAACTTGTTCTTGCCTGCTGTGAGTGGTCTCAGCCAGGTGGACTATGCCTTGATTGCTGAAGAGACAGGAAAATGCTTTTTCGCTCCAGATGTTTTTAACTGCCAAGCACCAGGTTCCTACTAGTAGTTTCCTTTAATACTTTGAACAGGGTTTCAAATCTCGTTATTATTAGAAGGTTTTTCCTGTACAAAGTCATTCACTTACAAATTTGGGCATAATTTTACAGCTACTCCGAATGCAATATACAAGTGGGTTTGGGGGCCTCAGTGGGTGGTTCTTTTAGTCATCATCATCATCATGTTAAGACTAATAGGCAGAAGTAGCCACCAAGAGGACTGGTTATGTAAACGCCCACTTCCTGGTTGGGGTTGGATATTTCTGTAGCTAATTAAATTCCCAGTCTCTCCATTGTGGGAAGGAGACTGCTTTGTTTCTGTCAGGGGCTGGAAGCCATTACCAGAACACTGTAAAGTATTAATTGGCAGGATTTCCTACTGCCTTTTATTGTATGGCCCTGGAGTTAAGGCTGTCCCCAGAAGAGTTGGCACCATGTTGGACAGACAGAAAGCGTATGAAAGTGTAGTGGCTCTCTGAGAGAGGCGACCAGGTTTAATAAAGTGGCTGCATGTTAAACTGACTCCCTTGTATGGGAAATTCAGGTTAATTGATAGGCTTCTGATCACGCTCATTCCTGGCATGGCCTTCCTTCTGTCTGCACAAGTCTCTCAAGTCTCTGCCACCCTGCGCCGTATCGGCCAAGAGGCTATGGTAAGGGAAACATGTCCTCAGTGTCTGAAGGTCTTATCCCAAACCTGCCATGCTCTCATGACATACTGCACATGCTGTGTGATTTTACATAAAAGGAAATGAACCAGTGACCCTGAAGTTCAAAGCTTTTTTCCCTACTCCTCCTAATAAGACAGGACTTATATTGTGACCCAATGTGTAGCACATACAGTTACACACATGGGTTTGTAGGTAGATGGATACATATTCCTCTGCTTATATTTATCTAACACAGGTCTCATGAAACCACCTTTCCTTGTAACCTTCAGATGAACTAAATGCCACGTGGTGCAGCATGCCACCATTACGTGTTACAGTTAATGTACATCTCAGAATAGTTTCAACAGATACTGTATTCGAGAAGAATTGCCTGTATCGTCTTCAGAAAGGTGGATTTAGGACTGGTGGTTTCAAGGGGCAAACGCTGTGTTCTCACTTGCAGACACGGGCAACATGGAGGTTCTGCACCTGTACGGCAGCAAGCAGCAGAAGCAGCAGTGGCTGGAGCCTCTCCTGCGTGGCGACATCACCTCCGTCTTCTGTATGACAGGTAGGAGCGAGCCACGGCCTGTCTGCTGCCGTCACCACCTCGAGATTAGTGTGGAGGATGGACTGAAGCAGTGTGGGATGCAGGTCGGCTGCAGCCAACTTTGTCCACAGCCAGAAATATGTTTCTCCTGGGTCTGGTTTGGGATGCTGGCATGTTTACGTGTGTAAGAGGAACCGCCCTCCTTCGGCAGGGTCCCAGCTGTGTCCTGGTAGCTCGCTTCAGCATCAGTAGTGGGGGATGTCTTTAAATTACGCTGTTTCTACAATTGCTGTGCCTGGATATTCATCTCTGTTGTATCTATATGAAGATAAACTACTCAACTGTCCCATAACCCTAGCAAAACATAACTTAGGCCTGTGGAAAGATTTCTGAAACCACAGTGTGGAGCAGAAAGCCAGGGGCATGCTGAGGAGAATGATGTCGACACACTTGTGCCCTGGAGAAAGTAATTCAAAAGTTCCCTTAAAGATGAAAATTATCTTCTCAAATTGAGTTTAGAATTAAATTCAATTTGGTTTGGTCATAATGTAACCTTTCACTGATGGCCAGATTTTATTATTTTCTACAACTGTTTATATAATAACAAAGTTCTTTCTACTTGAATCATCAAAAGGCATGCATTGACCACGTATGGAATGATGTAATAATAGTGTTTGCAAAGCACCACGCTGAGGTTGTGAAGTGAGCCTTTCAACCCTGTCTCTAAAAACAAAATGCATGAAGTACCCAAGGTCTCCTTTAAAGGAACAGGAGGGGGCTGGGGACACGGCTCTGTGCAGTGTTTGCCACACTGTGTGGACCTGAGTTCCAGTCCCAGAATCTACATAAAAAGTCTGGTACTGTAACATGCAGTGGTAATCACGGTACTGGTAGATGGAGGAGACAGGAAGGATGGAGGAGCCAAGCTAGCCAACCAGGCAAGGATAGACCCCGTCTCCAAAGGGAGGAGAAAGAAAGGTCCAGGGTGGACAAGAACCTGAGGAGAAATGACAGCTCAAGTTGTAAGCTGAGTTCATATATACATGTGTTTCAATATGTGAGCATACACACACACATTCATACACACAACACAAACCAAAAATCAATAAAGAAGCCTAAGAGCGATACAGGAACAAGGAGTGAGCTGACTGATTCCTACATGTCACACAGTAAGCAGAATGTATGGGTGTTAAAGGTTTTGGTACAGGAGGCATTCTGGAGACCTAAGTGTTGAGAAGATTTGAATGTTCCAAGTGGGGCCTGGCCAACACATTCCCAGTAGCACAAACAAGGCACAGAGAGAACTGGCTAAGGACAGTAGAGAAATCCATCCTGCCTGTAAATAAAGCAAATCCCCATTGTGGAAAGTCAAAGTAGTTGTTTTTTATCTATTTTTGGTGATTAGAAGAACGACAACTCAGTTGCCTGCAGACTCAGACTTAAGTAAAGGCCTGGGGAGCACAAATTGTCAGTACTAGCCCTACACCCCACCCCTCCATCTTCCCACTCGGTGGTATTGAATGCCTACACTGTCTATTCGGAAAAGAACAAGAGGAAACAAATAAAAAGAAAGATTAAAAAATAAAATAAAAACCAGCGTGCCTCTGTCCTCGAAAAACTTGTGCTTTCTGCCTAAGCCTCTTTGGCTAACGGCTGCTTTCTGCCCGCCTGTAAATCAAGCCATTGTTCCTTTCTAGAGCCCAATGTCTCATCAAGCGACGCCACAAACATCGAATGTAGCATCCAGAGAGATGGAGATGGCTATATAGTTAATGGCAAGAAGTGGTGGAGCAGTGGTGAGTGCTCTCTGTGGGCGTCACCCGTGGGCGGGGCGGGGCGGGGCGAGGCGAGGCGGGGCGGGGCCAGGGTTCCCACTCACTGCTGCAGGATCACAGCTGTAAATTCTGTCTCTGAAACACTAACCTTAGAAACAGTACCAAGAGAAAAGGTAATTTGGCAAGTTGTGGGGTCTAAGGTGTGTGGTAATGGTAGAACACAAGCTTAGTGTGTGTTTTGGGTTCAGTCTTAAATGTCAGAGACAGTGGTATATATGGTACTTTTTTTTTTTTTTTTTGACGTCCCTCTATTTGGCATGTTTTGCTTTTATATATAATATAGATAATACAAAAATAATACCCTGAGGCAATTAATGTCAGGCTTTGTTTACATATTATCTTTATTCAAAGAGCCATTAGAGATTTTGTCTTTCGATTTTTGGTTAACTTTTTAACACTCTATTTTATTTCTTTTGAAAATAGTGGGAGGGGGATGCCATTGGGGGAACGGGAGAACATCTGAAATGTAAATGCAGAGAATATCCAATAAAAATTAAAATAAAAAAAGAAAATAGCATATATGCACACAGTGTATTTTGATCATATTCACTCCTATCCTCCTTATTTTTCTTGGATACTTTATGTATTTACATTTCAAATGTTATCCTCTTTCCCCGTGCCCCCCTCCTATACCCTCTTCCTCTACTTCTATGAGGGTGCTCCTCCTCCCATCCACCCACTCCCACCTCATTGCCCTGGCATTCCCCTACACTGAAAAAATGATCCTTCACAGGACCAAGGGCTTCTCCTCTTATTGATGCCAGATAATGCTGTCCTCTGCTACATATGCGGCTGGAGCCATGGGTCCCTCCTTGTGCACTCTTTGGTTGGTGGTTTAGTCTCTGGGAGCTCTGGTGTCTGGTTCGTTGATATTGTTGTTCTTCCTATGGGGTTGCAAACTCTTTCAGCTCCTTCAGTCCTTTCTCTAACTCCTCCATTGGGGTCCCTGTGCTCAGTCCAATAGTTGGCTGCAAGCATCCACACCTACATCAGTATGGCTCTGGCAGAGCCTCTCAGGAGACATCCATACCAGGCACCAGTCAGCAAGCACTTCTTGGCATCAGCAGTAGTGACTGGGTTTGGTGGCTGCATATAGGCTGGATCCCCAGGTGGGGCAGTCTCTGGATGACCTTTTCTTCAGTCCCTGCTCCACTCCTTGTCCCTGTGTTTCCTTTAAACAGGAGCAATTCTGGGTTAAAATTTTTAGAAGGGTAGATGGCCCCTTGGCCCAAGCAGGAGCCTTGCCTAACCTCTGGATATGGTCTCTACAGGTTCTCCCTCCCCTTTGTTGGGTTTTTCATTCCTGTTGGGTCCTGGGAGCCTCTTGCTTTCCTGGCATCTGGGACTTGCTGGTGGCTACCTCCATTTCCCTGTCCATTGCTACACACCTGTTTAAATTCCCGACCCTCTGTAGATCATCCCCATCCCCTCCCACCCTCTACCTCCTGGGAGTATTTTGTTCTCCCTTCTAAGGACTGAAGCAGTCACATTTTGGTCTTTTTTCTTTTTGAGCTTTATATGTTCTGTAAATTGGGTATTCTGAGCATCCACATGCCAGAAGAGGGCATCAGATCCCATTACAGATGGTTGTGAGCCACCATGTGGTTGCTGGGAATTGAACTCAGAACCTCTGGAAGAGCAGTCAGTGATCTTAACCACTGAGCCATCTCTCCAGCCTGTGGTACATATTTTATTGCCTACATTTTTTAAGTGAAAAATAAACTTTATATATAGAGATTTGTATATTTTTTCACCAGTTCTCAGTAATGGGCCAACAAACACAGACAAGTTCTTTAGGAAGTTATAAAATTAAGACTCTAGATAACAATGATTTTTAAAAGGCTGGTCTTCAGAATATGCATAATGAACTCTGTGCATATTTGGATACTTTTCTTTGGTGACATCATCAAACCAATTTGCATGTATAGGAACTTACCAGGATGGGTGAACATCTTTATGGCTCTGGCCTTTCTTTTTTTTTTTTTAATTACCATTCTTTCTTATGTGTTATGTTATAAAATCACTTATAAATTAAGAAACAAAAAGCAGAGTTAAGTTTTGTTGTGATTATTTAAGAATTGTAATTTTATAAAAAAGTCTTACTAAAATTTAAATAATTACACATAATTATACATTTCTTTATTAATTGGTTTTAGATTGCCAGACTCACAGCATGACTTTTTTTTTTTTTTTTTTTTTTTTTACTTTTTATTTTGAAGTTATTTACTCACAGGAAGTTACAAAGATAGTACAGGGTGGTCTTGGGTGCTCATTACTCTGTGTTTTATATAATTAATTACTATCAGATTTGAATAACCACTATAGTGAAGATGCAAACACCCTCCCCCACACACACACAGACTTCCTCTTTATAGCACAATGCTTTTCTCCCTCCTACCAAGCTCTTTTCCTGCTTTAGTTTCCATATTTTGCCCACTTGTTTACTCTCTGGCGTCTAGTCCGGCTTCCTTACCCCTCCCCCATCCCTGAATCCTTCCTTATACATCGCAACGAGTGTTTAGTGTTTGATGGGTGAGTCTCAGTGTAGCACAAATATTTTATTTGACAAAGAAACATCACTCGTGTATGTGAGTGTGTATCTAAGCAAAAAGCAGAGACAGAGAGCAGTTTTATATTTAAATGGTAAAAGAACTGGTTGGCTCTGTAGGACCCTCAGAATCAAAAGGAATTTCCTCCGCATTCCGTCTCTGTCTTCCCCAGGATCCATATTTCTTGGCCACTTTCATGATATGGTTTTTGAAAGAGGCCCCCATGAAGACATACAGGATGGGGTTGAGGCAGCTGTGGAAGAGTGCGATGCTCTCCGTGACTTGGATGGCGACATCCATGTGCTTGCTCATGTCACAGTTGGTGATCAGCAGGTAGATGGCATCTATGGCTTGGCAGAACTTGACTACGTTGTAGGGCAGCTGGGTGACGATGAAAACAACCACCACCGTGAGCAGAACCCTGAGGGGGCGAGACTTTTTAATGTTGGGCATCTTGATGAGGGCCCTGGCAGTAATGGCATAGCACACGCCCATGATGAGAAAGGGAACCACAAAGCCGATGCAGATTTCCAGCATCTGAATGGATGCTTTCAGGGATGTTCCTAGGTGGTGGGGAAAGATGGGCGTGCACCTAGCATTCTGATTCACTGTGTAGAAAACCAGCTGGGGTATGCTCAGCAAGATGGCGGCCATCCACACACAGCAACAGATGATCCAACAGGGTCTCCCCATTCCTGATTGGCTGGGGGCCTTAGTGATTGCCCAATATCTGTCAATACTGATACAAGCCAGGAACTGCATCCCAGAGACAAAGTTTACTGTGTACAGGGCCGAAGTTACTTTGCACATCATTTTGCCTAGAATCCACCCATGAACTGCGTTAACTGCCCAGAAAGGTAATGTGACCAGAAGCAACAAGTCTGCTACAGCCAGGTTCAGAATGTACACATCAGTCTTGGTCCTCTGTTTCTTGTAATAGGCATAAATCGCCACCACTATGGAGTTCCCAGCGAGTCCAGTGACAAAGGCTACCGTGAAAAAGGCAGGCAGAAAGACTTTTGCAAACTGCCTGACCTCTTCTTTTATGCAGATCACTTCATACTGGCTGTAGTCATGAGTGTAATTCATCTCATTCTCCTCATAATAGTACTCCGCTGACTGGTTCTGCTCCAGAGCCATGGCACCAAGCTGGATGACAAGAACACAACACACATTCAGCATTTCGAACAGGAAGCAGCTTTTGCCCATCACATGGCTTGTGTTCTCTCTAGAAAATAATAGATTGTGGCTGTCCCGTATGTGGCCTAGCTCTCACTATGGAAACCACATGGAGCCAGTCCCCCGACCCTTTGCTCTCACATACAGGAGCTGGAGTTGGTCCTTGGTCAATGGACAGCATCCCAGCTCTTAGTCATTAAGTCCTAGGTAACCTTGAAGACTTTTAAGTAATAAGAGTTGTTTTGTGTTTTTGTATGTTTGTGTGTCTGCATGCGTGTGTGTGTGTTCATGTGTGTGGATTTGAGTGCACATGTGTGTGCATGTATCTAAAGGCTGAAGTTGACATTAGGAGTCATTAGATTGCTCTCTTCTCATTTATCGATGTAAGGTTTCTCAGTTGGACTCAGAGCTTAGCAGCAGGACTGTTCTGAGTCAGCTCCCTTGTAAGTGTTGGAGCAGCTGTGCATGGGCTGCGGTGCCCACCCCCCATTTACATGCTGGGGACCCAGATGTTAGTCTTCACGCTTGTACAGCAGACACATGGAGCCATCTACCCAGTCTTGTTTTTATAATACAAAATTTAATCAAAGAGCAGAAGATACATTACAATCTTAATAAATGTAACTTAAGTCTTGTGGAGTAAATCTGCAATACATTAAAATAACTTGTTTTACTTGAAAAATGTTTTCATTTTTATTCTAGAGTTATTTATAATTTTAATTTAAATAAATTAGCTTGGCATTGGCACAGAGTCACTGGTTGACTTTGCTCCAAGAAAGTCTCATTAGCCAGCTTGCCTCCTGAGCCTGACACTTCTTGTGTCCCCTGGTCCCTCTAAACTGAAAACTGGCACCACCTTTCACTTCTTGCTTTCCTAGATCCCTGGGTTCCAGTTAGTCTATAAGATCATTGGCAATCCTCCTGTCTTAGCCTCCTCTGTGCTGGGATCACATGTGTGGGCCACCGCACCTGGTTTGGTTATTCAGATTCTACCATGAGTATACATGCACACACACACACACACACACACACACACACACACACACACATTCACACTCACACACACACACACACACACTCACTCACAAACACACACATCACACTTAATGCCACTGTCTTCCTATCTGGAACCTGTTGTTTGTTCTGCTTACCAATTGTTTGTCAACAGTCTTCTTACGCCGATCTAATTTGTGTCTCTGATTTGCCAATCTACCACTGTCTCGCTTAGTGTTTTCCCTGGAAGGCACTTCCCTTTCCTGAGAAGGATATACCACAAGCTCCTTGGACTGGCATCCAAGGCTCCCTCCTGCCACCGCCTCCTCCCCACACAGTAGACAGTGGTGCTTTCTGAGTTGCCAGCTGTTGCTGACACACTCTGCCGTGACAGGCCATGTCTCTCCACTGACAGGCCATTTCTCTCCATTGCTCTCGCCTATCCCTGTCTCCAGCACAATTTTCTGCCCTCCCATTAAGGATAAGCTTGGAGTTTTCCTCCCCAGAAGACTCTCGGAGATTTGACTCCATCCTGTGGAGAAAGTGCATTTCCAAGCTCTAAGCGCTCTGGGGTCTGACAGTTTGATTTCTGGTTGGGACTGAAGCTTCATCAGCACAGCTGGTACCCTCTAGCTGCTCACTAAATATCTGTCAGGCTCTAAAGGTTTTGCCACCACAGATAAGGCTGTTATTGCAGAATGGGTGGACAATGTTTTCTGTCTCAGCACTGGGGAATCACACTCTGGCTATTAACACTGCAATGTACAAGAAAAGCTTGTACAGAGCTCACAAACTTAATATAAATAGGATAATGACACAGTATTTTTATTAGTTTTTTTTTTTTTTTTTTTTTTTTTAGCTTCCCTATCTTGGTTTGGCTATTTTTGTCCTTCAAAGAGTCTCAGATCTTACAGAATCAATCATGAAAACAGTATTTTCAAAACAGTACAGGAAAGAGCATTCAGTTTAAAAAAAAAAAAAGATCTTCAACACGCTAACTCTTCTTTGAGAAAAGCAGAGTGTGAAGGTTCCCCTTAGGAAAGGTGCTCAGCAGAGATTTTCTTTATTATGCAGAAACCAAGCTCCAGCAGTTTGCAAAGACTGTTTCATTCCAAAGGTGTCTCAAAGGCTCCATTAAAGAAGACTTCTGCAGTCTCCGAGGTTTACACACTAATTATTAACACAATATAAACTTTGTTCTTTCCTGTTACCCAGACATCTTGGACTTAGTGATGAAGAGCAATAGAGCCAAATAAAATGCCAGGATGAGTATTTGAGAGAAAGGACGACTTTCTAAAAGTGTAAGGAGATTAGAGAAGGAGGAAACTGTTTGCAAAAAGAACCCTTTAAGAACAAAAAAAAAAAAAAAGTTTATTTCAAAGAGCTGAAAGCAACGATCAGGTAAACCCCATCTGCTCCCCAGCAACACTATACAAAGCAGCAATGGCATTAAATAGCATTTCTTCTTGGTGTGCTCATGTATAGTGTAGAGATGTTCCTAACAGCTTTTTGTGCTACATGTAAATGTTTAAACTCGCCTGTACCAAGTCCCCCATCCTCCACTAAGATAAAAAGACAAAATCTTTGGGCTTGAAAAAAAAAATCAGAAACACATACTCAGGTCAAAAGGAGGAGAAAAAGAGTAACTAACCTGTTTAAGCTGGGAGAGGTGCCGTCTGGAAGGCAGAGGAGGAAATCGGAGGACCTCTCTGACTCAGGCAACTCTTGTTTTCAATTTTACACCCCGCCTTTATCCTGGATCCAAGAGAGCTTTCCTGAAACTCACCCTCCGGAGCATTTGATTAAGTGCTCTGCAAAGCTTCCCGTGGAGTCCATCCAAACTCCTAAACGCCCTGAGATACAGATGGAAGGAGGCAGGATCGCCCATTTCCACTCAGCTGAAGGGGACAAGAGAGTGCCTGTGGCTCACCAACCCCTCCCTGCTCAGCCAAGGGAGAGACTCAGAGCACCCCAGCCCTGGGGATGTGGGTGTGGTGGCAGGGGGGGGGGGGGAGGGAGCTCCAGAAATACTTGACCAAGTTATTTTGTCTATGAGAGAAAACTAAAATGATTTTAACCCATAAAGTTACCTTCTTGAAAAACCAAACCAGGCAGTTATAGCAGGGACTTACTGTTCCCATACAACAGGATTTCAATTTCTTATTTTACTGGAGCAGAGCCCTGGCTCACTGCAGGATTCCCTCTGTGTTCCATAGTGAACGTTCTGCACGGCTTTCTCTCCCCAAGGCCCAGTTACAAACCTTCAAACTCCTGTGTGTGGAGAGGCTGCCTTCCCAGGCTGCCAAACAAATGTACCTTAGAGAAGGAAGAGGGTTTCGGCAGACTGGGTCCTCTGGCCTCACCTCACATTTGCATATCATTACCCTATTTTCTCAAGCAAAGCTAGTCTCAGTGTCCACCTGCAGCAGTGATTATTATAGCCTCTGTTGATTCATGCAAAAGAAACTCATTAGTATGTGCCTTCATCTTTATTTTCCCCAGGGTATGTCTGGAAGTCAAGGTAGCCTTGACCTGTGTAGCCACCTCTCTTTGAGGAAGCATCATCCCAGTGCAGCTAAAACAGCTTAGTTCTAGATTTGTGCCATTTGCCATGGTGTAAAAAAACCACCACCCCCCATAGTCAGTTTTAAGTATTAAAGGGAATTTACTGAAAGAGAAGTTACTATCAGAGGCATATAGTCTGTGCTTCTGAGCAGGTACTAACACCACATGTTTTCTTTGTTAAGGATTGTCGGTGTTTCAGCTGGTAGAGCGCAGGCCTAGCCTGGGTTTAGTTCTCAGTCCCCACTATAAGCAAGGTATATGGACTCAGATCTGGAATCCCAGCACTGGAATTTGAAACCTGGGCTTCAAAACCAGGTTTCAAAAGAAAGAGGAAAGAATGGGGCTGGAGAAATGGCTCAGCGGTTAAGAGCATTGACTACTCGTCCAGAGGTTGTAGTTCAAATCCCAGCAACCACATGGTGGCTCACAACCATCTGTAATGGGATCCAATGCCCTCTTCTGGTGTGTCTGAAGATAGTGACAGTGCAAATACACATTTAAAAAGAAGAAAGAAAGGAAGGAAAGAGGAGAGGAGAAAAATATACGAGATACATATACAGTGGACTTCTACTCAGCCATAAAGCAGAAAGATATGCCATTTTTAGGGAACTAGATAGATAGAATTATAATTATTTTAAGCAAAATTAGCTAGACCTAAAAACAAAACCAAAAAAAAAAAAAAAAAAAAAAAAAACCCAAAAACTATGTTCTCTTATATACAGACTCTGAAGATCAAAAGGGAAATATCTAGGAAGAGGAAGGGGACCAGTAGGAGAGGAGAACAGTAAAGGAAAACAGGGGTAAATATAGTTAAAGCACATGATTATACTGGACCATCTGCCCAGGGAATAGCACTGGCCCACAGAGGGCCAGACCCTCCTTTGTCCATTAACAATCAAGACAGTCTCCCACAGACATGCCCATCAGCATATTTCAATCTGATCTGGGAAATCCTTCCACTGAGATTCCTCCTCAGATGACTTTGTGTCAAGGCCACAGTTAGAGCTAACTAGGATGCTCCCAAAGTACCTCCTGAAAGACCCTCAAAGCAAGGACCCCCACACTCTGTCCCAGGAGAGGCGACACCCCAAGTCACTCACGAGAAGTGGTCTTGATGCAAACAGCAAGAGGATTCTTATTCCAACCCCGCTGGGGCCCACAGTCGTACAGCATGCAAGGGTGGCTGGCGGGCTGCGGACTCCGAGTGCAAGATCGAGACAGCTTTTATAGGGTCTCCAACAAAGCCCGCACATCACAAACCAATCACTTCATAGCATCAAGAGCCCACACGGTGTGGGCCAATCAATTTGTACTACTTCATAGTTTCTAGGCCAGTCATCTTAAACTATCTAAGCCTGCGCTCCGGGAACCAATCATCTTGAACTATCTAAGCCAGCGCTCCAGGGACCAATCATTTTATCGAAGGTACACATTTTCGCTGACTCCTGGGTGGGGGGTGACAATTGCAGTTTAAATAGGTCACTAGGGCGCGCGGGGGGGGGGGGTTGTTAGGCTGTATTTTCTATCCTTTCACTTCCACCCCCCTCTTAGTCCTTTAGAATAGTCTGTCTTCCTCAGCTGTCTCATACGCTGTGTGTTTTAAGCATTTATGATGGTAACTTACTCATGATGCCAGTCTGTCAGATAATAAACTCACATTGCAGCAAATCTGTTTGAGCAACATCCTCCGTTTTGATGCCAGGGCCAAAGTTCTTATTTTCATATTCCATGTCAGACTTTTTCCATTTTATCATGTGATCTCTGACACACTTCTGGTAACCCATGATGCTGCCTGCTATGCAGTCTTAGTATTGCTCTGTGTGTGCTTGGATATGTCTCTTCCTAGTCCTTGTTTACCCTACCCTAAGAAACGATGCATTTCCTTATCATTTGGGTTCCTATCTTATGAACCAGGTGAATTCTGTAATAATCTTTACAGCTTTTGATTTAAAAAAATCATTTTCTTCAAACTTAAGCCCTCAGAACATAAAGGGCATCTGGATGAATCTGGTGCTTCTGGCATAATGCTCTGAGTTCCATCTACATGTTTGTCATGGGAACAGACCCCTGCTTCTGCTGTGTCCTCATTTCTTCAGGTACAGCTAGGAGACTTGGCGGTGTTGGGAACTCTTGACAAGATATGAAAAGTAGCTGGGTATCGTAACTCAGGCTTGTAACCCCAGCACTCTGCGTGCTGGGCCAAGGATCGCAAGTCTACCACTGATCCAGGATACACAGCGACAGCCCAACTCAGACCAAACAGCAATTAATATCGAGCAAATAAGGAAGAAGCAAAGAGTAGTGACAGGAAGTAGAGGATGGAGAACGTCCCCACTGTGAGCATCTTCAGAGCACTAAATGTTTGTCTGTTGTCTTCTGCCCTCCCCCTCCCCCATCCCCTCCCTAACCTCTCTTTCATTTCTTCTCAGAATCCTTGTGAGTCTCATTTTTTTCAAGTGGTTTGTAAAAATTATTTCCTGTCTTAACACAGCAATGTCCCTTGGTCCCCACACTGCCCCTCTTTGTATTCATTTCCTGGCCCTCTGCTGGTGGCATTGTTTTGCCGGCAATGGATGTTTAACTAAACTACATGCTATACCATCACTGAGAACACTGCTGCTGCTGGGCTGCGTGCTGAGCGCTACTTAGATAACCTTCCAACTTCTTGTTCAGTGTCCACATTACATGTTAAAGTCATATTTTATGAGTTTTTAATGTCACATGTTTGCTTAAGAAGAAAAAAAAGGCATTTTTATCCAAACTCACCATCAATGAGTTTCAGCAGAAGTATCACCATAGTTTGCTTTATTATTCTTTATTATTTCTTTGGGAAATTTAGATTTCTTTTTAGCATTATAAATCACATTGCAGAGTGATAACTTTGTAGACTGATAAGATAAACTTGGACCTACCTTTAGAAAATTTGAAGACTGTAATGGTGTGTGTGTGTGTGTGTGTGTGTGTGTGTGTGTGTGTGTGTGTGTTCCTTTTGTGTTAGCATGACTCACTTGTAGTCATAATTGTGATTCCTTCTATGCTGGTGCATAGGAAGCTTCTGTATCCTTTAGAGGCCGATGTTGTGGGCTCAGCACAGCATGTGTGAACAGCCCTGCTGGAAACTGACCGAATGCTCTTCACAGTCAACGCTCCTGCCATCTATAGGGGGGCAGCCATATTTACAGGATAAAACAGGTGATAGAAATTGGCAGGGAGGGTCAGAGACTGAGGGAGTCTGTAATTTTTATGGGCATTGCCAAGTTGTGTTCCTTGGGAATGGTTGTACTGTGTTACCCCGCCGGCAATCTGAGGCAGTGCCTGTCTCCCTAACACCCTGCTTCTGTGAAGTCCGTCCATGGACTCCACTTCCTACCGCGTCCCATTCTACTTGAGAAAGCTCATGGTGTTAGAAGAAATGACCTGGAGACCTCCCAGTGGCTGTGAGCTCTGTGTCATGTGATCACACACTACTGGGATCACATACACAACGGTCATGATAAAGCTACTTGTCATCTTTCCTTCTGTAAGAAACTGACCTTCAACCCATAACCATGTGAGGTTAAGAGACTGAGAGGTTAAGCTGATGAGGGTCTATCAGGGGATAGACTCTGCAGTCTGACTGCGTGCTGGCGCTTGAACAATCTTTCAGTACAATCAGTGTTGAGAACGAACATCCTTATCTGGGGCATCTGTTTTCACGAGCAAGGTCTGTGACCCGCAGACGTGTTGAGATGTTCCCAGGGCTGTGCATTTCCTACAGCCTGTCTCATTTCTGACATTGTATATCCTGTTCAGTGACTAAAATGACGTAAAAGAGGGGTTCTCTAGAAGGGTGTTCCTGCTGCTGCTGCCCCTGCCACGTTCTGCCTGGAGCTTGGGGAAGTTGATGTATTTATGAGGATTTGCATCTCATTCTTCTGAATCTAACTACAAAATATTTTAAGTTTTTTCCATTGTATATTGGCCCTGACTTCCTCTACTAAGTGATGATCAAAAGAGGCACATTAGGTGTTTCGTATTTAGAGTCCAAGTATTCTCCATGTGTTTTTGGATAAGGCAAAATTAAAGAATTACTTGCCTGATGTTTTTCTTCAGAACTCATCTGTAATCTATTGAAGGCTTATATGACAAAATGCCTAAATCCTTTCCATTCGGAAAGTCATGGTATTGGGAAACATGGCCAGAGGGAGAGGTGGGAGAGGAGGGTGTACATTCTAAACAGTAAAAAAGGTCTGTGAGCCAGAGCTCCAGGAGTGGGGAAGACTGTGTTGGGTTGTTTTGCTGACACAGAGTGGCCTTGAACTTCTAATCCTGTGTCTACCTCTCAAGTACTGGCCTGTACGGCCACTCCCAGCTTTGTTTTACTTACTGATGTTTATGCACTGTGGGGTTGGAGCTAGAGCTTCATGCATGCTCGACTACCACTGTACCCCGAGCCACATCTCCAGCCCATGCACTTCTGAAGGCAGTTTCCGTAAGACTTGTAATGAAGATGAGCCCCGAATTGTGTCAGTCTGCTGCCCTGTTCCTGTCTTCAGCTGTGTGCTCACCAAGGAGGTGGTATGCTGTGTGAGGCACATCGGGTCAACCTTACAGCTTATGGGCCTCTAGGTACTGACTCTACTAGAAAAATATTATTGAAGACTTCAAAGTGAACCATTATATGAAAGCGTTTAACTGTAATCTCTAAGAACGGAAGCATGACTTCATGGGGGCTGGAACGATTGCTCAATGCTTAGAACCCAAACTGCTTTTCTAGAAGCAACACCCAGACCGGACAGCTTCCAACCACCGTTCCAAGGAAGCAGATTCCTCTAGACTCTGTGAGCATCCGCACTGAACTCTCTGTCCCCCTCCTCCACCCCCAGACAGGGGGTAGGGAAGAGAGAAGGGGAGAGAGGATTTTTTTTTTTTTTTTTTAAGTATAACTTCACATGATTACAGAGTCTGGGCAAATAAAGAGAGAAAAATCTCCCAGCTGAGTATTTTCAGATAAGGAATTCTAGCTACAAACCACTATGAAGGAGAGAGGTTGCCATTTAAAACAAAGTCCAGAAATACTAAAGCTTCCATTTCCTGTTGGTTTTGCTAGTCAGCTGTCTGTCACTAAGATAAGGCCTGAGCTAATTAGTGTAGAGGGGAAGTTTCTTTCTGCTCATGGCCTTAGAGACTCCAATCCATGACCAGAAGGCCCTACTGCTTGGGACCCTAGAGCAGATGCTGAATGGCAATGGGAGGGGTGCAGGGGTGAGGAGGGGTGAGGAGGAGTGGGGAGGGATGGGGAGGAGTGGAGAAGGGTGGGGAGGAGTAGGGAGGGGTGGGGAGGAGTGAGGAGGGGTGGGGAGGAGTGAGGAGGGGTGGGGAGGAGTGGAGAAGGGGGAGGAGTAGGGAGGGGTGGGGAGGAGTGAGGAGGGGTGGGGAGGAGTGGGGAAGAGTGGGGAGGAGTGGGGAGAAGTGGGGAGGGATGGGGAGGAGTGGAGAAGGGTGGGGAGGAGTAGGGAGGGGTGGGGAAGAGTGAGGAGGGGTGGGGAGGGGTGGGGAGGAGTAGAGAAGGGGGAGGGGTAGGGAGGGGTGGGGAGTAGTTAAGAGGGGTGGGGAGGAGTGGAGAAGAGTGGGGAGGGGTGGGGAGGAGTGGGGAGGAGTGGAGAAGGGTGGGGAGGAGTAGGGAGGGGTAGAGAGTAGTGAGGAGGGGTGGGGAGGAGTGGGGAAGAGTGGGGAGGAATGGAGAGGGGTGAGGAAGGGTGGGGAGGAGTGGAGAAGGGGGGGAGGAGGGGTGGGGAGTAGTGAGGAGGGGTGGGGAGGAGTGGAGAAGGGTGGAGAGGAATGGGGAGGACTGGGGAGGAGTGGGGAGGAGTAAGGAGGTAGCAGAGCACAGCACTTAGCACATGACTTAGCTTGTAGCCAAGAGGCAAACAGGGAAGGAGATAGGTCTAGGGTCCCATGGTGGCCTTTCCCTCATGACTTAGTGACTGGCACTAAACTCTCCCTCCTGATGGTTCTAATGCCTCCTGTCAGTGCTACTTTGGGACCAGTCATTCACACGGCCATGAGAGGGCATTCAGCATTTAAACCATGGCAATGTTTGCCCCACAGCGAGCACGCTCAGCCGAGCCAAAGCCCCACGCCAGCACCCATCAGCAGACTACTCGGGGCCTAGCAACATGGTTTTTTAAGTCACTTCATATTTTCCTCATTTATACTTGGGGAAATGCTTGCCTTTTTCTCTTAATGAGAAACATTCATTGCTTTTTAACATAATAGTTTCCATTTCACATTATTTGAAAAAATTGGATTTAGTAATAAGATTGTGTTGCAAATGCCCAGAAGGTTGGAAAAATGGTTCCACATTTTATTGCACACAGAATGTAGACAATAGGTCATGTGTTCAGGGGAAACGGGAAAGAAATTTTTGTTTAACGTATTTGTTACTTAAGAAGAATGTAACATCTCTGTGGCCAGTTTTGCTTTTTAAATTTCCAGTTACTTTGAGGACAGCTCCCTTTCCAGTAACCCATAGAAGTCACCCATGCACCTCTGTGACTGCGCGTTCAGACAGCTCTGGTGGCTGTGGCTCTAGAGACATCAGAGCTGTGACTCACGTACCAGCAGAGGTGTGCCGTTGATTTGGTGTCAGCCTGAGAACGTGGAGCCACTCAGTTTAGGCTCTCTGTCTTCTTCCCCTAACCCTCCCATTCAGAGATAAAAGCACTGTATGTTTTTAAACTCCATTTAAATATTTCACCAAGCAGAGCATGCACGTAGGGTCTCTGGAATTACACATAATCACTTGTAAGTGAGGAACTGTCCCTCTAGCAGGAAATGACCCTTCCACTGTGTGGGTTTTATGTTCAGATTAAAGGAAAATTGGAAAAGAAACCCAGATCTTCTAGTCGAATTCTGTAATTTGTTTATGTGATGGAAGGCTTTTCTTTTATCACTGTGAGGGAGCGATGTTAAAGAATCTCACCATGTAACCCGCCCTAGTCTGATGCTCCAGATGCTCCCACTCAGCCCCCCAAGTGCTGGGATTCGGGCTGGAACCACACTCTGCTTAGTTGTGCTAATATGTTTTTTAAAAGTTCTCCTTGTCTCGTTGAAATGGTAACAAGTAAGAGGCGGTCTCTCAGCCTGCTCATCCCTAGCCTGCCACATGGCAGCAGCGTGTATCCTGGAGGGGAGCTGTGGCAGCTTTCTGGTCTCCACTCTGGTCCAAGGTGACCCCACTCTCCCCATTCCCCATCTACACAATCAAGATGGTGTCATGGACCCTCCAATTGGACGGGTGATAATTTGGCTGTTCCCATTGTAGCTCTCTGAACTTTAATATTAAATAGATTTGTACCTATTTAATATTAAATAAACAAACTCAGTAAGTTGGAATAAATAATTCCAACTTAAAAGTGTCTGACTTTTGAGCTGGGTGTGGAAGCACATCTTTAATCCCAGCACTCAGGAGGCAGAGGCAGGGTGATCTCTGTGAGTTCAAAGCCTGCCTGGTCTACAGAAAGAGTTCCAGGACAGCCAGAACTATAGCCACAGAGAAACTTTAAGTACAGTTTAGGGTTCATATTCCTTGTATAATGATGTCTCCTCAAGCTCTCTTCTGTAGTGGAAGGTCCTGAATTCTTTCACCTCTTTTCCATCCTTTATCTCCTCCTTCCATTGTTCCCATACGGCTTCTTCCTGCATGGCCCAGATCACTAGCACTGACTTCTCTCCTGTGACCACACTTACAGTTGACCCAAGTTGACCCAGGGTGACACTGAACTTTGAAAATCAGCACTTAGCACTCTCTGCGGTGAGGACTGTACAGTGTTCTGTGAGTGTCCTGCTAGATTCCACGAGCTTCTGTAGAGGTGCAGTGCAAACCACCTGACTGTTCCAAAGAGGCTTTCTATTGTTGAGGTCGATTAGTTCAGCCTCCTAACACTCAAAATCATTCCACAGCACGATTTGTTTTGTATCTGGGGTCATGGTTCATGTGTCCACTAGATATTTTCCAGTTTCTAATTGCTATTTTATAATTGAATCATTTACTTTGATAAGCTCCCATTCCTGCACGTGTTCTATAATTCTGCTCCCCCCCCCCCGAGATCTCTATGGACATCAGTGTTTCTTTTCCAGTCTGATTGTTTTGTATGCACATTTCATTGTGACTATCCTAAGATTTACACACATCACTTCACTGAGATATACTATTTTTGAATATTTGGCTTCCTTTTCTTTATTTGTTCCTTTAGTTTGCTTGATTAGATTCTTGACTCTTTGAGGGGGGAAAGTGCATACAAGGTCAATTATCAACTCTTACTCATTGATTCGTGTCCTTATTCTACTCTCACAACAGTGGGTAGTTTAGGTAGGTATAGAATTCTGGTTATGATCTTTTCATCCAGCATCTCTTGCAGTTTGTGAAAAGGATCTCAAGGACCCACCCTCCTTCCTCTTAGGTGCCCTGTTTTATTCTCTCTGAAACCTTTTAAGGTTTTCACATTGTTACTGCTAATTTGAAATATTATATTTATTCTTATGAGAAAAGGAGGCAAAGTTAAGGGTTTTTTTTGTTTGTTTGTTTTTTGTTAGTGGCATTGAGTTATTTCCCAGGCCCATTTCTTCACTGTGTAGAACTCCATAAGAAGTTTCTCAGTTGGGCAGCTCTCAGATCCCTTAGAGTTGGCTGATGGGATGCTGGACTGATGGGATGCTTGGCTGATGGATGCTGGGCTGATAGATACTGGACTATTGAGATGCTGAGCTGATGGAATGCTGGATTGATGAGATGCTGGGATGATGGGATGCTGGGCTGATGGGATGCTGGGCTGATGGGATGCTGGGCCGATAGATGCTGGGCTGATGGATGCTGGGCTAATGGGATGCTGGCTTCGACTCCTGCCTTCCAGTGTCAGATTGACATCATTTGATTTCTGTGTCATGAATTCAGTATGTTTTTTCTCCCAACTGTCATTCTAATGAAGATGAAGATTACTTCATTTTCCTACTTACATCCTTGGCCACTTTCACAAGGTTCTAGCCCTGTCCCTCTGCAGGATCTTGTATCATTGTCTAGACACCTGTGTCTCTATCCATTTTCCTGGTCCTCTTGCCCTCACCCATTCCCCAGATATTATTGGAATCTCATCTTTCAGTGGCCACCAGCACCCCACTCCTGCTTCACCGCCTCCATTTCCTTCTCTCTACAGTTTTGCCTTCACTGTGTTTTTACATCTTTACTTCAGTGAGAATCCCAACCATGTTGGGAGACAGACACCATTCTGCCATTTTGAATCCTCCCAGATTGATTTGGAAACACTTTCAGCTCAGTTTTTAATTTGTGTGTTGTTTCAGTGTGTAGTATCCTGATTCCAGTGTCTCCTCAGTTAGATCGAAGCCTGCAAGAGCTGCAGAGTTGTGCTCACTTCACCCTGCTGCTTCTCGAGAGTCACAGACGGAAGTGTGAGAGACGGAAGTGTGAGAGACGGAAGTGTGAGAGATGGAAGTGTGAGAGACGGAAGTGTGAGAGATGGAAGTGTGAGAGATGGAAGTGTGAGAGACGGAAGTGTGAGAGACGGAAGTGTGAGAGATGGAAGTGTGAGAGACGGAAGTGTGAGAGACGGAAGTGTGAGAGACGGAAGTGTGAGAGACGGAAGTGTGGGAGACGGAAGTGTGGGAGATGGAAGTGTGAGAGATGGAAGTGTGAGAGATGGAAGTGTGAGAGACGGAAGTGTGGGAGATGGAAGTGTGGGGCTTTTGGTGCTGAAGATGGAAATGCTGCTGTGAAAAGGGCCTCCCCACCCCCAACCCTCACAATCCCAAGTCTTCTCTCTGTTAGTACCCTCACCGTATGTGTGTGTGTGTGTGTGTGTGTGTGTGTGTGTGATATTGTGGTGCATGTATGGCAGTTAGAAACAACCTACTTGCAGGAGTCAGTTTGTCAATCTAGGCTGTACCTTTATCCTCTGAGTCATGTCATTGGCCCTTCAGTGTGTTTTTGCAAGGTCCTAAGGAAGAATTCTCACAGACCTTTAAAAATGTGATTTAAAAAAAAATACGACTCAAATTAGAATGACTTTGTTGTCTAATTGTCACCCTTAATAAACAATAAATAGCCCTACCAGATAAAGATGGGGTCAGAACCTGTAAGATACTGCATCGGACATACACAGTTGTACAGCCTCTCCAGCGAGCTAGTGCTTACAGTGACTTTAATGGGGCAGGGCCACTTCTGCCTCAAGCATCCAGCTGTTTCACGTTTCTTTAACATCTGGCTATTTTGGCACAGCAGCTTGGGTCAGTGGAGTCCAGTCTGATCCTTGCCTAATTGCTTGCCTTGTTATCATTTTAATGAATGAAATTATTTTCTCCTTTTTTTGGACTGGAAATAAACTTGGAGGGTGTGGAGCCTTCCGAGTGGAATGTAACATAAGAGCGTTCCCTTTGTTCTCTCTGCCCCCTCTCTCCTGTTCTTAGGAGCTGGGAATCCCAAGTGTAAAATCGCAGTTGTCTTGGGAAGAACGGCGTCTCCCTCTGTATCCAGGTAATAAAGCACTGCTGGCGGAGAGGGAGGGCCAGGCCACGGAAGAACTGGCAGGCTTCCTTCTGCACGTCCACTCACTTAGAAAGCATTAGGGTAAGACGTGCTAATGACTAACGTGTGTCTGCATCCCTCAAGTTTGGCTGTCGACATCCATCTGGGAAACAAGTTAGGGAGTGAGGCATTAGAGAGGCTGCTGAGGTTGGTGGTGCAGGCCTGTAATGTCAGTACTCAGAGGCAATGGAGGTAGGAGGAGTCAAGTCCAGCCTGCTCCACACTGCAAGTTTCAGGCCAGCCTGTGTTATGTAGTGAGACAAATAAAAAAGGGGGTTGGGGGTGGATAAAGTGGTTAGAAATTAAATGTTCAGTGTTCGGTGGGTGTCAGGTTCAAGGCCCCGGCTCAGCCATTGGTACCGTAGAAGAGAGGGAGAGAAATAGAAATGCTCGGAGTTGTCTGAATTAAAGGCAGTTGTGTGCATTAAAGGCTGTTGTCTTCACATGCTTAATTTGCACTGCGGTTGTCAGCCGGCTGAGCGGTGAGCAGCCTCAGGCTCCACTCACCTCTGATCCGTGGCTTCTGGTCCAGACCACAGCCCGTGCCTGCCCAGGCTAAGTGTGTATTTAACACACTCAGTCGCCTGATCCCTCAGAGACGGTGACCACTTCAACTCGTAGCAGTCTCTCCAACGTTGTTTTTCTCTTGTCCAGACACAAACAGCACAGCATGATCCTCGTGCCAATGGACACACCTGGAGTAGAGTTAATAAGGCCTCTGTCGGTGTTTGGCTACATGGGTAAGTTCTCAGTAGTGCACACATCCCACGCAGGAAGACAGTCTGCGGAGACGCTGAAAGGACCCAGCAGCACTGTGTACCCCTTAAAGTTTGCCAGGGCAGGTCCAGACAGAGCAGAGAGGTGGGCAGCACAGCTTTGCCTCCGTGTTCACACCGAGGAAGGGGCCGAGTGTCCTCAGGGAACAGTACTGACTGGCAGACTTCTCTGCACATGTGTTTGTACGCCGAGAGAAAACTTCCAGTTGGGGAAGGGGGAGTCAACATTTAAAACGCTGACAGTGAGTAAGGCAGCTGGCAGCTGGGGTTTCTTTCTTATTCTGGAAATCAGTGCCTGGTGGTAGGTACCATGGGTCTACTCAAGGGGATGAGTGAGACAGATGAACAAATCAAACTGACATCATCCATGATGCACACTAGGGACCTGGTCCGCCGTTTCCGTTAGTCTGCAACTTCAGACGAGAGATTTAAAAGCCTCCTTATCAAATAGTTCCTGAGACCTCTTCTGATAGCAGCAGTTGAGTTTGCTGCAACACTAGGTGCTAAGTTCTGCCCTGAACTGTCCACAGTGTCTTTCGAATGCCACTCTCACTGACTAATTGGACTTTATAGCAGAGTCACTGTCTATGGCCCCTGGGCTCCACTCATTTTCCATTATAAAACTGTTACTTCCTGTGGTACAGACAATGTGCACGGCGGGCACTGGGAGGTCCACTTCAATCACGTGCGCGTTCCCGCCAGCAACTTAATACTTGGTGAGTATTACCGCCCCAGCCCCGGGTCTGCATCTGGAAAAGATACAGCCTTGATTTAGACACATCCCACCTTTTCCCAACACTCAAGGAAAATGTTTATCTTGTGTACTTTCTTATTTGGAATGATATGGGTTTATTCCAATGTTTAATGACAGTTTTATATTTTATGCCAGCTGGAAACTTAGCTGAATAAAAACGTTATCCAATTCAGAGCAACGTGCTGAAGGCGTGGTCAAGGGCTCCCTAGTGGTTTTAAGAAAATGTTGATACTTTTCTCTGAATTTAGATCCAAGACTGAATAAAAAGAACAACATTTAAAATGTTCATTGCATGCCTGGGATGACCCTATCTTTCCATTCACTGGAAATCTCCCCAACCTTCAAAGAGTGTTTTCGGTTCTCACCCTCCCCCAACACACACACACACACACACACACACACACACACACACACACAGCCCTGGGATTATCATGGGGGACAGTGTCCTTTGCCTTTCCTTGTCTCTCTGTGTCCGTTCTTTCTGGACTCTGGATTGCTAAGGCAGGGACAGTGTCTCTGTAGCACTGATAAAGCAGCCGGCCCTCTACCCAAGAGACAGTCCGTACATTAGTCTGGAGTCCACACTCCCCTTCGTCATAATGAACGTTGCTGCAGAATTGACTCTTTCCACACCAGAGGGCGGTTTGTACTGAGGGCAGCTCAGCTCCCCCCACCCCCGAATTTATGTAGATAAAAGGGACTGGATGGGACATTTTCATGTTCTTGTTTGCTTCTTCACAGGAGAAGGCAGGGGGTTTGAAATCTCCCAAGGCCGCCTTGGACCTGGAAGGATCCATCACTGTATGAGAAGCGTGGGCATGGCAGAACGCATCCTGCAGATCATGTGTGAGCGGGCAGTGCAGAGGGTGGCCTTCAGGAAGAAGCTCTACGAACATGTAAGGCAGATCCCATTCATGAGCCTGCTGTAACCCACTAAGCCATGCTAATCTTAATAAGGAGAGCATCCATGCTGGAGAGGTGTCCTCTGCATGAGCAAGGGGTTTTCTGCTGTGGCTGTGGTCATGTCCTGGGGAGAAGCTGCATTTCCCCTCGTGAGAGATGAACCAGGTCCCATGCTTCAACACCCAGAACACAGAGTGGGAGGATGGCCTCAGCCCTCTCAGACTCATGCTCTCCAGAGCCTGGGGCACTACAGCTCACCGAGGACTTGGGATAGTCATAGAAAAAGAATGTGCCTTGCCCTTTGGGTTTCTGGAAGAAATAAGAACAGATAAGTGTTCTATATAGGAAAATATTGTATAACTCAGAGAAAGAAAGAATATTCTATGTTCGACTTTTAAAATGGAAGGGGGCTGATTCTGATGGAGAAATGGGACCAGCATTTGCTGACAGGTACATGATCTTTGGATTTTCATTTATATAAATTGTATACTACTGAGTCTGTTACAACCCACTATAAACACAGTTACAAATAGGCAGGAAAATTAGATCATGTGTGTCAGCAGAGGGAAGTGGTACGGCTGCAGACTCTAGAGAACCTTCTACAAGAAGGGAGATAGCCAAGTCACAACCCACAGGCCCTCCTCATTTTTAAGAAAGCAAGAAAACTCAGTGTTAAGTACTAATCTTACCTTTGCTCAGATGCTAGTGTCAGGCCTAGATTGTGTTGACTGAAGTATTGTGTTTGCTGCTTTGGTGTGTGTTATTATGTATGAACCTTCCCCCACCCCGCCCCCCCCACCCCTCCCACCATCCCACCCCACCCCCACCCCTCCCACCATCCCACCTCCCCACCCCCACCCCTCCCACCATCCCACCCCCCCACCCCCACGCTCCTGCATCCCACCAACCCCACCCCCACGCTCCTGCACCCCACCAACCCCACCCCCATGCTCCTGCACCCCACCTCCACACCCCCACGCTCCTGCACCCCACCAACCCCACCCCCACGCTCCTGCACCCCACCAACCCCACCCCCACGCTCCTGCACCCCACCAACTCCACCCCCACGCTCCTGCACCCCACCAACCCCACCCCCACGCTCCTGCACCCCACATCATTCACTTATGACCTCAGAATGTCTCACTGCAGCTTTTTGCTGAGGTTTGGTTGTTTGTCCTGTTGGTTGGTTTATTGCTTTTCTGGGTCTTTCTGTGTAGGCCTGCCTGGAACTCACAGAGATCCATCTGCATCTGCCTCCCAAGCAGGATTGAAAGGTGTACACAGCCACACCGGCTTCCACATAGGCTTTTCTGGGCTGTTTATGTTTTTCGAGGTATTCCATCTTCAGTGTAGGTTCTGAGAGCAGTGTGGGCGCACATACAAACACTAATATTAACAATGGCAGTGTTGCAGCAGAGGAGGGGCTGGGAAGAGGGGTCTGCAAACAACACTGGTAACCGTTACTTAACACCGACATTTGTGACGTGACTGAGCTCACTCAACGTTAACATGGTTTGCTTTTCAACGTTGTTTTTAAGAAGAATGCAGCCAATCTCGTGACGCCAAACGATTTGTGGGGAAGCCCGTGGCTGAGGAGCTCTGTGGGGTCACGATGGATGTAGCCTATTGCTGCCAGAAAGAACTTTAACTCAGGGCATTGGCCATGATCTCTTCCTCACATCTTTGCAAGCTTGTCATGGGAGCCCTGGAACAAATTGGGGAAGGACATATTGGGGGTCCAGCAGCATCCTGAGCTCAAGGTTCTGCCCTGGTGCTTTTGAGTGGTGTTTGCTTTGGTTGGGGTTGTTGTCAATTTGTTTTCTTTTGTGTTGTTGTTGTTGTTTTGTGAGGCAGGATTTCTCTATAACCCTGAATGTCCTGGAACTGGATCTGTAGACCAGGCTGATCTCAAACCCAGGGACTCTGCATCCTGAGTGCTGGGATTAAAGGCCTGCGCCCCACATCTGACTTGAGTGCTGTTTTAATGCTGCACCAGAGAGGATAGCTCTCCTGCCCCTTTAATATCCTTCTACACCCGAGAGGGCTTTAAGCCTGCATGTCTCTTTCTGCTGGAACCCTCTCACATCTGGCTTGAATGAACTGAGTTGGCAGAAGCAGAGAGAGAGAGAGAGAGAGAGAGAGAGAGAGAGAGTAAACATGTCACAAACAAGAATCTGCTCCAGCTATTTTTTTCTTTTCACAATTTGTAAAAATGACATTTTATTTCCCTCAGTGTAGAGACTCCTTCCAGCTGCCTTGTAAATTATACCAGCTCTAAAACGGAATTTCATCTTAGTCAACACATTTGGCTGTTTCCTGGAGCTTTCAATTTTTCACACTTCAATGCTTTTCAGCAAGCCTGGGGTCTGAGGGGACTCAGCGGGGAACTTGATCCTTTGTTCTAAAAACTAAGAAGGGCAACCATTTAAGTCTGTCCATGAAGTTATAGCTTTCCTGCTTTTCATTCATCAAAAAATTCATTGGCCACTGACAGCTTGCTGGAATTGAATTCTGAGCCTGTTTCCACCTGTAAGGCTTGTCCTGACCCGAGTGCTGGAACCACAGAACGCTACCATGATGATTCTGTGGCTGCATTTTTGAAAAGTAAAAAGAAGCAGATGAAGCTCATTCAAAACATATTTTTGGTTGACATATTTTCATATTTTCAGCATGAACACAGGACAGGTGAGGTGGTTTCCATTTTAAGATGGAGTGCACATTTTATACTTCATAGTTCAGTTGCATTCACATTGGATGCGTTTCAGACCTTAGAAGCCACACATACTTGAAGAAAAATGATGGGGTGGTAGATGGCTGTGGGGGTTCATGCTGCTTAAACCAAGCTCTGGAATTTGCTGGTCGGGCTAAGCGAACACCACAAGCAATAGTTCTGTGTTTAAAATTGGGAACCCCAAAATCCATTTTGATCACCTGGGATGGGTTATGAAGGTCCTGTTGCGTCTGATTTATAGCACACAAACAAACCCATAACCCATGCACGTCCCTCCTCTGTTCTAAGTTCTGACAACTGAAGGAACCACAGAGGATTTCCACAGAGATAAGGGAGAAGCAAGGACTCATGTTCACCTTTCTGTTTTGAGAAAATTGTAACCACATACAGCTATAGGAGATAATGCCAAAATGTCCCTTCTTCTGCCCAGTGCTCCTCAGTGGGAGCCACTTGAAGAGCCACAAAAGCACATCAGAATGATGCTGATGCCGTCTCGGGTACCAGCTACAAACTTTCCATCACCATGAGCTCATTCAAGCTGTCCTTTTATGACCCAGACTCACCTCACTCAACTCCGTCTCTTCACTGTCTCCCAGCAACCATAATCTGCTCCGTTTAAAGTCATTATTTTCATTCCAGAATTCATGGAATTACACAGTATGTTCGTAAGCCTTGGGGAGTGGCTGTTTTCCTCAGTCTGGTTCTTTGGAGCATCACCAACTGTGTGATTCAGTAGCTGGTTCTGTGTACTGCCGAGCAGCATCTCTTAGCGTGGACGTACTACAGGCGAGCTATGCATCTGCTGAGGGACACCGTCCTTGCTATGGTTTTATGGTTCTGGTTGTTATGAAGCTGGTGTAACCACTTGTATTAGGAGTTTCTGTGAATACTAACTTACTATTTATCTGAGAGAAACGCTCACAAGAACAGTTCCTGGGCGATACAATCATTGTATTCAGCTTAGAAGCTGCGTATCAATGGTCCAGTGTCTGTGCACAGCAAGTGATGACGTCACTGTTTTCTTTCTTTGGGCATTCTGGTTGATTTGTAATGATCCATGTGACTCTATCGTGGTATCTTGTCATCACTTGTCATATTATTCCCTTGGACTTGGGCTTGTGTCTGATGCCCATTGTCTACCTGGATAATTTGGTGTTTTCTACTGAGTTAATTTTTACATTCTGGGCACTCTACTTTATCAGATCGATGGTTTTCAAGTGTTTCCCCTCGCCGTGGTGTTTTCTCCCATTCGGTTTTAGTGAATTCTCACTTGTCCTGTTGTCTTCATGGCCCATGTCTGGGCATCAGTCTGGGAGCCTTTGCTTTGTCCCCTGCTGCTCTGGAACACAGTGTGGGGTAGTCTTGTTCTGAGGGGTGGGTGGCTCTTCAGACTCCTGCTTTTGTCTGTCCATCCGCTCTGACATTTGTTGGAGAGCACGCCCTTCCTCCGTTAAAATGCTCTTGTGTCTCTGCAGAGTCCACGGGGCATGTGGTGGCGTTGTGTTTCTGCTCCTCTGTCCTGTGTGAGCTCTCCTGAGTCTTTCTTTTCCAGCCCCTCACATTTTATACAACTGCTCTCGAAGTAAGCTGGACTGGATCTTCTCCCTTTTCTCTCTTCATTAAACACCTCAGCTACTGCACTCTCAGCTGCTCCATGCGTCTGCTTTTCCACAGTTCTGCTCTGAAGATCGCTTTACATGACATCGGATTATGTTTGCCTGACACATCTTTTTGTTTTTCCGTTTTTGCTGCGTCATATCTCATGAGTGTCTCCTTAAGACATGCACAGACTCACCAGTGGCAAACCAATACACCAAAGGAGGATCAAAAGCACCAAGCATTAGAAAAATGCAGGCTGGATCCAAAGTGAAATATCTCTGACTGAAAGGTTGATAACAGTACCCGGTGCTTGGGAAACATCCAGGACTGTCTTAGCCAGCTGCTGCAAACTCTACATGGTACAGCCACGTGAGCTCTCTCTTATAACAATTCCACTTCTAGTGTTTGCTTAAAAATGAAACAAAACAAAAACAAACGAGCATATACTAAAGGCTGCATAGAAATGTTTGCTGAGGCTCCCTGGGTCAGAAGTTGGCATGGCCCAGCGCTCCTTGGCAGATGACTGGGTAACAGACCTCATTCCTCTCCAGATGGATCCGTTCTCAGCAGCTGGCATCGCTGTTAGTCAGTGGAAAGACGAGGGCGGAAGTCAAAGCATTACACTGGCTGGAAGAAGCACAGCCCCCTGAAAAGGCGAGGCTATGTGTGTGTGGTGTGTAAGAGAGAGAGAGAAACTCTTAGAACATCCTCTAAGGGCTTTCTGCTTGTTTGGAGGTGGGTTATGTTTGCTTGTCTGTTATGGGTATGTGTTTTGCCTGTATGTGTACCAGAATAAGAGATCATCTGATCCTCTGGAACTGGAGATACAGACAATTGTGAGTTGCTATATGGGTGCTTGGAATTGAACCCAGGTCCTCTGGAAAAGCAGCCAGTGCTCTTAACCACCCCACCAGGCTCTCTCCAGTCTTGGTTGTTTTGTTAAAACAAGATCTGATGTAGCCCAGTCTAACCTTGAATTCCTGATTCCTCTGCCTCACCTTCTCTGATACTGGTGTTACAGGCATGAGGCACTTCTCTAAGCATGGGGAAGGCCTTTTTAATAACATCACAACAAAGGGCTGCTGGGTCATCTGAAATTGTGCTGGGAATAATAGTCTGATTAGGACTAGCTCCTCCGTTGTACTTATGGGGACTGATACTCACTTTGGTATCAGTTGTTCAGTTCAGCCACCTTGACGTCATACATTAAGATATCCAAAATAAGAGGCCTATCAGCCGTCATGCTACCCAGAGACCCTTTGTGGCCCGCCCACAGCGGAAGCCACTACACTGTGTAGGAGGGATGGGAGAGAGAGAAGCAGATGGCTTGAGCACTGGGAGTCGAGGCAGGACTGGCAAGGGTGGAGAGGAACTGTCTGATGTGAGCAGCATGCCCTGCTACCTGAGGCCACACATACACACACTCACACATACACACTCACTCACTCACTCACTCACACAAATCTTAAAACTCCAAAATAGGTAACTTTTTGAGTGACTAATGCTTCTATAATCTTCTCATCATTGTGGTATTCCACAGGTTTGTAGCTGGGACTCTGACTCAGAGATATACACAGCCAGGCTGTGAACTCCCACTGAACTAGGAAGGGTTTATCAAATAAGATCCCACTGACCCTTCCTCCACTCCCCTACAGGAAGTCGTGGCTCACTGGATTGCTAAAAGCCGAATTGCTATCGAGGAGATCCGCTTACTGACCTTGAAAGCGGCGTACAACATAGATACTCTGGGCAGTGCCTCAGCCAGGAAGGAGGTGAGCTGCCCACCCGACTCCAACCCCTGCGCCACCAGCCTCAGAGCTTCTCCACCATCTCCCACCCACTGGCTGTTTCAGGGTTCATGCCCCCCAGGACGGCACTCAGAATACAAGAAGTCTCCTCGTAGTTTTGGTTTAAAGACTGGGTCACATGCTGGCTTTCCTTGAAGTGGTCTGCCTGAGGGCATGGCTTTCAGGATGCAGAGCACCTTAAGAACTGTTAAAATGAGACCACGTGGGCTGGGGAAGTCCCGGGCTTTCTGCGTACCTGGAATTGATGGATTGATACCCACTGCACATCCCTGCTAGCTTTGTGTCAGTGTGTCTAGCATCTCTCTGCACTTGGCCTCAGGCTAGATAGATGCTGGGTATGAGCTGTAGCAGTGAGTCTGCCACATTATAAATGTTCCATTAAAGACATCTGATCACTGCCTTTCAGAGTCCAGCTTAGTTGGAATAAGAACATACTCATCTTATTCTAAAAGCCCATAACATTTCTAAGAAAAGAACAGATTAATGGAGCATAAACATTCCAAGTGTGATTTACAAGCTGCCTGAAGTCCTTTTGGAAACAAGGCTACTTAGAAATAAATGTGATCTGGAAGTGAGATCCTTTCCAGAAAGTCTCTGCTGAGTGAAATTCAGCCATAGCCAAAACCTTCTGTTGGCTTCTACCACAGACAGATCCTGTTTCCTACGTGACTTGGGTGTGTGGACAGCTTTTTGTTGTACTTCACACAGAAATACCAATTCTGTCAAATCCTCCTACATTCTGCATGGTCTGAGAAAAGCATTTTCTTATCTTGCTTACGTAGATTGCAATGATCAAAGTGGCTGCCCCCAAAGCCGTCTGCAAAATAGCCGACTGGGCCATCCAGGTGCACGGAGGCGCGGGAGTTTCCCAGGATTTCCCTCTGGCTAACATGTGAGTGGATGTTAGGAGTGTCTGCATTGTGTGCAGTGGGTAAAGAGCTCCGCACGGATGTGGGGAATGGAGTCTGCATCCGGAGAACCTGTGTGAAGGTGGGCGCAGTAGGAGCACCTGTCTGAAGTTCCGGGCGCTCCTTCAAACCGGGAGGCAGAGGCAGGGAATCCAGAGATTACTAACTCCACACAGTTAGCCTGCCTTACAAAATACGGGACAGAGTGGAATGTGAGGATCAACCCCCAAGACTGTCCTGTGATCTACACACACACACACACACACACACACACACACACAAGTGTGAGTGTGAACATATTATACACAAAAATGTTAACAGATATATTTAACAGGATGGGCATTAAAAATGCAAAGATTGAAATAAGTGTCAATCAGAAGATAAAATGAGGTTTTTAAACCTACAGATGCTGTACAGACAGTAACTGTTTAGGAAAAGAGTAGACGCCTCTGTGTAACTATAGGTGGAGTGATGGGAAATACTGTGGGACTCGCGCTTTAAGAAAGAGCCTCTCAGAGGGCAGCCACTATCTGACTCTGCCCGTTAGCCTTTGCCCTGAGGGGTCTACTGAGGCCTTCTGGGCTTCAACAAGAGTTCCACTCAGAACCAGGAAGGGGAGGGGCCACAGGATGCCGCAGCTGAATTCGCAGCCTGACTCATTTTGAATCATGAATCTCTCTGAGCTGAGAACTTTAAGACAGCAGCTTCAGAAGCTGTTGGCTTTTTCTCTTCGTGTTCCTTTTCTTGGTTTGGGCTGAGCGTGACACGACGGTACCGTGTTGTCTGGTAACTCTGACCCCCCTGCTCTCAGGTACTCCATGATACGCACCCTGCGCTTGGCAGATGGTCCTGACGAAGTCCACCTCTCAGCA